>NC_091638.1:57902302-58518552 GCF_027580195.1 Bos mutus
TGTCCAGGCCGGGCAGGGTCTGTGTGTTGGGAAGTCCTCACCCACTTGAGCCCAGGCTGAGTGGACGCCGTCTGCCCCGTGGCTGTGCGTGTGTGCAGGTCAACCACGTCCGCACGCGGGACCTTGACTGCTGCCTGACCGTGCCCCTCCTGGCTGACGCAGGCGATGTCGTGGAGCTGATCATCAGCCGCAACCCACTGGCCCAGACCAGCCGGTCCCCGCGAGCACCCGGCCCCAGCGGCCCACGGATGCTCTGAAGTTGGCCCGTGATCTGGACATCCAGGAAGATCCTGGCTCCCACGCCTGCAGCCGGACTGGAGAAGTGGCCACTCGCTTGTCCGTCTGTCATCAGGCAGGCTCGGACCGGACTTTGTCCTCCGGATCTGTGGTGGCAGGGGTCTGGGCCTGTTCCAATGACATCGAGGTCTTTCTCCAACTGGACCTCTGAGATGTGCCAGGGTGGGGCGGGGCACCCAATAGAGGTGAAGGCAGGTTGCTCAGCCAGGAGTTAAGGGGCTACTCCAGGTCCCTGCAGGGCCCCTGGGAAGAGCGTCCAAGTGGGCACAGCTCAGCGCCACGCAGGGAGCGATCGCCCAGCAGAGCTGCGGAGCCGAGTGACCGCAGGGCAGGAGTGAGCTCCCTGTCTCAGGAGGTGAGCAAGAGGAGCCGATCCCAGCTGTGTGGTCGCAGGCAGGGAAGTGCAGCTTCTCGGGGATGGTTAGTTTCCCCTCAGGGGAGCATCTAGGGTGAGGCTGGGAGCTACTTGATCTGGACGGCCTCCCGCCAGGAAAGATGGAAGGGGGCCAACCCCCTTCTCTCCAGAATCTGGGTCCAGGGCTCACCGGCACACCCTCCCATGCCTCACTCAGGAGACTTGGAGCCGGGGCGTCTCGCATCCCAGGCCCTCTGAGCAGTTCTTCCATTTCCGAGACTCTGGTCGAAGCCTCTGTGACTTGTGATCGCATTTCTGGGCCCAGCATCGCTTAAAATGGTTTTCCTCATGTTCTGCTACCTTTGGGTTTGGAAAAGGGCCCGGGACATCTACCTGGAGGTCAGGACTGGGCCCCCCCACCCCACCCCGGGGATAGAGGTGGGCAGAAAGCATTCAGCCAGTTCTCCGGCCGTGCTTGGACCCTGCCCAGCTCTTAACAGGGTCCCAGGAAAATGGAGGCACCACCCGCCCGCACTCCTCGCACCCTTGTGCCCCAGAGTAACGCTCTTCCCCTCAAGGGGCTCGGTGAGGACCCCAGAGCTATGTTGTTTGCACACTGGGTCACTGCACGTTGCCACGTGCCCCCTGCGGGCTGACCCCTCTGTACGATTAGGGCGGGGACAGTCTCAGAGCTGGCTCTGCCTGTGGGAGGAAGATGCGCCCTGAACCTGGCCAGCGCCCCCATCCTTGGGCTGAGGCCTCCGCCACTCCCCCACACGTCTGCAGCCGGGCCCTGCGGGTGAGCCTCCTGGCTGCGGCCGGCCTTCTCATATGCAACATTCCTCTGTCTTCTCACGGGGACTGGTCACCCGCAGAATCCACGTTTCCTGACACCCGTCTCCCCAGCGAGCATCCTGCCTGCCTATGCATTTTCAGTACAGCCCCCCGCGACGTGCCCCTCCCACCCCCTAAAAGCTGTATTTTTCTCTGGCTGAGATTAGAGCATATTCCTTGTAAAGTATTTTTCTACAAGGGGTTTTCTTAGGGCTCTCGGGAAGCACAACGTGACAAGGGGTGCCAGATCGTAAAGGCCGTTTGGGGTCTGTCTGGGGACACGTGTACAGACCCCCCCAAGTTGCAATGACTTGGAGGTTGGGTGGGAGATTGCTGTTGGGGTGATTTTTTTAAAAAATAAAACTATTTACAACCACCTGGATTAGGGTGCCTGCTGTAAAAAATAAATCATCGGCTTGTGATACCTCTCCCAATTACTGATGATGGTTTTCACAACACAACGGAAAGTAATGTTAAAATTTTTATGGAACTGCAAAAGACCCAGAATTGTAAAAAGCAATCCCGAAGAGAAAGAACGTACGGCGAGGCATAAGCCTCCCAAACTTTACACAGCACTGCAAAGCTACGGTCATCAAAGCGGCATGCCGCTGTCAGAGAGATGACGTATAGATCCATAGAAGGGAATACGGGGCTCACAGATAAACCCACAAGCATCTGACCAATTAGTCTTCGACAAAGGAGACAGAAATACACAGGAAGAAGATACTGTAATCCCGATACTTTTACACACTAAAGTTGTTACGGGCAACGTCCATGAGGGAGTAGCCCTTCTTTACATCTCCTTGTGCTTACTGGGGGAGCTAGAGCCTTAGGGGACGTGTTCTTCATGAAGAATGCGCCTGAGCAAAGAACTCCGGGCCTGTGTCTCACCACTGACGCCCCCTTAAGATTCAACCGAGACAAAAAAACATCCCGAGCCTTGCACAAATGGCCGCCTCAGTGGCCGGCGGTTCATAGAAGGGGTAACTCGGAGCAGGGAGGCTGAGGTGGGGACCTGACACCAGGGCATGCAGAGGCTACGTGAGGTTTTTTAAACTCCTCCTGGCCAGAAGGTCCACTGTCCCTCAGGGGTACCAGGCTTGCTTTAGCTGTAGGACGGTCTGCCTAGGTCTGGAGACTGCGGTGGTATCCGGAGCAAAACAGATGTGTTCCAGGAGCAAAGTGGGGCTCGGTCGCAAGCACACACACGCCAGGCCTCTCAGCCCCAGGGCAGTTCAGCCATGGGACCCAAGCTGGCTCAGGCTCCAGGGATGTAATACCAAGTAGCCCAAGACGAGGAGGACAGAGCATTATGAAAAGCCTTTCCTTTCATTACTTTTTGTTTCCAGTTCCATTTTTATGACATGCTGGAGTGTAGTTGGTTTACACTGTTGTTTGTTTTCCATGTACAGCAGCTTGACTCGACTTATCGGCTCAGTTCAGTCGCTCAGTTGTGTCCTGCTCTTTGCAACCCCATGGACTGCAGCGCGCCAGGCCTCCCTGTCCATCACCATCTCCCAGAGCTTGCTCAAACTCATGTCCATCGAGTCGGTGATGCCATCCAACCATCTCATCCTCTGTCGTCCCCTTCTCTTCCTGCCTTCAGTCTTTTCCAGCATCAGGGTCTTTTCCAGTGAGTCAGTTCTTTGCATCAGGTGGCCAAAGTACTGGAGTTTCAGCTTCAGCATCAGTCCTTCCAATGAATATTCAGGACTGATTTCCTTTAGGATGGACTGGTTTGCTCTCCTTGATTTATACATAGAGCATATCTCTTCACTTTTGGATCTTTTGCAGTTGAGAATTCCAGAAGTTTGAGGAGCGTTCCATGTGCTGAATCTCAGGTCCTCTATATTATCTGTTACACACACACACACACATGTATTTCTGTGTATGTCAATACAGACCTCCTCAGTCTCAGGCCCTTCTATATTATCTGTCACACACACACACACACACACACACATATTTCTGCGTATGTCAATCCAGGCCTCTTTACTTGCCGCCCCACCATCTCCTCCGTTCCTGTAACCCTCCTTGTCTGGCTGAAGTCTCTGAGCCACTCTGTCGTTTGCAAAGTCGGTCTCTCCCATCTGTGCTTCAACCCCATCCACGTGTGATGGCGGGTCTTACCTGCCCTCCTCTGTGTGAAGCGGTTCAGCTGGTGGAGGGTCTCCATGGGGGCGTCCGTTTTGCGGCCAGTGGCGCATCTCATCCCTTTTTCTGGCTAATAGTCCGTCGTCTATTTCTAGCACAGCTTCCTTTTCCACTCGTTTCCGGGTGGACAGTCTCCTGGTTGCTCTGTGTGGGCACAGGGAAACATTGCCGCCGTGAAGGTTGGGGTGCATTCTTTTCCAGTTAGAGCTTTCTCTGGACATACATCCGGGAGAGAAAATGGCAAATCAGGGGCCTGTTCTGCTGTAAGCGTTGTTCAGGATGTCGGAGAGTGTTCTATGGTGGCTCTTAGCAATGTACATTCCCAGCAACAGTGCAGGAGGGCTCCTTTCCTCCTCGGTCGCTCCAGCAGGTACTGTTTGTAGACTTCCTCCCGCCTGGAGGAGTGACCGTCTTTTGTAGGTTTGCTTGGCATTCTCCTAAATATTAGGGATCTTGAGCATCTTGGGGTACAGTTTATTTATCTTGAGCATCTTGGGGTACAGTTTATTTATCTTGAGCATCTTGGGGTATGGTTTATTTACTTATTTCTCTATCCCCAGTGTGAGTATATTTACTTCCTCAAATTGACTTCCTGAAAGTTAGCTGAGATTCAAATTTTTTTTAGCATTATCTACTGCAGGCTTTTTCCTGAGAATAGGGTTATTGACACAACCCAGGCCTTGTGAATCAGAAGGGAAAACAAACTTGTGGAAAAGTTGTTGTTAGAGGAAACGTCCAAAAGGTGGCAGCACTTCTTCATGCCCACCTCTGGTTCTTAGGGCCACCAAGCTAGAGGGAAAGGCAGCTTCCTGGGCTGGGAGTGAGCATGGGATGTGCCTTAGCGAACGCCCAAGGGCATTTCATTACTCCCCCTAAGACGTCACCACCGGGCCCCTTCAAGACTGATCACGATGAGGGCCCCTGTACGCTGCTGAGACTGCTCACAAGCCCAGCACTGGAGAGGTGGAGGCCAAGTGACTCCAGCCTCCAAGATCCTCGCTGCCTGGATGCCATCGGAACTCTGCGCCGAGCCAGAGCCGAGCAGGCAGTAGAGGTGTCCTCAGGGGCTGCTAGGCTGTGTGGACCCTCACTCGGCCCAGCCCTGGGCCCCAAGGATGGGTTTCACAGCCCAAGTCAGGGAGGTGGGAGGAAAGAAAGGAGGCGTGGTTCCCTTCCCTCCCTTTCCTTCCTTCCTTCCTTCCTTCCCGCTCGCGTCGGCCGATGCGCTCTCGCAGCGGTCGGTTTGCAGTGCTGCACTTGTCCTCAGTGTCCAGCCGCCTGACTCGGGTATGACTTTGCCACAGAGTGTGTCTAGTCTAGTCTGTTTTGGACAGAGCTCGTTGCAGAAGGTCGAGCACCGAGCTGAGCATCAGGTGCTGATCTGTTATCTAGCCCCACGATTTTCAGTGTGTATCCGGAAGGAAGCAGATCCTCTCTGCAGTATTGATCACAGGTCTCTGTTAGAGGTTAGACAGAGATTTCTGTGTGTATGAGGAAGGAAGGAGGGGGGTTCTTTCCATCCGTTTTCCCTCATATGCAGAGACCTGTATCAGGAAGACAGAAACTACAAGGACCTGAGCACATTGCTGGGCCTTCTCAAATAAGCTCTGTGGCCAAAGACTCCCCAGGAGTATAGGAGCGATATCGTCCCGGAGACCCGAGACCTGCATCAGGCTGGTGTGCACTCAGAGCACGCGCCCCTGTTCAGATCACCTCGCCTCCAACAGATGCTGGCGGGAGCTTCAAACCACAGCATGTGGGTGACATGAAAGGGGAGGGAAATGCCTCTTCTAACCCCTCCAGCCTCCCTGCCTTGGGCTGCTCCGCTGTCCCTGGCGCCTGAGCCTGCTGGAGTGCCCTGTCTGCACTGCAGCTAGGTCGGGACGGCCTGGCAGAGTCGCCTCGGTGAGCAGCCGCTTTAACTTCCGGTGTGTCCTCTGCTTGGGCTGAGACCAGAGTCTCCACTGGGACTGTGGCGGGAGAGTCACCGAGCCTGCACTTGACCTGGGCTCGCACCCCAAGCCTCCTTCCTGTGTGTGCAACCACCAAAGCCCTCAGAAGGTAGTTCTGAGATGGGAGGTGTGACTCATTAGGAGAAGAATTAATGAGAATGAAGGCCTTAAGTGCGTCCCCCGGGCACATCCCATTCTCATTCAGTCCTGGGAGTCCCCTTTGCCTACAGCTCTAGTTGGCCCAGGAATCAGAGTTGGGCATGGGCGGCGCTGCCATCTTGTGGACACTTTCTGTAACTACATCTTGCGCTCTGGTGCCTCCTGGTCCTCTCACCCACAAGGCCTGTTCAGTTCAGTTCAGTTCAGTTGCTCAGTTGTGTCCGACTCTTTGTGACCCCATGAATCGCAGCACTCCAGGCCTCCCTGTCCATCACCATCTCCCGGAGTTCACCCAGACTCACATTCATGAAGTCAGTGATGCCATCCAGCCATCTCATCCTCTGTCGTCCCCTTCTCCTCCTGCCCCCAATCCCTCCCAGCGTCAGAGTCTTTTCCAACGAATCAACTCTTCACATGAGGTGGCCAAACTCCAAAGCTGGAGTTTCAGCTTTAGCATCATTCCTTCCAAAGAACGCCCAGGGCTGATCTCCTTTAGAATGGACTGGTTGGATCTCCTTGCAGTCCAAGGGACTCTCAAGAGTCTTCTCCAACGCCAGATTTCAAAAGCATCAATTCTTTGGCGCTCAGCACAAGGCCTGGGGGGCTCTTATAACAGCTGACCTCTTTCCCTAAAGCTCTAGTTGCCTCAGGAACAAAGGTGGGCACCGAAAATTTCCTCCGCCTTGTCGACATTTCCTGTAGCCACCAGCTGACTACGTGTGTCTACTTGCCTGTCTCACTCACAAGGCCTGGGGGGACTGTTAAGGACAGTTGCCCTGAGAATACATCCTGCCTAAGTAATGGAAAAAAAATTTCCAAAGCACCTGACTTTCAAAAAGCCCAATGCCAGTGGTCAGTTATCCTCACAGCCTTTAGGGAATAAAATACCCCAAACATCCACCACAGAACAAGATCTCAGCATCCCTAATTACTGTAGGAATGTCAATCAAAGAGCAAAGAGAAATCACATCCCACCTGTGATAACGGACATCCTCAAAACCTACAAACATTAAATGCAGGAGACAGCCGGGAGGAAAGGGAACTTCCCTAAGCTGTGGGTAACAGTGTACATTGGCCAGGTCCATTGTAATGGACAGCATCGAAATGCCACACACACAGAAATACTATTAAGAGAGGCTAACCTTAGGATCTGACCTTCCCATACATGGGCCTGTATCTTGAGAAACCGTCATTCAAAAAGACACTTGCCCCTGATCCTTCACACTCATACTACGTACAGTATGAAAACACAGAATCAGCAAATTCTCTGACAGATTAAAGCTTAAAGGACGGAGGTGCATAGAGATGACGGGGTGCCCTTAATCACAGCTGCCCTCAGGACATGCCCTGGCGTGAGTACTGCAGAAATAATTTCCAAACACAAGTGACTCAAGACACCAACTGGCACAGGTAAATTTTCTTCACACACTTGAAGGAAAAAAAAAAAAAAAATCAACCGAAAACTCCACCACAGGGCCAGGTGCTCAGTATCCTTAATCCGTGCAGGCGAGCCAATCAAAACAATGAGAAGTCAAATCCCACCAGTCAGAATGGCCATCCTCACAAGTCTGCAGACAGTAAATGGGGAAGAGAGTCTGGAGGAAAGGGAACTCCCCCTCCACTCTTGGCGGGAATGTACACGGGCAACGCCAGTCTAATGGACAGTTTCCCAATGCCTGAAAAAAATATCAAGAGAGGCTAAGCCTAGGATGTGACACACCCACAGCGGGGCCTGTACCCCCCAAAATCCATCATTCAAAAATACACACGCACCCCAACACTCACTGCAGCACTGCTTACAATAGCCACGACAGAGAAACGCAGAATACGCACCGACAGATAAAGCTTTGGGACGCCGTGGCACACGTGTGTGGTGAACGATCACTCAGCCATGAGAAATGCCCCTGAAACTGTGAAATGCTAGCCGCTGGATGGAGTCTGAAGGCTCGAAGTGAAGTCAGCGAGACAGAGGGTGACAAGACCGTATCATGTCCCTTTGGAGAGACATGTAATTTAAAACCAAAAACATGTAATTTACAACCAAAAAGAGTCCCTGAGAATCCAAAGGGCTCCCCCCCCAAAAATTGAAGGGTCCGATATTAATCAGGGTGTCGCAACAACGTAGACACAGCAGTCTGCAATCGTAATAGATAATCAAAAGGATTATCTCCTTCCTTCCATGTATACACAGACATCTGTGTCTCTAACAAACAGAAATCTGAAACTCTAAGAGATAATCCGCGGGATTAGCTCATTCCTTCCTTCCTTCCCCCCCGTTTCTGTAGCGCTCTATAAGGACCTGTGGCCAGCACTCTGCCCCACTTTCTGCAATGATCTCTGTGGTAAAAGAATCCAAACAAGAACAGAATCGATATACTCATGGATACGTAATACCTCAGGCGGCTCTGCACTGACAAGGAGCACAGCTCTGCAAGTCGGCTGTCCTCTGACGGAGCACTAGCATCAGGGAATGAAAGGCAAGCGAAGACAAGCAGTGGCTGCCTCACAGCCTCGGCCTTTTGACTCACGATCCTGTCCTGTCCTTGGCCCTGGCCAGGGTTTGGTGCCACAGCTGGATTGGGGTGGGGTCCAGACAGCCGGGCAGGGTGCCCTCAGTTGAGTCCCCTCTTAAACCTGTACAGCCTGGTTGGCTCTGGCTGGGACCAGAGTCCCCAGGGCACCTAAAGGGTGCTGGTCCAAACCCCTGGTCTCGAGGAGTTTGGGAAGCTCCACGGTTCCGGGCGTCAATTTCAGGAGGTAGTTGGCTCAGTCTTTTTGTATAAGTAGAAAGTCCATGACGATATGCTCAACACTGCAAATGATCAGAGTCATTGAAGTCAGATCTAAAATAAGGTATCAGTTGGCAGCAGTCAGAATGGGTTTCATAATAATGTCTACTACATATACCTGTAAAAACCGTGATTCCAAAAGATAGAGGCGCTGCAACGTTCACATAACTCTATTTAAAATAACCAGGACACGGAAGCAGCCTAGATATTCAGCAACAGAGTGATGGACAAACACGACGTGTGTCATACGTACAGTGGAATATTGTTCCTAAGATGAACCAAATCGTGCCATCTGCAGAGTTGTGAATGGGCTCAGAGACTGTCAAACAGAGTATAGTCACTCAGAAAGAGTAAAACCTACATTGCATAATGTTGTTCCTATGTGGAACCCCCCAAAATGATAAAGATGAGCTTTTATGTTAAGGAGAAATAGAGACACAGACACAGAGAACATGTGCAAGGCTGGGGCTGAGGGAACTGGGGCATTGGCACTTAAAGACATACACTCGCAGGAGTGAAGCTGCTTGGTCGTGTCCGACTCTTTGCAACCCTGTGGACTGTAGCCCGCCAGGCTCTTCTGTCCATGGGATTCTCCAGGCAAGGATACTGGAGTGGGTAGCCATTCCCTTCTCCAAAGGATCTTCCCGTCCCAGGAATCAAACCCGGGTCTCCTGTGTTGCAGGCAGATTCTTCACCGTTTGAGCTACAGAAAAATCCACCTGCAGTGCGGGAGACCAGGGTTCGATCCCTGGGTTGGGAAGATCCCCTGGAGAAGGGAACAGCTACCCGCTCCAGTATTCTGGCCTGGAGAATTCCATGGACTGTATAGTCCCTGGGGTTGCAAAGAGTCGGACATGACTGAGTGACTTTCACTTTACTTTTGGGCTTCCCTGTGGCTCAGCTGGTAAAGAATCCTCCTGCAGTGTGGGAGACCTGGGTTCGATCCCTGGGTTGGGGAGATCCCCTGGAGAAGGGAAAGGCTACCCACTCCAGTGTTCTGGCCTGGAGAATCCCGTGGACTGTATACTAAAGATATACACTGCTATGTATGAAAGTGGAATGAAAGTGAAGTTGCTCAGTCGTGTCCAACTCTTCGCAGCAAGGCCATGGACAGTAGCCTGCCAGGCGCCTCCAGCCATGGGATTTTCCAGGCAAGAATACTGGTTGGGTTGCTATTTCCTTCTCCAGGGGATCTTATAACACAGGTAACTAATGAGAACCTACTGTATAGCACCGTGAAGTCTACTCAATCTGTTCTGGTGGCATAACTGGGAAGGAAATCCAAAAATAGGGCATATATGGCCAATTCACTCTGCTATGCAGCAGAGACTGACATAGCATAAAGCGGCTATACTGCAATAAAAATAATTTTTATAAATGTCTACAAACAATAGTTGTGAGTGAGGACCTGGATAAAAGGGAACCCTCCTATACTGTTGGTGGGAATGTGCACTGGTAACCACCACTTTGGAGCAAAATATTTGGGTTTTTATGGAAAAACTAAAAAGACATCTACCCTATGATCTGGCAATCCCACTCTTGGGCATATAACCAGAGAAAACCGTAATTTGAAAAGACACTTGCTCCCCAACATGCATTGCAACACTACCTATAAACAGCCAAGACCCAAATGCCTCCTACGTGTCCACTGACAGCTGAATGGCAAGGAAGACGCCACGCACTCGCGCACACACACACACACACACACACACACACACACAGTTGAATATTACTAGCCAGAAAAGAATGAAATGATGCCGCTTGCGGCAACATGCACGGACCTGTGGATTACTATGCTAGGTGAAGTAAGTCAGACAAAGACAAATATTATGTGACATCAATTAAATGTAAAATCTAGAAAAATTGATACAAATGAACTTATTTACGAAACAGAAATAGGCAACAAACTTATGATCACCAAAGGAGAAATATGGGGTGAAGGGATAAAATAGGAGCTTGGGATTAACAGAAGAGCTAGAAAAACATCTGCTTCATGGACTACGCTAAAGACTTTGACTGTGGATCACAACAGACTGTGGAAATTTCTTTAAGAGATGGGAATCCAGACCACTTAACCTGCTTCCTGAGAAACCTGTATGCAAATCAAGAAGCAATAATTTGAACTGGACATGGAACAACGGACTGGTTCCAAATAGGAAAGGGAGTACGTCAAGGCTGTATATTGTCACCCTGCTTATTTAACTTATATGCAGAGTTCTGTTCAAGTTCAGTCACTCAGTCGTATCCAACTCTTTGTGACCCCATGGAGTGCAGCACGCCAGGCCTCCCTGTCCATCACCAACTACCAGAGTTTACTCAAACTCATGTCCGCTGAGTCAGTGATACCATCCAACCATCTCATCCTCTGTCGTCCCCTTCTCCTCCTGCCCTCAATCTTTCCCAGCAGAAGGGTCTTTTCAAATGAGTCAGTTCTGTGCATCAGGTGGCCAAAGTACTGCAGTTTCAGCTTCAGCATCAGTCCTTCCAATGAATATTCAGGACTGATTTCCTTTAGGATGGACTGGTTTGATCTTCTTGCTGTCCAAGGGACTCTCAAGAGTCTTCTCCAACACCACAGTTCAAAAGCATCAATTCTTCAGCCCCCAGCCTTCTTTATGGTCCAACTCTCACATCCATACATGACTACGGAAAAACCATAGCTTTGACTAGACGGACCTTTGTTGGCAAAGTCATATCTCTGCTTTTTAATATGCTGTTTAGGTTGGTCATAACTTTTCTTCCAAGGAGCAAGTGTCTTTTAATTTCATGGCCGCAGTCACCATCTTCAGTGATTTTGGAGCCCAAGAAAATAAAGTCTCTCACTGTTTCCATCGTTTCTGCATCTATTTGCCATGAAGTGATGGGACTGGATGCCATGATCTTAGTTTTCTGAATGTTGAACTTTAAGCCAACTTTTTCACTCTCCTCTTTCACTTTCATCAAGAGGCTTTTGAGTTCCTCTTCACTTTCTGCCATAAGGGTGGTGTCATCTGCATATCTGAGGTTATTAATACTTCTCCCGGCAACCTTGATTCCAGCTTGTGCTTCCTCCAGCCCAGCGTTTCACATGATGTGCTCTGCATATAAGTTAAATAAGCAGGGTGACAATATACAGCCTTGACGTATTCCTTTTCTGATTTGGAACCAGTCTGTTGTTCCATGTCCAGTTCTAACTGTTGGCTCCTGACCTGCATACATGGTATACAGAGTACATCATGCAAAATGCTGGGCTGGATGAAGCACAAGTTGGAATCAAGATTGCCAGGAGAAATAGCAATAACCTCGGATATGCAGATGATACCACCCTAATGGCAGAAAGCAAAGAATTAAGGAGTCTCTTGGTGAAGGTGAAAAAGGAGAGTGAAAAAGCTGGCTTAAAACTCAGCATTCAAAAAACTAAGAGCATGGCATCCAGTCCCATCACTTGATTGCAAATAGATGGGGACACAATGGAAATAGTGACAGACTATTTTTGGGGGCTCCAAAATCACTACAGATGGTAACTACAGCCATGAAATTAAGATGTTTGCTCCTTGGAAGAAAAGCTATGATCAAGCTAAACAGCATATTAAAAAGCAGAGATGTTACTTTGCCAAAAAAGGTCCATCTAGTGAAAGCTATGGTTTTTCCAGTGGTCATGTATGGATGTGAGAGTTGGACCATAAAGAAGGCTGAGAGCCAAAGAATTGATGCTGTTTAACTGTGGTGTTGGAGAAGACTCTTGAGAGTCCCTTGGACTGCAAGATCATCAACCCTGAATATTCACCGGAAGGACTGACGCTGAAGTTGAAGCTCCAACCCTTTGGCCACCTGCTGCAAAGAGCCAACTCAACGGAAAAGACTCTGATGCTGGGAAAGATTGAAGGCAGGAGGAGAAGGGGACGACAGAGGATGAGATGGTTGGATGGCATCACTGACTCAATGGACTTGAGTTTGAGTGAACTTTGGGAGATAGTGAAGGACAGGGAAGCCTGGCGTGCTGCTGTCCATGGGGTAACAAAGAGTCGGGCCCGACTGAGCGACTGAACACCAACACTATACATATAACAGATAATCAACAGTGTTCTAGTAAATAATTCTAGGAATTAAATTCAGTATCATGTAATAACCTATAATGAAATGAATCTAAAGAATATCTGTATCTATTGTATATATATCTGAATTAGTCTGTGTACCTCAGAAACTCACATAATGTTGTAAGCGAAGTATACGTCGGCTTAAATAAGAGGGACTCACCTGGCGGTCCAGTGGTTAAGACTCCACCTTCCGGTGTAGGGCCTGCCAGTTCTGTCCGTGGTCGTGGAGGTAAGATCCCACAGGGCTCACAGTCAAAGGAGCAAAACATAAAACGGAAACAAAATTGTAACAAACTCAGTAAAGACTTTAAAAATGGTCCACATCAAAAAAAAAAAATATCTTCAAGAAAAAAATGAAGAAGGAACATCCCAGCCTGGCAAGAGTCATCTTTATTTTGGATCTTGTCACAGCTCACCTGCTCTTGAGTAATTCATGAACTCAAAAAGTAGAAAAGTACTTGAGCTTCCTGGGTGGCTCAGCAGGTGAGGAGTCCGCCTGCAATGCAGGAGACACAGGAGACCTGGGTTCGATCCCTGAGTCTGGAAGATCCCCTGGAGGCGGGCATGGCAACCTATTCTTGCCTGGAGAATCCCATGGACAGAGGAGCCTGGTGGGCTACAGTCCATGGGGTCACAAAGACTCAGACACAGATAGCAACTAAGCTTACACACACAGCCTCATTCTCCCACCTGGGCAGACAGCACAGACGAGACAGACGAAGGCCTGTGTGCATGCGGGGGCTCATATCCTCATGGAAGACAGTTTACCAGTGAGTGGGCCACCAATGATTCCAAGAGGGACAGGGGGCCCTGGAGGCTGGAACAACAGAGGGTCAAGGGTAAAGTGACCAGGGGGGTTTTAGCTCAGGGGGCAGGAAGGTGACACTTATGCTCAGATCTGGAGGAACAGTGTCCAGGCAGAGGACACAGCAAGTGCAAGGACCCCCAGGTGGACGGAGCCCGGTGGGCCAGGAAGAGAAAGCAGGCCAGGGAGGGGTGCGGGGCTGGAGGTGGCAGGGCGCGGTAGTGAGGCTTGGCTGGGGACTGCGGATTTTACCCTGGGTGCAGGGGGAGCCACTGATGTGGGTGAGCAGTGGGTCTGCTGTACGGAGCCCCTTTCGCCTGGGGGTGGGGGCCCAGGGACGCCCCTGAGTCTCTCCCGGGCCTCCAGGGCAGGAGGAGCCCAGGGGGCAGTGTGGACCTGGCTGGGGGAACCACGGCTCTGCGTGGGCAGAGCAAGTGCCGCCATGCCATCGGCTCCACAGGATGGTGTGAGCCCCATCTCTGGGAGGGGTGCAGGCAGGCCCTGGGTCACATCAGGCGCGTTTGCGTGGCTGGACCGGCGTGGCTGGGGGGCCAGACGTGTGCTCAGAGCACTGCTGTTCTCCTTAGTGCTGGGGGGGGACAGGCGAGGGGCACATCTGAGATGGGAAGGAGGTGTGGATTGGACCGGCAAGACGGAGAGGGGGCACTGGTCCTACAGCCTGGCTGTGAGCCCAGCACCGTCTGAGTGCTCTGCAAGGCTCCTTCTAACAGATGGAGAGGTCTACCTCGTTCTCGGACTGGAAGACTCAGTTTTGTTAAGATGACCACACCGCCCAGGGCAATCTGCAGAGGCAGGGCGGTTCAGTTCAGTTGCTCAGTCGTGTCTGACTCTTTGTGACCCCATGGACTGCAGCACGTCAGGCCTGCCTGTCCATCACCAACACCCAGAGTCCACCCAAACCCATGTCCATTGAGTTGGTGATGCCATCCAACCATCTCATCCTCTGTCGTCCCCTTCTCCTCCTGCCCTCAATCTTTCCCAGCATCAGGGTCTTTTCAAATGAGTCAGCTCTTTGCATCAGGTGCCCAAAGTATTGGAGTTTCAGCTTCAACATCAGTCCTTCCAATGAACACCCAGGACTGGTCTCCTTTAAGATGGACTGGTTGGATCTCCTTGCAGTCCAAGGGACTCGCAAGAGTTTTCTCCAATGCCACAGTTCAAAAGAGTTAGGGCAATCCCTTTCAAATTCCCAATGGCGTTTTTCACAGAACAAGAACAACCGCTTTTTTTTCTTTTTTTCCAGTTTGTATAGAAACACAAAAGACCCACAAAAGTTAGCCAGAGCAATCTCGGGAAAGCACGGGTCAGGAGGGAGGAATCAAGCTCTCTGACCTCAGGCAGTTCTACAAAGCTACAGTCTCAAAGCACAAGAGCACTGGCACAGAAAACACGCCTGACGATCAACGGGACAGGCTGGAAAGCCCAGCGATAAACCCGCACACTTGCGGCCAGCCAACGCACACCAGAGGAGGCAAGAACGCATAGAGTTAGAGCATTCTCTAACATCATATATAGAAATAAACTCAAAATGGAGTAAAGACCTAAAAATAAGATCATAAACTATAAAACTCCTAGAGGAAAACATCAGCCTAACACTCTGACATAAACCGCAGCAGTGTAGTTTTGGATCCATCTCCTAGAGTAATAGAGATAAAAACGAACATAAATAATGAGACCTAATCCAACTTAAGAGCTTTCGTATGGCAAAGGAAATTGTAAACAAACAAACAAAGACAACCTATGGACTGGGAGAAAATATTTGCAAACGATGTGACTGACAAGGAATTAATTAATTAATTTCCAAAATATACAAACAGCTCATACAGTTTAATATGGGGGAAAAAACACATCCAATCAATCTTAGCATAAAACATAGTTATTTCTCCAAAGAAGACAGATGGCCAACAGGCATATGAAAAGATGGTCAACATCCTTAATTGTCAGACAGAAATGCAAATCAAAACTACGGTGAGCTATCACCTTACACCAATCAAAGTGGCCGTCGTTCAAAAGTCCAGGGACTTCCTGGTGGTTCAGTGACTGGGAATCTGCCTTGCAATGCAGCGGATGCAGGTTCCATCCCTGATCAGGAAACTAAGACCCCGCAGGCCACAGGGCACCTGAGCCCACGCAACTCCAGAGCCTGTGCGACCAGCCAACTACGGAGCTTGTGCAGTGTGGACCCCACGTGCCTCAGCCTCCGTGCCTGTGTCCCGCCAAGCACCGGGCCTGCAGGCTCTGCAGCCCACGCACCGCAAAGAAAGATCCCACAGGATGCAACTAAGACTCCCAAAAATGGTTTGTTTTTTTAAAGTCTACAGATAATAAATGCGGGGAAGTGTGTGGAGAAAAGGGAACCTTCCATAAGAAGAATGAAATAGTATCATTGGCGACAACGTGAATGGACCTAGAGACCAGAGAAAGACAAACAGCTGATGATATCACTTACTTGTGGAATAATGAGCATACAAATGAAGTTATTTACAGAACGGAAATCCACTCAGACGCAGAAAACAAAGTGAATGCTTACAAAAGGGGATGAGGGGATGAATTAGGAGTTTGAGATTAACAAATAACATACACACCGATATATAAAATAAACAGGGACCTACTGTATAGAACTGGAGAAGGGAATGGCTACCCACCCCAGTATTCTTGCCTGGAGAATCCCAGGGACGGGGGAGCCTGACGAGCTGCAGTCCATGGGGCCATGGAGAGTCGGACACACCTGAATGACTAACACGCATTGCATAGCACAGGGAGCTGTACTCAGTACCTTGTAATAACCTGCAATGGAAAAGAATCAGAAAAGGCAAGCACGTGTGCATAACTGAATCACATTGCTTTATACTTGACACACAACGCTGCAAATTAACGATTTGTTGTTGTTGAGTCGCTAAGTCGTGGCCAACTCTTTTGCGACACCTCTGTCCGTGGGATTTCCCAGGCAAGAATACTGGAGCGGGTTGCCATGTCCTCCTCCAGGGGATCCTCCCCACCCAGGGATGGAACCTCTGTCTCCTGCATTGCAGATGGACTCTTTACCATACCACTGAACCACCTAAAGAAAACAAAAAATTCCCTTCCAGATTCTCCCAACAGCCTTGGAGGCGGCTGCATCGTCACGCCAGCAACAGAAAGGGGTGATTGGAGGCAGAGAGGTTACAGAGTTTACACAGGTAGTCAGGGATGGACCAGGACACAAACACAGGCCACGTGGTTAGGTGCCCAGAAGGGGCGGGGAGGGAGGTTTTACTCCAGCCTCGTGTCTGTGTCAGGAGTTAGGGAGAAGGGCTGTTTTTGGGGTTTCGCTTTTTGTTTTGGTCTCACGAGTGGGAGGAAAGACCCCTCAAGCCCCCTGACCTCGCACACTCACAAAGGTGGCTGGGCCAGTGGGCGTGAATGCTGCCCAGACGTCCCCTGCCCCGTGACCCCAGGGCAGCCAGCCGGTCTCCCTGTCTCAGTTCTCCCATCTGTACCAGCGGGCTGGGCTCACAGTTCCTGAGCCCAAACGCGGCGGCGCCAACCCTGACCTCGGGGTCCTGATGGCTGTCCCTTCTGAGGGCCCAGTGTCCGGGGCCCTTCCTGGCGGGGCTGGTCTCTCACCAGCCGCCCTGTGTTCAGCGCCCCCGGGCCGTGACGATCAGAGCCCGACCAGGGTGTTAGTGTGGGGTGGTGCCTGGTGCCAGCGCGTGGTGGGCAGCACCTCCGATGGGCCCGCGGCGCTTTCGATCAGATGACCCCGCCCGGGCCCAGGTGATTGGCCGAGCCCTATTATTAGAAGCTGCTGAAGCCGACCAGGGATTCAGGGACTTGAGTTCCACTGCCCACACTTTCAGGGACTTCTGCGTCCTGAGGCAAACTGTCCCCTCTTGACTCTTTACTGCGGAATCTTGCCCCACGGCCACAGAAGCAGAGCCCAGAACCAAGGTCACCTCCGAAGTGGGCGGAGCCCCTTCGTCACAATTGCCAAAAGCCCCCCTGGGTATCACCAGCAGGCCCCCTGAGTGCAAACTAGGCAGAAACGTTCACCCTGGCACTCAGCCTGTGTTGCTCTAAAGGGTTTGTCGCTCAGTCGTGTCTGACTCTTCTGTGACCCCATGGACTGTAGCCCCCAGGCTCCTCCATCCATGGGATTCTCCAGGCAAGAACACTGGAGTGGGCAGCCCTGCCCTCCTCCAGGGGATCTTCCCAACCCAGGGATAGAACCCGCATCTTCTGCATCACAGGCAGTCTGTACCGTCTGAGCCACCAGGGAAGCCCCAACTAATCACCTAATGCCAGGAATTTTCTGTCTTGAGACTAAGAATTGGCTGCTAACCTTGCACGGGCTCTCCCTGGTCTGCTGGGGGGTCAGCCCTCTGCGGGTGCTTGCGGCGCCTTCATTATCTCTGCTGTCTGTTCTTAATAAACCCACTCCTTTCTGAAATACTCCGTGTCTGGAAATTCTTTTCCAACCAGAGCTGGGACTCCACGACATTCACCTCAGTGTCTCCAATCTGAGCGAATAACACGGCGCTCTGAGGAATGTCCCCGGGGCAGGGCTGAAAGCCCTCTGCAAACGGTAAAGAGCTTGCTAAACATACAGAGAAACCGCTGCGTCAGAATGGAAACCACACATTTCAGATTTTAAAAGGAAATTTTATTTTCATGTTATAAGGTGATTACAAACTCCTCTAAAAAAAAAAAGCAAAGATGAATTTAAAATATTGATATACATATTTATCTAAAAAGCCAAAGAGGAAAAGAAACACCCTGCAAAATACAGGGGTTCGTATCAGAAAACATTTATACACAAAAGCTTGTATACAGCGAGACTGAATTACACACCAAGGATCTCATTCAAATACAAATGCTCCTCAGAAGAGTCTCTTGTTGCTTGATATATTTTTTTTCTTTTACAAAAGTTTAAAATATCTTAAAAATAGTTTGAAGTTTCAAAAAAAGTCCTGATGAACCAGACATTTCTGGAAGGAGGCAAGGACCCACGTTCTCAGCTTTCTCTTGTGCTAAATACAGTCACAGTTGCTAGGGATTTGAAAATTAATTGGGTAAAAAAAAAAAAATGAAGCGGACATCTCAATTTGAAGCCACATATATAATAAGATGCTTCAGCAGCCCCCCGCCCAGGGAACGCAGCAGAAGGTGTCTGCAGCGACACCCCTGGAGAGGGCGCCCCTCCGGGGACCAGGGCTGCTCCTGGCTGCTGGTGTGCACGCCGCTCTCCGAGTTTTGATGCCTGAGCTTTGTTGTATTGTGCTTGTTGGGTTTTTTGCACAGTGATATTCACGGCGTCCACGTGGATGGCCTGGCCCCCCGACCTTGGGTCTGAGAGCTGGATGGGACCTCTGGCCACCTCGACGGGGTTCCCTTGGATTCTTTCCTGGCCAGTCTCTGAGGCCTGGGGGTGGGGAGGGATGGGGGGTGTGGGGAGGGCTGGGAGATGCTGGCTGTGCCGCTGACCACTGTGTGGCACCTGGGGACATGGGGCAGTCTGGGTCAGGCTGAGAAGAACCCCCTCTCCCCTTACACTGCCCTCCTCCACCGTCTGGGGGACCTGGGGTGAGAATGGGGGACCAGAGGCTTTGCAGAGGGAGCTGCCCAGGGCCCAGAAACTATCCAAGGCTCTGTGATGGCTACGAATGTCCCACGTGGCCTCAGGCTAGATCCTGCCATCTCCAGCAGGATCTCCCAGGCTCCCAACGCCTGGCTCCTAGAGGCCTGCTGGGTGGGGGGCCAAGGAGGCCGGGGCTGCCTGTCCCACTGAACTGCAGCTTGGGGTCCAGCTGGCCCCTGAGGACGCTCACAGGGTCCCCGGACTCTGGGGACGGAGCATGCCCTTTGCCGTAAGGCTGGTCTTTGGTCTTCAAGGCGAACGTGCCCCTTTGCCAATGAGGGCGCTGACTGGGGGACCCAGGAAGCCCCTCCATCACTGGGGACCACAGCAATGAACAGGGCCCAGGCAGGCCCAGTTCCACGGAGCATCTCCCCGGGTGAGACTGTCCTGGGGCCCTTCCCCATTTCTGCACCCCTAGAAACATCCTTTAAGCCTCCCTCTTGCCTGCCTTCCAGATCTGGCTGCAAACATCAGAATTCCGTCCCAGGTAGAGCACGGCTGGGGGTGAAGGGGGGCTGCCCAGAGACGGGCGAACCAGACTCATGAGCCCCACGACAAGTCTCCTTTATGCGGAGACGTCAGAGGCACGCGTCATTACACCAGGTACTCACAGAGCTGAGTTCTACGGGAACACAAGAGCTAAGCGGTCAGGCAGGAGGCTCGAGGCTGGGGCCAGGTGCCCCGGACCTGGTTTGGGAGAGTGGCTGACCTTCCTTCCAGGTGGGGCCTGGGGACTTGGTCTGCGTGTGTCTTTGGTCTAGAATTTGGTCTGGGAATCGTAGAAGAAGGGGCCTTTTTCTGGCCATTTCCAGAATGTTGCGATTTGCCAACCATCCCAAAACGCTGTGGCCTTTCACCGGGGTCCAAGGCCCCCAAGCCCCTGCACATGACCTGTCCCCAGTCTCTGACAGTGGTTAGTTTACTAAGGTTCCATAAGACAAAGAAGAGGTCACATTGCTACTCGATAAAACCAGGAAAAAACAAAAACCACACCATCGACTTAGACACGGTGGCAACCATAAGTACACAGTGAGATGGGAACACAGACTTGCCTACGGTTTGGAATAGGATGGGGTGCTGTTTGGCAGAGTATACGCCGTGGAGACAGGGGACTGCGACCACACGCCAAAGATGGGAGGTTCAGAGTCCCCTCTGCCCCCTGGGAGGGTGGCACCTGAGGCCCCAGCCCTGCCCGGGGTTGGGGAGGGGGGTCCCAGGACTCATAGAGCCCTGCTCTGAACGCTGACCCAGACGGCGCTCCACGGCCCCCGAGGCGATCACTGCCCTCGTGCGTGACGCTGTTCCGGTTTACTTTAGACTCTGGGCTTGGAAGTGTCTGTTTAAATGGCACAGCTTAGGTCCAGATGCGAGCTGGGCGGGATTCTAAAGGTGGGGTGCCTTTCGTTCTGGTTCAGAGTGGGCTGCCCGCCTGAGGGTGCCTGCCCTGACTCAGCTTCTGCCACGGTCCCACCCACTGCACGCCTGACCCCGGCTTCTGCAGGGGAGGGGAGAAAGCGCTGCGTTGGCGCTTCCTCACACAGGTGATCCGCGTGGGCTGCACCTGTGCCTGAGCTCACAGGAGAGTGTGGGGAGCACCTCGCCCCGATGACAGCTTGCTCCCGGTGCTCCCTGCTAGGCGCCAGGGTGGCCCCGGGCCGGGGTCTTTAACAAGAGCCTCTGGGAGACGAGGACGAGCTGAGGGTGGAGAGAGGAGGGGAGGAGCACTCCCTCCCCCGACACCAGGCCCCCTCCCGGGCACCTGGGCGCACATCCTTCGGTCCGCTGGCTCACCCCGCACCCCTCACCAATCACGCTTCTCCTACAGGCAGCTTTGAGAGATGCCAGCTGGGGGGTCAGCCGGAAGCTGATAGGAGCCCCCTTCTAAGGCAACAGACCCATCCGTGTGAGGTCTGGAGCCTTGAGACCCCCCAGTTCCTGCGGGGCCAGCCTCCACTCGCTCCAGGGGACGCCCCGGGGAAGGATGCCTCTCCCTCTCGCCCTGACTGTCCACCCTCAATCCTGAAATAGAAGGGACCCTCCTGACGCAGGGGCTCCCGGCGCTCTCAGCATCAGACTTTGGCCTCTGGGCCCCTTCTGTGGACTCTGAGTCCCTTTACTTGAGGGGTTGGTTTACGGTTTGGGCACCTCTCTTGTTGGCTACGATAAGCGTCACTAGGCACCTTCCTCTGTCCAGCCCCCCGGGGTCTGGCCAGACAGCTGTTTGCTTCACTTGAACCAGGTCTGTGGGTACGACACCTTTAAAATCCCACCCAGTGTTCTGGTGGGGTGTGGGGGGCAGAACTTTCTGCCAGCTGCACAAGCACCGAAGAACTGCTTTTAAAAATGAGATCTATTGCTGGCAAGATCTATTCAAGTGGTAAAAGTGTTTAACAATCTCTATGTGTCTACATAAAAAAAAATACAAAGAAAATTTTACCAAGTCCCCATAAAATACATCTAATTCCGTATGAAAGTTCTGCCTTGCCCCGGACAGCTGCCCGTGGGTTTGCTTTTTTTGTACAAAACATCCCCAAATCAAAAGGAAATACCCATACACCCAACACCGCACACGCACACACACACGTGCACACGCTCACACACACACACACACACACACAGAGTAACATTTTCTGTGACAATTGAAAAAATAAACAAAACCCTAGTGCAAATATAAAGCTCTGTAAACCTGGTCCTACGAGAATCTAATGTTAGTAAACAGCAGGAGAGCAGCCTGTCCACGGAGAGAGCTCACATCATGGTCTCCACGATGATGTGCGTGGGTTTCCTGAGCGTGTTGTTGACGGCCATGCGGGAGCTGTAGGGCATGGCCCCCTCGCGCTCCACGGCCCAGCGGTTGGGTTCCCTCGGGGTCAGCAGGTACTTGAGTCTCTGCAGAAGGAAGGGGCCGGTGTGGGGAGGCGGACCAGGCCCTGCGGTTTCCCTCTTCACCCCGCGTCCCGCCGGTGTGCTTGACCTCCGCCAAACCCCTGCGCTCTCTGCACCTCCCATTTTTCATCCACTGGCAAACAGAGGCCTTGAACCAAGGCGCCCCAGGCCCTGAACGAGGGCAGAGCTCCCGGCGGGTAGCTTCCTTGGCCAAGTCCTGCTTTACACAGCTGAGCGCCAGGGGACTCATGCCTCCACACTCTTTCCCCCACAGAGCTGAAGCACGCCTCCTCGGGATTCTGGCCCTGCTGTCTCCCTGACTTGCAAAGCAGCTGAGTTTCTACAGTTTGTATGCCCGAGGCTGGGTGACTCTCTTGAACCTCCCACGGCTCCTTCCCAAATTCCCCCATCTCCACAAGCTACAGGTCCTGCCCTCTCCACGTCCCCGCTGGGGGCCTGGAGACCACGCTGCCTGTATTTGCGCTGCCCTGCCCATCAGAGAGGCCAGAGGCTGGACCCCCACCTGACGCAGGGCAGCTGGTCCTTCCCCAGGTTGCCCGATCACAGGATGGGTGAGGGGGAAAAAAAGCCCCTCTCAGGGCACCCAGAAAACCAAAGCAGAGCTGAGACTTGACCCAGGGCTCCCACCACCCAGCCCACCTCCTGCCAGGTGGCCATTCAGAGGCTTCAAGAGGAAGCAAGGTTAACAGGAAACCCTCTGTCTCGGCATTCACGTTCACTTCAGGTTTACAACAAGGCTCCAAAGCTGCTTGGTAAAAGCTACACTATTTCATTTGAAAATCCAGATTTCCACCTGCTCTTTAAAAACCACAAGATCTGGCAAGCCAAGGCCCACATCTCTTTGATAACCCGGGGTGGGGGGTGCACCAGAATTGGGAGCCTGACCACCTCCTGGGATGGTGCCTGAGACCCCGCCCCTGGCCCCCCGACACCCCAGCTGGGACGGCTGCCTTCAGAGGAGGGGGCTTCGGGGAACAGTCAGGTCGGGTCTGGGGCATGAGGATCGGATGTGACCTGGGGGGTGGCCTCGAATTCCTTCTCGACACCAACCCCGCTCTGCCCAAACCTCTAAACTTGAGATGGAGCAGGATTTTAAAATTAGGCTTCCAAGGGACAGAAGGCAGTGATCTCTTGGGGCGGCTGTGAGCGCTGAGCACTCAGCACTGCCATCCAATGCCTCCAAATAACCCTCAGCCTCTGGGTGGCAAGAGAAATTCCTGGAAATTCCTGGGGGAGGGGCTGGATCTGTCCCAGGCACATTATGTCGGTGCTTTGATAAATGAGAGGGCTATTCAGCATTCTGGCTGAATCCTGGGGTCCTTCCTTGTGGCCTCTGAGGAAACACAATGGACCCAGTGCGGCAGGAACACCCCAGAGGCTTTCCTGGCCCAGACAGACCCCAGCCTCATGGCTTCCTCCCTGGCACACCCCTGCCTACTTCCTCTGTCTCGGGAAGGCCTGTCCCCTCCTCCACCACCCCCCCCGCCCCCGCCAACCCCCAACCAACGACATCTCCCCCACAACCAGTCCCCTGCCCACAAGGAAACTGCCCAGCCCAGGAGGGAGCCAGGGCCCCCGGACATCCTGGCTCCAGATTTTTAAGAGAATAACAATAAAAACAGCCCAGAACAAAACAGGGCCATCCTGGAGCCAGCCCAAGCCCAAAGGTTTAGGGAAAGTCTAAGAAAAGGATTTCTTGGAAAGAGCCAGGGCCTGCAATCTCCAGGACTATTGGAGGAATTTCAGAGAGGATGGCGGCAGGATCCGGGGGGGTGGGCGGGGGAGTAGGGGGAGGAGACCCGCGGGGGCAGAGACCCCGGAGCCAGAGCTTCTGCGCGGTGCAGAGGGGGCTTCTTTCCGAGGGTCCGGCAGCAATCAGGGCCACCGGTCTGGGAAGGGGGACACCAGCGTGGGCTGGGCTCAGCCCTCCCCCCAGCTCCTGTCTCAGAAACAGCCCGGCCCCCCTGCCCTGGGGGTGAAGCCCTGGCTCTCATCTTGGCATCTGAAGCCGTTGCCCCCTGGCCTGCTGCCTGGCCCGCAAAGGTGCCGCTGCTGCCCCATCTTCCCACCACGCAATCTCCTGCCCGCAGCTTCAGCCACGCCGCAGGGCCAGGGAGGGGCCTGGGGCTCAGAGAGGGCCAGCGCGGCACCCCAGGGCACATAGCAAACCGACAGCTGTCTGGCCTTCAGCATCCTGCCCCTGGCCCAAATCCCCCAGGCTGGGGGGCCCTGGGTGCTTACCACGAGGAACGGCCCTTCGGTCTGGGCGAGACGGATGACCATGACCAATGGGACACACACCATGGAGGAGAGGGCCAGGCACCAGCCCAGCCCGATGGCCCAGGCAGGGTACGTGTAGACTTTGTTGTAGGTCAGGGGTACGTACTTGACAAGAGAGAAGATAAAACATCCCTGTGGGGAGACAAGCGGCGGTCAGGGGCTTCTGGGGCCAGGGTAGGGCCCACCCGAGGGGCCCACACTCTTCCCCGTCTGCTGACGGAGCGGTTGCCCTGCTCAGAACCCCCTGCCGCTCCCCAGGGCCTTCTGGACGCAAGCCCCTCCTCTGGCCAGCAATGCCTGGCCCCCTGCCCACTGCCCCCTCCTGCACGGCTACGCTCCGGCTCCCCTGATTCCTCCCAGCGTCTCAGCCCCCCCCACCCCCCGCCCCCTGGGACCTCTGGGCAGGCTGCTCCCGCCCATGGGACCACCTTCCCGCATCTTCTCTGCATCCCGTCTGCCCACATGGCTCGAGTGGTAGAGAGACCGCCTGCCGTGCCCCTGACCACCCGGGCGGAGCTGGGCAGGACCCTCAGGGTGCCCTTAGGATGAACCACAAACATGCACACGTGTGCGTATGCCCAGGTGCCAAGTCGCTTCACTTGCACCGACCCTGTGCGACCCCACGGGCTGCAGCCCGCCAGGCTCCTCCGTCCACGGGGACTCTGCAGGCAAGGATGCTGGAGTGGTGGCTGTGCCCTCCTCCAGGGGATTTTCCCGACCCAGGGGAAAATCGAACCCACCTCTCTTACGTCTCCTGCGTCGGCAGGCGGGTTCTTTACCACTGGCGCCATCTGGGAATCCCGCTGGCTGCTACAGTGGCTGGCATTTTGTGAGGGGCAGTTTGTAGCTCAGATGAAAAGAGGGCACAGCCGCTCTCGGGGGTAAAGTGACGGCCTACACAGTCACCGCTTCTCAGCCCCACATTGGTCGGCCTCCTTGTTTAACAAATGGGGACACGGGGGCCCCACAAAAAGGGACACAGTGGCCTGGAGACAGAGATCCCTGGGGGGGATCCCCCGGCACCCGGTTCCTAAACACGGGGGACAGTCTGCCCCCTGAGCTCCCCATGGTCTGAGTGGACAGTGGCAGCCCGGCCCTGGCCCTGAGGCCCTGCTGACACGGGTTTGTCGGAGGCCAGCACTGAACTGACGCCGAGTTCCCGATGGGCGGGCGGGTGAAACCGTCGAGCCCTGGGGTAGGGACGGCTGCCCACGGCCGTGTGGAAGGACACTCACAGTACAGAGAAGCGGGGTGACCACGGCCCAGCAGTACTTCATCCAGGGGCCCGGCCGGTAGCCGATCATGTCCTCAATACCATCGTAGAAGTTATCGCTGCCTGCAAGAATCAGAGGCAGACGGACGGTGATCTGGCGTCCCAGACACAGCATCCGCCCTGGGAACCTCACGGCAGGAGCTCAAGGGCCGTGGGGTCAGCGTGGGGCGAGGAGGGGGTGTCTCCAGGGCCTCACCCAGGTGTGTGCACCTCCACACCGCACAGACCCAGCACATGTTTATCTGAAAGGATCTGATATTCATGGGTCACTGGGTAGATACCGGCCACCTCAGGCAGAGTCCCAAATCCTGCTGTGGCCATCCCAAGGACTCAAGAAGGTCAGAATGGACCATTCCTGGACTCCAGGGGTGCTTCATCAAAGACAGACCCCTCAAAGGCCAAGCTCTGTGTCTGTCAAGGCATCCGGTCACACCTTGAACCTTCAGCCTGGGGAGAAGCTTCCACATGGCTATGGTCATATTTGTGGTGAAAGGGGAGCCTGGAGAGGAAGGGTCCAGGCAGGAACAGCTTTTGTGTTTGACTCAAAATGAAATTCCCACGAGAATTCTGTTTCTAGAGCTTCTAAAGAAAGAAGCCCAAAGGGGAGACTCAAGAAAAGTAGGCAAACGTCTCTACTCACCATATATCCAGGCAATAGCAAAACATTCAAAGAACGCCACCCACAAAAGGCAGACACCGCTAGCTGCGTAGTAGTCAAAGAGCTGAAACACGTACATGCCACCCTGCGGAGAGAAAGCCAGAGGAGAACTTGCTACTTGGCCTCTAAGTCCCTCCATATATAAAGAGTTCTAGTCTGTCAACAAGAAATAGAAAGCCCAAGGTGGGGGGTAGAAATTGGGCAGAGGCCGTGAGGACCAGATAACTGTGTTAAAAGATGCCAGAAAGTGAAGTCACTCAGTCGTGTCCGACTCTTGGCGACCCCATAGACTGTAGCCTACCAGGCTCCTCCATCTATGGGATTTTCCAGGCATGACAAATTGATTTCAAAAAGTAAAAACTTAATTTAAAAACACACACAGAAAGAAACGGAAGCAAAACATGTCTTTCCTAGCATAAAAACAAATGGGTTCGCTGAAGCCTGTTTCCAACGGAGGGGCTTAAAACCCCCGGTGGCCGACAGAGAAGACTTCAGTGAGACCGAGCTGCTCGGCGTGTGAACCTGTGATCTGCCTTTCAGGGGGTGTTTCTTACAGACACTTAGAGAAACGCATTTGTTTTGAGTTCTGGGAAGGAAGACTGGGGACGTGAAAACCTGATCTGGGGGTCGAATGCGACCCTGTGCTGGAGAGTAAGGAGAGATGGGTGGTGAGCGCTGGGGGAGATGAGCCCGCGGCCCCAGCTAGGCTCACACGCTCGGCTCCCCTGCAGGCGGGTGGGAGAAGGGCCACTGCCCACAGCAGTGAGGACAGAGCTGCTGTCAAAGGGGATTTCAGCCGGAGCGCCCCTTCCCTTCTCGGGAGGAGGAGGGCCGGGGGGCAGCAGGTGGCCACGGTGTTGCCAGGGTAACAGGGCAGTGGTGCGGGGCGTCTGGCTGGAGGGCGGGGTCGTGAGTCACCGCCTGCTGCCCCTGGGTGGGGTGGGACCCCCAAAGGAGGGACGACCTCAGTCGGCCGGGCCCTCTCACACAGCCGCTGGGTGGGGCGGCAGGGGGGCGGCAGGGAGGCGGTGTGGTCCCCTCGTGCCAGGCGGGAGCCACCTACCTCCGTCACCATGGTCAGCCCCAGCAGGTAGCTGACGCAGCATATGGAGGCGATGAAGATCTCCCGGTGAAAGCCCTTCCTTAGCAAGGACGGGTGCAGGTCAACCAAGGACGTGATCTGTCCTTCCACTTCCACAAACTGGGGAGGGAAGGAGAGCCATGAGCAGCAGGCCAGCATCCCTGGGCTCAGAGAGGGGCGGGGTCACGTCCAGGCGGAGGAGGGGCTCCGCGTGCTTCGTCCTGCCCCTGGGCGGGGCCTGGCGGGCTCCGCAGGGCTCTGTCCACACGCCTGAGGCCCCTCCGCCCGGCACACTTGCTGACCGGTGTGTCAGCGCGGGCAGCCTCCCGCTTGGTCTGGCTTTTCCTGGAAGCCGAAGGTGTGCACCCCCATCTGGGCCTTGGGCACCCAGCCGGGCCAGGTACACAGCAGCACGTGACCTGTGGGTGGTGACCCAGGCAGGTCTGGGCTTCAGTTCCCAGACTGAAGACACTCGGTGGTCTTTAACCCTGCGGGGCCCGTGGGCTCCACTGGGGGAT
The DNA here is from genome assembly GCF_027580195.1 of Bos mutus. Taxonomy (NCBI): domain Eukaryota; kingdom Metazoa; phylum Chordata; class Mammalia; order Artiodactyla; family Bovidae; genus Bos; species Bos mutus. Next base: position 57,930,079 of record NC_091638.1, read on the forward strand.
TCTGTACACGTTGTGTGCGCGCCCACAGGCCCATGTGTGTGAGTCCAGGGTTGCCCGCGACCCCCGGAACTCATCCCTGGGCTCCCAGAGGTGATGGAAAGGCCAGTCCATAGGTAACCTTCGAGGGTGACCCTCGGTCTTTCTAAACCTTCCCATCGTTGCACCCAGCGATTTATCCCGGGGTGGGGGACGTTCCACATCGGTCCACAGAGCCGCCTCGGCTCTCAGACAGGGGCGTTAACCCCATCCTGTGGATGTAGATCACAAGGATCTTTGTGGCTTCATGACCTCAAGTGAAGGTGCCCCGCAGACGGATTCCAGCCCCCGTGGCGGCCGACCTGGGCAGGACCATGTCTGTCTGTAGGCACCGCCATCCGCAGCCCAGTAGTCTAGAGGTACAGTTTGGGGTGAAAGGGCATGCTGACGCATTTTAATTGGAGTGGCCACAGCCAAACGGCTCGGCCAGGCAACACGCCCTCTGAGGCCATCAGAGTCCACTCGACATCCAAACGCTGAAACCTCAACCTGTCGGCTCTTCCCTCTGGGGCAGACACTGGGAGGTTTGCTTCCACAGCCTTCCTGCAAGACATGACCAACCGCCGACTTCTCTGGAAGCATCAAGAGAGGATCAGGGAACACACACACACGTGGGAGCAGGTCCCTCCCGTGAGCTCAACGGGGCCGGGAGTTCAGAGAAACAACGACCAAGAAGCTCTTGGAAGGGGTCCCAAGAGAACAGGGGGCAGGGGCTTAGACCTCTGATTGATGCCTCAGCCAAAGGGGTGCTGAGTCTAAACTGCCAGTGAACTAGAGCAGACCGGCAGCTTTGACGTTAACCTTGTAAAGGAGTCAGAGACAAAGGTTCTTTCCCTTTTTGAGATTTGAAAATCAAAGACGGCAGATCCAGGGTCACTGAGAGTCAGGGCCAATACCGGCATAAGCCCCTCGTTGCCGAGTCCGCTGCGGCCCTGGGGGGCACCACGGCCCCTCCACCAACCTCTCCAGACCTGACTCACTTAATAGGGACACAGCCCTGCCTTCTCAGAGCCTCCGCTTCCTTCGCTCTAACGTGAGAGCATCCTGCTGATGCTTAAAAGCCGGGTGGCGGCGGGAGGAAAAGGGGGTTTTGGTGGGGACAGACTTCCGTTTGGGAAGATGAGAAAGCTCTGGAGATGATGCTGGTGATGGCTACGACAACGTGAGTGTCCTTAATGCACTGAGCAAACACTTAGAAATGGGTGCTCAGTCGCTCAGTCGTGTCTGAATCTTTGCGACCCTATGGACTGTAGCCCGCCAGCCTCCTCTGTCCAGTGGGATTTTTCCAGGCAAGAATACTGGAGGGGTTTGCCATTCCCTTCTTCAGACAATCTTCCCGACGCGGGGATCAAACCAGCATCTCCTCCTTTACAGGTAGGTTCTTTACCTCTGAGCCGCTGGGGAAGCCCTAAACTTGGCTAAGAGGGTCAGTCTCACGTTATGGGATTTTCCCACACGTGACACGTGAAGCCTGGTCCGAGTGGACACCTCACAGGGTAGGGCCCTTATCACAGCTGGTGCTGGTGTATCTATAAAACCTTCCCCCACGTCTCCGAGTTCACACAGGCGCAGCGGAGGGATCCCAGGGCTCAAATCCCACCACGCCCCTTCCTGGTGCATCAATTAGGCAGGTCGTCTGGTGCTGCGAGCTCCACGCTCTGAACCAGAAGAGCTCGCTCAGGGCGACGCTGCCCTGGAGAGCTTCAGGCTTCCCGAAGTGAAGGGCCGTGGGGGGCCCGGCTCCGAGGCGCACAGCCTCCACCAGGCCCCACCTGCCTCCCAGGGGAAAGCTAATGAATACCCACCCATGCCCCTTCCACCGCCCAAGAGGCCAGTCTGGAGATGGCCTGCTTTGTCATTTATTAACCTCTTTCTGTTTTCTTTTTTGGGTTTTGCTGAGAGCTCTGGAAGAGGTTATAAAAGCTGGCTGCCGGGGGCCTCCGAAGGCCAAGCTCATTAACCAGGGGTGATGGATGGAGTTCTCTTGCTGTTTACACAGCTCAAGTTCATCAACAACCACTCCAGTTATTTTTGTTCCCGTCTCCCAGTTGTTTTCCTTCGGTCTTATCTGCTAATCCTGGTCTTCTTTCTGGCAAACCCTCCGCTCTGCTCTGGACCTTGCTAGCAGACCGCCCTCTCTCCCCTGCCTGACCTTCTGAGACTTCCCACCTCCCAGGTCCTGAGTCCCCGGGGGCCCATCTGTTCACTGGCTTCGAGGCCACTGCCTGAGAGATGGACGGTGGGCAAGGTTCTCTCCTGAAGGGGTGCAGCCCCCACTGCTCGCAGGGTCCCAGCTGACCAGACTTTTGTGAGGCATCCGGACCCCCAGCTGGCACACGAGGCTGCCTGTCAGTGACTGACCTCGGATAGAGGCCCCTGGGTGGCCCTGGGCACAGGACTAGCCCGCCCTGCACACCCCAACCATCCCCTCTTGGAGCCACACCTGTGTTCTCGATAAGGCCTCAGTGAAAACATGCCTATTTCCAGGGAAAGGTGTCCCAGGGGCTTGCTCTAATGTTCTCCGGGCTGACTGCTCCCTATCAGGAAACGCGCCCGGCGTTTCACATAAGGCAAGGAAGATTCAATCATACCCATTTACTGGATGAGGAAACTGAGGCGAGGGTGGAAGAAACGTGTTCAACAAAGCAACACCATGGGGGCAAGTGGGCCTGGGACTGAGTTACTCCAAAGGCAGACGCAGCCCCGGCTGACACACACAGACACACCCTGGGGAGAGGGGAGGCTTAAGCCCTGGAGGGCTGGGACATGGGGGTTAAGAGGTGCAGGGAATGACGACAGGGTAGCGGGGGGTCCTGCTTGTGTGGGGATGGCGGGGGGGGTGGTTAAGCGAGGTTCTGGGGGCTCGGTTTCCCTGTGGGGGTCAAGCTCGCTGACCCACGTGCCCCAGGAGGTGGCAAGCACAGCCCGGTTCCAGCTTCCGTGGCCACACTCAGGACTGTCAGTGGCCACTCGCACCCCAGACAGCCGTGTCGGGCGCCTGCCCGAACGGCCCGTGTGCTGGGTCCCGCCGGGGTCTGCCCGGGGGCTCCGTGCTCCGCGGCGCGTGCCACCAGCTGTGGTCTCACTTTCTCCTTGTACCCCTGGGCCTGCACCCGAGGCTGTCTCTCCCCCGCTGAGGTCAAAGGCTCGGGCTTTGGCGCAGATGACGTCCTGCTGCCGCCCTGGGCTGTTCCCTCCCCCGGGGTCCAGGAACCCTCGCTGGCTGCAGCTGCTGCAGGCGCGACGTGAGGTGCTGTGTGTGTATGTGTGTGTGTGTGTGTTGGGGGTTACAACCAGCTCATCACAGTGCAGAGGGAGGCTCTGCCAGAACCAGGTGTCCGAGGAGGGAGGCCTTTCCTCCCTCGCCCAGGGGCAGACCCGCCTGGGGACCATCCCCTCACCCTGCACATACCTGGCTATCCAGTCCAAGCAAGAGAAGCATAATGAAAAAAAGGATGGACCAAAATGTGGGCAGCGGCATCATTGTCACGGCTTTCGGGTAGGCGATGAAGGCCAGGCCAGGACCTAAGGGGAGAGAAGATGGGGGGGTGGGCAGAGGGGTCATCAGTGCCCAAGTTGCCCCGAGCCCCGGAGCCACACAAGACACTCGGGGTCTGGGGCGGGTCTCCCCAGTCCCCGATGCAGGGGCCCGCCTGGGGTGAGAGACCAGGCCTGTTCTCACTTGGGGTGGGACGCGCCGGGGCTCAGGCGGGGGCCCGTTTTAGCATCTGTCTCCTACGCAGCAGCACCGCTGGCCTTCCCAGGTGCCACGTTCCTAGTGGACACCGGTTATGGGGGTGGGAGACGGGACCAAGCTGGGACTCGGTCTGCCAGCTGGGGAAAGGAGGGGCTCCCCCCCAAAACCAGATACCCACACCAATGTTTGCTGGAAGGAAGCAAAACCAGGGAGCGCTCCGGTTATCTGACCACCAATCCCGGTTTGCAGAGAAAAGCTTTCCACTGAATCAATGAACGCGTGGCCAGAAAAAAGAAGCCAGAACCATGCCCTGCGGGGCCCACGTGTCTTCAGGATGCATCTGTGCACCCACCCGAGCACCATGACAGCTGAGGCCCAAAGCTGAGGGAGGGGTGAGCAGGGTAAGACGCCAGGCGGGCAGCCCCCTGGCCGCTGTGCAGTCCTCCGCCCAGCACCTCCTCTCTCCACATCACCACATGCCCTCAGGGGGCGGTCTCCCCGCAGGGGTGGGGGGCAGGCTCCCATAAGTGAACCCCAAGGAGGCTTCTCCTGCTCAGATTATCGGGTGCTGGGGCCACTTCCTTGGCAAAGGGCTCTGGTCTCCAGGGGGTGTTCTGACATATATGCAGGGAGAATTCCTACCAGCTCTGGGGGTGCCTCCAATTGCAAACATCCCCTCCCGCCTCCAGCTGGGCCTCAAAGAAGACAACCAGGGGAAGGGCTGAGTTGTAACCGAGACCTGTGGGTCCCCCAGAGGGTCGGGAGCCGCAAAAGAGAGAAGGGCTTGGGCTAAAGAAAAAATATAAAGTAAAATCCAAAACTAAAAAAAAAAAAAAAGTCAAGAAATGTGAAACAAGCAGGGCTGGAGGACAGGATATTTAAAACAGTAAAACGGGGTCGGGAACAAAATGAATGGTCTAAGAAAGAAAAACAAAAAACAACTTTGAAATGAATTGCAGCCAGAAACCACATCGCACTGCGTTGACCACACGCGTGGTGGCGAGGGTGAGTCGCTTTACGCCCAGAGTCCACCCCGATGTAAGCAAAGTCCAACCATAATCATGACCGTGTCCTCAGAGGCGATGGTGGAAAACCCCCAGGAGGGGTGCGAGGGCGCTCGTCCCAGCCCCAAAGCCCTAGCTGCAGTAGGACCCTCGTCTCCACGGGGCTGGGGCCCCCTGGGACCCCCGCGTCAGCTCCGGCCTGACCGTAGGCGGCACTGGGAGGGGTCGACCCAGCCGCGTCGAGACAGATGTAAAATGGGGCCCCCACCCCAGCCCACCCCCGCCCGCCCGCCCGCTGGGCCCCGAAGCTTCTCAACAGCTACTTCTGTATCTCAGTGTGTTGCCTTTCTCGAGCCAGCCTCGGGGAGAGGGTGTGAGCACCCTTCTCGGAAAGCAAGGGGACTGAAGAGAGAGGACAGGGGATGTGGCAGCCGCTGGAGCCCCTGGGGCAGCAGAGACGCCCACGCTACGCTTCATTCGCAATGTCCACACCTCATGGCTAAAAGATTATCTTGTTCCAATGCACTTTGCTCAACGTGGCGCTTGATAAAAAGCTTATTAGCGAAATAATCACCCTTGATGTGTCGGCTGTTCAGACATCACCGTGGGGAATAAACGACAAGGTCTTTGAAGTGGACGGGAATAAGACACAACTCAGCTTGACGGTGAAGACTAGGTTACAGTACCTAGCTGTCCGCAGACAAGGATCTGTTTCATGTACCGACAGATGACCTCCCACCACTCAACTCCCTCCACGCTCCTGGCCATTCCCCACCAATCAGAATTGGTTGGCAAGCCCTCAGCTGAAGAAAAGCCATGTGCAAAGGGGTGTCAACTGTCTCCTCTCGGTCACTCTGCCAAACTCCCACACAGGCATGGCTTCTGCACTTCTGCAACTACTTCCTGTGTCCCTCAGTCTCTGGCCTGCCTCTGGGGGCTCCCAGGGAAGGAAACTCTGTCTAAAGGTCTGATCTGGGGCCCGGGACAGGGCAGAGGAGCATGGGACCAAAGCGTGGGCTTGCCAGGACTGCCCTGCGGCACCAGGTGCAGGAGGAGGGGGCCGGGGTGGGGGGAAGTGGGGCCTGGGGCTCTGAGAGGCTCACACACCATGGGCCAGAGGCCGTCACACACATGCAGGGTAGGACGGGGAGGCCGGAGGGGGCACCTCCTCACATGAGAGGGGCCTGTCCAGCCTCTGGTGGGCACCCTGCCCAGGACACCGCAGATCTGACCTTGAGCAGCCCTTGCTCTCAAGCTGCTGGTGGCAGGGGTGAAGCTGACCTCTGAATACACGATGGCGAGGTCCCGAAGCCCCAGTACTAGGGGCTCCGGCTGGGGAACCAGGACAGCATCCTGTGTTTCCAACAAGGGCAAGGACTCCAGTCTGGGCCCCGACAGTCAGGACCTCGCAGTCTCCTCTTGGCCCTGAGAGAAGCCTCAGCCCAGGGCCCTCACCTGCCCCTCGGTGACCCCTGAGGGGTCCTGGCAAGTCGGGAGGTCAGGCTGGGCACAAGAGCAACAGCCGCCCTCTGGGTGACCTGGGCAGGAGGGGAGGAGGGCAGAGGAGCAGGAAAGGCGGACCCTGGGGGTCCTGGGAGTGAGGTTCTCAGCACCACACGGAAGCCCAGCAGCTCAAAGCCGCGGGCCCAGGACCCGGAGCTCGTGGGGGGCACCTCTTAGAACTGGGCACCTAGGCTTCTGAGGCTCTGGGGTCCTGGCAGCTGAAGCCCTCACAGTTCTCAGGTTCCAGAACTATCTTGCTGGAACCCCAGGATCCCAGCCTCAGCCTCCAGGCTCTGCAGACTCTGACCCTAAGACTATCTGCACTTGCAGCTGTCTTGCGGGGGCGGGGGGTGTCCCACCCATGGAGCCCACACCCCCGAGGGGTGGAGGGGTCCCCACAACGTACCCCCAGACTGAATCTGTCACCGTCCCAGAGGGTGGCCTGTCACACCCGGTCCTTCCCCAGCCCGGGCAAAAACGGTGGGTGCTTGACACAGAGCAGAGACCGACCCAGTCAAACAGGAGACGGTGGTGGGGTGAATGAAGGGGTCGCTTAGGGCAAAGTGCAAAATACAGAAACCCAAGCTGAGAAGGTGGCGACGGGCTGCCGACAGGTGGCTGCCCTGCCCCTGAGCTAGGAAAGTGCTTTCTGTTGCTGAAACCAGGAGTTTGCTATAGGGAAGGAGAGGGAGTGGGTGGTGTAGGGCAAAGACCACTTGAGAAGTGCTGAATGTTCCCCAACTTGACCAGCCCCCGTGTTTCTGCCGTCCCTGGGGCAAAACCGCAGTGACGATGTTCCCAATTTAGCTTTTGAACTCTTTGAAACCTGGGGGACATCGTGGTGCGAGAAGGGGGTGGGGTGGGGGTTCATTTCAGAAACCAGGTTCATCCCCCCCCGCAAAGCCCCCTGGGCGGGGGTCTGGCTTCATGCCTGCAGTACTCGGCTCACACACTAGGTGGCAGCGCCCACCACCACTGCCACCAACACCACCATACCTGACTCAGCCACATCAGCAATGTCCACCCCTTGCTCTTGTGCCATGAAGCCCAGGATGGAAAAAATTGCGAAGCCAGACACAAAACTGGTACCACTGTTCAGGCATCCCAGCAGCATACAGTCCCTATGTTACACATATGTCAGGGAGCAAGTTAATTCACAACACAAGGAAGCCACGCTCCCTAACTTCTCTTTTTTCTTTTCTTTAAACATCATCACTTCTAAGGCCCACCAGGCCTGCCGGCGCAACACTTGCCTGTATGAGTTGTACTTGTACTCGTTGTAGCTCCCCAGCGAGGTCATGGCCCCCAGGCAGATGGCGTAGGAGAAGAATATTTGGGTCCCAGCATCGATCCATACCTGGAAGGGTGCGGGGGCGGGGGAGGGTGGCGAAGAAAAGACAAGAAGCGTCGTCAGAGCCGGCTTCCTGGAGGCGGCGGCGTGGGTCCCAAGGACTCCGCCTAGAGGTGTGCAGATTCTCCATGCGATTGGAGCATCTGTGCTGGAATCCAGGGTGCAAGCAGAACCCCAGAAGTCTAAGAGCCCCCCAACCCCAGTTCACTGAGCATCAGGGTTAAGAGGCCCTGCTTTTGAAGCAGAGGCACCTGGAGTCCAACCACGGAATCATCGTGGGGAAGTAAATATGACTCCCGGAGCCTCGGTTTTCACACCTGTACTGTGGGCTCCGCTCCTCTGCCCCACAGTGCTTTTTTTTTTTTTTGGAGGTTCAAAGAGTTAAGATTTAGCCTAGCGCCAGACACACGGTAAGGCTGCCATCCTTATGGTCACTGCTATTGTCTGGGGATCCCCGCCCAAGTTGGAAGTGGGAGGAATTCCCGGATGGATTATGCAGGCAAAGCCGTTCTCCAGAACCTTCGGCAGGCAGCCCCTGACGGCCGCCCAGCCGTCTCCCAGCTGTCCTCTGATGATGGCTGAGCCCTTGCCCCCAACCTCCCACCCAGGGCGAGAGGACCGTGGGGAAGAGACCCAAAGTGGCACAGGCCCTTGGGGACAACCTAAAGGCTGAGAACCCTGGGGACAAAAGGTCCCGAAATGGGCCAGTGAGATCTCCGACCCCTGCGGCCACGTGGCTGAGTGCCTCGGTGGGGGGACCGTTAGTGTTTATCCCCTGACCTTCTAAGAGGTCACAACTCTGAACTCCACCCTCAGCCCAGGGCACCCCCACGATGCAGCCTCAAGGCTGCCGTGGGCAGAGGAGGAGACCAGCTTCCGGAGACGTCTCTGCCTTACCTGGCGCCGTGCCTAAAGCAGCCTCTATAATTGGCCCGCCTCGGGAGGCCTCATCACGAAAAGATACACACCGCCGGGACAGCCAGCGGGCACCATGAACAACCCACCGGGGCCCAGTGGAAAAGTACCAGGGCTGAGTGCTCCCCGGCTCCATCTGGGCCAGAAGCACAGGCTTCAGTTTCCTCCCCGCATGCCGGCCCCGGGGGTGGGGGTGGGGGGTAGGGAGGCCACGCTGCCCCGCGGTACCTGTGGGTCCTCCAGGCGGCTGATGTCGGGGTACAGATAGAACTTGATGCCTGCGCCCGCGCCGGGCAGCGTCAGCCCACGGACCAGCAGTACCAGCAGCATAGCGAATGGGAACGTGGCCGTGAAGTAGACAACCTGCAAGGGGCGGGAGCCATTCAGCCACTCAGCAGACCCTCCTGCTGCTGGTCGAGCCCCAGCATCCGTTCCGAGGCAGGCGCTCCGGAGCCAGGCTCGGTCCGCCCTTGCTGAGGGACCTGGGGCGTGACGCTCACCCTCTCTGGGCTGCAGGCACCTCACCGGCAACCTAGGTGTAAAGCAAGTACCCACCTCACACACAGACTTACTGACACTCGAATCCTGCAAATATTTACGGGGCCCTGGAAATACAGAGAACCAGTCCCTGCCCTCATGGAACTGACATTCCAGTGGGTGGAAAAAGGGAAATGCACAATAAGAGTAAACGATCGTGGGTGAATGCCCAGGGGTTGGCCCACAGCGTGTAGTACGCATCAGCTAAGGTTCGCAGGGAGGCCTGGAGGGCTGCAGTCCACCGGGTCTCAGAGTCGGCACGAATGAGCGACTAAACATTCGCAGCGTTAGTATGACTTGTGGTTCAGAACCAGGTAAGTGTGGGTTCGAATCCTCGCTCCATCCCCTCGTGTGCTGTGTGACCTCGGCCGTGATGCTTACCCTCTCTGGGCCTGGGGCCTCGTGTGTAAAATGGGGATAAGAGAAACAAAAGGCCCTCACTAATGGGCAAGGCGAGGATGCAACGGAATGGCGCTCACAACGTGGTCAGAACAGCACAAGGCAGGTGGCTGCTTAGACGTGCAGAAAAGGGGGTCTTTTGTTGGCCGGGTGGTTGAGCAGGAAGCATCGGGGAACTTCTGGAGAGGAAACCAGGATGGGTCGTGCCTCACGTCCCCGGCAGGGTGAGGTCAACACCAGGCGGGGACCACAGATGACCCAGGCCACGCCTTTCCATCCCCGAGGGCCCTGCCCTACTTCCTCTCCCAGCCTGTCCCCAAAGCACCGGCCTTCAAACCTCCTGTGGCCTCCGTTTACAGATTGGATTTTCCCAACTTTCACTCCAGCACAAGAAGTCCTCAGGAGGGGGCATGTGCCTGAGCGGGGCTCAAAGGTGTCCGGGGGCACGGACAGTGAAATCCTGCTATTTCAGCCAGGCGCTGGCTGAGCCAGGTCTCCTGAGCAGCAGCCCACTCCATGCTCAGCACGTCCCCAAATCAGTGTGTGCTGGCCGCCTTGCTGACGAAGGACAAACAGGAGCCGGGCGGGGCTCCCAGACATCTTCAAACCACCACTGCGCACAGGGCATCTTGGTGTGTGGTGGAGGACATGCGAAAGTCCATAGTGACCATCAGAAATGCTGAGACTAGCTCACGGAGCTCCCAACTCCTTCTGAGGGGGCCGGGGGACCAGGGAGGAGCCGCTGCATGGCCAATGCACCCATTTTCCAGGTGTGGAAACTGAGGCCCAGAGAACAGGATGAAGGTTCGCGGCACTGGGGGAGAGGACAGTGCCAGGACAGTATGGGGCATCCCGGGACCCAGATAACAGACAGAGGCGGAGGGTGACAGAGCCCCAAACCTTGCCCAGCTGCCGCGGGAAGCCTGGGTGGAGCCAGTTCTCGGATGGAGCTGCCATCCCTTTGAGTAGAAACAACTAGAAGTGGGCTTTGAAAGGGCGCGAAGGAAGCTCTCAGGGCTTGCTGGGCTCAGCCGCCCTGGGCCAGTGCCAGCAGCCAGGGTTTACCGAGCGCTTCCTGTGTGCCAGCTACAGATGCCCGTGCAGTAACTGCGCTCAGTGGGTCTTGCCCTGACCCCATCCTGTAGATGGGGAAACTGCGGCCCACAGAGCCAGCCCTTGCCCACGGGTCACCCAGCACTCAGGCGGCAGAGCTGGATGGTCCAGAACCTGCTTCAGCGGCAAGAGCACAGCAGGAAAGAGCCCCTCGATGTCTGGCAGTTTGTCTGGTCTTCCCCAAGAGCAGGATCCCGAGGCTCCAGGGCTCAGGTCGGAGATCGGGCTCTGGGGCAGGCTGGCTGTCAGACCCTGGGCAAGCTACAGCCCCTCTCTGGGCTCCACGTCCCCATCTGAACCAGCCGGGCTCTGAAGTTCCCTCCAGCTCTGCTGAGGAGTCCGTATCCGGGGCCCTCCCAGAGGGGCGGCTCGGCCTCCGCGTCCTGGGTCGCCCGGCGGTGGGCCCCCCAGAGGACCGGGGTAGAAGGGCCGCCCTCCTTCCGCCCCCACCATGCCCTCCCTGGACGCCCCTCTCCCTGACTGCCCTACAGGCCGCTCCAGAAGACAGGAGAGCCCTCCAAGTCCCGGGAACCAGCGGGCATACGTGCAGGGCGGGGCTGGCCAGGAAGCCACAGAAGGGGCGAAAGAAAGATGGCTGGCCCGCAGGCTGCTCGGGCCCCGGCCCCGGCCCACGCGGAGAACAATGATGCCGACAGCGGTGGGCGAGGGCGGAGGGCAGAGGCTGCCGCTTCAAAGCGCACGGGGGCCCCGGGCTGGGCAGGCGGGCGGGGGCCGGGGGGCTTTGTGTCAGGGACGCAGGACGCCTCCCAGGGTGGAGGTGGGGGTGGGGGTGGGTTCCCTTGTTTCCACACGTTCGTTTCCCTAGCACTTCTGCAGCGCCTGCTGTGTGCCAGGCGCTGTATAACTCACTCATCCTGACGACTGCAAGGAGCAGACTGTCACCTACATTTTCTAGATGAGGAAACAGAGGCATCAGGGGCCCAGGGCCAGCCGGCGGCAGAGGAGGCATTTGGGCCAGGCCGGCTGGCGTGTGCGAGTGTGTCTGTATGTGTGTCTGTGTCTGAGTGTGTGTCTGTGTGTGTCTGTGTGTATGTCTGTGTCTGAGTGTGTGTCTGTGTGTACATCTGTGTCCGACTGTGTGTCTCTGTGTGTGTCTGTGTGTGCACGCTTTCTCCCCACGCCCAGGGCAGCACAGCCCACCTGCTCACGCCGCCGTGGCAGCCTCTCTGGCAGGACACCCTTGTTTTGCAGAATCTGCTGAGGCCCAGCCCCTGAGCGCCATCCTCTCAGCCTCCCGGTGACTCTCGGGATCCCCGTGGGAGCGGCTCTGCCAGCCGCCACCAGTGGGTCTCTGGCAGGGGCCCTGTGCCAGGATGCGGTATTTTTCCACTCTTGCTGGCAAACTTCCGTGGCTGCTCTGAGCCCGCGACCCAAAAGCCCTGCAGCCCAAGTGCGCTGGAAACTTACAAAGCCAGCGCCTCCTCCCCACCCCTGTGACGGTGGGGAGAGGGTGGCCGGCCAGGCACCAGGGGGACGCGCTGGTCTCTGCCGCCCTGGGCTTCCTCTGGGGAGGTCGTCTGGGCAGCGCGGGTTGCTCACCCCAGAGGCCCAGGGCCGTGGGTCTGCATCCAGGGCCTGGCAGGCCCCAAGCACCTCGTGTGTGTTTGGGGGGGGGCACCACTCATTTCACACAGGGGGAAAATGAGGCTCCTGGGGGAAGGGACTGGCCCCTGGTCATGCTGGCTATGGGCGCAGAGCCGAGACCCCACACCAGGTCTGGAGAGGCTGGCCTGTGCTTGCGTCTGGGATTTGAACTGCCGGTGGGGTTCATGGGGCCGCCCTTCCTGTGGGAGGGTCTGGATCCCTGTCACCCCCTGCGACCTAACGTGCTGTGAGAGCAGCAGCCACAGGAGGCGGGAGAACGCAGGGCCCCGAGGCTGGGCGCCGGGCTGCCCGAGCTCAAATGCCACCCGGGCTACCGACAAGCTGTGTAGACGTGAACAAGTCAACCTCTCTGCCCCGCCGTTTCCCCCAAGACATCTCCTCTTACCACTACTCCACTTAAAGCGGAGTAGGAGCCACGCATACATCAGACGTCAGGAGATTAACAGAGCTGATAATCAGAGCTGGGAACGGTGCCTGGCCCACAAGCAAGGCGCAGAGCGTTTGCACCACCATCGCAATTTCTTGGATGAATTGAGCAGCAGTGAACTCTGGGCCAAGTGTCAGACCCTCAGAAGGACGAGTGCTGTTACACACAAGGGGACTGACATCCAGAGATGCCAAGTGACCTGAACTCAGGTCTTGAGCCTCCCAGGCCGGGGAGCTCCCTCCTCCCCACCCCGGCCACGCTGGGGTCAGCCACTGAGCAAGGCCACAGCCAGGATGAGGCCATCCGGCCCCCACGGCGGCCACAAACCTGGTCTATGGCCAGGGCTGGAAGTCACGGCCAGCGGCGGCCGCTGAGGAGCTCGAGGAAGTCCTCGGATCCTCCCTGTGTTTGTCCTGGCTTCCCTGGGGGCTGGCCCCAGCCCTGCTATTGTTCTGGGGGCCACGCCTGCCCCTGGGGGCCCAGAGCCTCTTCTCTGGGGCGGCAGGGGGACCTCCAGCCAGTCACGTCCGTCAGCCGCCGAGGGACAGCTCTGCGTCCTCTCCATTTCGTTTGGACTCTGGGCTCCTGCCTCTGCACGTGTCTCGAGGGAGGCTCACGGTTCCTGGTGGACATCAGCTCCTCCATTGGACTGGGGGCTCCCCGGGGGTCTACCCCTCACTTCCAACAGATCTACGCCTCTAAGAGCCCTTCTTGGTGAGCCTTGCCTAAAACCGAACCCAACGCGCCTGTCTTCCTCCACCATGTTGTGCGCCCCCTTTAGCTCTTGTCTCTAGATCGTGACTTTACCTAAGACGCCCTTCATCCAGGGAGAACTCGCAGGGACTGTCCCTTCTCCCAGTGACGTCACCCGCTGCCCATCACTGTCCTTCAAATGCCACCTTAACTCAACTCTTTTGACCTTTGAGGACTTCTCTTAAAGAGACTGTCCCGGATGCAGATGCAAATGATGGGGGTCGGGGGATGGCAGACAGGGGGGCACGTGAGGGTAGACCAGCCAACACTTACGCTGTGGCTCAGTTAGTGCCCTGGGTTCACCCCGGCGAGCCCAAGGGAACCCTCTGTGGGGTCTTTCGCCACCAGGACGACTATGGTATTATATTGGCCGGTGTTCTGCTTACCAGGTCATCCATCACCCGGCTCTCACAACAGGTAATATTTCAGTTACAGGCTAACAGTTTCATTATTGACAATATACCAGCTACACCTAAAACCTGCATCAATACGGTAACACGAATTTTCAGCTTCCACCTTTGACAACAGCTAGCGTCTTGGTCACTATGTAACATGTTAACCAGCAGCAGATACCTCAGCGACAGCCAGCACTTCGGCTATGAGCAAACGACTTAACGATCGGTGAGAGTTCTCCTTAATAACTAACATCCTAGTTAACAGCTGAAATGTAAGGCCAAAATAATTCAGTTAATCTGGCTTAGCGGCAAAAATGCCAGTTGAGAAGTTTTGCTTCTCAAACCTCGGTGCACGTTTGTATTATCTGGGGGAAAAGTGTTCAAATGCAGCTTCTGATTCTGCAGGTCTGGGGTCAGCCCGTGGGTCTACATTTGTAAAGAGTCGATAGGGGATGTTGAGGTCGCAAGGGTCCCTGTGGCCGGTGAGCAGCTGGTAGCTAACAACACCGTTACCAGTTAACTTTGCAGTAGCATCTCAGGGTTTGTTATCCGCTAACATCCACACAACCCACCACTCCCTACTGGGGTACCAGTGGTGTGTCGGTGCTTGGAGAGCAGACTACTCCATTTCAGGAATCTTGCGGGCTGATTGTCAAACCATCAATAACTGAAATTGGACCCGCTGGGCCGGATTTGCTTCACGAAATGGGCAAACGCCACAACCAAGGGGGCTCCGGGTTTGCTAGGAGAACTGGTTAATTAGGACCAGTTTCGAGCAGGAGGGCCCCAGGGGCGCGGGAGCCGAGCCGACCCTGCAGAGGGCCAGGCTCCACGAGGCGGGAGGGGAGGGGAGCACCACTGGCTCCACGAGGCGGGAGGGGAGGGGAGCACAACTCACTTTGCCCGTGGACTTGACGCCCTTCCAGATGCAGAAGAAACAGACCAGCCAGACGAGGAGGAGGCAGAGAGCAAGGTCCCACTTCAGAGCGCCCGGTTCGTCAATTCCAGAAGACAAGCTCAGCACCTTCCGCCTTCAAGCAAACAGAGCCCCAAGTCAGACGGGCTGGCCTGGGGCTGGGAGAGCCGGCACCGGGATTCCAGCAGGCTGGGGCTCAACCCTGCCTCCAAGCTGCGGAATACCGCTGGTCTTGGGAAATCTTAGGTAACACCAGTCATGGGGAAGCCAACCAGGGGATGGGTTAGTCAGGTGCACAGGGATTCTATCCAGCCAGGCCTTGGGCAAGTTAAGTTAAACCCCTAAGCCTCAGTTTCCTCATCTGTGAACTAGGTACTGATTCCCATGTGATCGATTCTCACAGACCCTTGCAGTGCTCCCCGTGGGCAGACACTGGGTTCCAACTGGGCTCCAGCGTGTAACCACTGACTTAACCACTTAACTTAACCACTGGGGGCTAGTTACCCAACTGCCTGCCTCAGTCTCCTCGTCTCTAAAATGGGAATAACCACCTGCCTGCCCCCACCCCGCCAGCCCACACGCTCTGTCCTGTCCCTTTTTTTGGATTTGCCCCCATTCCTTATCTGGGTCTCTCACTGAAGGATGCGTCTCCAGGGTTTTGGTTCTCTCTGCGGCTGCAGGACACCCACACGCCTCTCTGTAGGGGAGGAGGAAAGCCGCACAAAGTGCAGACGACCGGCCCTGGACGCTGCCAGCAGCCAGCGGACCGCAGCGGCCATCGCTGTCTCGGGGCTGAGACCCCAGGGCAGCTCCGGGCACCCAGGGAGTGCTGCTTCCTCCCACGCCCCCGGCCGGGGTTGTGACGGGCTTGGGAGGTGAGTGAATCGTCTGAAGGACAGTCATCACAGCCAGCAGCCCTACTCGGTCCAGAGCCTTGCTGACCAGGGGAGACGCCCACAGTGCTACTCAGACACGCCCCGAGGGGCAGACACCTCCTGGAATTGGGCTGGGGCCCCCAGGCTGTTGAGAGACCATGAAACTTAACTCCCAGAAACTGACCCCATGGTCCCGGAGCTCTGACTGCTGTGGCAGTGACCCAGGGCAGCCAGGCTGAGCACAGGGACACTGGTCCCCAGGGCTCTGCTGTCACAGGCTCATGTTCCCTAGGAGAAGCTGGCTCCCCCAGAGACCCAGCTCCCTGTTCAAGGGCCACAGTCTTGGGCAGGAGCGGCAAGAGGGGCGTTTGAAGCCACCCTCTGTCTCCTCTTCTGCAGAACACAAGCTCCCGCCCCCAGACCACCCGCAGCTCTCAGCCAGTCCGCAAGCAGGCCGATCCCCAGGCTCAGGGCTCAGAGGGCCCACTGGCCCAGGACACATCCTCACTGCTTCTAAGTTTTTTCCAAAGATGTTTCAAAGCGAGGACCTTGAATAAATCCAAGGTTCCCACCTCAACTAGCACTTGGGTGAGGCCTTTCTGCGGGTCACCCCAACATCCAGGGGCTCCCCCAGGTACCGAGGTCACATCAACGAGGCTTCTCTAATTTATCTCATCTGGTCCAAGGGCTGGAAGTCACTGGCCCCGTTTTACAGATGGGAAAAACTGAGGCTTGGAGATCAAATCACCCATGGACACACGGCCAACAGGTGGCAGAGCTGCCACCCTACACGGGGCTGTCCGAGCCTCAGCGCATGCTCTCGCGGTGCCACTACCTTTTTTGATTAACACAGAAAACAGAGCCTTCACTATAACAAGAATCGCTCCAGGCCTTGCTTCAGCAGGGCTCACTGGACCCTCAGGGCCAGGGGCCTCCTCACGAGGCAGGCTGTGCAGCTGGTCGAGTACAAGCACACAGGCCTGGCCCTGCGGTGGCTTTAGAACCAGGCCCTTCCCGGCGCCACCTCCAGGGCTCGGCTCCTTCCATGAAGCCGGGGCCTGCTGGGCAGCGGCCAAGGTCCATGTGAATGGGCAGCCTCAGGGAGGCCCCTCTCCGCCGCCAGGCTTCCAGGGAGGTCTCCCGCGATGCTCTGGATGCCTAGTGTCCTTCAGGCTCGCCGGCCGCCCCCTCACCCTGGACGTTGCCCTCAGGGGAGTCTGTCTTGCCTACCAGACCCCAGACACCCCGCAGAGGAGGCACACAGCAGGTGCTCAGCCACTGCCATGGGGTGTCCAGTCAAAAGAGGCCTTTCCTTTCTCCTCATGTGCGAGCTGACCAAGGGGACCGAGACCTCAGAGCCCCGATCCTGACCACACCCGCCCCCCGCTCAGGTCACAGGCACCCTCCTGCCGGCTCTCACTGCTGTGCTGGGCAAACCCACGGTGCCCACTACGGATGGGAGGGGGCCGCGTGGCCTTGCTTTGGCAGCCGCCCAGCCACGGAGGCCACAATGGGGAAACCGAGTCACGCACTTGCTTCTCCACTGCTGGTGGCAAAGCCCCTCCGAGGCGCCAGCAGTAAGCATTGAAGGCACCTTTCCTGTGATCCAGCAATTCTATCTCAAGACTCTCCTGGATGATATGACCAATGACAGGGTCCACCCCAAGCTGTTCAGGCTTCCCAGGTAGCCCTAGACCCCGCCTGCCAATGCAAGAGATGTAAGAGACATGGGTTCGATCCCTGGGCTGGGAAGATCCCCTGGAGGAGGGCATGGCAACCCACTCCAGTATTCTTGCCTGGAGAATCCCATGGACATAGGATCCTGGAGGGCTACAGTCCATGGAGTCCCAAAGAGTTAGACACAACTGAAATGACTCAGCACACACCTCAAGCTGTTCACCTCAGCTCTGTCTGCAGGCGCAAACACAGGAAAGCAACCATCCAGAGGGCCGTGGGAGGGGCCCGAGCAGGCGTGCAGCAGGCGCGTGGAGGAGCGTCACGCAGCCTGCGAGGCCTCAGGAATCTCCCTGCGCGCTGATAAGGGGCGATGTCCCAGGGGTGACCCAAGTGACCAGGACACACGAGACAACGGAGCAGTCGCTGGCCCGGGGGTGCAGGGGAGGGGGCTCCCTTACCAGGGAATGTGTTTCTCAAACCATCTGAATGCTGTTAATGGGCGCATATCACCTTCACGAAAATTAAGGTTCTTACAAAGGCTTGCAAGGGGCCGGCTGTGCAGACGTTCTAGGAACGGAATGAACGTCCTCTCGTCAATCAGGGGTTGTCATAACAGAACCCAATGTGGGCTCCCGGCCAAAGTAACCAACATCCTTTCCAAAGTCACCTCGGGGGTAGCTGGGAGGCTGAAGAGCGTGCAGGCCTATCGGAATCCCTCCTGAAGTGACACAGTTTGAAGGACCTTTTCCTGTCAGACGCCCACGAGGCACAGCCCAGGATCTGTTGGGTCTTCCCGCTCTGGTGCACGGGACTGCTCGGTAAACTGCAGAGTGCCGGGCCCCAGGGGCAGGGAGGGCCTGCTGTGGTGCTCTGGCCCTCGCCAGTGCCTCCAACCTCCCCGGAGGCTGCACAAGTTCCCCCAAATCCGGCTGTATCGCCCCAACCCTGCCCCCACCCCTGTCCCGGCCCCCACTGCTCCCGAGCGCTGTTTCAGCAGCCTCTTCGGTGACATTCCGGCCTCCACTCTCGCCCAGTCTGTTCTTATCAAGACAGAATCTGGCAACACCCAAGGCAGGTGACAACTGGCCTCTGCTCCACACCTCCCGTGGCTCCCACCTGCCTGCCCCATTCCTTCCTGCCTCCCTGAACAGGCTGGCCAAACACTCTGACAGACAGCTGCAGACATCTTAAAGAGACAGGGTGGTGCCTGTTAAGAAGAGGCTGGGACCACGGGCATACAGGGAACCCGTCCAGGACACGTTCCAGGCACAACCTCCTCATCCCCAGAGCCCCCGCCCCTCCTCCCTGAGCCGCACTGGCTTCTGGTGTGTGCCCTGAACAGGTCCAGCCCCGCCGGCCTCGGGACCTTTGAACTGGCTGCGCCCCAGCCCTTCACCAAGGCAGCCTTTCCTGGCCACCAGATGGAAAAAGCACTCCTGGCCACTCTCTTTCCCTCCCTCTCTAGGCTTTATCTTCCTTCATTTATCATTGCTTGTCTATTACAATGTTACTTGCACTGTCTGTCTGTCCCATGTCTATCTGTCCTATTAAAGCGTCATCTTCGTGGAGGCAGGGCCTGTGTCTGTCCTGACCGTTGCTGGATCCAGAACAGCGCCTGCACATAGTGAGTGCTCAACAGACATGAGTGGAGTCGATTAATTACACCCATTTGGTTGATGGGGAAACTGAGGCTCAGAGAGGTTCAGGAATTCACCTGAAATTACCCAGATTAAAAAAAAATAAAAACAGTCAACCCTAGGCCTGGTTCTTTTTCTCTGATGCCACCCTGGGGACCACTGGGTATGATGCTATCCTCGGTGAGAGGCCTCAGCACCCCAGGCTTCTCTGCACCCCTCACACAGAGAGGAGGTGAGCTGCATTCTTGTCCGAGAATAGGACTGATTCATTCCAGGGTGGGATCCAAAAAAGAATCGCCTGGACGTCTGTTTGGAGTCGGCTGCCCCGCTGCCGTCCAGCCGGCACTCAGAGATGTAAATACGTCCTCCGAGTGGGCCAAATCGTTTCCTTTTGAATGCCGGCCAGCCATTTATTGGCGATAGCTCTTCCCTGGAGACTGGCGGAGGCAACAATTATAAAACAGCCCGTCCGCCCCGAGAAGGAGGCCGCACCGGGCTCTCTCCATGCCGCCTCCGCCTTCTGACAGCTGCAGGGGGAGATTGGCTGAGCAGGGCTTGTTTGCAAATATGACTCATTTCTTTGATTCTAATAAAGTCTAATGATATGTGCTGAGCTCCCAGGGGACCCTGGAGGAACTGGGGAGGAAGGCATGGCTCCAGGCTGATGGAGGGCATCAGGCCAGATCTGACCCCGCCTGTCCTCCAGGGCCGGGGGGCAACAAACAGGACCCCCGGGACAGAGGTGACCTCAGCGCAGGGGCGAGCAGGATGGGGCGGGCTGCGGGCAGAGGCTCTGCCTGCCTATCTCCGAGCGACTCAAGGGTTCAATTCTAAAGCTGGCGTGAAATGACCATCTCAGGGTCCCAGGCACCCTTCAAGGGAGAAGGGCATCTCAGCGGCTCCCACCAAGGTTGGTGCCACAGTGAGCTGCAGACAGGGTGGGCTTGGGGATCTAGGCCAAGAGGAGACCCCAGGCGTCACACACACACACGCGGCACAACGTTACCTGTGCCCGTGGACTTGCCCTGGACTCACGGCCAGTGGGGACGCAGTCACGAGAGGTGGTGTTCAGGGATGAGCTCTCTGCTACACCGAGCTGCCTGTGTGACCTTGGGCAAGTCGCTTAACCACTCTGATCCTCAGCGTCCCACCTAATAAACCAGGCCCGAGGCCCGTGCTCTTTAACCCTCAGCCAGGCGATGAGGTGATGGGGACCTCGCTACCTCTGAGAACCCTAGGAGACGGGTGACTGCCCTGAGGCCAGGCAGCTGGGCCCCCGGGCTAGAATTAGGGTCCCTGCTCTAGGATCAAGGGGACAGCAGAATGGCCCGCGGCTGTCCACTAGCTCCTCATGGAAAACCGGAGGGGGAGGGGGGCCTGGCAGGGATGAGCGTCCAGGCTCTTCCCTGTCCGGGGCCAGGAGGAAGGCTCGGCTCCACGGCGCCTTGTTATCTAGAAGCCCAGGTGGCTCCCGAGCACTGTCAGGCCTCATGTGCAGAAGGAGCGGCCAGCTCAGGGTCCCACGTGTCTGGTGCAGCCGAGAGGGTGAAGGAAGCTAAGGCCAGGGCTGGGCTTTGGCTCCAAGGACCGGGAGACCGGCCTTGAGAAGATGCTCACAGCTCAGCAGCCCAGTGGGTACCAGCCAGCGACACCTCAGTCCCGTCCCAGCAAGCCTCTCTCTGTAAACACCCCAGAGCTAGTCACTACAAGGCCGGTGGCTATTCTGAGGAGAAATCGTACAAGCAGAGCTTCACCCTAAAGGCAAACCCATCTTCTGATGGCCGAGCCCCCTGAGTCCCTGCATACAGTCAGTGCTTAATATATGTGTCCCAGCCTGTCTCTCCCCAGTATGTTCCTTGAGCAAGTCCAGAGAATGCAGATGCAATCACGTGATTCTCCGCCCCTCCTCTAGCTTCTGTGGCTCCTCCTCCTAGAAAATGAAGTCCAACCTTCTCTGCCTAGCATCTAAGGCTCCATCCTTCTCCCTGGCTGCACACGTCCTGTATTCGGGCCAAACCAAGGACGTGCTGCTACTCACGAGCTTTACGACTGCCGCGCCTCAGCATGGCTGCTCCTTCTGTCTAGGCTGTCTTTTCCTCTTTTTTTGGCCTAGTGAACTCCTACTCATCCCCCAAAGCCCAGCTCACCTGGCCCCTGTTTGCTGACAGGGAAATGAGGCTGGGGCAAGCCTACGAGCACAGAAAAGCCAGGAGAGGCTTCTGAGCTGAGAGATGACGTGTCTGCTTCACAGCTGACTGCAGAGATGCACCCGTAACGGGGGAGGGAAGATGGGGGTCTTCCAGCGGGGCAGGGAGGACGGCCATCTGGTTATACTTTACCCAGAGAGCCTAGAGGACCAGACGAGGGTGGGGTCTGAGGCTGAAGCTGAAAGGAGTTTGGGATGACTCCTAGATGTGTTCCCTCCATAAAAGGCCAAGAGGGGACGAAATGCCGAGAGCAAGTCGCTGGGACGATGCTCACGGGCGTTCTCTCTCCTTCGCCCTCTTCACACCCAAGAGAAGGGGAGGCCCTTGAAGGCAGGCGGCCTCGGCCCCTCCGGTGGCAGGCAGGTCCTCTCGGCCAAGCCTCCTCCTCCAGGGACTACAGTCCTCCCTGGGGTATCCGTGGACGTTCGGCCAGGGCCCGTGGGAGGCTGCAAAGGCCGGCAGGGCGGGGAAGCCTGGTGGGTGGTGGGCAGCCTCTGGACAGAGCTGCTCTCTGTGGACCATGAGGGCCAGGGAAGGGAGCTAGGGTGCTCAGGATGGGGGTTCTGGAAGGCAGGAGCCCTGGAGTCCCCCAGCAGGGCCCAGGCTGGGGGACAGGCAGGGGAGAAGGCACGGGAGAGGACCTCACGGTTCACAAGGGCTCAGGCCTGAGACAGAGGGAACAGCCCCTCTGCGATGGGGGGTCACATGGGCATCGGGAAGGGGCCAGTCTTAGTACCCCCGAAGTTGAGCTTCAGGTGTCCCTGGGCGGGGGGCAGTTTCATCCACAATGGGGACACTAAGTAGACAGGGATAGCTCCCATTCATCAAGCAGGCTCTTAGGGCTGGCCATGCAGGGTCTCATTCTGTTGGTGGGCGGGGGGGTGTCCTACCACCCTGGGAGGGCAAGATTATGACCTCCCCAAGTACAGCTCAGGATACTGAGGCACAGAGAGGAAGAGGCACCAGCCTGAGCCAGTACTGGCAGAGCGAGGGCTCCCTCCCAGGCGGCCAATCTGTGCCTGAGGCAGCGAGGCCCTGGCGGGCACCGGAGGGGCTGGGTGGAGTGCCGGCGTCCTGGGTGGGGCAGGCCCTGGGTGGTCAGGCTATGCCAGGCACATCAGAAAATGGACAGGGTCCTGGCCTCTGGCCCCATTCAAGTGAGAAGAAAGAAATGCCTGCATTTCTTTATCTGCAAACTCAGCTGTCCAGGGTGTGAGGAGCAACGGATGGCGGGGGGATGTGCCTGTAGAGGTCTTTGTCTGCAAGTAGAAAACACCTCCGTGGAAAGAACCCATTTGCAGGAGTCCCGGGACGTGAGCACATCCTGAAAGCCTGAGGTCAGGAGGGGCAGGTGGATTACCTGGGCCAGTGGCTGAGTGACCCTTTCCAGCCTGAGTCCCCCACACTGGCCCTGACGATCGGCTGGGACCAGCCAGCGCTTAGCTCCCTCTTCTGTGGGCCGGCGCCGGGGCCAGATTCTAAGAGAGGGAGAGGCTCCTCAATGCAGCAAATAACACACACGAAGGAGAGGGAGTCTTGGCTGGCGGCGACGAGGCCATCCCTTAACACTGTTTCCTGCCCTGGCTCTCACCCGACACAAGGCCTTGCCTGCTCCTTCCAGGGTCGGAGGGGCTGCTGAGCACCTGTTTAACAGCTCGTGGAGATCAGGGAAAGCAAGGCACTCACCCATTTTTGACGGGTTCCCAGCACTGGGTTAGAAGGACGACCCCGTACGTCAGCAAAGAGCTACCCGACCGCAGGCCTCCGTACTCCACCCTCCCCAAGCCTGGCCCCTGCGTACGTGTCTGCCGTCACTGGCTGTAGTGTGGGCAACTTCAAAACATGCCCGTAATTCTCCTTCCTCTCCTAACGAGTCGGAGCCTATTCCCCCACTTCTTGAGTCTGGGTTAGTCTCAGGCCTCTTTTTGGCCAATGGGACCTTTTCCAGCTGGTGCTCCCACACTGGGGCTTTCTGTGTGTTGTTTTGGGATGCTGAGCCGCCTAGGAACAAGCCCAGGCTACCCTACAGGGTGATGAGACCATAGGGACCAGCTGCCTGTGGCACCCCAGCCAAGAGCCAGCCAGTCTCCAGAAGAGCGACCCCATGCCATACAGCTGACCTACCAGGTGGGAGCCCAGCAAAGCCCAGAAGAACTGCCCAGCCAAGCTTCGCCCCCAACTGCCAAGCAGAAGGACCACGAGCCAAAGAAAACAAATGGCTGCTCCCATTTGGGGATGGGTGTCACACAGCAAATGCTAACTGATACATATGTTTCACTCTATCTACTCACCTGTGCACTTGAGTAACCACTTCAAGCTTCTATATGCTTTTTTCCCCTCCCTCTGGGCAATAACAGGTTTGATGTGCTAACTATATATTTTTTCTAAAATACATTAAGAAAACTATATCATTTTCAGACAACATAAGTACATATACCTGCCTTTGGGAAACAATCCTCACAGAGGTCCCATGGGTGTAGGAACGATTCATTGCCCTCATTTGACAGTTAAGGGAACTGAGGCTCAGAAAGGGGCAGTGACTTGCTGGAGGTCAAACAGCCAGTAAAATGGCAGAACTGAGATTCGAGTCCAGGCCTGTCTGAGACCAAAGGCATGGATTTATCTCCAAATCTGTACCCCCTCTTCCACCCACCCCACCCCAAGGGAGTGGCTCCCACACCCCTAGGGAGAAGACGAGGGCAAGGGTTGTCCTCTGCCCCCACCCCCACCCGCTCCTTCCTCCGCGAGGCCAGCCTTACTCCCAGAACTCGGTGACGGGGGAGGTGAAGTTGGTGGTGCTGTTGGAGATCCAGAGGCTCCGGTTCCTCCGCAGGGTGTCCTCCAGGCAATGGGGCGTGTTCCAGCTGTGGTTGCATTTTGCCCAGGGGAGCTCCGACTGGAAGGACTGGAATAGGTAGTACATGGCCCAGGCGAGGATGATGATGTAGTAAATGTTCAGGAGGGACACGATCACGATGGAGGCATAGCCGATGCCTACGAGTGGGGGCGAGCGAGACGGGACTCAGAGGGAGGCCAGACCTGCTAGGCCACACCCTCAGCCAGAAATCCCTGGGATCTGCAGGCCTGGGGCCAGGAGGGGCCCTTCACCAGGGACCAGCAAATAAGTGCAAGAGGCACGCATGACTGTATGGACGGATAGGTAAAATAATGGATGGTCAGGTGAGTCAGAGAGCTGAACAAACTGACGGATGTATGGAGGAGGGACAGACCAATGACTGGATGAATGGATGGATAGATGGATGGATGGATGGAGGGATGGATGGATAGAGGGATGGACAGATCAGTGGATGAACGGATGGATAGAAGGATGGATGGATGGACGGATGGATAGACGGATGGATAGAGGGATGGACAGATCAATGGATGAATGGATGGATGGATGGATGGATAGACGGATGGATGGATAGAGGGATGGACAGATCAATGAACGAATGGATGGATGCCTAGACGGATGGCTGGATGGACTCAGGTGAATGGATGGATGTTGGAATGACGGATGGACACTCACTTTGTTGGATGGATGGTGGTTGATTGGAAGGTTAGGTAGATGGATGGATGGATGGATAAGTAGATAGAGCATGGTTGAATGGATACATGGATTGTGTAACTATTGACTAGTTTAATAAAAGAAAGGGTTAATGGATAGACAGATGGGTAGGTTTACACGGATGACTGAGTGAACAGACTCGCACATTCTCCCACCCCTGCCAATTATAATCATGACAGTATTATCTTATGAGGACATAGTAGGAACTAGGCACAGGACTAAATGCTACAACAATAACAAGTGTTAATCGCTCAGCTGTGTCTGACTCTTTGCGACCCCATGGACTGTAGTCCGCCAGGCTCCTCTGTCCATGGGGATTCTCCAGGCAAGAATACTGGAGTGGGTTGCCATTCCCTTCTCCAGGGGATCTTCCCGACCCAGGGATCGAACCTGGGTCTCCCGCATTGCAGGCAGGTTCTCTACGATCTGAGCCCCCAGGGAAGCCACTCTTTGGGCTTCCTCTGTGTACAAAGCACTTTTATGAGGCTGTGTCGTTTCCCTAGAAGTATGTGTATAGTGGGAAGCTGAGGCACAGAGAGATGACGTGACTTTCCCCCAAGTCACGAGAGTCAGCATAACGAGGGAGTGGGACTTGAAGGCAGACAGTCGGGCTCCTGAAAGCCTTCTCTTCTACACCCTACTGCTCAGCGGCTACTGGGCCTCCCATCCTTTGACAACCCAGGGAGGCGTGAGCAGCAGCAGCCGCCGTGTGCCAAGCTGGCCTGCGTGAGGCTGCAGTGTACCTGGCAAATAGTAGGTGCACAATAAGCGTTTGCTGAGCCGAGGAACACCAGGCCCCGGCTGACCTCTGTCCCGTACTCACCGGCAAACAAGGGGCAGATCTTTTCCCAGCAGGTGATGCCCCCTTCAGAGGTGTACTGGCCTATGATTACCTCCAGGAAAAACACGGGCAGGCCGCCCCCAAACAGGAAGATGAAGTATGGTATGAGAAATGCGCCTGCAGAGAGAGAAGAGCGGGTGAGGCTCAGGCTGGCCCAGGCCGGCACATTCTCCGTCCCAAACCCTCCCAGCCAGCCTGCTGGGCGTCTCTGTCCATGGGATTCTTCAGGCAAGAATACTGGAGTGGGTTGCCATTTCCTTCTCCAGGGGATCTTCCCGACTTGCGGATGCGAGGGTGAAGGGCAGACTCCTGGACCTGGCTGAAAAGTCTCGTCCAGCCAGCACCACCCTTCCAGGGTGCCATCTTGTCTCCTTCCAACCTACCCGGTTGCGTGAAGCCTCCGAGCCTCTGCTGAAGCTCTGTGCCTGCCTGTCTTCCCCAGGTCCGTCCCTCTGAAGAAGGGCCGCCCAGCCCTTCACACCCGGCTCAGATGGGCCTCCTGACTGCAGCCTTCAGCTGGCCTGCCATGGCCCGGCCAGGGCAGGAAGCTGAGAACCAGCTGGGAAGGGTGCTGGGAAGCGAGAGATGGGCCTTTCCAGCTGGGGGTGGGAGCCAGGGTGGGGAGGGGGGCAAAGAGTCGGGCGAGGGCTCCTACCTGGTGTCCGCTACTGGCTTCAGCGGGTCCGGACACCCTTTGAAAGTGTGGGTGACTTGGGCCTATGGGTACGTGCTTTGTTCCGGAGCATCTAGGGCACTCATCGGAGTCCCAGAGGCACCTGAGACCTCCCAAAGGTTAACAAACCAGGCTCAAGGGCAGGGTCTCCTGCAAGTCGGTTCTGATGCGGGCGGGCGGGCGGCACACACATGCCCGGCTCTGCTGGCTACCAGCCGGATCATGGGCCGCCACGAGGAGCAGGGAGGGAGTTCTCACTGCTGAGCTCCTACTGACCAGCAGGCCTCCGGGATGTGCCGCCCAGCCTGAACTCCTTTGACGTCAGAGGATGCTAATTCAGGGCCTCCAGCAAGTAAAAAAACACCAACAAACTAAAACCGAGAGAACAGACCAACCAACTAACCAACTGACGAAACAGAGAACTTACTTTAGAAAATACCATCGCTAAGCGAAAGGGTCAAAAAGGCACAAACTTCCGATTAGAAGATAAATTCGTCCTGGGCGTGGCGTGCACAGCATGGTTGCACACCAGTCACGACGCACTGGATGGTGTGTTTGAAGGTTGCTAAGGGGCTTCCCTGGCAGTCCCGCGGCAAAGGCTCTGTACTCACAATGCAAGGGGCATAGGTTTGATGCCTGGTTGGTGAACTAAGATCCCACATGCGGTGGGGGGAAAAAAAAAAGAAGTTGCTAAGTGTCAAACTTTACCAGTTCTGATCACAAGAAGAAAAAAATACATGTGACTATATGAGGTGATGGATGTCGACAAGACTCACCGTGATCATTTCACAGTAAAGACATCAATCATCTGGTATGCCTTAAACTAAAACAATGCTATATGTCAATTCTAACTCAATAAAACTGAAAAAATTAAAATTAAAAACATCCTCGTTGTACTTTTTTTTTTTGGTCCTGGATACCCGTCCATTACCGCAAAAGACACTGGTTTTCTATTTAACGTGGGAAACATGAGACTTGTCTTTGAACTACAACTGGTTTAAGTTAGAAAAGCAAAAGCAAAGGGTAAAAACGTTCTGAAGTCAGGCAGAGTGGGGAGGTGCGGAGCTACAAGGCTTCGGAGGCTCGGGCCTGGCCCTGTGGCGGCCTTCAGAGAGGTAAACTGGAGGACCAGAGAGGGTGAGGAATCCGCTCAAGCTCACACAGGAAGGCTCTGATAGACCACCATCGGGTTCCCGGTCATGCTCTTCTCCCGCCTCTGAGGATCGCGGTGGGAGCGGAGGCGGGCTGACCTGGGGGAGGTCGAGGCCTGAAACGCTGGGCGTGGGCAGCCCCCTCGCTCTGCCCCTGCGACCCCTCCAGCCTGCCCTCTGCCCAGCCCAGGCTCACCTCCGCCGTTTTTGTAGCAGAGGTAGGGGAAGCGCCAGACGTTGCCCAAGCCGACGAAGCCACCGGCCACGGAGAGCACGAAGTCGATCCTGCTGGCCCACTTCTCCCGCTGCGGGGGCTTTCCCTCGGCCTCGTCCTCCGGCCGGGTGCCCGGGCTCTTCCCGGGGGACGGCTTCAGGATGTCCTTGTGGAAGTCTTTCAGACACTGCAGCTTCTCCTTGGTGGCCATGTCCTCCTCCTCGCTTTCTATGGCGGAAAGAGCAGACCCCGACATGCATCAGTAAGGGGCGGGCTGTGCGTCCTGGCACGACCCCGCGGGCCACCTCTGACCTGCCAGGCCTGAGGCAGAGGGCCGGCCACCCCCTTGTCCGTCCACTCCTCGGACCCCCCACCCCAGGTGATCGGGGGCCTGAGGACCTGGGGACCGACAGCTGCCATCCCCTAGGCACCCGTCCAACAGAAGCACCGTATCCACCAGCCCCGAATGCCACCCCCCTAGTCTGCACCTGCAGGGAGATGAACACGAAACCACCCAGCCCTGGCAGCGCCTCCACAGAACACACCCTCCACGCAGGTCTAGCACCGCTTCCAAACCACAGCCTGCCTGTATCCTCTGGAAATCGTCTCCGAATCTCAGGTTTGCAGAGAAACCGGTGCTGCGGGGCAGGCCCTGGCCCAGCGGAGGTGTCATCCCTCACGGTTTTAAAGAACAGAGCTTCAGGCTGGCATGTTTTCACGCTCCAGTGTTTCCAAGTATGTGTTTCAATATTTGGAAACACGGTTTCCGTCAAATACAGAACACGGGTACTTATAAAATACACTGGCAGCTTCTTAGCCAGTCGCATGTCTGCAGAATCAGGACAGGGATTTGCGCCGGCACAGGACTCTGGAAGGACTCTTGGCAGTTCCCACAACTCCAGCCCTCGATATCGGTGCTCGGGTCCACCCTGACCCCTGGACCATCCAGGCCCCGGCCCGCTGACTGCCCTGTGGGTTCGGCAAGGGGGGGCTGCAGGGTTATCAAACCTCTAAGCTGCTCACGCTCACCCTCAGCGCCCCCTGGCTCGGACCCCATCCCAGAGGAGGTCTACCACCAGCCAGTGCGGCAGCCCCCTCTCTGTACTGCGTCTGGTCCCCGAATCCTCAGTGTTCCCAGCAGCTTGACCTTGAGGGCAAGAGCATCCGGGTCCCGCCCAGCAGGAGAAGGCGTCTCCTACCCCCATGTGCCAGAGGACCACGAAGACCGGGGAGCCTCAGTCTCCCCAACTTCAGAATGAAAAGGAAGGCAGAGGCTGTTGATGCAGAGCCAGCTGCTTGTCTTTACAAGCCAAATGGGTGGCCAGTGCTGAACTCTCAGATTCCGGGGTAAAGTCAAGATTTCTAGGTTTCCTGGAAAAACTGGAAGGTGGACCCCAAGTTGGACTCACTCCTACAATGGTCATCCGCTGGACTAGAGGGGGCCATCGCCCTGGTGCTCCAGGGCCAGCTCGCCACCTGGACCTGTCCAGGGGCATCTGAGTCTGCACTGAGTTAGGGTGGCACTAGCTGAAAATGCCTCGGTTGCTTCCTTGCTAACAGTCTCCTCTCAACTAGAACAGGGGCTGCAGGGCATCGGGACCTGCCTGGCCCATGGCTGGGTGTCCCGAGCTGGTGCACAGTAGGTCGTCAGCTAAGGACGGCTGGGTCGATGGCTCCCAGAGTAGGTACGCAGGTAGCTGGGGCCCAGGGCCCCACCCCCCAACTCTGCTGCTTTCCAACCCTGTGATACCGCGGGGTCTGAAGGAGGTCCGGCCGGGCCAGGTGACAGTTGCCAAGGACCAGGGGAGGCGAGCAGGGCACGCTGGCCTGCCCCTGGCCCCGGCCCCTGCAGCCAGGCCCTCCGGGGCCATGCTCGGAGGAGGAGAGGCACGCAAGCAAAACAGAATCCCCGCTTCCCCCATGCCTCCTTCCTCTCCCTGGCTCGGGGTGGGGGACCCCGATTGTTTCGCTATCTGGCAGTGAGCAGACCAAGAAAAGGCTTCCTGGAGCCGCCGGGCGGCTCACTGGGCCTTCCTCTGTCTCCCGGAGCGCAGACGGCGGGGCATCCGCAGGCCTTTCTTCGCCTGCTCCCCTGGGGCGACGCGGGGTTCTGCCGAGCGCACGGCTACTGTAAAAATAGCCCGAGCGGCCAGCATTGTTCCAGCACAGAGCTCTGCAGCCCCCGATGGTTATCTCTGGGCCCATTGTGGCCCGGCTGGACGGCAGCATAATTGGAGGATGTGGGACTCCACTCCCTCCTGGTAGACATGTTTTCCAGGGAATGACCCTGGAGTCTCCTCATCAAGACGGGCCGGTGCCGCCCTTTTGGGCTCTCCTTGGATCTTGGGGCCGGAAGGCGCTTCACCAGGTCAGCCAGGCGGAGGGGGTGGTGACCGGCGGCTGCTCATACAGCCTGTGGGCGCTTGCGAAAGCCACCCTGAGTCCTGGCTCTGCGCTCTGGGCCCAGGCCCAGGGCCCCCTCTGGCTCTAGAGAACCCTCGGGAAACGTGTGTGTGCAAAGTCGGTTCAGTCGTGTTCAACTCTTTGCAACCCTCTGGACCCGTAGCCCGCCAGGCTCCTCTGTCCATGGGATTTCCCAGGCAAGAATACTGGAGTGGGTTGCCGTGCCCTCCTCCAGGGATCTTCCCGACCCAGGGATCAAACCCGCGTCTCTGGTGTCTCCTGCATTGGCAGGCGGGTTCTTTACCACTAGCGCACCCTGGGAAGGCCTGAAACGTGAGGCAGGGGGCAAAAAACCAAGTTCCCTGAGCCACTCGGCTCCAGGCTCTCTGGTTCCACGTAAGATAAGACTCCAACCCCTCTTTTCCACACTCAGGAAGGCATCTTACTGACGCCTGTAGCTGAGCCAGGAGCAGGGGAAAGGCCCATCACGTCCTGGTGTTCTGGGGTCCCCCCACTCCTCATTTCTAAGGTGTCCCCGGAGACGTACTTCAGGGACCGCCCCCCACCTGTGGCTGCCCCCATCACAAGCTCGCTGGCCTTCAGGAACACACAGCCCAGCCCTGCCCATGCTTTACTCGAGACGCACGCATGCCCGAATGAGGTCAGACCCGCGGGCAGGCAACCCTGACTCCCCCTCGGAGGGGGGCTCTCTCCAAGCCCCTCTGGAGCGTCCGACCAGCCCCGAGCCCGTGGAAGCCCACAGCAGCACGACCCGCAGATGTGGCCTCCTGTATGTTCCTGGCATCCACCCACGTGTCTCCATCACCCTGGCAACCAGCGGGCGCAGGCCCCACAGCCCTCCACGGGCATCCCCTGCAGCCTCTGCCCAGGTCCCCCCTGCTGCTACTCTGCCCACCCCACCCCTACACTCTGTTCTCAAAACGCAGCTGGAAGCAACTCACAAAGCACTTTCAGATCCCAATGCCCTCCTACCCAACGCTCTGTCTCTCCTAGCAGGAGACACACGTTCCCCACCACAGCCTTTCTTTGGGATGCTGGCCCCACGGAACCGCTTTGTGTTCAGCCCACTCCTCAGCCTCAGACTCCCTGCATGGAGGCCTCAGGCCTCTGCAGGCAGCCTGGCCCTGCAGGAATCAAAGCATGAGCCTCGGCCTGGAAGCTGAGGGCCATTTCCCAGCTGAGTGACCTTAGGCAAGTTGCTCAACCCCTCTGGGTCAGTGTGTTCAAGTGTGAAGAGGGATAACTGTGGCACCTCACAGGGATGCTGTGGGGGTGCCCGCGGCAGACACCCCTCCACTGGTTATCTGCCAGTATTCCTGGGCTTCCCAGGTGGCTCAGTGGTGAAGAATTTGCCTGCCAACGCAGCAGACATCAGACACGCAGGTTTGATCCCTGGGTCAGGAAGAGCCCCTAGAGGAGAACACGGCAAATCGCTCCAGTATTCTTGCCTGGAGACCCCCCACGGACAGAGGAGCCGGGTGGGCTACAGTCCACATGGCCGCAAAGCGGCAGACAGCACCGAGTGACTGAGCACAAGCATGCACGCCAGTATTACCGCCATCGTCCCCACTATAACTATCACAGGGTCCACTCTGCCCCTGGGGTAGGGAGGGCCCTGGTCCTACACAGGGCAAGATCAGCAGGGCCCAGAGAGGCCAAGTGACGCTCCTGAAGTCACGAAGCCGGGCGCGACGGCGATCGTGGTGTTCCGGGGCCCCCAGCTCTGCCCTCAGCGTCCCTCGGCCAGTCCAGCCCATCCATCTCGGCAGACTCTCCGTGCGGCTCGCTCACTGCTGCCCATCACCCGCCAAGCGCGCGCCCCCTGCTGCAGGAAGCACTTGGGGGCGAGCCTGCCCTGCGGGCGGCCCAGCGGCCCGCCGCCTTGCCGGCCAAGTGCTGTTTCCCTTGGCGCCAGGCCCAGGGCTACTCTGCAGCGACTGTGATACATGATTCCCCATTTTAAGAACTTCCTCTTTGCTTATTACAGCTACAAGTGATCAGAGAATCCACTTAACACAGAGGCTTTGGGACCAGACTCCCACACGAGGCTCCTAGTGCCCCGTTGCCTGGGTGGAGGCCAGAACCAGCTGTACCTGAAGACGGATTTGCACGTCACCTCGTCCGCTGAGGCATGCACTCAGATTTCACCTTGCACCAGCAACGCTGTGGGGTTCCAAGACACTCCTTGGCTTCCTCCTAATTTCAAGCTACCAGAGTTTGGAGTCCTTAAAATCTGGGCTGAGCTGCCTATAAACAGTTTTCTATTCCTTCCTCAAACACCCTCAGCACTGCAGCAGGAATTTTTAGGTCCGTTTTCCAAACGGGGAGTCGAGGCGCAAGCAGGGAAGTGAGTGGAAGGAGGCTGGCGGCAGAGTGCCCAGCTGGTGTGCCCAGTGCTAGAGGCAGCAGGGCGAAGGTTATGGGGGCCTCTGCAGGGTTTGCCAACGGGGACAGTGAAGCCAGGGGGAAAGGTCTGCGGAGCTGGCGGGGGCTGGGGACCGCGAGTGCCCCTGCGCTAGCCAGCTGTGTCTTGCTGTGGGCCCTCCCCTCAACTGCGCTCAGAAGCTGGGGGGCTCTCTGCCTCGCCCTTCCCTGCAGAATCGGAACCTTCTCAAGTAAACAGTGTCCCACCCA
The DNA here is from genome assembly GCF_027580195.1 of Bos mutus. NCBI lineage: Eukaryota > Metazoa > Chordata > Mammalia > Artiodactyla > Bovidae > Bos > Bos mutus. Next base: position 57,962,652 of record NC_091638.1, read on the forward strand.
GCTCTCTCCTCAAGGACAGTGAGCCAGGTCACAGACCTGACCCCGCTGTCACAGACTTAACCCCTCAGGAATCCCTACAAGTTTTTAAAGTAAGAGGGCAGGGACTTCTTCTGTTTCCTTTTTGGGGTACTTCCCCCACCCTAAAAGGGCCTAGCGCACAGCCAGGCTATTCGATCCATCTCTGGGCCTGACCTCTGGGGGGTTAGGCCAGCGACTCCCAGGATCCCAGAACGAGGTGGGGAGCTGGACACAGAGCCACTCATCTCCCAGGTCGGGAGCCTGCCAGCTGCACGGCCCCCAGCCCACTGGGAATCCATGGAAATAAGCGCACAACCGGACCCCTTGCCGGCCCTTTCCAGAGCAGGGGTCCCGCCTCCTCTCTCCCTTCCTCGTTCCATCGACCGCTTCAGAGCCGGTGTTCTGGACTCACAGAGGCCGCGACTCAGCCATGTGACCTGGGGCAACTAACAGCCTTCTCTGTGCCTCAGTTTCCGCACTGGTTAAAACACGGGGTTAAACCCAAAAGTCGCCTCATAGCGATCAAACAGAACGACGCCTGTAAGACGTGGGCGCGCGGTGCCTGGACATACGAGTGACTAATAAACATTAGCTATTATTGAAGAAAACACTGGCCACACTGGGACATTATTCCCTTACTGGCACCCTGAGTGTTTAAAGGAAAGGAAAAGAGAGGGCGCTCCGCTGACGGTGCTGGCGGCATGCACGCTCACCCAGCGTGCACGATCACCCAGCATCTTCGGAGTTAACCCCATCCATGGGTGCCTCTCGCTGACCAGGCGCAGAGTGGTGAACTTACTTGCCTGGGGTCACACAGCAAGTGAAAGGCGGCCTGAGCCTCCCATGGCTCCCAGGTCTCTTTTGGCCTCTCAAGTCCACGTTCTCAACCGCTCAGCTGTTTCGGATCCCTCGCTCTAGATTGGTCACAAGGGAAATCAGGTCTGGTGCTTTTATGGTCGGCTTCAAGCTACTGGGCCAGGCTGACAGATTAGGGAAGTAGGTGAAGACAAACGGGGAAGTGAGGGCCACAGGGCAGAGACTGAAGGGGCCGGGCCTGGGGACTGGGGCAACAGTCAGCACCCAGGGTCACAGGGCTCGGCTCAAAGGCTGGGGCAGGGGGAGCGGAGCCACGGACTGCAGGCTTCCTCTGGCAGACAGGAAGAGTCTCCTGAACTTCTCTGATAAGCTCTGAAGGGGCTCTTCTGAGCACTGACCCCACGGGCTCAGTGATGAGGCTGCCTAGGATCAGTTAAAGTACTGTCTGCCCCAGCACACAGCATACATACCATCCTGGCCCTGGAGAATGTTTACAACTAAGCACCAGAACAAACAAAGAAGAGGCGTGCTGAGAGCACTATTTCAATACTAGGGATAGCTGTTTTTGAAAAGAAAGCGAAAATTAATTTTACAGGGTTTTTAAAAATTCTTTTCCATGAAGAGGTATACCTTTTAAAGATCCAATCATTTGTTTGAAGCCTGTGGTCTGGATCCTTCTGTCTTGGTTATCCATTCCTAACTCAGGCTAACTCGAGCATGACAGGGGCTCAAAGGCCTCCGGGGATCTGGCAGGGACGGGGTTCCGGGGGGAAAGGGCCTGCAGAATACGGGAGTCTGGGCTCCAGGTGGCAGTTCTCAAGTCCAGCCACCGTGGTCGAGGCCTTTGGGATTGAGGCCACTGGGGTCAGACCCTCCAAATTCTCAAGAGGTAGTGAATCGGAGGCGTTTGTGCACATACAGCTCCCAACGGCTACAACACGCCGTTGTGGGCCAGGCACCCAGCCTGTCCTCTCTGTTCAGACCACTGTTCCTGGTCACCCAAGGCAGCCGTGGCGAAGGGCAGGACAGGCTCGGCTGGAGACGCTGACCGGCCCGGCCTCCGAGGTCCGATGGCTCGCCCCCATGAGGTCATCCAGGAAGCCCAGCATTGTTCTGCCAGGAACCAGGTCGAAACAATGAGCGAGGACTCTGCGGTCCTAGTGAAAGTGAGTTCTGCCCGGAGAATTGTTCTCCGCACGGCAGCTCCCGGGGACAGGGTTTGTGACCTCCTGGGCTCAGCGTCTGTGGGCACGGCCCTCCCCACCCCCCATGGAGGCTCACGTCTACCCCCCCGGAGAGCCCCCACGCTGCTGAGAGCACCCCGAGACTGGCTCAGCCTCAGCCTTCAACCTGCAGGAGCGCTGACTTCGCCCCCAGCCTCGCGGAGCCTCCCCATTTCACAGATTGGGAAACTGAGGCTCAGAACAGGGCAGGGGGGTGGGGAGGGGGTGGGGAGGTGGCCCGGGGCGCAGGCCACCAGGCCAGGCCGAGACTCGCCCCTGATTCCAGGCGGGCGGTGCCACCTCAGGACAAGGCGGCCTCTGCACAGAGTAGAGGCCTGTGGGTAGAACGGGTAGTGTTTCTCCACCTGTGCTTTGCAGAGGAAAAAGTGGGCGAGGGTGAGCTGGTTCTGCAGAGGGCTGGCCTCCAGGACAACGCGGGGGTGGTGGAGGGGCAGGATGTGGGCCCGAGGTACAGCCTTCTTCCCCATCACCAGGCCTGCTGGGGGCAGGGCGGAAGGCGCGGTGGGCAGGCCGCTCTCTGTGGCCAGGCGGGCGGGGGCGGGACAGCCAGCGCTGCCCTCGAGGGGAAGGGCCGCTGGGCACCCAACATGCCGCAAACACGGGCCCTCAGGCGCTGGCCCTGGAGGCCACTGAGTCAGGGCGCAGGGCAGTAGGCGAGGAGTCAAGAGGGCTGGGGCTGGTTCTAGGTCCAGCTCTGCGGGCCAACAGTGTCTGGGGAGGAGGGAAGCGTGGGCAGCTCTGGCGAGCAGGGAGGAAACTGACCCAGCGCCTCCTCCACTGGGTGCCAGGCGCTGCTCAGGGCCCGGGCCCAGAGGTGAGCCCTGGAGCTGACATTCCAGAAGGGGACCCAGACGCTAAACACACACATACACACACATGAGTAAATATTTACCACAGGACCTGGGCTGCCGAAGACAAGATAAATAAGCAGGAGGATGAGGACATGGGGAGTCAGGGCCCGCCCCCCTGCCCCACTGAGCGCCCCAACCCCGCTCCCCCTGCCCCCCCCAACCCCGAGTAGGTAAGGTTTTGTAACAGCAGACGCTCCCTGAAGCCTGCCTCTCTCTGGGCAGGCCCTATGCTAAGCCCTTTCTGGAACCAAGGCATCTATTCCTCTTACGAGCCTGGATGAAGGTATGAGGCTCAGAGAGAATTGCTTGCCCAAAGTCACACAGCAACGGGCTTCAGGGTCTGCGCTTCCCACCGCACGGCAAACATCCAGGGAGTGAGCGGGGTTCTCTGGGCAGGGATGGTGTGTGTGGAGAGGGCCACACGGGCTGTGGCGAAGGCCAGCTCGGAATGTGGAACTGCCCGGGGCAGAGAGCCTTGGGCTGCCCTAGGGACACAGGCTGGCTCCCTTCCACCCTGAGAGGGATTCAAGCTTGTGCTGGGCTTTGCTCTGTAAGATGCTCCCAGGAGGGAATTTCTAGTGGGGCCCTGAGTCCCGAGCCCTCAAGCCCCAGAGCCGCCAGTATCCTCAGGGCGAGTGGAGCACCGCTGAGACGGGCTGACACTGTCTTCGGCAAACAGGGGCTGACCAAGGGTGGGCGGCTGGAACTGCCACCCCGTGGCCAAGGGCCGTAACGCGGGGGACCCAGGGGAGAACTCGCCCTTGTGAGGCTGGACCCCTGTCCCCTCCGTGGCAGGTAAAGCCCACAGGACTGGCAAGAACCAGGGTTAGCCTGGACCCTACACCATCTGTAGGTTCCAGGGACATGTCACTTCCCCGGGACCCCTTCCAGGAAGGGCCCCGCCTGGACTGAGCCTGACCACCTCTCCTGCCCTCAGGATGCTAGTCTCCAGGGAGGCGGGGGCTCATTTTGTCACGATGTCGCAGAAACAGTCGTCAGTTCAGGAGGAGGACACAGTCAGGTGTCTGCTACGAGTGAGCCTCCGAGGACCCGCGGCCGGCCGGGCGGACTGGACCCCCTGGGGGAAGGTGCGGCTCCAGGAACAGCCAGGCTGCAGGGATCTGTCTCGGGGGGAGCCGGGGCTCGGGCCCCAGTGCCACCCTGGAGACTGCCAGGACGGGCCATGACCGCCACTCGGGTGAAGCGGAGGGCGCTGCCGCTGCGGGGGCTCAGGGGCCTGTCCTGGCGCCTGGGGGCGGTGAGTCAGCAGGCAACGGCCTCCTGGCCCTGACTCACCCGCCACAAGCCTGTCACTCTTTCCCCCGCCTGCCTCCCCGGCTCCCCCCGCACCCCGCCCCAGGCTCTGCCGGAAGTCCGGGTGTAGCGGGTCAACCACGATCCGTAGATGGGTGCTGCTGAACCAGGCATCCTTGCTGGAGGCCACGGAAAAGGAGATGTCAGAAAACAAAGAAAGGCTCGGCTTCCATTTTCTCAAAAAACTTCCCCTTTCAAGCTGGAAGAACCCCTAAAGCCGCCTGCATCTCGCCCTGCCGGCTAAGAGAGCACACAGGGCGGCCGCTCCCCGGCTCTGCACAGATGCGGGGACAGACAGACAGATCAGGGCCAGCTAAGGGCTCACCTGTGGCCCCCCGCCCGCTCGGAGCCGGCCACTCCGACCCTGTCCCCGGGGTTCTGCCGGAAGTCACAGCCCCGGGAACACCCGCCGGGGCCGTGTGTTTGCAGCAAGGCCTTAAGCAAGTCACGGCCATCAGCCTCGGCGTCATCACGTGCCGTCTGCGGGGGAGGACAACTCCCAGCTCACCCGTGTTTGTAAACAAGCTCCCCGTCCTCACTGTTCCTCTTTTAACCATGTTTCTCCTCCTCACCCAGCTCCACATTTCACCTCTGCCTCGCTTCAAGGAGAGGTTGCTGCCTGGGGAATCAAACAGCCCGCGATTCAGCACAGCAGAGGGGGTGCCCACTAGCACGGCCGCCCCCACCGCAGAGGGAAGGGCTGGCTGCCTGCACTTTCGCTTTCTGGGCCTGGAAGTTATGTTTCAAGTATCCTCCACCACCCAGGGCTTCCCTGGGGGCTCAGATGGTAAAAAATCTGCCTGCAGGGCAGGGGACCTGAGTTTGGACCCTGGGTCGGGAAGATCCCCTGGAGAAGGAAATGGCCACCCACTCCAGAATGCCTTGCCTGGAGAAGCCCATGGACAGAGGAGCCTGGTGGGCTTCATACAATCCATGGGGTTGCAAAGAGTTGGACACGACTGAGCAGCTGACACTTCCACTTTCCAACACCCAGAGTCCCCACCAAGATGCCCAGGGCCTCTGAACCACACAGCCCAAGCCTTCCCACACTTCCACACCTTGGCTGCTGCTGTTCCCTTGGCCCAGCACACTTTTCCCTGCGTAACCCACAGGCAACCTCCCCAGACGGCGGCCTGGCGGATCCCCGGTCTCCCCCTGGCGCTTTCCCGGACGGCACAGGCTACACCGCCTCTGCCCCACACTCCCTGGGCTTGCTCCCCCACTCACAGCACGAGGCTCGACAAACACGGATATCTGTCAGATGGAACATCTGGGGCTCAGGACGTGGGGGACCCTCGGCGGGGGAGTAAAGCTCTCCCACCTTGCAGCTGTGTGGCCGCCTTGACGAGGGTGAGGGAGCAAAGACGGAGCAAAGGGCAAGAGCAGACGTTCAGGGACATCCCTGGTGGTGAGGTGGACAGGAATCTGCCTGGCAAGGCAGGGACACGGGTTCGATCCCCGGTCCGGGAAGATCCCACGTGCCCAGGAGCAACAGAGGCCCGGGTGTCACCTCTACCCAAGCCCGTGCTCCCAGAGCCCGTGCTCTGCAGAGATGCCACCAGGATGAGAAACCCGGGAGCCGCAACAGAGAGTAGTCCCCGCTCGCCACGGCTGGAGAGAAGCCCACACAGCAACGAAGACCCAGCGTGACCAAAATAAATAAAGCTAAAAAAAAAAGGAGCAGGTGTTCAGGACACGGGCAGGGCTGTGGACAGGGGAGGACGGGCCACACGCACCCTCCGCTAGGGACAGAGTAGGGTGTGTGTCCCCAGCGTCTGAGCACAGGACCCCCCAAAGGGTCAGAACCCCACAAAGCTTTGCCTTACACTGAGGGATGAGCCCCAAGCCTGCAGGATATCGATTTTCATTAAATGGTATGTTCTCTGAGCATCTTCTGAAGAGGATCTGAAGTGAGTTCTCCCTGGTCCCCCTGAGGGTCTGCCCCAGTGCTGGGGGTCCCACGGGAGGACCCTGCACACATGTCGAAGACTCCAGGTGGGGCCTTAGGGGTCGTGGCAGGCGTGAACGCGAGCCCACTTTCTAGATGGAAAAACTGAGGCCCCGGACCCACAGCGGATCAGCCGCAGGAGACACAGACGGGCTCCTCACACCCCCAACCCAGTGGAGGCCAGAGGCGGAGGGCGAGGGCCTTATTCCAAACCTGGGTGGACCGCGTTCGTGTCTAACACCGTCAGGTTGGCGAATGTTGGTGCAGCGGCGGCGGCGGTGGCGGCTTCCAGGGCTACAAGGTGGTGACTAAGAGCAGCTACTGCTGGGCTACAAGAGAAGGTCAGCATTAAAATCCACTCCGGCGCGGGCTCCAGGGAGGCCTGACCCTCCCCTGTGGCCTTCCCACATGCACAGACCACCTCCCAGGCAGCCCGGACAGATGGCTGCCACAGCCCCGACCTTTTCACTGCGATCCCCTTAGGCCTCCGCTCACACAGCGCCCCAAGACAAGGCCCCCCGCCGGCCACTGGGAGCTCCCCAGAGGTGTATCCGGAGCTCTGTTCCCACCGGCTTAGCCAAGCTTGTTTCTGGCAGACCACCCCCTACCCCCTGCAACCTGGCCTGCCATGTCGCCCTCAGCTCAAGAACCATCGGTGGCTCCCAGCTGCTTGGAGAACAAAGTCCCCTTGCCTGTGAAGGAGTTCAGCTCCGAGAGTGCATTCCCAAGTCCAGTTTGTTCTTGAGTCCCACCAGGTTAGCCTAGGAACACAGCTGACATAATGGGCCATACAGAACTACACTGCAACAGGCGTGTGAGACTCTTCACACGAATACTGCATAGAAACAACGCGAAAAGTAAAGGAGAGGTTTCTCATCTTACGGTACAGCACCCTGAAAGGCACAGTAGCCCAGGGCAACAGCTGGCACAGAGCGGTGGGCACCGGGCCAGCAGGCGAGAAGAGCTATGGGTGGGGGAGGGGGCGAAGGCGGCCTGGTCTGTGCAGGGCCGTAAAGGGCACAGGAGCCCATCCGCTTGTGGAGGAAGCACGCCCGTGCCAGCGTCCACCAGACGCGAGAACTCAACGCACGCGGCTGGACGTGCACACGCACGTTTGCCTCTGTGGAGGTCTGCAGCCGGAAGGTTGGAACGTAGGGGACTCACTGTCATCCACGCTTCCCCACCGGGACCCAAGGCCCGTTATACGTGCCCCATCCCCAGTCTCTGACACCTTCCCCCTCTGGTCCTGCATGGATCCTGGGGCCGCCTCGTTCTCCCCAGCAATACCCGCTTCCACTCTGTGCTTTGCTTGTGGGTTCCCTCGTGTTCAGGTGGATCCCACCTACCTTGAAAGACCTGGCTTAAGTGTCACCTCCTCCAGGAAGCCGTTCATGCCCGTCCCACTCTTTCCCTCCCCTCCTCTGGCCAGAGTCACCCTCCCCCGCCCCCCACACCCACATTCCCCAGGCCCTGGGCTCTTGTTCAGAGCTGTGCAGCTGTGGACAAAGTTCAAAGGTCTTCTCGGGAAACCTCAGTTTCTTCTCCTGTAAAATGGGCCTCCTAATCTGTGCAGCCGTCCCTGGGAGATGTCTCTGGGCTCTTGGGCAGGGCTAGCAGATGCCCGGGACCCTCATGGGTGTTTGAACATCGGCATCACCCGGAGCGCTGGCTGAACAGGCAGGCACCTCCCCGGCCCCCCTAGTGACTGAACCTTCAACGCTGGTAAAGCAGCCCCCAGGTGAATCTTAGCATCATGTGAGGCCAGGGACAGCGGAGCTAATGGATTGGGAGGCTCTTGGGAAAATGCAGAAGAAAACCAGCCTATGAAATGGACTCAGCGATGACAACGCACGTGAGCGTGTGTGTTTCTGCACACGTATGTGGTCTCCTCTGCCCGACTGAGCAGCGGGGGGCTGGGTTTCATCTCTGCCAGCCCTGGGCCACCCCCAAAAACCATCTGGCCCAGACCTGATATTTCGTACTGTCACTGCTCCTTACTGTGTTCTGGGGGACGGGTACTTCTGCCCCGTTCTGCAGAGGAGGAAACGGAGGCTCTGAGAGGAGCCAGGACTGGCCCAAGATTACCCAGTGAGTGGCAGGCGGCCGGGCCTGAGCCCAGGGCGAGGCCAGCGCTTCATGTTACCCGCTTGCTCAGTGAAAAGGGGCCTGAGCTGCAGGTGAGAGCCGGCGGTCATCACTGGGGCCTCTGGGGCAGGGAGCTGAGTGGGCACGTGGGATCCTGGGGGGCACGAGCCTCCGAGAGCCCCTCACATGGGCGAGGGGCACACACAGGAAGCTGGGAGCTGGCTTTGAAGCCTGGTGAAGGGCAGGGTCCAGCCAAGCAGACCTCGGGCCGCTTCTCCGAGGACAGGGCGTGCAAGGCACACCACCTGGGACTTGGGGACCCCTCTGGCCGTCGCCAGGCCAGTCACTGTTTTCCAAGGTGGAGGCAGCAGGTGGGGCCCGCCTGAAAGAAACCTGGGTCCCTCAGGTGCCTGTCCCCTCTCCCCCCGATCAAGCCCAGAGCCTTGCGGGGCCAGTCTGGCCTATGACAGATGCTTGATCAAGGCAAGGCCTGCCCTCTCCAGGGTGTGGCTTAGACCCTCTGACCAGGAGACCCCGCCCGGAGGGGCAGTGTCCTATCCCTCCCGTGCACACACACAGCCCTATTGCCCTCAGGGAAGTAGAAAGTGGACAGCGTCAACACACCCTCTGTGCCTCAGTTTACCCACATGTAGAATGGGGGCAGGGGCGGGGCCTGCCTGTTAGGGCCGCTGAGATGGAACGACAGGTATGTACAGACCGCTTAGAGCAGCACCTGGACCACGTGCCTGCTGGGCGCGGTCAGGACGGTGAGCAGAGTCATCTACAGCCTCCCTGAGACCCGAGGCAGCCTAGACTCACGGCCAGGGCCCTGTGGGCTGTCTCCCAGGCCTGCTGGGGATTTGACAGATACGCCGAGGAGCCAGGCCCAGTGCCAGCCAGCTCTGAGGCTCGGGGCATCACCTACCACCCCGCCTTCAACTTCTTCTCCCATTCCATAGGTGGAAGGCGGGACTGAGGGGCCCTGTGTGGGTGCTCCCTGGGATCTGAGCTTGGCTGTGGACACCTCCTCATCTCCCTGGCCTAGTACTGGGGTGGGATTGGAGTGCATCTCAGGCGGCACCCTTTGGACCCTGGGGTGGGGGCACCGGCCAAGCAGGGGAGGCGGACATTCCAGGGGAGGGGTCTGAACTTGACGGAGAGCAGACACGGCCTTTGCTGCTGAAAAGAAAGGGGCTGCAGCGTCACCCGACCACCACGTCAGGAACTGCAGACCAAGCTACTCAAACGGGGGCCGAGCAGCCCCCTCCACACCCCGATCACGGCCGGAGACCCTGGGCAGCTGAGAAGAAAATCTTCTCAAGGGAGAGGTGGCCTCGCCCATGTCCCCCAGGACGGCTGAACCTGCAGAAATCAGATTCTGTGATCCCTCAGCTCCTGAGAACCTAGAAACCTGAAGGGTCCTAGCTGGAGGTCCCTGGGTATCCAAGACCCTGCTTCTGGCCAACATTGGGTGACAGGTTAGCCCGGGAGCCGCTGCCCAGAGATTACAGATGAGGAGACCGAGGCCAGAAGGGGAGGGGGCTGGTCTCAAGGAAGGGCCCGGCAGCAGGAAGGTGAGGCAGGGCGCGGGCCTGGGTGCGGTCCCGAGCTCCTACTGTGAGCTGCCCAATGCCGGGCCCAGGCAGCCGGGGCAGAGCCGCCTGCAGCCCATGGCACGGTGGGAGGCCAGGCTTGCAACAGAAGGCACCCAGGACTCGCTCTCAGACACAGTACCTTCTGACACTACAGCCTTGCTGTCTGGAGGTGGGGATTAAAAGCATGTTTCTTTCACAACATTATGGTGAGAGCAGATGGTCACTTCCACAGAACTGCCCTGAAGTGAAGTAAGTGTGCTAGCCCGAGGGTGGGCCACTCCTATCCTTAGTGCCAATCCGGCTCCTGGCACGTACTAGTTCGTGAAACTCAGCGGCAGCATCTGACCCAGCGTGCCATTTTACAGGTGGGGAAACTGAGGCCCAGGAGGCACCAGCTTCAGGCTCCCAGGTTCAGCGCTGCACTCTGCATGACTAGCACCCTTTCCCTCCAGCCCTTACTGTTTGGGGGACCTGGACCAGCTTCTCCCCTTACTGATTCGGGGACCCCTTTCCCAGGCTCAGGAATTTCAGAGCCCAAGTCCCACAGAGACACCTGACCCCAAGGGAAGGCCCTGCTTCTTCACCCAGCGACCTACCTGTGGTCAGCTCAGGGGCCAAGAGGCTCCATCAGGCAAGGATTTGGGCTGAGGAAGTGGGTAAACAGAGGGTCCCACTGGTGGTCTGGGGTGGGTGACCTGGGTGAGCAGTCCCAGCCAGGGGAGCCATGGCCTGCTCCAAGCTGGACGCCTCTGAGGAAGACCCTGCTCCCACCAGGCCCCCAGTGGGACCACCGGGCTGGAACCTGGAAGCACCCGGAGGGCTCCCACATTCGTCCCTTGCTCCCCCTCCGAGGCAGTCTTCCTGAACACCGTCTCCGAGGCAACCGCCGCTGCTGGAGCCCTCACAAGCCTGGATCACAGAAGGCAGCCCAGCGTGGCTCTACGGGGACAGAGGCTCTGTGAGCAAACAGAGACGCAGGCGGAAACGTGTGGGTGACTCACCCAAGGCACTGGGAAAGGGGACACATCGGCGATCTGAGATGGTACAGATGTCAGGCACCTTGGCTCTGGGCCTCAGAATATCTGCTCGTGAGGTCACAATGGCCCTTCCAGCACCATCGAGGTGCCCGGAGACTATGTCTTCCAGAAAAATGCCACCAGTTGGGAACATCTCTTGGCAAAACTAGGGTCAGAGGGGTCTCCTTTCTCCCAGCGCTCACCATCTCTGTACAGCATCACCTGCGAGGCCCTGGACTGTCAGAGCTTGGTGCATTTCTATAGCTCATTCCAGGCCCTGGAACGCACATCACCGCTTCTTCTCCATCCTCAAAATGCCACCTCCTCCGGGAAGACTTCCCTGACCATCCCCTCCCTGCCCATCTCCAGTGGAATAAGGTGGTCATTCCTCAGCTGTAATCCTGGCCTCTTCCTCCCCTCCTCTGGGTGCTCTAGGGCAAGTGACCCGCCTCCTTCCAGGCAGCAGCGAATGAGGACCCTGGAAAAGCACTGTCATAGCAACCCTTTGTGCTAATTCCAACTGTTATTACATCCTGGAAACAATAATTGTGGCTGATATTATGTGTCAAGATCTACAAGACCTTCTAGAACTAACACACCCAAAAGATTTTGGGGACTGGAATGCAGAAGTAGGAAGTCAAGAGATACCTGGAGAAACAGGCAAGTTTGGCTTGGAGTACAACATGAAGCAGGGCAAAGGCTAACAAAGTTTTGCCAAGAGAACGCACTGGTCATAGCAAACACCCTCTTCCAACGACACAAGAGAAGACTCTACACATGGACTTCACCAGATGGTCAATACCAAAATCAGATTGATTATATTCTTTGCAGCCAAAGATAGAGAAGCTCTATACAGTTAGCAAAAACAAGACTGGGAGCTGATTGTGGCTCAGATCATGAACTCCGTATTGCCAAATTCAGACTTAAATTGAAGAAAGTGGGGAAAACCACTAGACCATTCAGGTATAACCTAAATCAAATCCCTTACGGTTATATAGTGGAAGTGACAAATAGATTCAAGGGATTAGATCTGATAGACCGAGTGCCTGAAGAACTATAGACGGAGGTCCGTGACATTGTACAGGAGGCAGTGATCAAGACCATCCCCAATAAAAAGAAATGCAAAAGGCAAAATGGTTGTCTGAGGAGGCCTTACAAATAGCTGAGAAAAGAAGAGAAGCTAAAGGCAAAGGAGAAAAGGAATGATACACCCATCTGAATGCAGAGTTCCAAAGAATAGAAAGGAGAGATAAGAAAGGCTTCCTCAGTGATCAATGTAAAGAAATAAAGGAAAACAATAGAATGGGAAAGACTGGAGATCTCTTCAAGAGAATTAGAGATACCAAGGGAACATTTCATGCAAAGATGGGCTCAATAAAGGACATAAACCGTATGGACCTAATAGAAGCAGACATACTAAGAAGAGGTGGCAAGAACACACAGAAAAACTATACAAAAAAGATCTTCATGACCCAGATAACAACAGTGGTGTGATCACTCACCTAGAGCCAGACATCCTGGAATGCGAAGTCTACTGGGCCTTAGGAAGCATCACTATGAACAAAGTTAGTGGGGGTGATGGAATTCCAGCTGAGCTATTTCAAAGCCTAAAAGATGATGCTGTGAAAGTGCTGCACTCAATATGCCAGCAAATTTGGAAAATGTGGCAATGGCCACAGGACTGGAAAAGGGCAGTTTTCATTCCAATCCCAAAGAAAGGCAATGCCAAAGAGTGCTCAAACTACCACACAATTGCACTCATCTCACCCACTAGTAAAGTAATGCTCAAAATGCTCCAAGCCAGGCTTCGATAGTATGTGAACCCTGAACTTCAGATGTTCAAGCTGGATTTAGAAAAGGCAGAGGAACCAGAGATCAAATTGCCAACATCTGCTGGATCATGCAAAAAGCAAGAGAGTGCCAGAAAAACATCTATTTCTGCTTTATTGACTATGCCAAAGCCTTTGTGTAGATCATAACAAACTGTGGAAAATTCTGAAAGAGATGGGACTATCAGACCACCTGACCTGCCTCCTGAGAAATCTGTATGCAAGTCAAGAAGCAATAGTTAGAACCGGACATGGAACAACAGACTGGTTCCAAATTGGGAAAGGAGTATGTCAAGGCTGTATATTGTCACCCTGCTTATTTAACTTACATGCAGAATACATCATGAGAAACCTTGGGCTGGATGAAGCGCAAGCTGGAATCAAGATTGCCGGGAGAAATATCAATAACCTCAGATATGCAGATGACACCACCCTTATGGCAGAAAGTGAAGAAGAACTAAAAAGCCTCATAATGAAAATGACAGAGGAGAGAGAAAAAGCTGCCTTAAAACTCAACATTCAAAAACTACAATCATGGTATCTGGTCCCATCGCTTCATGGCAAATAGATGGAGAAACAATGGAGACAGTGAGAGCCTTTATTTTTGGGGCTCCAAAATCACTGCAGATGGTGACTGCAGCCATGAAATTAAAAGACTCCTGCTCCTTGGAAGAAAAGCTATGACCAACCTAGACAGCATATTCAAAAGCAGAGACATGACTTTGCTGACAAGGTCCGTCCAGTCAAAGCTATGGTTTTTCCAGTGACCATGTATGGATGTGGGAGTTGGACTAAAGAAAACTGAGCGCCGAAGAATTGATGCTTTTGAACTGTGGTGTTGGAGAAGACTCTTGAGAGTCCCTTGGACTGCAAGGAGATCCAACTAGTCCATCCTAAAGGAGATCAGTCCTGGGTGTTCTTTGGAAAGACTGATGTTGAAGCTGAAACTCTAATACTTTGGCCACCTGATGCAAAGACCTGACTCACTAGAAAAAACCCTGATGCTGGGAAAGACTGAAGGCAGGAGGAGAAGGGGATGACAGAGGATGAGGTGGTTGGATGGCATCACTGACTCAATGGACACGAGTTTGAGCAAGCTCCGGGATTTGGTGATGGACAGGGAAGCCTGGTGTGCTGCAGTCCATGGGGTCACAAAGAGTCGGACACGACTGAGTGATTGAACTGAACTGAACTGATTATGTGTCTGGCACTGTTGGGCACTTGATATGATTCTAGCTAACAGTAACTTTAAAAAATCATGCTAAATATTTTACTTCTTTAAATCACTTTTCACTGATTATTGCTGCTCACTTTTCTTCTATAGCCAGTCCAAAGGTAATGGGACTTTAAAGCATTTTCAGAGAGCCTAAGAGAAGAAAATGCACTGTTGAAATGCCTCAAATGTATGGAAAAAGTCCTCCAGCTGCACAGTCAGTTCCAGAGAGAAATACCAGCTCCCTGGGCTGAGCTCACGGGTACCTGGGGTGTCACCTGGCACCTGAGTTCCATATTTTATCTGGTCCTTACCAACCACCCTATGGGATGAAGGATCTTACCCACCTCTGTGGCTCAGAGAGATGGATCGATTTCACCAGGTTGCCCAGACAGGAAAGGCAGGACTGGGGGCCCCGAGTCCTCAACCACAGGGCTCTGGGGCATCTCCTGGCCATGATCTTGAATTTTAGGAGGGACCCCTCTTCACCTGACACAGAAGGAAACTGAGGCCAGTAGGAGGTAGGGATGTCATTTTGAAAATTCACCAGCTAGGATTAGAACTAGGATTAGACTCTTGAGAGTCCCTTGGGCTGCAAGGAGCTCAAACCAGTCAATCCTAAAGGAACCTGAATATTCAATGGAAGAAATGATGCTTAAGCGGAAGCTCCAATACTTTGGTCACCTGATGCAAAGAGCTGACTCATTGGAAAAGACCCTGATGCTGGGAAAGACTGAAGGCAGGAGGAAAAGGGGGCGACAGAGGATGAGATGGTTGGATGGCATCACCAACTCGATGGACATGAGTTTGAGCTAACTCTGAGAGATAGTGAAGGACAGGGAAGCCTGGCGTGCTGCAGTCCACGGGTCACAAAGAGTCAGACACAACTGAGCGACTGAACAACAGGATTAAAATCCAGGTCTCCTGAGCTGGCCCAGGTCACACATGTCTTCACGACTAGGACCCAGTGGCCTCAACCACAGGACCGCAGTGACTACAACCTCGCACCATGGCGCTGAGCCTGGACCTTCCCATTTAATCCTGTACACCTGCTGGGCTGGGGAAATACCAGCCCCTCAGGCCAGCAACGGCTTTTAACCCTTTAAACTCAGACTGTCCCGATCTAAGGTCTGCGGACGGGCTAATCTCAGTGAACTGACGAGAGGAAGAGGAGGGTGTGCAGGGGCGCTGTCTGCTAGCCTGCACCCTTCCTGCATGTGGTGCCCCCGCCTGCCTGCATCTCAGCCCTGAGAGCACCCCACCACCTCCTCCGAGAGGGCTCACCCTCCCCGCTCCCCCGCAAGGCGTCCCAGGCACTGCAGTCTGGGACTCAGCTTATTCACCCTGCGCAGAGCCTGGGCCATCTGACAAAGACTCCTTTTCCTCCGGAGGGGCAAGGATACCCGAGATCAGGGCCACAGCTATTAATACCTGAGAAACCTGTTGACCCCTTTCATTGACTCATCTCTCTGTTCGGTCAGTCGGTTCCTGTTGACCCCCAGGTGGCCGAGGTGTATATAAGGTCAGTGGAGAGGAAGGACCCACCTGGCCTCTCCAGCTTTGTTCTCTGAATTCTCCGCAAGTGAGCCTCCTGCCTCCTCCCCCAGCCCCGCCCATAAGACTGTGTTCCCCAAACACCCTTTGCCTCGTTCTACTTCTGCCTATTGTAAGCCACTGTCAGAGACTTCAGCTGGAGCCTAACTCTGTCCCTTATCAGCTGCAAGTCTGGTGCATCTCTTCCCCTCAGGGCCTCAGCTGTACCATCTGTAAAATGGGCCACCTCACGTTACCCAAGGGCAGGTACCAGGAAGTGCCTCAGTGTGTGCCTGGCTGTGCTCGCAGGAGAAACAGTCTGTCCCTGCATTGCCCGCAGCTAATCAGCAAACACGGACTGCACCCCTCGTTAGCATCATCCCGTGAAATGCTGGGAAAGGTAGAAGTGAACACCCAGGACTGGTCTGTCAGGCAGAGAAAATACCAAATAAACACTTTCTCCATCTGGTGTCCTACGTCCAGCCAGCAGCCGAGCCCCCCGGCACCACCATCCCCTCCCAAAACCCCGTGAGTCAGCAGGACGAGGTTAGACGTCTCATCAGAGTGGTCTCCTCTTGGGACCTCTGACCATGCCCGTGATGCTCCTACAAGCGGGTCTGGGTGAGGGCTGGGCTTGTCTGTTTCTCTTCCTGTGCAGAAGCCTGCTGTGAAAACAACTCCACAGTCACCACCTTGAAGGGCCATCGGGGAACACTAAGTAAGGACTCGGATCCAGGCTGGTCCCCAAAGTGAGCAAAGAGCTAGCAGGGCCCTTGGGGTCACCAGGCGAGACCATCACCCATGCAGCTCCTTGCCCGCCCCCGAACACGCAGCCCAGCCGCCCAGCCCCCTAGGACCCTGGGGGCCCGAATTCCATGTCACGCTTGGCCGGCCCTTCCATGGGAGGCTTCCTCACCCGGCACACCCTTCCCGTCTTGTGCCCACCTGGCATGGCTTTGTCACTCAAGGCCTCTGGGAAAGCGCTTTGAACTTTGGGTGCCCGAGCATCTTCAAGAGACCCCACCAATGGACGCCCGACTTGCAGCATCTCCCCGCTGGCCAGGCGGTTCCTAAGCTAGACAAAGCGAGGCTCATCTCTGGGGACCCAAGGCCCACCATGATCCCTGACCCACAGGAAAAGTCCATCACTTCCTGACAACTGAACGAGCAGACTTTCAATTCTCGGTTTTCAGATGCTTACAGGTTTTCCCCAAACTTTCCCTGACATCAAACGTTCTTACCTGGGCCTTCCCCTGACTCGACAGGGCTGGAACGGGTTTGCAAAGCATGCAAATTTCTTAAATGGACGGGAAGGACTAAAGAGAAGACAAAGGTCTGCCCCCCTCTGAGCCCTTAAGTTGGGAGCTGATACTCATAAGCAGCATGACACAAAGTAACGGACGTTAAGAGAACCAATCTTTGTAATTGTTTCATAATGCGTGTGAATCAAGCCACGACGACGGACGTCTGAAACTCATACGCTGTCATTTAGTCTCAATAGAACTGGGAGAAAAACCCACCAAAATTTAATGCAATTTACATGTTCACACAGGCTCATCTACTAGACTGTAAAATTCTAAAACACTGACGCTATGTCTTCCTTATATTTGTATCACCAGCACTTGTCATGATGCTTATGAATATGACATAAAAGTAATTTATTTAATAAAGTCAGGGGGACCCTTCTCCCCAGAAGCCCTACAGGCTGGGTCCCCAGCCATGGCGCGCTCAGGCCCGGCCACGTGGGGGTCCAGGGTGTTGGGAATCAGTGCCTGGAAGCAGCCACCTGAGACACTCCAAGCATTTCCACTTCTGTCTCTTTTAGAGCAAGAGACTTCACCGGGTGTCTGCTCCGTTTAGTGTGACTAACCCCATCCTGAAAGCACTCTATCACAGACGGTATTCAGAAGTCACGCTGATAAGAAATCATCGCCTCAACTTTTTAACACCCCAGGCTGCTTTCTCCTGTGTGCGCCGGTTCACCCAGTGGGCATCCTCACCTCAGTCCCCATTTGACAGATGGGGCAACGGAGGCTCACAAGGGGGATGGGACACTCCTGAGGTCGCACAGCCAGGAAGCAGCGGGGTGCGGGGGAGATGCCAACATCAATGTGCTGTGTGACCTCGGGCAGGGTGCCGCGCCTCTCAGATGCACCTGCGTTTTATCTGGCGACCTCATCTGGAAGGTCTTGATGTATGATCGCCCGCCCCCACTCATTACGCAGCACAGGACATGAGACCCAGTAAATACAGAATCAAACACTCTGGGTGCCTGGTCGGAAAACGTGAAAAGCGAAAATGTGAGTCGCTCAGTCGTGTCGGACTCTTTGTGATCCCGTGGACTGTAGCCCGCCAGGCTCGTGTGTCCATGGGCTTCTCCAGGCAAGAATACTGGAATGGGTGGCCATTCCCTTCTCCAGGGGATCTTCCCGACCCAGGGATCGAACCTGGGTCTCCTGCATTGCAGGTGGATTCTTCACTGTCTGAGCCACCAGGGGAGCCTGCCTGGTCTGAAAACTTCCACCCAAACATGAATGGCGTCACTCGGGACTCAGCGGCCACCACCTTCCTTAGTCCTGGCCCTTTCTCCCTGCCCAGAGGAAGCCTCCTGTCTGGTGGCTGCAGAGACCTTTCCCAGTCTTCGCAGCTTCCCATTTTTTCCCCTAGTTTTTCCAAAGCAGGTGTCTGCTCCCAAAGCGGGTCTGGAAGGCCCACACACACACCTTCTCCTCCCCCGCCCCCGACAGACATTACTAACCCATCACGGCCTCCTTCCCACCGAGCAGGACTCAGCCTGGGATTCCTCATCGGAACCAGGTGTCTCTGGGCCTCAGGAACTTAACAGAGGAGAGAAAGACGGGGTAAGGAGGTGGTCAGGGGCGGGCAGGTGCCCAGAAAAGACAAGGGTGGCGGCGAGACAAGCAGAAGCTCACGGTACTTGACTCTGAAAAGAGACCTAAGAGCCACATTCCCTTCACTGTGGCAGGACTGAGAGAGGGAGCCTGAGTCTCGGGTGGACTCTCAGAGCTGGGGAGAGGGGAGGGGGAGAGGAAGGGGGTGGGGGGAGACCTGGGGGGTGAAGAGGGGAGGGGTCCCCACGTGAGGCCCCACGGAGGCTGGGCCAGGCTGCCGTGGGGGCGGCCCCCTTCCTAAGGATGCAGACCCCGAGGGGCAGCGTGCTTTCAGCTCTCACAGAGAACACCCCGCTCACAGACGGGGACCCCTCACACTCGGACACCGCTCTGAAACGGCAGAGCTGACCTCCGCGGGCAAAGCTCAGCACAGCCACCCCAGGGAGGTGATTCCAGACCCCCAGTCTTACAGGGCAGGCCCAGGGCCCAGAGAAGGGGAGGGATTTGTCTGAGGTGCCCAGCAAATGGGTAAATAAAGGAGGTACTGGAGGGGACGGCCCAGGGGCTGGGAGGTGCCCATTTTGCTTTAGGAGCCTGGGTTTCTGGACCTGCTGTCTGCTGCCTGAGCACAGACTAACAGATGACAATGTCTTCCAGAAACCGCTCAGGTTTTACTGCGGTGAGAGGCTCTGGTGTTTGAAAGGCCCCGTCAGCTTCTGTGATCTTGCGATGTATAATCAGAAAGATAAAGTTGGTCTTCATCCCAGGTTCCAGCACAGACTTCCTAAAACCCTAGGAATTTCCTAAGTGGCGAGAGCAAGCAAGGTGTCTTTTGTTATGTTAATGAGGCGACTTTGGAGGCGGCTAAGGAAGGGGGCCTGGTTGCCAGGAGAACTCGCCTGTGATTAGAGGGCTGGAATTTTCAGTCCCACGACCCCCCAGCTCTGGGGAGGGGAGAGGGGAGGTGGAATCAATCAGGCCTAGGTGATGAAGCCTCCAGAAAATCCCAAAAGGACAGGGTTTGGGGAGCTTCTGGTTGGTGAACTCAGGGAGATTCGGGGACACAGAGAGGGCACGGAGAGGACATGGAAGCCCCGAGCTTTCCCCACTCCTTGCCTGTGGGTCTCCCTTATCTGTTTCCTGTGTTACACCTTCAATCTGAAACCAGTGATTCTCTGAGGTCACTGAGCTGTTGGAGCCAATTAACCCAACTCAAGGACGGGTCATAGGAGCCTTGGAGTCCTAGCCATTCAGGCTGAAGGGTGTGGCCGGGGGCGCGTCTGGTGGGACTGAGCCCTTCCCCTGGGGAGTCTGAGCGTCTACCACAGGAGTTCGAGCAAAGTCCAAGAGACAGTGAGGGACAGGGGAGCCTGGCGTGCTGCAGTCCATGGGGCCACAAAGAGTCGGACATGACTGAGCGACTGAACCAGCACCACAGGAACAGCGTGAGTACTAACTCAGGCTGTGGGACGCTCAGCCGGCGCTGAACTGCTTTGTGCTGTCGGGGGAAGAACCGCACACGTTATAGGAATCAGCTCTCTCCTGGAAGAAATCCCGGTGTGATCCCTGGTGGGGCTCACAACTGAGACGGGAAGATGCATCCAAGGACTCTCCTCTCAGCCTGAGACCCCGAGGTCCGGAGGCTTCCCAGCAGCTCTGACTTCAACTAGAAAGCCGTGGCTCACCCCAGGCTCCGTCCCGAAATGAGCTGACCTCAAGCTGGCCACCGCCGCCTTCAGCCCCACGTCTCTCCCCTGCCGCACGGGGACAGTAAGAACTACGCGGTATGACACTGCGAGTATTACAGGTGGGAGGCCTTTTTGAGAACTGCAAACGGCTGCACACGCGATTGTCCACGTGCTCAGCCTACCCTGATGGAGGCATCAAAAGTATTAGCAATAATAGCAAGAGGAAGACCAGTTATAGTAAGTACCACGTGCAGTCACTGCCGTGCGCTGGCTGCTGTACTGAGAACTTTCACAGTTTTTCTCCCCTGATCCTCCCAACAACCGGAGAAGGGAGATTCTACATCACGTCTATTTTGACTGAAGGCCCAGAGAGGTTAAACGACAGGCCCTGGGTAACACACAGCAAGGCAGAGGCCAAAAGACATTTACAAGTGCTCCGGTGGTTAAGAATCCATCTTGCAATGCAGTGGACATGCGTTAGATCCCTGATCCAGGAAAATTCCATACGCTGCTGTGCACCTAAGCCTGACCGCCATGACTGAGACCCATGCAGCCAAATAAAACAAATAGTTTAAAATACACGCGTGCTATGTGTGCTAAGCCGCTTCAGTCGTGTCCGCTCTTTGCAGCTTTATGGATGGTAGCCTGCCAGGCTCCTCTGTCCATGGGATAATCCAGGCAAGAACACTGGAATAGGCTGCTGTGCCCTCCTCCAGGGCATATTCCCAACCCAGGGACTGAACCCATGGTTCTTATGTCTCCTAGCATTGGCAGGCAGGTTCTTTACCACTAGTTGAGTTCAGTTCAGTTCAGTCGCTCAGTCACGGCCGATTCTTTGTGACCCCATAGACTGCAGCACGCCAGGCCTCCCTGTCCAGAGTCTACTCAAACTCATGTCTGTTGAGTCGGTGATGCCATCCAACGATCTCCTCCTCTGTTGTCCCCTTCTCCCGCCTTCAATCTTTTCCAGCATCAGGGTCTTTTCCAATGAGTCAGTTCTTTGCATCAGGTGACCAAAGTACCGGAGTTTCAGCGTCAACACCAGTCCTTCCAATGAATATTCAGGACTGAGCTCCTTTAGGATGGACGAGTTGGATTCCCTTACCACAATGCCATCTCATATATATAAATACACTTACACTCAGCCTCACTGTGAGAACAGGTCTTAAACATACCTCTGCTCTCTCTAAAGAGTGTATTTATCAGCCTTGGAGGAGGAGGTCTAGGATTCACAGCATTTTTATTTCCTGAGTTCTTATGTTCTTCCCCCAAAAAGGAAGGCTGGTAGACAAGGAGCAGTGCCTTTGGGATTAAAGAGTGAAAGTGAAAGTCGCTCAGTTGTATCCAACTCTTTGGGACCCTATGGACTATAGAGTCCATGGAATTCTCCAGGCCAGGATACTGGAGTGGGTAGCCGGTCCCTTCTCCAGGGGAGATTTCCAACCAGGGGTCGAACCCAGGTCTCCTACATTGCAGGCAGACTCTTTACTAGCTGAGCCAGCAGGGAAGCCTGGGAATACTGGAGTAGGCAGCCTGTCCCTTCTCCAGGGGATCTTCCTGACCCAGGAATCGAACCAGGGTCTCCTGCATTGCAGGTGGATTGTTTACCAGCTGAGCTACCAGGGAAGCCCCCTCCTCTGGGAAGAACTGGTCTAAATCTTCTGCCCTCTGAGACCCTGAAGGTACATTCCCCAGGGACGCGCCACCTCTCAGGGACTGCGGCTGTCACTGATGACAGCAGGGCAATTTCTGGAGGGTCAGTAATCTGGCATCGAGTGCCAGCATCTTAAAAATGCACGGCCCCTTCAGGCTAGACATTCCGATTCCTGACCAGACCAACGTGCACTGCTGCCTACAGTCTCGCGAGATGAAAAGTTCCGGAGATTGCCCGACAACGTGAACACACTCAGCAGACTGAGATGTAGACGTAAAGCGTAAAGACGTAAAGACGTAAAGCGGTCAGGACTGCAGGCTTTATGTTACGTGTATTTTACCACAATTAAAGATGGAAGGAAAAGAAAAAGATGTTCACAGCAGAGCAGTTTTCAAGAAAGAAACTGCACACGGCCCATCTCTCCTCACGAGGGGGTTACTTAAAGAAATGGTAGTTTGCCCAAACAAATGAAAACAAACTAGAACAGGGGATGTGCAAACGGCACCACCCCTGCCCCGCCAGATTCAGCACGGCTTTTGTAAATAAAGTTTTATTGGCACAGAGCTCCACCCATCCTGTGCCTGTTGTGTTGGCTGGGTTCTAGCTGCAACAGCAGAGGGGAGAGCACACGGCCCCCAAGCCCACAGTACATACTGGCCAACCCTTTAAGAAGTTTGCCAACCCTGGAGATAGAAGATCCAAGACCCCAAAAGACTCCTAGAAATAGTTTGGGGTGTGTGTGTGTGTGGTAGGAGAAACTGGCTACTAAAAGCCATGTTATGAGTTCGGTTTGGAAAATTTTAAATAAGGCACATTACCCAAACGCTGATACATGCATGCACTCAATATGCCAGCAAATTTGGAAAACTCAGCAGTGGCCACAGGACTGGAAAAGGTCAGTTTTCATTCCAATCCCAAAGAAAGGCAATGCCAAAGAATGCTCAAACTACCGCACAATTGCATTCATCTCACATGCTAGTAAAGTAATGCTCAAAATTCTCCAAGCCAGGCTTCAGCAATATGTGAACCGTGAACTTCCTGATGTTCAAGCTGGTTTTAGAAAAGGCAGAGGAACCAGAGATCAAATTGCCAACATCCGCTGGATCATGGAAAAAGCAAGAGAGTTCCAGAAAAACATCTATTTCTGCTTTATTGACTATGCCAAAGCCTTTGACTGTGTGGATCACAATAAACTGTGGAAAATTCTGAAAGAGATGGGAATCCCAGACCACCTGACCTGCCTCTTGAGAAATCTGTATGCAGGTCAGAAAGCCACAATTAGAACTGGACATGGAACAACAGACTGGTTCCAGATAGGAAAAGGAGTACGTCAAGGCTGTATAATGTCACCCTGCTTATTTAACTTATATGCAGAGTACATCATGAGAAACGCTGGACTGGAAGAAGCACAAGCTGGAATTAAGATTGCCGGGAGAAATATCAATCACCTCAGATATGCAGATGACACCACCCTTATGGTAGAAAGTGAAGAGGAACTCAAAAGCCTCTTGATGAAATTGAAAGTGGAGAGTGAAAAAGTTGGCTTAAAGCTCAACATTCAGAAAACGAAGATCATGGCATCCGGTCCCATCACTTCATGGGAAATAGATGGGGAAACAGTGGAAACAGTGTCAGACTTTATTTTTGGGGCTCCAAAATCACTGCAAGATGGTGACTGCAGCATGAAATTAAAAGACGCTTACTCCTTGGAAGGAAAGTTATGACCAATCTAGATAGCATATTGAAAAGCAGAGACATTACTTTGCCAACAAAGGTCCATCTAGTCAAGGCTATGGTTTTTCCTGTGGTCATGTATGGATGTGAGAGTTGGACTGTGAAGAAGGCTGAACGCGGAAGAATTGATGCTTTTGAACTGTGGTGTTGGAGAAGACTCTTGAGAGTCCCTTGGACTGCAAGGAGATCCAACCACTCCATTCTGAAGGAGATCAGCCCTGGGATTTCTTTGGAAGGAATGATGCTAAAGCTGAAACTCCAGTACTTTAGCCACCTCATGCGGAGAGTTGACTCGTTGGAAAAGACCCTGATGCTGGGAGGGATTGGGGGCAGGAGGAGAAGGGGACGACAGAGGATGAGATGGCTGGATGGCATCACTGACTCGATGGACGTGAGTCTGAGTGAACTCCGGCAGTTGGTGATGGACAGGGAGGCCTGGCTTGCTGCAATTCATGGGGTCACAAAGAGTCAGACACGAGTGAGCGACTGAACTGAACTGAACTGAGGTTGGTTATCTCTGGATGGCAGGACTAGAGACGAACTTGATTTTCTTCTTACGAGTTTTCTGTGCTCTCCGAACTTCTGTATGAAAAGCGTGTAACGTCTCCACACCAGAAGAAATCATTCAGTGATGGAGTGGAGGTGTTAAGTAAATGCTACAGTGACGCTCGTACCGCAACAGCAGTGGACAAAATCAAGACACTGCGCATCTTAAATTTACACTACCGTTGTATGTCAAAGGTGTCTCTGTTTTTAAAAAATCGTATAACATAATCAGGGAACAAAGACGTTTCTGTCTAGGCCCTTCGAAGCAGCAAGTTTGGTGGGTGGTCGCCGGTTGCCTGTACTGACACCCCTACCTCCGTCAGAGTTTACAAGCTGGGGTGGGGTGGGTGGGGATGGTTGAGGAGGCGCAGATGGAGAAGGCCCACAGGAACTCTTACGATAAGCCCAAAGAGACTCCCCCTTCCTCAGATTCCGGGGCACCCAAGAGGGTGGATCTGATTTTCAGGTCGGCGGGGTGGGGGCTGTTGTTCAGGGATCCCACCTGGGAGAGGAGATAAGAAATGCTACTTGGTTCTGGCACCAACTTTGTTACGAGCTCCAGCCCTCCCAAACCCCCTGGGAGGACCAGTCATTACCACTGACTCTCCACTGTCTCCCCCTCCCGGGGCTCTCACTGCTCCATTTCACAGCTGGGTAGGGAAGAGGAAGCTTTGAGAGGCTCGGCCAGTGACCGCCCTCGAGGTCACACAGCTGGCCAGGGTTGGAGCTGGCATTTGAGCCCGGCCTGGCTGACTCTCCAGCTCCATGGACTTTCCACTACATGGGTTGCCCTCCGGGTCAGGAATACTGCTTTTGGCGGGTTCATTAGTAACCCAGGGTCTGCTGACCAGCTGACAGACACACACACATTGGTCAGATCCTCGACTCTGTGGGGGCCCCTGAGTGATCATCGTGCCCTTTCTCAGGTGGGAACTTAAGTCCAGACACCCAGCGGAGCCGAGACGTCAGAGAAGGCAACTGTTCTCTAAAGACACCGCCCTCCAGACCCTGTTCCCTGCCAGTTCGCGGCCAGGGAGACCCAGCAGGAAGACTAAACCGGAAGGGCTGCTTGGAGGAGGCGTCAGATAAGCCTCTCTTGTCAAATGGGCTCCCACCAAGTGTGGACGGATCAGCAAGCCTTGGAAGAGAGGAACGTGTGGCCTGCCTCTGTGGATCGCCTCTAAGGGCCAAGCCCCTTGCACAAGAGTGTCTTTATCTGGAGCAGAACGCACATTCCAGCTTCAGGGCGGTAGGCACCTGGCTTCCAGGCTGCCCTGGGCTACTCATTAACCAGTGAGAGGCCTCGGGGCGGGGGGAAGGGCTGGACCAGAGTCTGCTCCAGCCTGGGGGAGCGGGCGGGGGAGGGCCCTGCTGGGTGGTGTTGGCACCAGTCAGATCGACCAGAGTTCATGTCCTGTGTGACCCGGGGGTGAACGGGCGGTCGGATCACCACTCTGAGCCTCAGTTTCCGCATCTGTGGGGTGGAGCACCACCATGGCACGGATGGTTACTGCGAGGGCAGCAGGCACCTGCGGTGCCAGCAGAGTCTGACACAGAGACGGCATGCAGGGCTTGGTGGTCGTCCCTACACAGGGCAGCACCGTGCCCGTCCCAGGGCCACAGCGGGAGAAAATCCACTATCGTGCAAACCCTCAGAGGCACAGTGGACGTTGCTAAAGAGCTCCGTCCATGTTCGAGATGATTCCTCTCGCTATTTATGGCAGTGATGACTCCGGAGGCTGACCCAGAGCGGGGGCAACTCCGTGCCACTTGGCAGCTGGTCAGGGAGGTGTCCAGAGCCACCAGGGATGTGCCAGCCTGGCTCTCTGCACCTGAAGTCAAGCCACGAAGGACAGGTCTTGGGTGGGGCCAGGGCCCGTGGCTGCTGGTGACAGAGACTCAGGGCTGGTGGCTTGATGGCGGGATGGAATCGGATCCACCAAGGGTCTTCGGGCATTTCTCCCAGTCCTGGCTTCCCAGGTGACCCCAGTCAACCAAACCCAGCCCTGGGAAGCTCGAACCGCAGGAGAAATTTCTGCCTAGGAAGCCAGGTTTTCAAATTCCAGACGAAGATGTACTAGTGGGTCATGAAATCAACCGAGGGGGTCAGGGTGATGGTTGATAAGAAGGCGAACAGGAGAGAAGAGAGTCCTACAGACGACAAGGCTGCGCGCATCACTTTGTGAAACTTTGGTTTCAGTCTCATGTGTGTGTAAGTACTCGCCGCAACCTGTCATGAAGTGTGCTTCTTACTGAACACACGACTCAAAGACTTCTTTGAAAACCCCTAGGGGCTTCCCTGGTGGCTTAGATGGTGAAGAATCTGCCTGCAATGTGGGAGACCCGGGTTCTGGGTAGGGAAGATCCCCTGGAGAAGGGCATGGCAACCCACCCCAGTATTCTTGCCTGGAGAATCCCATGGACAGAGGAGGCTGGCAGGGTCCAGTCTGTGGGGTCACAGCGAGTCAGACACAGCTGAGCATACACACACACACAGTGGGGATGTTTAAATCAAGGCTTAGAAGGCAACTGCAGAAAAGTGGCTTGAGTCAGGTTCCTGCCCCCACCAAACCCTTTTAACAAACACATTAAAAGCACTACTAAAGTCAGTCAGAAAGAGAAAGACAAATATCGTACATTAATGCACACATGTGGAATCTAGAAAGATAGTACTGGTGAACCTTTTGCAGGACAGCAATGGAGATGCAGGCATAGAAAACAGACTTGTGGAAACAGTGGAGGAAGGAGAAACAGTGAAAGTGAAAGTCGCTAAGTCGTGTCCGACTCTCTGTGACCCCCATGGACTACACAGTCCATGGAATTCTCTAGGAATTCTCCAAGCTTTCTCCAGGCCAGAGTACTGGAGTGGGTAGCCTTTCCCTTCTCCAGGGGATCTTCCCAACCCAGGGATCGAACCCAGGTCTCCCGCATTGCAGGCAGATTCTTCACCAGCTGAGCCACAGGGGAAGCCCAGAGGAAGGAGAGGGTAGGACAAATTGAGAGAATAGCATGGAAAATGCACCTCACCGTATGCAAAATAAACAGCAAGTGGGAATGCCCTGCGTGACACGGGGCGCTCAAGCCCGCACTCTGTGACAACGAGAGGGGTGGGGTGGGGTGGGAGATGGGAGGCTGACTCCGGAGGGACGGGACATAAGTGTACCTGTGGCTGACTCATGCTGGAATGCGGCAGAGGCCAATACAACACCGTAAAGCAATCATCCTCCAATAAAAAAAAGAAAAAAAGCATATTGTGATCCTAAACTGGGGTGGAGGCAGGGGGAAGTTCTGCACACACGAGACAATCAGCAAAACTCAAAACGCTATTAATGTCGATTAGATAACAGAACCGTGTCAACGTTAGATGTCCCAGGGCTGATCACTGTGGGCTTGCACGAGAACGAAAGTCCTTGCACTCACGAAGGGCAGGTGGAAGGATTAGAGGTAAAAGGCATCACGCCCAAAACTCCCCGCAGAGGCAACCGCAGTAAACGCAAACATGGCTGTTTTCACAGCTCGTGGTAAAGCCGTGAAGCCAAGGACGACGCTGCTCCCAGTGGGAAGATCCGACGGAAGGACACACAGGGCTTCACGGTAACAGTCTTGCAACTTCCCTGAAGGTTTTCCTCTTTTTTTAATAAAGAGAAAATGCAATGAAAAGATGACTGGGACGGCAGCCCGATTCCTCGAGCATCCCATCAGCTGGGAGCCCCTTTCACATGCGCCTGACCCCGAACCTCAGCATCGACCCTGCGAGGGCCCCCTCCGTGCCCAATGCAGAGCCAGGCGGGGAGCCGGGCCAGGACCCCAGAATCAGTGTACGCAACTTTGCAGGGCTGTCTCCCTGCCGCCAACGCGCACAGGTGGCCAAGCCGGACCATGGACCCGCCATCCCCAGGTAACCTGTGGACAGGGTCCTGGACATCCGGAGGTGACCTGCAGACAGCGTCCTGGCACTTCGATCTGGGATCTTGCAACACATCACCCCCCCACCCCCATGGGTCCCTGCCACCCACGGCGAGACACGGCGACCGCGGGGAGGTCAGACGCCACTTACGTTTTGGAGGCTTCTCACAAAGCGCTGTTGCTCTGGACCTGTGGTGAGGGGAGGCAGCAGAGAAGGGAAGAAGAGGTCTGGTCGGCCGTGAGGCACGTAGGACCCTGGGGTCTGTTCCCCACGTGACCACCCAGCCCGCAACGCTGGGGGCAGCAACGCTGAGTCAGTCCCTTATTGAGCGTCTACTATGTCAGACACTGCTCTGGGCCCTGGGAACCCGTCCACATCCGGGGGGCACTTGATACTTCCACACACACTCACACACGAGTGCACACACACACTCACACACGAGTGCACACACACACTCACACACGAGTGCACACACACACACACACCACATGTTCACGCATGGGCACACGCTCACACACCCCCTGCCCGGGTGCAGGGTCCCTAAAATAGTCAGGGGCGAGAAGCAGAGCTGGGAGGGGCAGTCAGGAGGGGGAAAGCCTCTTCTTGCTGTCTGAGAATGGGTAAGGGACGCCCACCCCCAGCTCGAACCCCAAAACCTGCGCTCCTATGAGCTGCCCCCTGGCTCAGCCATGTGCCCAGGGCTGTGAGTGACTGTCTAGATGAAGAATGTATTAATAACACTCATCTCCTGGTTAGAGGCTAAGCTTCAGTGCTCCAGGGACACCTGTTGAACTGGGCTGAGTCAAGTGGTCCCCGGATGTGACTGACCCTCAAAACCTTTTTTTTGTTTTTTAAATAGACCACTTCGGTTCTTTGGGACTTGGTTTGAGAAACAAGGCAAGTGGGGGTGGATCACGTCTGCCTCTCATTTCACCTGCAGAGCTGTGCTGAAAGGCTCTCCAGGTTTCCTGAAAAAAATGCAGAAAACCAGGAAGTGCTTCCTTATCAAGGAAGGCGTCACGCTTCGATAAACAGTTAAATGGATTAGTGGGGGCGGTGGGTGGGGGGAGGGGTTGTTAGAGCAGAGAGGCCTCCAGGACTGGGCACTTACTTCCTCTTTGTACCTGCAGCCCTGCCTGTAGGGCCTCTTCCCCAGACTCAGAGCTGGGTTCCAGCAGTCTATGGGGCCCCCGTCCCCGCAGGCTCACACGGCCACCCGCTGTCCTGGACGCTGGGCGTAGGAAGGCTGAGTCAGTTATTTATCGAGTATCGACTACATGGGAGGCAGTGTTGGAGGCCCTGGGAGCCCAGTAGTGAATAAGACAGCTGAGGGCCTCGCTCTCTTGGAGCCTGGAATCCAGTGGCGGAGGCTTCCTCCTCTGGGTGGACACGTGGCTCTGTGAACTCTGGGTGGATTAGTAATGTCTGCAGTGGGTGCAGGCGGTGGAAACGGCATGGATGTTATCCAGGACCACGCCCAGGGAAGAGACACAAAGAGGGTGAGGAAGCTAGCATGTTCAGTGCACAATTACAGGTGCAGTGCTCAAGGAACCAGACACGGGGGAGGAAAATTTGGTCCAAAATGAGACCTTAGCAGGTACATGAGGCCGGCCCAGCTCGGAGAAGAGGGAAAAATGGCACCAAGTCCCTTTGCATCAAGCTAGCGTGCAGGCACCTGGACCCCTTTTTCTGGGGCTATTCCCCGCATCTGTTCTCCCTGGAGACCACCCCCGCTCCTCTCAGCCCACGGGGTTCTGGGTGGGCTAAGCCCATCTCCTACTTCCAGGGGTGGGCATGCGAGCTGGACTGAGCCCATCAGAGGGCTGTCATGACTGGCTCCAGGACAGGCACGTGACCAAGACTGGAGACTGAGAAGGACGACAGGCACTTGTGTGCAAAATCCTGGGAAAAAAGGAAAGCTCTCTCTAGGCTGAGGTGGCTCTGCTGGGGGTGGGGGTGGGTAACACGCTGTATAGCTGGGGGCACCCCAGGGAGAGTGGGGCCACCAGAGGAGTGACACGGAGCACAGGAACAAGAAAGAAACGGGGCCCCGAGACCTCTCTCAGCACCTCGATCCAGCCACACCTGAAGTGCGACTCTGGGCTCTTCCCTTAACGGAGTCAGAATATGTTTGAACTGATTCCTGCCACTTGCAGCCCTAGGACCCCAGACCCCATCTGCCTTGAATCTGCAGTGTGAGTTTATGCATGTCCCTTTCTCTCTCTGCCACCCGGGCCATCAGAAAAGGGAGCCACAGAGGAAATGACGTCTGAGGTCCCCTGGCAGCCTTGGTACTCTAGCCAGTTGCAAAGGTTAGAACTGACCCTCCCCCACCCCTGGATACTTGGCTGGAGATGGAGAAATCAGCCCTTCTCCTGAGTGAAGCCTGGAGGGTTTGTTAAAACCCAGAGGACTGGGCACTCCCGCCAGGGTCTGAGTCAGCAGGGCTGGGGTGGAGATGCTTGGGGCAGGGTCCCAGGTTCTGCATTCTAACAGGCTCCCCTCGAAATTCAGATTGCTCCCGCCAGTGACCACATTTCGAGGACCCAGACCCTAAATCTATTCCACTCTTCCCAGTTGTTTGGGGCAGGTGCCCAGCGCAAAAGTGAAGGCCCAGCCAGGTGGGAGAACATAGCCCTTCAGTCCCCAAAGCAGACCCCCAGTTAAGGAAAAGCGCCCTTGCGACTATGAGGAGAGGCCAGCCTTTAAACAACACACTGGGTCTCAGCTTCGGCCTGTCCCACTGCTGACCCTTCCAGCCAGCTCTCCACCCGGGGATTTATCTAAACAGCGGGGAGGCAGGCCCCACGCTGGTCTGCCAGGAGCTGTGAGCACCCCGTCTCCAGCTTCTCCCCCTACCAGGCCACACGCCAGCACCCCATCCCGCGCAGCCTAGCTGGCCCTGGCTCTCCCTGACTTACATCCGACTTGGCTGCCTTGAAAAGCCTCCTGGGGCTTTTGGACTAGGGACACCGTTCAACAGAAAACGGCTTCCCCGCTAACCGCCTTTCCAAGGTGGCACTGGCCCAGAGGGCCTGGCCTGGCTCACAGCTCCCAGCTTCGGGACCTCGGGCAAGTTACCTGCACTCTCTGGGGCCTGCGCTTTCCATCTGCAAAGGGGAAGGAAGCTGCCTCTGGTGATTAGGGAGACGGATTCTCATAAGGTTCAGGACCTGGCTTACAGAGCATGCCCACCCCACCCACCCCAGACCAGCAGCCTTGCCAGCACCCGGGAGCTGGTGAGAAATGCAGATTCTCAGGCCCCACCTTCATCCTCCTGCCAGGGAAGGGGCGTTCTAACAAGATCCCAAGTGAAGCCTCCGCCTTCCGGGTCTGAGCGTTGGCACAGGGCTCAGCTACCACCCCCGGTTGTTGCAACATCCCAGGGCAGAGGCGACAACCCCCAGAGGCCTGGGGGACAGTGGGCAGGGGTCAGAGGTCATGAAAGGGTAAGCAAGGGGAGAAAAATCCTCCAGGTTCTCCCAGCCTCCCAACGAACGACAAGCCCCTGGATGGCTCAGGAGAGGGGAGGGGACATGAGGCTTAGCGAGTGGACCACTGGCCTTAACTCATGGTTCAGCCTAGGTAATAAAACAGCAACAACATTCCAGGTCTCAGCGTGGGGGCTTTCAGCAGAGGCTGGTTGTCTGGTCCTCTCTGCAGGTTGAACCTTTTACATTTAAGGAGGCGGATCAGCCTCAGTCAGAGCAGAGGTTGGCAAGGGGGCTGCCCTGAGAGGTGCCCACTGCAGCCAGGCCCAGCCCTGCCCCCTGGGCCCATGGAGCGGGGCCCAGGTGGAAGTGGGCAGGTGGGTGGGGGTGGCTGGATTCCTCCAGTTCCAGCCTTGAAACACCCCCTTGAAAGCACGAAGGGGCCCCTGAAAGGGCTGGGGGTTCCTCTACCCTTTCCACCCTGTCAGCCTGCTGAAGGAATCCAGCAGGAAGGCTCCCACCCGCCTGGGATCCACCAGCAGCTGGACTATACCTAAGAAGGGGTGGTGGGCTGGGCAGGCTTCAGAGTCCCAGGGGTGTGCTGGGTGAGGCGGAGGGGCTCTTCAGAGAAACTGAGCCGCCAGAGGTAATAAAAACATATCCACCTTGAAAAAAAATACTGGCTCGATTTTATAAAACCAAGTGGACAACTTAAAATACGCGGGCGGCCCAGAGCTGCCCCTTGGAGACTATTTTGCAGTGACTTCAGCAATACGTGAACCGTGAACTTCCTGATGTTCAAGCTGGATTTAGAAAAGGCAGAGGAACCAGAGATCAAATTGCCAACATCTGCTGGATCATGGAAAAAGCAAGAGTTCCAAAAAAACATCTATTTCTGCTTTATTGACTATGCCAAAGCCTTTGACTGTGTGGATCACAATGAACTGTGGAAAATTCTGAAAGAGATGGGAATACCTGACCACCTGACCTGCCTCTTGAGAAATCTGTATGCAGGTCAGGAAGCAACAGTTAGAACTGGACATGGAACAACAGACTGGTTCCAGATAGGAAAAGGAGTACGTCAAGGCTGTATAATGTCACCCTGCTTATTTAACTTCTATGCAGAGTACATCATGAGAAACGCTGGACTGGAAGAAGCACAAGCTGGAATCAAGATTGCCGGGAGAAATATCAATCACCTCAGATATGCAGATGACACCACCCTTATGGCAGAAAGTGAAGAGGAACTCAAAAGCTTCTTGATGAAATTGAAAGTGGAGAGTGAAAAAGTTGGCTTAAAGCTCAACATTCAGAAAATGAAGATCATGGCATCCGGTCCCATCACTTCATGGGAAATAGATGGGGAAACAGTGGAAACAGTGTCAGACTTTATTTTCTGGGGCTCCAAAATCACTGCAAGATGGTGACTGCAGCATGAAATTAAAAGACGCTTACTCCTTGGAAGGAAAGTTATGACCAACCTAGATAGCATATTGAAAAGCAGAGACATTACTTTGCCAACAAAGGTCCATCTAGTCAAGGCTATGGTTTTTCCTGTGGTCATGTATGGATGTGAGAGTTGGACTGTGAAGAAGGCTGAGCGCCGAAGAAT
This sequence comes from Bos mutus, assembly GCF_027580195.1. NCBI lineage: Eukaryota > Metazoa > Chordata > Mammalia > Artiodactyla > Bovidae > Bos > Bos mutus. Next base: position 57,995,538 of record NC_091638.1, read on the forward strand.
TGATGCTTTTGAACTGTGGTGTTGGAGAAGACTCTTGAGAGTCCCTTGGACTGCAAGGAGATCCAACCAGTCCAGTCTGAAGGAGATCAGCCCTGGGATTTCTTTGGAAGGAATGATGCTAAAGCTGAAACTCCAGTACTTTGGCCACCTCACGTGAAGAGTTGACTCATTGGAAAAGACCCTGATGCTGGGAGGGATTGGGGGCAGGAGGAGAAGGGGACGACAGAGGATGAGATGGCTGGATGGCATCACTGACTCGATGGACGTGAGTCTGAGTGAACTCCGGCAGTTGGTGATGGACAGGGAGGCCTGGCGTGCTGCGATTCATGGGGTCGCAAAGAGTCGGACACGACTGAGCGACTGAACTGAACTGTACCCTTTTATTCAGGCCTGGGATGCAATCTTTGCAAACTCACCACTTCTATCGATGAGAAGTGGAAGCAGCAACAAATTCTGCTCAGTCCTCACTGACAGAGGCTGGAAGGGCAGGTCTTTTTTTTTTTAAGATTCATTCTAAGCTATATTCTTCTACCAAGAATACTGAGGGTTGATTTCCTTTAGGATTGACTGGTTTGATCTCTTCGCTGTCCAACGGACTCTCAAGACTGATGCTGAAGCTGAAGCTCCAATACTTTGGCCACCTGATGCGAAGAGCCAACTCGTTGGAAGAGACCCTGATGCTGGGAAAGATTGAGGGCAGGAGGAGAAGGGGACGATAGAGGATGAGATGGTTGGATGGCATCACTCCATCCAGTGGACTCAGTGGACGTGAGTTTGAGCAAGCTCCCGGAGACAGTGAAGGACAGGGAAGCCTGGTGGGCTGCAGTCCATGGGGTTGCAAAGAGTCGGACACGACTTAGCAACTGAACACCAACATACCTTCTACCAATGATGGAATAAAAACCCACTTTCTTCCCCCAAGGAAGAGTTTTTCATTAAAGACCTGTTCGACAGCTCTGAACAGAGCATCTCTGAACTCTAACTCCCGGATCAGGTGGCCCCTTGTAGAGCAAGGGCTCGGACATGCTGAAAACCGACGGGACCACAGCTGAATCCTTAAAGGGGGCCCCAGAGGCCCATCACCCCTATGCTGATGGTGTGTGCTCCCCAACAGAAAGAAAAAGGGTCCTTCCCAGCTTCACTCAGCAGGCATTTCCCTTGGAAGTGACGCTTCCTTACAGGTTAGGACCAGAGAGGGGGAAGGGCTTGCCTAGGTCACACAGCAAGCCAGGGCCAAGGGCTCCCAAACCCTGATGCCGTGGTGCCCTTTAACAAGTCCTTTAACTCTTGTGGTCAGCCCCATGAGGGCTCGAGCTGGTCTGCCCTGTCCACCTGCCACATGCCTGGGGCCCAGGACAGGGTCTGGAACTAACATTTGTTGGAGGGATGTATGGAGATGGGTGGATGTAATTTCCAAGGACCTACTCAGACGGTCAAACTGCAGGCTCTTATTTCAGGACAAAGGGACTCAGGCAGCACGGATGGCCACTGCGGCCTGCCATGCCCTCGGCCAGGTGACTGGACAAAAGGCAAGACCTCACAGGTCTGGGTTCCAGGCAGAGAAGAGGTCCTCCGGGGCTCAGAGGAAGGCGAGATTAAGCCCACCTGGATGCAGATCATCTCTGGGGGGGCTTATGATGTGCCAGCATCATTAAGGGGCTGCAAGAAGCCTTCATGAAGCAGGCGGCCTCAAGCTGGCCTGGGGGAGTGGGACTTAGGAGGGAAGGAAGGAAGGAAGGGGCTTTTGGGTTGAGGTATGGGGTGGGCTGAGAGCTGGAGGCTGGGCCTAGGAGCAGAAACCAGCCGGATCATAGGGCGGGGCGCTGAGATGTGGGAGCAGGAGAGAATATGCCCTGGGCGGGAGCCAGATCAGGTGAGGCCCTGAACACCAGGCTGGGGAGTTTGGACCTGATTTCACGAAGCATTAGGGAGCCCCTGCCGGCTTGGGAGCCAGACAGTGACGAGCTGCTGAGAGCCAGCACCCCCATTTCCCAGCCCCCTCTTTCCTGGCAACCCCACAAACGAAAGCGAAGCCCAGGAGGCATGAGGCTGGGTGAGCAGGCTGTGGTCTTGGGCTGGGATAGCATTCGCCCCGAGAGAAGTCACCAGGTGCCATCGGGTAACAGAACGGCTGTTCTGAAGACCAAGGCCTGAGTCCACCACCAGGCACGAGCGGCCCTGGGTCTCCAGGTGCTGACTGGCCCTGGGGCGGAAGGGCAGAGCCTTTAAGACCGCCCCCTTCCTGAGCCCTGCCCCAAAGGAGCATGACTCGGCTGAAACCCAAGGCCAGCCGCACCCTGCACCCCCAGCGGGCAGCAGCACCCTGGCGGTGTTAAGGACTTTCTGCGCGAACCCCGCTGCAGCTCTTCCGTCCTGTATGGAGGGGAGAGTGGTGGGAAGGGGAAGACTCGCAGAATGTCCCCACCAGGGAGCCCGCAGAGACGTGGTCCCAGCCTCTGCTCAGGGAGGGCGGGCTGAGGGCCGAGCTGGTGAGGGGGGCGGGCAGAACCACAAGTTTGTGAACAAGGGTCTCTTGTCGATGGAGCCTTCCTTCAGACCTCAGTCTCCCCATCCATTAAATGGGTGGGTGGGGTCCGCTTAACTCCGTGACCCCAAAGTCTGCACACCCCCAGCCACCTTCCTTAGCGTTCCCTGCCCCTGGCGTGATGCCCTGGGATTGTTCATTAACTCCTTCCTGATACAGATCTTCTTTCCCCAGACTGGGAGCGCCTTCAGCCCAGGGGCTGGTCTATCCACCATCCCTCCCTCTGGCTTTTGTCCTAGGCCAGAAGCCTTGAAGACGCTCAGTGAAAAAAGCACATGCAGCAGGAGGAGGAGGGGCAGAGACACTGGTTGTCCTTCTGGTACCAACTGTGTGGTGGGCGAGAAGGCTCTTTTCTGAGGGTGGATGAAGTCTTCCAGAAGATGGAGGTGAGAACCCCCGAGTCAGGCACAGGGCTTAAACGCAGGAAGGGATTTAAGAGACCCGTCGGGGCTGAATAAGCATCGGTTCCGGCCCTCGGCGGCTTCTCTGCCCACTTTCAGGGTAAGTTCCAAGCCGTCGGGTGGGGGCATTTCATTCATTGAGCTGGCGGCTCTCGGGGTGAATAAGACAGGCCAGGCTCAGTCGATGACTCCCAAATGCAGACTAGCTGTTCAGAATGGCTGGGAGACCTGTACGTTCTGACGAACGTCGGCTCCACAGCGGTCTGCTCTTTGAACAGTGAAACTGGCAGAACTGAGAACAGGATGACGCCCCTGTCGTTAACAACAAAACAGAACCACAGCTCGCTCGCTGGACAGATCCTAACGAACCCTGGGTCCAAGGGGAAACCAGAACTGAAATGAAAACTGATCTAAAAGGGAATTAGAAGGAATACATGTCCATCTAGACATCTGAGGGGTAGAGCCAAAGCTGCATGCAGAGGGCAACGTGTACTCTTAAAGGCCTCACTGTTACTATAGGAAGGGGCAGACGGCAGGGACGAGAGAACAGAATGTCAGCCAGACGCACAGGCTGAAGCCCAGACTGCGCTTCTTAAAAAATCCTCTTCAAGAACCACTTTTACTTGGTACAGTGTTGTATTGCTTGAGGTCTACTGTTTCTGTAATTAAAAGCCACTCTTGACAGTTTCTCATAAAGTTAACAAATATCTACCCTACGCCCCAGCCGCTCCACTCTTAGAGAAATGAAAATATATGCCCACAAAGAGACTTGTACACAAGGACCCATAAAAGCTTCATTCATAACCACCCCAGACTGGAGACAAGCCAAAGGTCCATCCACAGGAGAGTGGACACAGCAAACCGAGGGGCGTCCACCCATCCGTCCACTCCTCAGCAATCAAAGGAACCAACCACTGACACCCTCAACAGCGTGGATGGATCTTAAATCATCCAGCGGAAAGGAGCCAGACACAGAAGGGTATGTACCATATAAATCCACCCAGTTCTAGGCCTGGCAAACCTAACGGTGATAGAAATCAGAAACAGGTTGTCTCTGGGAGCAGGAGGGCACAAGTCCACTTGCCAGGGGAGCTGCAAACGTTCTCCAGCTTGACCTGAATGGTGGCTACACAGGTGTAGCGATCCGACAAGACTCAACAAACTGTAACAGAATCTTTGCATTTCACTGAATGCAAATCATATCTCGATTTTAATATATTTTTTTAAACAGTCACAGTTGAAAACTTGGAAACATACCGATGCCCAGGCTCCATCCCCTGGGGATTTGGGTCCTGTAAGTCCAAGCCTGGGAACCGGAATGTGTACCAAGTCACTCAGGTTAATTCTGCTACCAGACTCCGGTTGGGGTGACCTGCCCCCACTGCCTGCACACCCCCTCCCCTTTGCTTATGTTGGGTGAGTTCTCATCTGCAAGTCGGTGTTTATTTTTTTTTTCTTTTTTTGTATATAACATATATATATATAAACACACACACACATATATATATATAAACCACACATATATAACATATATATATATATGTTACTCCCAAATTACTAATTTATTCCTCTCTCCCCACCTTTTTTTTTTTTTTTTTTTTTTTTTATGGGGTTCATTATACTATCTCTCTACTTTTGTGTATGCTGATATTTTTTTTTTTTTGTCTCTGCTGTGCTTTCTTTTTTTTTTTTTTGCACATTTTTAATTTTTAATGTCAAGCTTAAAGAAAAGCAAGTCGGTGTTTAGAGACAGAAGAGCAATTTCCATCCTCTCTGCCCTCTCCCTGCCCCCCCACCCCTGCCCCTCAGCCGTGGTCTCCAAACGAAGCCTCTGAGCAGGTGAGGTGGGCAGGGACGCCCTGATCCACGCCTTGTCCAGGGCAGATGCACTCCAGCTCAGGCGCCAGGGCTACCTGCTCTGGGGAGGCCAGAGGCACGGTTAATGGCCTGTGTATCTGTTAAACAGCATGTCCGGGCCTTCACCCCGTGTTTACAAGAGCTCAGGGCAAGATTCGCTGGCATGGAAAATGCTTTTATGCCCTGACGAGCAGTAGCCTGGCCGCCTTGGATCCCGGACCTCTGCCTGGTCCCCCCACTCCCCGTGAGGGCCTCCTGCCCCCTCAGGTTGACCTGGCTTCTACGCCGCTGCCCCTAAACCCGGCCTGATGCTATTTCTATCTCCACGGCCCATGTGCCCAGTGCTCCACCACCTGGTTCCTACTCCTCTCTCCAGCTGGGTCCCCTGCGAGGCTTGTTCGACACACAAGCTTGTCTACTGCTGCGCCGTGCCTCTGCGCCCGCTATGCCCCCCTGCCTGGAATGCCAGCCCGCCCTGTCCCTCTGCCAGCTCCAGCATCACCTCCTCTGAGAAGCTGGAACGTCTCCTGCCTACACCCTTGGCATCTCACACCCAGTGAGAGCAGTCACGGGCGGCGGGGTCACCAGGGGCAGTCATCCTGCCAAGCTCCCTCCCTCTCTTTGGGCTGCGAACTCTTCGAAGGCCAATATTCTACTCCAAATCCAGAGCCCGGTGAGAACAGACCAGAGCAAAGAAATGAGGCACGTTTAAGAAAAAAAAAAGAGCTCCCACTCACACTTGAAAGCATCCCCCCCGCCCCCCGCCGGGAATTTCCGCACACAAGGCTCCTCCCCAGAGAACCTGTAAGTTCACTTTGGCAGAGATAAGTTGGCCATCACGGAGGAGCGAGACGTGACCCTGAAGACCCTCATTGATGACCTTTGGCAGAGGTCAGGAGGCAGCCCACACCCGCCCACTGACCCTGGGGTTCCGACCCTCACTGATGACCTTTGGCAGAGGTCGGGAGGCAGCCCACACCCGCCCGCTGACCCTGGGGTTCCGACCCTCACTGATGACCTTTGGCAGAGGTCGGGAGGCAGCCCACACCCGCCCGCTGACCCTGGGGTTCCGACCCTCACTGATGACCTTTGGCAGAGGTCGGGAGGCAGCCCACACCCGCCCGCTGACCCTGGGGTTCCAAGGCCAGCCTGAATTCCCACTCAGACCCCTCCCAGCTATAGCCTGGCTGCACCCCAGGTGTCCTCAGTCATTTATTTTCCAGCTCTTTCCTGTATACAGGAACGTGCTGAATGACTTGCGAGTGTCTTATCATTTCGGGACCTTTGGAAAGACCTTCAGATAAAGCCTGACAGGGTCCTGAATCCCTTGACAAGCTGACAGGTGGAGAGTGAGCCAACACCACCCTCAGAGCCTGCCAGCGGGGGTGGAGGGGCAGGGGGTGCTGACACTGGGGTAGGCAGGGCCCCCGGAGAGGCACAGAGAAGGCCGAATGAGTGACTAGGGGCAGAATCAAGGTGCTGAGGGGCCCACACACTCACCCTCCAACCCTGGGGACCTTTGTCCTTCATGCTCCCCAGGTGCTGGTACAATTACAACTCTGCAGTGACGAAAGCTCCGCAGAGCCCAGACTCAAGGCTGGCTGAGGCAACGCTCCTGAAGCCTGACCCTGGTGCTGTCCAATCGAGGCCAAGTCCTCTGGGTAGCCCTCAGTTTGCCCATCTGTAAAATGGGCGCCACCCGCTCACCGGGGCCTGCCAACTACACAGCTGGTGCCGGGTCTCCCGAGGGTGAGATGGGCAGGACGGGGCAGGGCAGGGCGCCCGCAGCTGCACCACAGGTCGTCCAAGGGCAGCCCCAGAGGACACGAGCCCGAGGCTGCGCCTTGGCCCTTGCCCACACCACAGTGACCCGGGACCTCGTGACACCCTCTAATCGGCAGCTCCGAAGCCGAGCCCGGCTTTACAGCTTACCACAGGCTTATTCAGCCTCATCTCCCTCAATCCCCTCAAGGACGCCGTGAGGCTGGCTTGGCGTCCTTGCTGCCTGGACTGCGAAGCTGAGGTTCAGAGTGGACAGGGGAAATCACCCAAGGTCATCTGCCAGCTAAGACAGAGGCGCAGTCCTTGGTCTTGGCTCCCTGGGGACAAGCTCCTGCCTCTCATTCTCCAATAACCCCTTAACCAGTTTACTCCACCCATTTTACAGATGAGAAAACTGAGGCCCCCCCAAAAGGCTGCCCAAGGTCAACGGGGGCAGGGGTTGCTGAGCCAGGCCCAAGACCTCCAGCCAGTTCCCTACTCTTACCCTATGGGGGGTTCTCCTCCAGGGCCCGCCAGCCCCTCCATGCCATTCTGATGGAATTCCTCCCCCACTGCACCCCCATAGCACCCCGCTCGCCGTGTGCCCACCCCACACTCCCCGGATGCCTCCCTGGTCGAGAGGGAGGCAGGCGGTTGCTAAGCGCTCACCACCCGCTCGCTCTCATAAAAATAAACTCCTTCTGGCTGGGATTCTCTGGATGAGATTCCCCTCCTTTCCAGCCAAGAAAAAATTAAAAAGAAATTAAAAAAAGATCTCCCCCATGACATTTATTTGAATGGCAGCAGTACCAAAGCAGGGGCCAATTCTCCCAAGTCCAAGGGAGCCACGCACCACTCAACCTCAGCCCCAAGACCCTCTGTTCAAGTGGCCGGGCAGTTACTGAGCTGATTTATTTCCCCAGGCAGGAAACGGGGGCCAGGGCTACCTCCCAAGCCTCTGGGGCTGGTCCTGGGGGAGGCCAGGATCTGGCAGAGCCTGAGCAGTGACCAAAATAGCCCGGCCCAGCACACACCTCCCTCCAAGTGCCCGGGAGGGCAGCCCACAGGTTCCCCTCTGGTCCAGGACGAAGCCTCAGCCGCCGGCGGAGGCCCCTGCGAGCCTCTCTCTGACTTCCCCAGGTGGGAGGGGGACCAGAGCCTCCAGTGCAAAAGAGGAACCCCCAGCAGGAAGGGAGAGATCTCGAGAAGGATGTGTCTCGCTGTCCCTGCCGGCTGTCCCTGGGGGCCTCCGTCCTGCCGCTCCAGGTGGCTGGATGTTGGCACTGCCACCTGCCCGCCGCACCCTCAGAGCCGCGCCGCCCTGTCACCTCCACCTGCTCAGCTCTGCCCTGGAGAACCAGCTCTGGGCGCTTGGTCCTTCAGGCACCCGGGGACACTCCCTCAGGTACAGTAGAGGACACGCGAGTGTCCGCAACGGGGAGCCAGAGACAGAAGCCCCACTTGGGGACACACACGTGCACAGACAGGTAATCGGAGATACAGTCACACACACACACACACAGAGGTTCACACAGATGCACTCCAGGCGGCACAAGGGCACGCATCCCAAGACACGGACACACAGGTATCACAGACACACACACCAGAACCTCACACGCACTGCCCAGAGCACAGAACAGCAGACACACACGGGGACACCCGAGTGCTGGGAGAAACAGCCACCCCTAGAAACACACAGACACCCCGGGGACACGGAGATATCTGCAGACCCCCAGTGAGATGGAGACACCGGAACACACACACACACACACTCGCACACACACACACCTGGCTCCTTGCTCGAGATGCCCCAGCCCTTTCGCCAGGGGAACAATAACAGCCCCGCTGGGGGACGGAGCGAACGACCCTCCGTCCCGCCCTTGGTGGAACTGGGGGCCCCCCGGGGCGGGGAGGAGGTTGGGGCTGGCGGGGGCGCGGGGACTAGGCGGGGGCTCCGCGCGCCCGGCTCCGTCTCCCTCGGTACCTGGGGCGGCCACGGCGCTGCGCTCAACCGCGCTCGGTTCCGCGCGCCGAGGGACTGCCCGCCGGCGCGATCTCTGGCCCGCGGGGTCCGCGCTTCGGGCTCCCTCTCGGCGGGGCTCGACCTCAGAGCTCGCGGTCCTTGGGGCTCGGCGCTGACTAGTGAGCCGGGCTGCGGCCAGGACCCGGAGCTCGGCGCTGGTGGCGGCGCGGAGGAAGCAGTAATTTATAAGCGGCTTCTTCCTGACCTCGCGTGTCTGTTGTCTGAGCAGGCAGCTCTCAGCATCACCCATCCTGCTGGGTGGAAAAATACCAGCTTGGCCGGGCCGGGGGCGGGGCCCGGGGGCGGGCCCGGGGCGGGTCTGGGGCGCCGGCCACGCCCCCACGGGGGACACGCGCGCGCGCTCACTCTCACACACACACACACACACACACACACGCACAGGCACACACCGCACACGCACGCGCGCTGGGGCTCGGACACAAAGAGCCCCGGGCTCGCCGAGCGCGCGCACTCGTGCGGCGGGCGAGCGCTCGGTCCCCGCTGCCCCAAGTGGCACGCGCCTTTCGAGGCACCCAGTTACCGCCTGGCGCCAAGGAGGGCGGGGCGGGGGTGCGGGTTGGAGGGCCAAGAAGGGGGGTCTTCAGCCCCCTCCTCCGGTCTTCCGATGAGGAGCGGGAGAGCCCAACCCAGCGCGAGGCACCAAGCCCACAGCTAGCGCTCCACCTGGCTCAGGGGGTGCGGCCGGGGCTCCCCGAGACCTGTGGGGTCCAAACCACGCCTCTGCTTCCTCCCAGGTTCTCTGAGCCTCTGGATGCCCCCCACTCCCCAGTAAAGCCCCGCCCGACCACTTTGCCCTCCCACATCCTCCCCGGGGGCCTTAGCCTGACCCTGGGACAGAGCGCCCTGGCTTCTGGGCTTTGCCCCGCTCGGTGACCTTAGGCCACTGCTGGGGCTCCCTCCCTTGACTCAGTTTCCTCAGCTCTCAAATGGAAACACGGGGAAGAGGGACGGGGATAAATTTTCCCTGGCTGCGAGGAAGCCCCGAGGTGAAGAGTGCAGACAGCTCAGAACAGCAGCTCCCTGGCACTGAAGTGCCAAGCAAGTGTCTATTTTTAAATGAAAATGGGGAATGTGCCATTATTCTTGTCCTTATTTGCATGGATGGGCTGCAGAGACCACGTGCCCAGCCTGAGGGCCGCGCTGTGTGGCTTCCAGCCCGCCCTTCCTCTCTCTGAGCCCAGCGCTGACCTCTCAACTTCTCTCAGGCCGCCTCCTCAGCTGAGCAGCCCTGTGCAGAGAACCTTTTAGACTGAGGTTTAGAGAAGAGATACCCAACAGGGGTAGAGCCACCCCTGATGGCAGACCTGGCCCAGCCCGAATCCAGCGCCTGGAAGCACTCTGGAGCGCCCTCCAGAAAGCAGATGGTGGGAGTGACCCTCCAACTCTCCCCGGTCTGCTCTTTGAGGCCCCTGCTGTCCATCTTGAGTTTCTAGAGGCTGCCCCCACCCCCCAGCTCCAGCCCAGCCAGCCCCTGGCCCCTGCCTTCCCGCACCTTTCTCCAGGCCTTGCCTGACCCCCTCTGCTGACCCAGGTGCCCCTTCCTCCAGGAAGCCCCCAGGGGCTGGCAGTGCCTGCAGCATGGCAGCCGCCCCGGGTGGTGCCCACTCTTGGCCCCCTCAGCTCCCTCCTTTGAGTTCAGAGCACCTGTACCCCTTTTACAGGTGAGGAGACCAAAGTCTGGAGGCTGGGCGGCTGAGTGCCCACCCTGCTCCCCTCCTGGGGCGCATGGGGCTTGAGTTGAAGGAAGGAGCAGACACCCCGCAAAACCTCCCTGCAGCCCTGTGCATCACTGCACACAGCGCGGAGCAGCTGGTCCCCACGCGGGGAGGTGACTGTGGCGTTGAGGATTGAGCTGCAAGGAGGCTTGGACTGAGCCAGCGAGCATGGGCTGGGGGGGCCATTGACGCTGAGCTGGGCAGTGTCCTGTCTGGGGCTTCAGTTTGGAAAGGCTGTTGGGACAGCTGACCTCTGGGCGGGTCAGTGTAGCGCAGCCCGTATGGGCACAGGACTGCGGATGGGGCGCTTTCAACCGCCTGCTTTCTTCCTCCGGCCCACCCGCTCCCCGAGGGACAGGACCTTGTCCTGTGTGCCTTGGTCAAGCCCTGGGCCCGGCACAGTGTGCATTCAACAAATGCTTGTTGCATTTATCTAAGGAACCCTTGAGTGGCACTGAGCTACACCGCTGCCCACGGGGCACTGTAGATACATTTAAATGCCTTAACTTGCCGACTCCTGAGACCACACTGTCAGGGTGGCGTTAGTGATCTCCCCCATTTTTCAGAAAGGAAAACTGAGCCACAGAGAAATGAAGTCGCTTGCCAAGGGGCTAGTGGCAGAGCTGGAATTCAAACCCAGGCCACCTAGTTCCAGAGGCCACACTCTTAACTGAAAGGTTTGGGGGGGGGTGGGGGCTGCTTCAGTGGCTGCTGGACAAAACCCAGCCCCAGAGGGCAGAAGGGGGAGACGGGGAGGAGAGCGGAGGCGGAAAGGTGATGGGAAGTGCTCCGACCTCCACCCAGGGCGAAGCAGAGCCACCCGGAGCCTGGAGACCCCCAGGGTCCATCCCTCAGCTTCCCCCCTCACCCCACCACCGCATTGTGTGGGCCGCGGGCCTGCGGGCCTGCGGGACTGCTTGCTGGGCCTGAGTGGATGATCAGAGTCCGGCCTCATTGTGACAACAGGTCTCAAACTTGGTTGGGGGTGGGGAGGTCTGCACTGACTTGGCCTCCACTGGACTTCAAAATATTTTGGGTTAATTGCTGTAAACGAAAAGTTGCAAGAGTTTTACGAACTGGAACATCTGCCTTCTCTGGAAATGGTGGCAAGATGGAGCCACCTCTGGCCCCTGATCTACGGTGGCTTGGAGCTCAGAGGTGTCTGCCTTCCCCTCACAGGGGGTGTGGCTCCCCAGGGGGCCAGTCCCCACCCGGCCAGTTCCCTGCGGAGGGCTGAGTGTGAGGCTGGGGCTTTGGGGGAGGCTGAGGCTCCGGGATCCGGCTGTGAGCACCAAGGAAGCGGACGTGTTGGCAGGAGGAGGGACCTTCAAGGAAACCTGGATAGAGGTTCCCTTTGGAAGCCCCATTCTGGCCTGAAATTCCCTGGGGAGTAACTTCCTATTCCAGGAACGGAAGGAAATCGACTGGGGAGGGCTCACGGAAGGCCCTGGACTCCAAGGGACTGGATGAGATTTTGAAAAGGCTGTTCTCCAATGCTTCCCTCTCAGCAGCTGGAAATAATAAGGCCAAATCGATCCAGGCCTTTGAACAAAACCCTTCGTCCCTGGCCAGGGAATGGTCCGTCTCATCCGTGTATCAGGCTGAGTTGTTGAGATACTGCTGGGGTCCAGCCATGCCGGGCATCAGGCCGGCGCGAGGGTTGTGTGGTGGGCTGCCGTGGCCCTCATTCCTTAGGAGAGGAAGGGATGGTGGGGCAGCAGCCGGGCGGCCCCCAACCTGGTCCCTCTCTCTCGGGCACAGCCGTGTCCACGTCTCTGGATGTGGATGGACAGATGGTGGCACCACGGAGGCTTCCTCAGCACATCGCAGCCTCGGGAATTGGCTTCCCGCCCGCCCACCCTCCTCCGGCCCACAGTCAAGCCCCGGCTCCGTCTCTCACAGGCTGCAGGACCCCAAAGGAATCGTATCACCTCTCTGCTTCAGCTTCCTGATCCGTCAGAGCAGACTGGGCAGAACCCCTGTGCCTGGTTGTCTTGAAGAGTAAGTGAAGACTTGAGCGTGCAGGGAGATGATGGCACAGAGCCCAGCCTTTGGTTAATCAGACGCTCGCCGACCCTCTCCACCTGCGTGCTCTGGGCTTCTCTATAGCCTGGACTTTGCCCAAGCAGTTCCCTGCCCCATGCTGTTCCTTCCCCCAGAGCGCTTTGCCCTTTGCCCTCCCGCCGCCAGGATCTCAGCCAGACTGGGAGCACCCAGAAAGAAGGCAAAGGTGCCCAGCCATGCCCGGCACATCCCGGGAAGCCCTTGCTGTGGGCTGTGGGCTGTGGGTGGCAGGCCTCCAGGGCACCCTTCCTTGTCTCCCTTGGTGGGAACAGCAGGTCTGCCCCAGGGAGGGGAGGGTGATGGTGGGGCAGACAGACCTGCGGGGGAGGGGGCAGTGCGCCCCTGTTCGCTCACCCGGCAGCTCGGCTGTCCAGCCCCCCAGGCCAGGCCACCCTTCCCCCTCATGCTGGTGACTTCAGGCTTCCTCCCCCATCGCCCTCCCGCCCAGCCCTTCTCCGCTGAGCAGCCGGAGGGGTCCGGGACTCCCCTCGCTGCATGGTGGGGAGCAGGAATGCCACAGAGGCTGCAGAGAACTGTTCAGCGATGTCTCAGAAGGTGAAACATCCGTTTAACTGAACCGCCAGTGCTGCCAGCGGCACCGACCGGAGAGAGAGAGGAAAACAGAGGCCCGCACGGGACTGTACAAGCTGTGAACGGCAGCGTTATTTCCGAGAGAGCCGAAGGCTGGGACACGCACAGGAGGATGCGAGACGGACAACCTGGCTGGGGCCCTCCTGACACCCCCAGACTAGAGGGGGCGTCGCAGAGACACCGGGCACCACAGACCACTGTTTAAATGGCCACCCATGTGGCCTCTAGGTCAGTGCTGTGAAGCTGTGGTCTTGGAAATAGGAGCAGTGGTGGCCCTTGGAGTGAGGGAGGGGTGGCCAGAAAGACCACCTCCTGGGCTGGAAGGCTGCCCTCTCCCCATCTGGTGATGCCCTTCCCCCCACCCCAGGGGACGTGTGCCTCTGCAGACACCCATGCTGTACATGTAGGGTCTGAATTTATCCCTCAGTGTGATGAATATTCCAATAAAAATCAAAAAGAAGGGCTTCCCTGGTGGCTCGGTGGTGAAGAATCGCGCCCGCCGATGCAGGAGACACCAGTTTGATCCCCGATCTGGGAAGATTCCACTAGCAGCAGAGCCAGCGAGCCTGGGCGCCACGACTGTTGAGGGTGTGCTCTGCAGCCCGAGAGCCGTGAACCCGCAACGAGAGAAACGCCCGCGCTGCAGTGAGGACCCAGCACAGCAAAAACAAATAAGTAGATAACTTCACCAGCTCCCTGCACATGAGTTTGAGTGAACTCCAGGAGTTGGTGATGGACAGGGAGGCCTGGAGTGCTGCAAAGAGTTGGACACGACTGAGCCACTGAACTGATCTAAATATGTATTTTTTTTAAATCAGAAGTTAGAGCCACTGATGCACTGAGTTCCTCCTCCCTCGAAGCAGCCCATGCGTGGCCGGCTGGCCCAGCACCACAGTCTCCGCGGCCTCTAAGACCCCCAGCTCTGTCTCGCGCCTCTTCCTCCCCCTCCAGCCACACAGCCCTCCAGGCCTCCTGCAAACCCTAAGCGAAGGCTCAGGGTCTTTGCTGGCTGTTCCTCCCCGCAGAGAGCTTTGGCCCCAGCCCTCCGCAAGCTGGCTCCTTCCTGTCCTTTCGTCCAGCGTCTCCTCCCTCAAGACCGGGTCATAGGTCCACCCTAACTTGGCGAACCATGTCGGTGCCCCTCGACGGTTTTTATGTCCATCTGCTCATATCCACTTCCATGTCTAGGCTGCCAGCCTCTCATGGCAGAGCTAAGTCTGCCAAGTCTCAGGCCTAGAGCGGGACCCGGCCCTCGGGGTGTGCCCCTAGGCCTCTGCTGAGCAAGTGAGTGGGCGCGGAGCCACCCCCAGACGCCCCGCCACGCTTGCGCGGCCACCCTTCCACACACTCGGGCCCACAAATGTAAAACTGACCGTTTGTGGAACTGGGGCTAAAGCCCCTCGCTGAGCCCGTCTTGAAGACTCTGCAGTCAACCCTGCACGGGAGATCCTCCCTAGAGAGACCTAGATCCAAGCCCCTGAGGGATCCTTAATGGCCTGCTTCTCTGTGCCTCGGTTTCCCCGTCTACGGCACCATGGGCTAGCCACGGTGACCTCGACCAGCCCCTCAACTGCGGCGTCCACACAGTCTCTCCTGGGGACGGGTTCACAGGCAGTTTCGCTAGCAGGGCGAGGTTCTGAATTTCTGATGAGCCCACATGCTCCAGCTCCCCAGACCACACTTTGAGTCATGAGTACAGCGGGGAGGCTTCCAAAGGGTGACCCTCCCCACCTAGACCAGGAGCGGTGCCCGGGAGCTTGCGAGGAATGCCCAGCCCTCCCGAACCTGGAATTCCAGGCCAGGCCGGCCATTGTGACCCCCCGGCCCTCGGACGGGTGGTGCTGTGGGCGGCCCTGGCTCTCAGCCTCCATGCCCATCCTCCCAATTCACCCAGGAAGCTTAAAAACCTTCTTGTCTGGCTCCTACCCTCCAAAATCCTAATTTAATTGGAAACGAGATTTTTTTTTAAACTGACATTGTCCAGGCAATCTGGACGTCTCGTCAGAGTCGAAAATTCTTGCCACAGAGGGTGCTGGGCCTCTGGGAGCATCCCCGTCTCCCAGACATACCCAGGCAGGCCTAATTCCTCTGCATTCCTGCCCGGGCCGCTCACTGACTGCCTTCTTATATTTGGTTATTTTTCCCTCCCTCCCCAAACACAACAATTCAAAATATTCCCAGCTCCCAGACAATAAACAAAGCTGAGGAGGCAAGCTCCCTGACTGTTTTGTTCCCACTTATGGCCTGATCCAAGGCTGTCCTGATTGGGTCTCAGGACTGGTTGTCTGAGCCAGCCGGTATGGGCCCCCGGCGTGCCGGCCGCCCCAGCTCCACTCCTGGAATCTCAGAACCCGCCAGCTTGAGGTGACCCCAGGCGCCCTCTGTGGCCACTTCTGGGGAGATGGAGGCTCAGAGAGGGCAAGCGGCTTGTCCCAGGACAAACAGCAGTGCTGAGAAGGCCTCTCTCCTCTGTGGTTTCCAGCCGGAGGGCAGGCGTGTGGGCTCTGGGGTTCAGAGAGATGTGTGTTCGGTTCTAGGCTCTGCCCCTTACCAGCCGTGACCTTAGGCAAAGGACCAGTCCCAAACTAGCCTTGGTTTCTCCCTGGTGGTTCAGATGGTGAAGAATCTGCCTGCAATGCAGGAGACCCGGGTTTGATCTCTGGGTCGGGAAGATCCTCGGGAGGAGGGTATGGCACCCCGCTCCAGTATTCTTGCCTGGAGAATGCCATGGGCAGAGGAGCCTGGTGGGCTACAGTCCGTGGGGCCGCACAGAGTCGGACACAACTGAGCGACTGACATCTGTACTTTTCTCCATCTGTAAAATGAGGGCGGCGCTGGGGCCCCTCCCAAGGTTACTGTGAAGGTCAAAGTCAAGGTGAGTCCTTATGATGATTCCTTCATTCTGATCGTTTTTTTGCCAAGATGACAAAACCAGCTGGTGTGAGCGAGTGAGCAGACCGTGTGGAGGATGGTGAGAAAGGAGGTTATCGGTCAGATCTCTGGTCCCTGACTGGGCGTGAGAGGCTCGTTTTGGCGGGTGGGAGGGGGACACAGGCCTGGGTTACCCAGGAGGATCCTAGCCAGGCCGTGCAGGAGGACAGAAGCTGGTGCCCTCCTCATGCAAGTGTGGAACCCGAGGCAGCAAGGGCGGCGGTGGCTGCCGCGTGGGCCCTGAACCTGGTCTCCAGCAGTGTTATCACTGCCTGGGCTTGTACACTGTTTGCTGCTTTTAAGCCTCGTCTTCACCACTTGTGTACAGAAAGCCTTGTGTGCCAAGTCGCTTCAGTCGTGCCTGACTCTTTGTGACCCCATGGACTGTAGCCCCGCCAGGCTCCTCTGTCCATGGGATTCTCCAGGCCAGAATACTGGCGTGGGTTGGCATGCCCTCCTCCAGGGAATCTTCCTGACCCAGGGATCGAACCCACGTCTCTTACATCTGCCTGCAGTGGCAGGTGGGTCCTTTATACCTGGGAAGACCATGGAAAGCCTTGGGCCCAGGACATCCCTTAACTTGATGAATGTGCTGTCGTCTAGGGTCAGGAGCCGCGCAAACCCAGATGACACCAGGCCATCCCTCGCACCTGCAGAGGCCCGCAAGCATCTGTCCTGATCCCAACAAGCTACCCACCAGGCTGCCGTGCCGCTGAGTAAAGGCCAGCCCGCTCTCTTGCCTCGCCAGCTGTGAGCCAGGGGCCAGGTTGGAGTGAAAATTCCTCAGTCTCCTCAGAGTTCTACCCCACAAGTGGGGGCAGGGGAGGACCCACCCTCCGCCTGCGGCCGTGGCTACTGCCCCCGCTCCTGCTACCCCTGGCTCCACCCTCACCCTTGAGCAGCTTTGCACACGACCTGTGTGGACATCCCGACCTCCCATTCCAGCTCAACCACACCCGCACCCCCTCAAAGAGCCCTCTTGTCCGCCTTGGGCCTGCTGCACACCATGGGCCTCTCCACCCTCAGGTGGATGGACAGGAGAGAGGCCGAGAGGGGACCCTGGGGTACTGGAGCGTGCCGGCCCTGTGTGTGCCTCTCCTTGGCTCGTGCAGGACTCTGGCTCATCCTGGCAGGTGGAGACAGTCAGTGTTTACGGAGCTTCTGCCACGTGGCAGGTGTCGAGCCAAACACCCACAGACACGACCTCGGAGGAAGGGACCCATTTCCCGGATGAGGAAACCGAGGCTCGGAGACGCTGAGCCATCTACGCAAGGCCGCACCGTGGAGCTGGGGCGTGAACTCGAGGGCATCAGACTCTACGTTCTAAGCCTTGCCAACCCTTACCCAGGCCAGAGCAGGCCGTGGAAGCTAAGAGACAAACGGTACCCGGGGAACACGGAAGAGGGTGGCCACCTGGCCAGATGAGAGGGAAGGAGATGCCCCGTGCAGATGTGCCCCACACTTGCTGTTGTTCAGCATGTGGCTGCGTGGAACAGAGGGCTTCCCAGGGGGCACTAGCGGTAAAGAACCCGCCTGCCAATGCAGGAGACCCAAGAGATGCCAGTCCAATCCCTGGGTTGGGAAGCTCCCCTAGAGAGAGGCATGGCAACCCACTCCAGTATGCTTGCCTGGAGAATCCCACGGTCAGAGAAGTCTGGCGGGCTACAGTCCGTGGGGTCACAAAGAGTTGGACACGACTGAGTGACTGAGCACGCACACATGTGGAGCGGGAAAGCTGTCTGCACCGACCCTGATCTTCCATACAGACAGTCCCATGAAGCAAGAAGTAAAAGATGTTGTGATCGTCACTTGAATTATAGCCCTCGGGGTGAGCCGAGTTGTACTAGCGTCTGACGGCCTTGAAGCGCGGTGATGATTCTGCAAGGCCTTCGCTCGGCTTCAACTGCTGCGGGATTAGGGCGGGCTGAGTCTGTCTGCTTGGCCCTCGGAGTTTACTGTCCCTGCTCTTCGTCGCTGTGCTCGGTCTGTGGCAGCCCAGGCCTGACCTGAGGCCGCTGGATGGGACCACGGAGTCTCCCGTGTGTGATTTGCCGTGTGCTTTCACGAAAGCACCCAGGAGTTCGGCTCACGTCCAGCCTTGGCCACCACTGCCGTGCGACCTTGGGCCAATCCCTGAAGCTTTCTGGGCCTCGAGCTGCTCAGGACATAAGAGGGGGTGGGTTTGGTGGGGGCCGATGGGTGGCCACCCCTGAATCCTGAGCGTTGGGAGGCGACTCAGGGTGAGATGTTTTCGGGCAGTGAGGGAGCTTGCCCTCTTCCGTCCTCCTTCTCTCTCTCCCACACGTCGAGTGGCCTCCACTGGGTGCTTGTATATCTTCAGCGCCCTTCCTCACCTGGTCATCTTCCTCTCCAACCAGGATGCCCCCAGATCAGAGCCTTCAGGCAACTGCACAGTGCTCCACCAGCTGGTTTTCATTGTCTTTACTTTTAAGGCGCCTTCTATTTCTGGAGAGGAGCGTGGCCTTGCGTTTATAGCAGCAGTGGGAGATTTACTTTTTAACAAACTGTGTGCCAGTTGTTTAAACGCGAGTCTTTTTGAAGGGGGAAAATTAACTGAGCGACGAGTTAGGGAGTATGTTAGCACCTCGGGGTCCCGTCATGAAGCACCAGTCACTGGATGGCTTCAAACCACTAACGTGTTTCCCCTCCTGTTTCTGGAGGCCGGAAGTCTGGGATCGAGGTGTCCGCAGGGCTGTGCGCCCTCTGAGGCTCTGGGCAGAATTCTTCCTTGCCACTTCCTAGCTTTTGGTGGTTTCCATCCACCTTTGCCATATCTTGGTTTGCAGTTGAATTGCTCTGACCTCTGCCTCTGAGGTCACCTGGCCTTCTCTCTGTGCGTCTCTGAGTTCACATGGCCACCCTCCTCTGCGGTCAAATTTCCCTCTTCTCATCAGGACCCCGGTCACTCAGACTGTTGTTGCTTATCTGCTAAGTCGTGCCCGACTCTTTGCGACCCCATGGACTGTAGCCTGCCAGGCGCCTCTGTCTATAGGATTTCCCAGGCAAGGATACTGGAGAGGGTTGCCGTTTCCTTCTCCAGGGGATCTTCCTGACCCGGGGATGGAACGTGTGTCTCTTGCATCTCCCGCACTGGTAGGCGGATTCTTTACTGCTGAGCCACCAGGGAAGCCCAGTCACTTGGATTAGGGCCACCCTAAAGCGTGCCACCCTAATGACTTCATCTTAATTTGATGACATCTGTACAGACTCTATTTCTGAATAAGGTACTGGGGTCAGGATTTCGACATATCTTTTTTGTGGACACAGTTCAATCCATGAGTTGTGTGGCCAAAGAAAAACTTGTACAGGGAGACCTAACTGACAAAGTTTGGGGAACTCTGCCCAGGTCAAAGCTGCACAGGAAGCGAAGCCAGGGACCCAGCGGCCTGCCCCAGCCCTGGGGTTTTCCAACTGGGTTTCTCAGAGTCCCAAGGGTCAAAGGAGGTAGGACTCCAGACTCCCTACATGACCACCGCTTTGCTCCAACCATTGTAGGGACAGTGGCAAAATATTTAGTTCAACAAAAAGGCACCGAAATAACCTAAAAGGTAAAAATGCTGAAAAACCATGTGGTTACTGGATCTGTGTGACCCTGACGCACGCTGATATTAATTTATTCTCCTTTCCTAGCCTTGACGCTCCCTTTTCTCTGGGAAGAAACAGCCTCTCTGCACAGATTTCGCCTGCAGGAAGGTCTTGGTCTCAAAACGCCCCCCTGAACCCCACCAAAGAACCCAGGGAGGCAGCTAGCCTTGCCCCAGTCCCCTGGGGACCTTTCCACTCCCTTAATTCCCTGAAGACTCGCTGTCTAGTGTCTCCCTGCCGAGGGACGCTGCCGCCCACGGTCCCCTCTGCTGGGAACCATCTCCTCCCCGCTTCTTACCCCATCAGCTTGGTCCTGTCTTTAGAGAAGTCTCCCCTGACCCTCCTAAACCGGCGAAGCCCTTCCCTGTTTTATAATCTCTAGAGGATGTTTCATGCCTGGCTACGCATCAGAGTCCTGAAATGTGATTCCTTTGGTCGGGTGAGAGGTGCAAGAATAACATTTGAAAACCTGCTCCCCACCTCATTCTAACACGCAGTCAGGGCAGAACTGCTGAGTAATTGTTACCCTGATCCAGAGGACCTCTCATCTGTACTTCTCATAGCCAACAATGTTTTGAAATGTGAAATGGGGTGGGGGGGGGGGGAGGCTGTTTTTTCGTGGGAAAACTTGAAATTCTATGAAACTATCTGGATACTTGAACCAGGTGTTATGAATAGACAGGCATTAGTAGAGAAAAGTCAGTCTGATGGGTTGGGGGGGAGGGGGGGGCTGCTCCAGCTCCCAGGGGAGATGCTATGTACTGTAGGTACCACGTGGGTTTTCATATCCCCAGTCGCTCTTGGACTTGGGCTTAGAGACAGGACTGAGCGCCCTGGGCTAGAGCTGTGTGTGTGTGAGCTCAGTCTCACACTCGCGCACTCTTTTCAGCCCCATGGACTGCTGCCCACCAGGCTCCTCTGCCCATGGAGTTCTCCAGGCAAGGATACCAGAGTGGGTAGCCCTTCCCTCCTCCAGGGGACCTTCCCCACCCAGGTACCGAGCCTTTGTCACCTGCATCTCCTACACAGCAGGCAGATTCTTGACCGCTAAGCCACCAGGGAAGCCCCTGGGCTATATCTGTGGATGGCTAACATTTCTGGACGCCACTGCAGCTGCCCAGCCCGGGGAGAAGTACTGACGTGCTTGCCTTCTTTGACCCTCGTCCCCTCCCTGTGAGGAAAGCGTACCTTTTACCCCACATTAGGGAGGAGGGACCTGGGCCCAGAGCGCAGGAGCTGCCCGAGGCCTGACCCCCCTGGACTCCCCACAGGCAGGCTCGGAAGCCCTGCTTTTCTCTGCCTTGGCCCTCGGGACACACACGCTCGGGGAGCACCGGGAGCTCTTGGTGCCTTGGCCCTCAGGACACACACGCTCGGGGAGCACCGGGAGCTCTTGCTGGCACCTGTGTGCCCTGCTGGTCTGGGCAGGCCCCATGGCCCCTGTCATCGGAGGCTTGGCACATGCCAGCTGCCCAGATTCCCAGAGGGAGGGGCCCCCAAGGCTGGAGCCAGGCAGCGGGTGGGGAGGCCTGCCCCTGGAGCGGTGCCCTGCTGCTTTGGCCACCCTTCAAGCCGCGGGGACGGATTTAGTGTCCTTAATCCTCCTCTTGAGTCAAGCGCCTGCTTGTCACCGGCCTGCCTGGGACCCCTCGGAGCACTCTCTTCGGCAAGGCCTGCCTTTCCCGAGCTCAAAGGCGCGGGGGCCTGGGTATGCAGAAGGGTCAGCAGGCTGGAGTCCACTCTGCGGCTCCGTCCCCACCAGCCTCCTTTGTAAAACGAAGGCTGTCTCCACAGCAGACTGGGCGATGCCCTTGATTCTCTGTAGTCCTCCCCATCAATAGGTGGCGTCTGCTGCTACTGCCTGATCTGGGGCTGCCCTGGGACTTGCTCGTGCTAATAGAATGAGGTGGAGTGACCACGTGAGGGGCCTTGCACGTTCTGCTCTTGCTGTCTCAGAACCTTTCCCCTACCACGTGAAAAATCCATCCATAGTTCATCAGGCACTCTATCAGATCTAGTCCCTTAATTCTATTTCTCACTTCCACTGTATAATTGTAAGGGATTTGATTTAGGTCACACCTGAACAGTCTGGTGGTTTCCCCACTTTCTTCAGTTTAAGTCTAAACCACCCAGCTGAGCCGAGCCCAAACTGCCAACCCACCAAACTGTGAGCCAAATAAGCTGTTAGTGTTTTAAGCCCTTTAGTTTGGGGATATTTGTTACGCAACCAGAGCTAACTACTACCCCCTGTTCCAATCCTGGGGAGGAACAAGGAACAATTTGGACCATGCCCACCATGGAGATGATGCCCACTAAGCTCTGGTCTTCTGCTCCTGAGCCAAAAATATTCAATAAAAGAAAGAAGAGGCGGCCTCTTGTGGACTTGGTGATTTTTATCACCTATTTCATCTCACCTGCGACTGGTCACCTTCTCCATATCTCGGTTACAGGGGCTCCTGTGGGTGGTTTGGCGACAGGTACCCTTCATACCCTCGCTGACTCGTGTTTTAGATGCCAGGGAATCTAGCAGGACACCCCGGAGAGCGTGTTGAGAGAGACGGGAACCCCAGCCTTGACAGGGCGGCTCTCGGAAGAGGACCGCGTAAACGGGGCTCAAGATGAGCGGGTGGATCAAGAGAAGAGGGCACGTTCTGGGAGCCCAGAGAGAAGCGTGTGAGCCATGAAGGACGAGGGGTTAACGGAGCCAGTGACCAGGATTGACAGTGACAAGTGGACATGTCCACCTGGAGACCAGCCACCGGCGGCCCTGGAGACGGGATTCCGTGGAGAGCAAGCAACGAAGTGTGGACGCAGTGGCCCGGGGGCTGAGCTGGTGGGCAAGTGAAGGCCCGTAGCACGGACACGTCATGTTCCCAAATATTCCTTTATGTATGTATTTCACCCCTTCCATGAGGAGCACCTCCAACCACCGGGGACCTGGGGTCACAGAAGTAAACAGCACAGTCTACATCTTCAAGGAACGCGAGGTCCATGAGGAGACACGGAGACCGTGGATGAGTGAATGAATGAACCGATGAATGGGTGAAACTTTCTCGGGAAAACGCTCTCCAGGGCTAGCCCTGCCCCCCCCCCCACAGCATAGCCCTGAGTCCAGCCCACAGCCTCTGGGGTCGGACGGCCCCAGTTCCCGTACTGACAAGCTGTGTGAGCTGGGGCAGGTGGTTGCACCTCTCTTGGCTGTGGAGTGGGGGGCGGGCATCAGGCTCTCTGGAGGAGGAGCCGGGGGCCTGGTGGACGGGCGGCCCAGGGGTCAGCACGTGGCTGTGAGAGGCTCTTCCCGGCTGGCAGAGCTCCTGGGAGCTGTGTTTGATCTCTCTTGTTCTCATGAAACACACCTGACTGGGTCAGTGGCTCGTAGGTTTTGTTTTTGGTTTTGAAGGAGGGAAGAAAAAAATGGGGCCCGGTGGGGTGTGGGGTGGAGACAGGGAGGTGGGGTGGGAGGGACAGGGAGGGGGGCGGCTCCAGAGTGACGCCTCCCCCCAGCGCAGCCCCCATTCGCGGCTCTCTGATGGCATCAGTGCATTTAATCCCCACGGCAGCCCGGCGAGGCAGGTGCTGTGGTCATCGGCACTGCGCCAAGAGGGAAGTGAAGCAATCCGCCCAGCAATCCGCCCCGCGTGACAGGCCCCGGGGAGCAGGGCGGGACGGGAATCCTGGCAGCCCAATCCCAGAGCAGTCGGGAAAGGGGGTGGCGGTCTGAGCAGACCAGCCTCTGGTCGGAGCCCAGAACTCTCACGGACCCTGGCCGCCTCTGGACCAGAGAGGGGCGGAGCCCGGCTGTCCTGAAACACCCACCTCCCTTGGCCTCTTCCTCATCTTTGCTGGGGCTTTCAACACCCGTGCAGTGAGCCCCGAGTCAGCCCCTGCCTGCAGGCCCGCACACCCTGAGAGATGCTGTCCGCGGGAGGTGCGGTGCTCAAGGCCTGTCCCTGACTCAGGCCTGGCCTCCGTGGAAGCCTCCTCACTGGCTCCCCGGAGCCCCCAGGGAAAAAGCCAACTCACTAGTCCCTTTCTTGCTAACAATCTTCAGCAGCTCCCTGCTGGCCTCCAATCCCTCAGTCCAGCCCTCAAGTTCTCACTCAGCTAGAGAGCCTAACCGCTCGCCCCAGACAGCCCGCCAGCCGCACTAGACTCTTCCGACCGGTCACACGGAAGGATTCTCTTTCCTTTGGCTTTTCCCACTGTTGTGTCTGCTTGGGCAGCTCCTCCATGGGTCCAGCCAGCCCCCCAGCTCCCCAGGCCAAGCAGAGGGCTCCTCCTGAATTAGGGAACAGAGGTCGGCACCCTGTCTCACCACCATGCATTTTGCACCATTTAGTCCCGAGCTCCTTGAGGCGGGGGGGTGGGGGGGGGGGTGGGGGGGGGGGGGTGGGGGGGGGGGGGGGCGGGTGTAGAGGCTGGCCCTCTCTGTAGCCCCTGCACCCCCGCACCCCCTCACAGGGAAGGCGGGATGGCAGTGGGATTTCAGCCCAAGGAGCCACAGGAAGCGAGCCCCCGGGGGATTCGCTGTTCATTGGGGACCGTCAGGCAGCCGAGACTGAGCACCTAAGGCCTCAGGGGCCCTCCGACCCTGAGCGAACCCCAGAAACTGGAGCCCCGCATCCTGCACCTGCCGCATCCCGGGAGACGCCCGCCAGAGGCTTACCTGAGGCCGCTGCTGCCCGCACGGGTTCTGCCCTGAGAAGCGGCGCCCGGCACCCGTTCCCACGACTTGCAGCACCATGGCAGTCACGGCGGAAAGAACCCCGCTGCTCACCGACTCCAGGTGTTTCTTCCAAGGGGCAGGTCGCCCTGAGGGCAGGACTGTGGTGCCCGGGGCTTGGCAGGTGGTGCCTGGCACTGAGCCCAGCTTCCTGGCCTCCAGGAGGCTCGGATCCCTCTGCCTGGCCCCGGGGCAGTGGCATTGTGAAGAGGGAGCCCGGGCCAGGAGATGAGGCTGGGGGACCCGAGGGGCGGCCCGGAGCTGGGCTGGAGGGGAGGCGAGGTCATCGGACGCCCCTGCGGGTCCCGGGAGCCCTTGAGCTGGGCTACCGGACTCAGTGGGGCTTTCAGGCAGGAGGTCACACGGCAGCTGGGACAGGCGCTCTGATTTCTAGGACGCGGCGGCCAGGCTCCCTCCCTAGCTGTGTGCTGTGGAGGAGGCCTTCCAAATAACGAGACCCTCAGGGGGCTTCCCTGGTGGCTCAGATGGTAAAGAATCTGCCTGCAATTCAGGAGACCCGAGTTCAGTCCTGGTTGGGAAGATCCCCTGGAGGCGGGCATGGCAACCCACTGCAGTGTCCTTGCCTGGAGAATCCCTTGGACAGAGGAGCCTGGCAGACTGCAGTCCAGGGGGTCGCAGAGAGTCACGCACGACTGCGTGACTAACACTTTCACTTTCACAGGAGGTTGCAGAACTCGGTTCGAGGTGAAGCAAGCGCCCTTCTCAGCACAGGGCCCAGGGCGGGGGCGCCCCGGAGAGCTGCCAGGCCCTCAGTCCTCACAGGAGCCCCGCAGAGTGTGGGGACTGCAGATGCCACTTGGCAGACGCGGCCCCAGCACCCAGGAAGCCGAGACCTTCCCTGCAGTGGTCCCGATCGTCCTCGTGGTCTCCTGGCACCCCCCTCGCCCCTCCAGTCCTCTCTAGGCTGTCTCTGCTACGCTCGTGGCCCCCAGAACCGTCAGTGGCCCCCTGCCGCCTGCAGAACAAGGAACAGGTCCTCCTCCAGGAGCCTGACACCCAGCCGCCCCTCCCAGCCCGTCCCCTCCATCCTCAGGGCCCAGGTGTGCCTGCGCTCAGATCCTCCTCGCCCTGGCTGGTCCCCCACCTGACGCTTCATGCAGCCCCTGCTGAATCCCCTCCGTTCTCTGGGTGCCAGGGAGGGCCACCCGCTCTGGACAGTCTGCTGCGTTTCCCAGTCCCATAGAATTTCACCCCTTGCCCCCGGGACGTCCCGGACGTTTTGCCCACCCTGTCCTCGCAGCCTCTCCACTTACAGAGCATTTGGGGTTGGACCCCAAATTTGGTCCAGGACCCCGTAGGTCTTTGTGCCTCTCTGAGCTCCATCTGCCCATCTGTAGAGTGGGATGTGAGACCACCAGCTGCTCCCTCGGCTGGAAGAATGAACAGAAGGCACCGATGTGAGGTGAGTGTTGTCATCTCCAAGTTCTAGACGTGTGGGAAGGTCACCCCGGCGGGGTCTTCACGGTAGCCACCCGCTCTGGCCGGGAGGACTCTGCTCTCGGGAGAGGAAGCCCCAGCCTTCCCTCTGCCCACGGCCAGTGTCGGGTCTGGGCTGGGTGAGCCACCGGGTTCCAGCCGATGAGACGTAAGACAGAGGCTGCAGAGGGGCTCTGGGGAAAGGTTTTCCTCGTGGAGAGGGAGACACCTTGTGATTCAAGGGGGCAGCCGTGGCCCTGCCCCACCTCTCGCTGCTCAGGGCACCTTGCTATCTGGAGCCACAGCCGCCTCTGTGTCCACGAGGGAAGGTACCTCTGACATGCCGAGGACGGTGTCATCACCGCGGGGGCAGTCAGAAGGTGCTGGCGTCCCTGCGACAGGGACTGAGCTACGAAGCCCCCTGGGGTCCATCGGAGCTGAGACCTGAGTGATAAGAGCCAGACGTGTGGCAATCAAGGGGAGGGGTGTTCCAGGCACAGGGACGGCCGGTGCAAAGGCCCAGGCAGGAAGGAGCCTGGTGTATCCTGGGCCAGTGTGCATGTGCGTGCGAGCGTGTGTGTGCCTGTGTGTGTGCACGTGTGCATATGTGTGTGTGCACACGTGTGTGCGGCTTGAGTAGGGACAGTGAGGGGGAGAGTGACGGGGTGAGGTCAGGGATGGCAGGGGCTGGGTGACCCAGGACCACAGCCAGAGCTTTAGATTTTATTCATCGTAACCTTAACTTTTGGGGCTTCCCTGGTGGCTCAGACAGGAAAGAATCTGCCTGCAATGCGAGAGACCCAGGTTCGATCCTGGGGTTGGGAAGATCCCCTGGAGGAGGGCATGGTGACCCACTCCAGTATTCTTGCCTGGAGGATCCCAAGGACAGAGGAGCCTGGAGGCTACAGTTCATGGGGTCGCAAAGAGTCAGACATGACCGAGTCATTAACACATACACATACACACACCCCTAACTTTTATCATAAAAATGTCCTAAAATTTGACATCTTGAAAGAATACGGAATAGATGCTCGTCTATATTTCACCTAAGTTCAACTACTATTGATATTTTGGCATATTTTCCTTATCTTCACATACATATGTCTTTTTTTTTTCCTGCTCAGAATTTGAAGGAAAGTTGAGGACTTCATGCCCCTGAATACTTGATCATGTGTCCCCTAAGAGCAAGGACCTTGCTCAACATAAGTACGTCACCACTATTACGAGAGAAAATTAAAACGATCCACTAATTCTCCATCCAGACTCAAGTTGCCCCCGGGTATTCCACGTGGCTGGGTCTTCCCTCTGTCCTCTTTTCCTTCCCAGAACCAGGATCCTCTTATTGATTTTATTTTATTTGGGCTGCACTGTGCAGCCTGTGGGATCTGTTTCCCGACGAGGGATTGAACCCACGCCCCCTGCACTGGAAGCACAGAGGCTCAACCACTGGGCCGCCGGGGAAGTTCCTGGAACCCAGGTCTAGAGAAGGGGTATATGTCGCACGTGACGACCAGGTCAGTCTCTTTAAGCTAGAACAGTCTCCCAACTGTTTTCCCCGACACATGACTTTGTGAGAAGTTTATTCATCAAATTCCCTTATGAGACTGAGGTCTGTTGCACATTACTGCTGCTGTTCAAGTCAAGTGGACCTGAGGAAGCATCACTACGAACAAAGCTAATGGAGGTGATGGAATTCCAGTTGAGCTATTTCAAATCCTAAAAGATGATGCTGTTAAAGTGCTGCACTCAATATGCCTGCAAATATGGAAAACTCAGCAGTGGCCACAGGACCGGAAAAGGTCAGTTTTCATTCTAATCCCAAAGAAGGGCAATGTCAAAGAATGCTCAAACTACTTCACAATTG
The DNA here is from genome assembly GCF_027580195.1 of Bos mutus. Classification (NCBI taxonomy): domain Eukaryota; kingdom Metazoa; phylum Chordata; class Mammalia; order Artiodactyla; family Bovidae; genus Bos; species Bos mutus. Next base: position 58,023,077 of record NC_091638.1, read on the forward strand.
TATTCATCTGGTGGCTCAGACGGTAAAAGTGTCTGCCTACAATGCAGGAGACCCGGGTTCGATCCCTGGGTGGGGAAGATCCCTGGAGAAGGCAATGGCAACCCACTCCAGTATTCTTGCCTGGAAAATCCCATGGACAGAGGAAGCTGATAACCTACAGTCCATGGGGTTGCAAAGAGTCGGACACGACTGAGCGACTTCACTTCACTTCACTTCACTTCACACTTCACATGCTAGCAAAGTAAATGCTCAACATTCTCCAGGACAGGCTTCAACAGTACATGAACTGAGAACTTCCAGATGTTCAAGCTGGATTTAGAAAAGACAGAGGAACCAGAGATCAAATTGCTGATAACCACTGGATCATAGAAAAGGCAAGAGAATTCCAGAAAAACATATACTCCTGCTTTATTGACTACACCAAATCCTTTGACTGTGTAGATCACAACAAACTGTGGAAATTTTTTCAAGAAATGGGAATACCAGACCACCTGACCTGTTTCCTGAGAAATCTGTATCCAGGTCCAGAAGCAACAGTTAGAACCAGACATGGAACAACAGACTGGTTCCAAATTGGGAAAGGAGTACGTCAAGGCTGTATATTGTCACCCTGCTTATTTAACTTATATGCAGAGTACATCATGCAAAAATGTCAGGCTGCATGAAGCACAAGCTGGAATCAAGATTGCCGAGAGAAATATCAAAAATCTCAGATACGCAGATGACACCAACCTTATGGCAGAAAGTGAAAAGGAACTGAGGAGTCTCTTGAAAGTGAAAGAGGAGAGTGAAAAAGCTGGTTTACAACTCAACATTCAAAAACCCGAGATCATGGCATCCGGTCCCATCACTTCATGGCAAATAGATGGGGAAACAATGGAAACAGTGACAGACTTTATCTTCTTGGGCTACAAAATCACTGCAGATGGTGACTGCAGCCATGAAATTAAAAGACACTTGCTCCTTGGAAGAAAAGTTATGACCAACCTAGACAGCATATTCAAAGGTAGAGACATGACTTTGCCAACAAAAGTCCATCTAGTCAAAGCTATGGTTTTTCCAGTAGTCATGTATGGATGTGAGAGTTGGACTGTGAAGAAAGCTGAGCACCGAAGAATTGATGCTTTTGAGCTGTGGTGTTGGAGAAGACTCTTGAGAGTCCCTTGGACTGCAAGGAGATCCAACCAGTCCATCCTAAAGGAGATCAGCCCTGGGTGTTCTTTGGAAGGACTGATGTTGAAGCTGAAACTCCAATACTTTGGCCAGATGCAAAGAACTGACTCTTTGGAAAAGACCCTGATGCTGGGAAAGATTGAAGGCAGGAGGAGAAGGGGATGACAGAGGATGAGATGGATGGCATCACTGACTTGATGGACATGAGTTTGAGTAAACTCCAGGAGTTGGTGATGGACAGGGTGGCCCGGCGTGCTGCAGTGCGTGGGGTCACAGAGTCAGACACAACCAAGCGACTGAATGAACTTATCGTTGTTGTTCAGTTGCTCAGTTGTGTCTGACTCTGCGACCTTATGGACTACAGCACGCCAGGCCTCCCTGTCCATCACCAAGTCCCGGAATTTGCCCAAGTTCATTGTCTCACACTTCATAAACAAATCTCCAGGATGAGGCGTGGGGGCTGTGTTCGCGTCTAGAGGGAGAACATTACCACCCTCCCAGAAGGCTCCCCCGCGCTTTTCAAGCGATCCCATGACGCCCGAGGAGGCCACGGGTCCATTCCTAACCACGCGGTTTGGGGGTCCTGGAGCTCCCTGGAGCTGGGGCCAGACCACGTGGTTCCCAGGCAGGCCTGCTTCTGCTCAGCCTAGTGCCTGCGGGAGGTATCGTATGGCTGGGGCCTCAGCCCCGGGCAGAACACACGTTCCTGTCGTCCCGCTGGGGGCTTTTGGGGTGTGTCTGATGACCCTGGGTAAGGGGTACAGGGCAGCAGTGGTGCTGGGCTCCTCACGGTGTCTGCTAATGTGTCCTGATCTCACATGGCTGAGACGCTGAGCACCCCCCGAGCCAGGGCTTCGCAGCTGCCCCTGGCATCACGTCGCACCCAGAATCCCTGGAGGGCAGGCGGTGCCCTATATGTGATCTCAGGTGGTTGGGCAGTGGCCCAGGGACTTCCCACTGCTAAGGCAAGTTTCCGACCAGGGTCAGTGGAGCGTTTTGAGCAGGAGAGTCACGTGGTCTGATCCGCCGTTTGTAAGGACAGCTCTGAGCTCTATCGGGAGAAGAGGCTGTAGGGGGCAAGGATGGATCGGGAGGCCGAGGAGGGGGCTACGGCAACAGTCCAGCGCTGAGCAGCGCTGCAGGGTGGGAGTGGAGGGCCTGGGGGTGCCGGCAGCCCTGCCTCCCACGTGGGCCAGTCTGGGCTGAGCTCCCAGAGGGCAGGGGCTGTGGCTCACATATTTCTGCGTGCCCAGCTCCCAGTGCCCAGCCTGGGGCCTGGCAGAGAGGATGTCCCAGTCATACCTGGGTGTGCCTGAATTGGGGGCAACAGTGACTTGTGGGGTTTGATGCTGCAAAATAAAAGAACAAACAAACAAAAAAAAACAAAACAGAACAAGAGTCTGAACTGGTTACCCTGCAAGGCCTTCCAGCGGTTCTGACTGTTAATACTCCCGTCCCTCCCTGCAGACACCAGGAATCACCAGAAAGGCCTCCCTGCTTTCAGGGAGCTCCACTCACATCGCCCCAGAGGGACAAACCACATTGACAAGGGTCAGATCTGCCTCCTGGGGATGGAAAGTTCCCGCTGGGGCCTGAGACGGACAGTTCTCCCCCATCCCTAGGCCCACACCACAGCCCCCTCCCTGGCCCGGGGCCCAGGGGGTGAGGGTCAGGCCCCTGCGTGACCTGTGGGCGGTGCCTTCCTGAATCCTTCTGGCCCGAGGTTGCCTGGGTTAGTTACCCATCACTGTTACACATTACCCCCGTCATCAACAAATATGGGTCACAGCTCGTGTTTGCTGTGCGCCAGGAATTCGGGAGTGGCTCTGCCGCGTGCTTCTGGTGGCCTTGGGGGCTGTCACTCATGAGCTCACTGTCACCAGGAGGCGTGACGGGGGCTGGAGGCCCTGCTCTCCTGGTGGCCGACTCACAGGGCTGGCCGGCGGTGTCGGCTGCTGGCGGGAGGCCTCGGGTCCTCTGCACAGGCCGCAGACCCTGGAGGAAGTGGCCCCGGAGAAGCCAGATGACTCAAGCTCGGAAGTCTCGAGCCGGCACTTCTGCAATATGCTGCAAGCTTACACAGTCCTGCGTGGTGGGAGAGGCTCCCGTCAGGAGGGGAGAACGTGGGACCCGCCTGGGAGGCACGTGCGTGATCGATTGCCGTGAACGGGGCAGAACCTCTAACTAGACGTCCACCGTCCAGTCACACCCGTGTGCACCAGGCCCTCTGCTAGGCCTGGGCGTGCAGGGACGAGGTGGGCAGAGAAAGACCTCCATCCATTCAGAGTGTCCGTTAGGTGGGAAAGCCCTGTGGGCCACGCAGGATGAATGACCTACCAACCCTACACAGAACCTCCTTGGAAAGGGCCTCACGTACATGGCCGACGTGCCTGGAGTCCTGGGACGAAGGGCAGCAGGATCTAGGAGAGAGCAAGCTCCCGGCCCAGCAATCAGGGAGGGCTCCAGGAGCAGGTGGCATTTGCGAGCTGGCTTTGACGTCTAGGAGAACTGGGCAGGTGGGGGATACATAGTGTCACACAGGGGCCGGGGCAGGGGTGGGGCTCAGACCCACACCCCCGGAGACACCCAGCCCCCAGCACAATGGTTCACATGCTGCGCTCTGTGCCACGGCCTGAGCTGGCCACTGGGATCCAGCTGTGGACAAAACGGACCTCCTGGTGCTTCACAGTATGGTCCTGAGTCAGGGACAGGGCCTGGAGATGCCCTTGAGATTGTTACTAATGATCAGTAAAGTCACTCGGTTCTGGCCAAGCCATGTCCACCCATCATCTGATGGCCATGGGCACACAACCATATCCCCATTTGACAGATGAGGAAACTGAGGCTCAGGGCTGGAAGGACTGGCTAAGGTCAGGGAACCAGGCTTACTCCCAAGCCTTGAAAGTGGGTGCCCAGGGCCAGGCAGGTGCTGGCCCAGTGCCCGTGGCCTGGCTCTCTGGGGTGTGCTGGTCTGCATGTCCTCCACCAGGCAGGAGACCCCCCGCCATGCCCAGGGCTTCACACCGTGGAAGGAGGGTGGCGTGGAGTCGTGTGGCTCAGCCTCCGTGCTCACAGTCAACCTTATGACCGATTAGCGGGGGCCCATGAGTCACATGGGAAGGGATTTTTGCGGATTGAAGTGAAGCAAAATGTCCCCAGGCCTGACCTCCTTCCACGGGGAGAGCCGCGGAGACTCTGGGCTCCTGGGGGTCCTGGGGGCCGCCCCCGCTTCAGAGCCCTGAGTCCCACAACCTTCTGCAGGCTTTCCCCTCTTCTGCGCCCCCTACTCGCAGAGAAAGCAGTGGTCAAGGCCGTTGGGGCTGAACGGGCACCTGGGCGAGGCAGGCAATGTCCCGAGGGTCTTAGGGGCATGACTGCACCGAGTCCGCGCCACCCTCCGTGCGGGGCTGTCCCCATTTCACAGACCAGAGGACTGAGCTCAGTGAGGTCAGGCCAGGCGCCCAAAGGCTCAGACGACCATGAAGCAACGCCTGCCAAATCCAGCGGGGAAGCAGCCCGCTCTCCCTCTCCTTAGCCACCATGCTGGCCCGTCCTCCTGGGTCACTCGCCTGCATGAGGCCCAGGCGGGACAACGGACACGGAGACATCCGGGCACCCTAGACAAGCTGAACACACACCTCTGGGCGCCTCTCGGTCTTCGCAGAGGTAACCGGGTCTTGAACTGGGTGTTTCTTGTTCAAATGTATTGTTACTCTTTTCCTGTTAATACTTACGTCTGTGTCACACCAAAGGTCGCTCGTGTCTTCTGTTTTTATATAAAGAGGACCGCAGGGGCTCTGTCTTCTGGAGCTTGCCTCTTCTCCCTCTGCAGTGTGTGTCTGAGGTTCAGCGAGTTGCTACCTGCACCTTCAGGACAACCCTTCTTCTCTGCTCTATAGTACTCCGCGGAAAGGCTCTTACTCAAACAGCTGTTCCTGTTTCACTCCCACTGCTTCAGACGGATGTGATTTTTGGTTCTCATGTCACAGGTGAGAAAGCAGGCTCAGTGAGATTAAGGGGTTTGTCTGGCATTAGTCCGTTTCTAAGGGGCAGAAACTCCCCTGCTGAGTCCCAAATGATGGCGCTCAACCAATTCCTTTATATAAAATTCCCTGAGCAGAAGAAGAGACCACACAGCCGGACTAAGCCCTGGGGCAATCTCAGCCCTCAGGAGGTGGCCAAGAGGGAACCTTGATGTGACGCCCACTGGGACCATGGCAAGAGAGTCGGGAACTACCCCAACCCCACCCCATTGATGGGCCCGCCTCCACCCCAGGTGGAGCCCAGGGCCACAACACACAAGTCACACAAGTCAGGGGCGCTGCTTGGCTGCATAAAACCCCTCCTTCCCACACTGCCGAAGAAGCCAGCCCTGAGGCAGACTCCACCTGAAGCCTTGGTTTTCTCGCCTGTAATTTGGGGATAATCATGGTACCTGCTCTGAACTGTGGTTCAGACAGTAAAGAATCTGCCTGCAACGCAGGAGATCCAAGTTCGATCCCTCGGTTGGGAAGATCCCCTGGAGAAGGAAACAGCTACCCACTCCAGTATTTTTACCTGGAAAATTCCATGGACCTAGGAGTCTGGCGGGCTACAGCCCGTGGGGCCACAAAGAGTCGGACACGACTGAGCAACTAAGACTTTCAGGTTCAGAGCACAAGTCCAACATCCCAGAACCCATCTCCACTGAGACTGCGCAGACATCGTGATATGTGCTCAGAGGGAGGCCTGAGCCTTGTTCAGAGCGTCTGATCTTGAAGGATCTCGAGGTGCTTCTATTCCGGTTTTGCCCAGACTGATTAATTGGTTCATCATTCATTCGTTCCACAAACATGCGCGGGGCCCCTGCTCTGGGCCAGATGCTCGGTGGAGCCGTGACGGCCCAGCAGTGATGAGAACAGGGGCAGAGGGCGCAGCAGACAGGGCTTCCATCACAGACGGCGCATGCCGGCGGTGCCACGCTGGGCCGCCCCGCTGTCTCTGCACCTGTTTCCTCCCCTGACCCTTGCGTGCCCACAGGAAGGTGGACCACCTCTCCCCGCCCTGATCTGGGCAGAGGGCACGGCCCTGCCCAGGCCTCAGTGAGCACGCTGGTGCCCAGGGCTGCTGGCCGCTGGCACAGTCCCCACACTGGGCGGGCCCTGGGATGCGGCCGTGGACTCCATCAGTGGTCAGTGAGCTCAGGCCCCAGATGCTCAGGCACTTTGCCCCAAGGCTGAGGGCAGAGAAACCCCTCCCCTTCCGCCTCTGCCCTCCAAAGCCCAGGGGCAGGCAGCGGCTTCTCGGAGTTTCCACGGCCCTCCACCCACCTGCGCACGACAGACCCTCAGCCCTCGGCATCCTGCCAGCGGTGACCTCTGCCAGGGGAGCCTGCCCACCCTCACGTCGTCACTCAGGCAGGAGGCGCTGGCTGGACACAGACACAAACCCGGGCCCAGGAGCCGATTCAGGTCACCCTCAGAGGCGGCTCAGGGCTCCGCCCGCAGCAGGCCCGCGGGGAATTCATCTGGAGCATCACCAAGTGCCAAGGTCCCTCCACCCCGATCCTGTTGGTTTGTCTATTTAAGCCTCCGTCTCCTTCCGCCCCCAGGTCCCCAGTGCCTTCAGAATGACCCATTGAGAGGCGATTCAAGGCCCACCGCCCCCCCACTGCCACCTCCGGGACGATCGGGTCACACAGCCTGGGTCTGATCTCGCTGCTGCCATTCTTGGGGCCAACAATGCTCGTTTAATAGGTGGGCTGAGACTCCTGCCCAAATCTCCAGATATGAATCATGTCATAGCTGGAAGAAGCTTTGGGGTGCAATCCTGACCCGGATGGGGGAAACTGAGGCATGGAGCGAGCCACAGCTGAGCCGAGCGTCCAGGCCTCCTTCCCTCTGGGGAGGCCCTGGTAATGCGATCAGAGCAGCAGACCTTTCTCCAGAGCGGACACACGTGGGATCCGCGTCTTCAGTGTCTCGCCCTACCGGGGCCGGGAAGGAGTAGGAATACAGCAGCACCAGAGCCGTGGCCCCTGCGCTCAGCATCTCTGTTCGAGGTTCTCCTACCATGACTCCCTCGATTTCACGGCCGCTCTAGGAAAGCTGGAAGCACGTGCCAGTCTCCCCATTTTACAGATGAGGAAAAGCGAGGCACACGGAGGCTAAGGCCAGGAACGTGCACCTGGTGGCCCCCAGAGTCTTGCCCAGGATGGGGTTTGGCTCCATCCTTACAAAGAGGGGGCCTGCCTCGCCCAGGGCCACCCAGCTAGAGCTTCATGTCCTGGACCGCAGACTGGGGGTCCGAGGCGGAGAGAAGTGCAGGGCGTGGGGGGGCCTCTGAGGGTGCAGGTCAGAGAGGGGCTGGGTCGCGATGTCCCAGCGAGGCCCCAGCCCTGGCCTCCAAGGGTGGTCAGGGTCACAAAGGCCAAGAGACAGAGGCCCACAGGCTGCAGCGGCCCGACCGCCTCTCCCGGGTTGCCTCGGGTTCTCTTGCTCTAAGACTTGCAAGGAGCCCAGTTTTCACCTTAGCAGAGTCCTTGGCCCTTGGCAACCAGCCCCTCCTGCATGCCTGGGATTTAACTGCCGTTTCTAGGTTTAGCTGCTGCGGGAGCTGGAGCGAAGGGGGTTAGTTGGGCTTGGGGAGGCATTCCCTACCCCCTCGAGACTGGTGAGCGACCCTGGGCAGGACTCAGAGGCCTCAGTCGTCCCAGTTGTTGGACAAGGTGGTCTCTGAGATGCTTCCGGCTGGCTAGTTTCTGTCCTGGGGATGCTTGAATGTCTGGGAGGCAGAGAGCCACTGATGTCTGCCCCGCTTATCTCAGGGATGGGGAGAAGGAGAGAAGGAGAGGCAGACACAGCCAGGCATGGAGGCAGAGAGAACAGAGGAGGCCCATGGGTTGAGGCGTGGAGGTGGGGGTGAGAGAGCAATCAGAGTGAGATGGGCACAGGGGAGCCCGGCCGGGGCTGCCTCTCACCGACAGCAGGCACAGGGGCCCCAAGCTGGAGCAGCTGGAAGTGGTCGCTGAGCAGCCCAGCCTGCCAGGCCCTCTGCCCTGCCCACCACATCTGGCTTGGGCCTGGCAGGGCATGGGGCTGGGGAGGGGAATGGAGGGGCAGGGCAACCTGCCGCATATCCCCTATATCTGAGCAGCCTTATATCCCCCAGATCTGCCTCTTGTTGTTCAGGCGCTCAGTCGTGTCCAGCTCTGCGACCCCAAGCACTGCAGCCCGCCAGGCTTCCCTGTCCTTCACCGGCTCCCGGAGTTTGCTCAGACTCGTGTCCGTTGAGTCGGTGAAGCCATCCAACCATCTCATCCTCTGTCACCCCCTTCTCTTCCTGCCCTCAATCTTTTCCAGCTTCAGAACTCAGCCACTGCCCCTCCTAGGTGTCAGGATGGGACCACCTACTCGCTGGTCTCATTGCCCACATTCTCGACCCTGAGCGGAACCCACTGTCCCAAAGCCACAGCCCACCCCTGGGCCCATGGAAGAATCGTTTTCCCTGCCTAGAGTGCTTCAAACCCCAGTGCCTTTGCATGTCAAGTGCTGTGATGGTTCACTTTATGTCAGTTTGACTGGGCCACGGTACCCAAGTATATGGTCAACTGTTATTCTAGATGTTTCCGGATGGGATTCATATTTAAATCAACAGACCTTGAGTAAAGCAGATTGCCCTCCATTATGTGGGTGGGCCTCATCCCATCAGTTGCAGACCGGATGAGAACAAAGAGAATGACCTCTGCTGAGCAGGCGGGAATTCTCCAGTGGATGGTTTCCACACTTGAACGGTAACACTAGCTCTTCCTGGGACTCCAGCCCGCTGGCCCACACTGTAGATTGAGAGCTCGCCAGCTTCCATACTCACATGAGCCAATGTCTTAAAATAAATCTTTCTCTCTATACCTACTTTCTACTGATTCTGCTCCTCTGGAGAGCTCTGACTCATACAAATATCCTTCAAAGGACACCTCTTCCAGCAAGTCTTCCCTGATCCCTAAGCAGAGTCCTCTGCTTTTCTGGTCTATCTCGGCCCTTCATGCTGCCTCAGTTATGGCATTTGTCACACCATGTTCCACTGAATTTTAAGTCAAACTCCCTTCCTAGGGAGTAAGTTCTGCACATTAGGGACTGTAGACAATTTACCCAAGTTCTCAGCACTGCCCAGCACAGGGTCTTGCACAGACGAGGTACTGGCTGGCTGGAAAGATGAATAGATGAATGCGCCATGGGAGGAAAGCAGGAAAGAAGGCAGGGAGAGTGGACGAACAGGTGGAAGCACGGGTGGGTGGATGCACAGAGGTGCAGTGATGAGTAGGTGGATGGACGTGTGAATGGGTGGAGAGACGGAAGGAAGCGCGGGCAAGGGGTGGCAGATGGGAGCTTAGCTGTGTGGACAGGCGGACAGGTGGAAGGAAGGGTGGGTGATGGGCAATAGATGGATAAGTGTGTGGATGGGTGATGGACAGATGCGTGGACAGGTGGATAGGTGGATGGGTGGGTGATGGACAGATGCGTGGACGGGTGGATAGGTGGATGGGTGGGTGATGGACAGATGCGTGGACGGGTGGATAGGTGGATGGGTGGGTGATGGACAGATGCGTGGACAGGTGGATAGGTGGATGGGTGGGTGATGGACGGATGCGTGGACGGGTGGATAGGTGGATGGGTGGGTGATGGGTGATGGACAGGTGGATGCGTGGATGGGTGGGTGTGGATAGGTGGATGGGTGGGTGATGGACAGATGCGTGGGACAGGTGGATAGGTGGATGGGTGGGTGATGGACAGATGCATGGGACGGGTGGATAGGTGGATGGGTGGGTGATGGACAGATGCATGGGCGGGTGGATAGGTGGATGGGTGGGTGATGGACAGATGCGTGGACGGGTGGATAGGTGGATGGGTGGGTGATGGACAGATGCGTGGACGGGTGGATAGGTGGATGGGTGGGTGATGGACAGATGCGTGGACAGGTGGATAGGTGGATGGGTGGGTGATGGACGGATGCGTGGACGGGTGGATAGGTGGATGGGTGGGTGATGGACAGATGCGTGGACGGGTGGATAGGTGGATGGGTGGGTGATGGACAGATGCGTGGGACGGGTGGATAGGTGGATGGGTGGGTGATGGACGGATGCGTGGGACGGGTGGATAGGTGGATGGGTGGGTGATGGACAGATGCGTGGACAGGTGGATAGGTGGATGGGTGGGTGATGGACAGATGCGTGGACAGGTGGATAGGTGGATGGGTGGGTGATGGACAGATGCATGGACGGGTGGATAGGTGGATGGGTGGGTGATGGACAGATGCGTGGACAGGTGGATAGGTGGATGGGTGGGTGATGGATGGATGCGTGGACGGGTGGATGGGGTGTGTGTGTGGATGCGTGGAAGGATGAGCTGGTAGGTAAGTGGATGGATGAATGAACCCAAGTCTCTATGGTTAAGGAGCTCCCCAGTGGGTAAGGGGGTGGCTTTTGCTCACAGCTCACTTCCACCCCAAGCAGGAAGGCTCGGGGCCCTTACGAGGAGCCTGCAGATTCCTGGGGAGTGACCTCCCCTCAGTCAGTGGGACCCCCAGTCAATCCCTCTGCAGAGGCTCAGCCAGGTGCCGGCTTCATGGGCATAGGGTTTGGACTGTCCCAACCCTGAGCTCGGTTCTGCTGTGTCCCAGCTGTGTGGACAAGTCACTGCCCCTCTGTGGGTCTCCTGAGAGGTCATGTCACACACGTGGGCCCAGGGCGTGCGCTTTGGAGCCCGCCCGCCCACCCGAATCTGTCAGTCCGCCCCCCTGCCTCAGTCCCCTGATGCGTGACTGGGATGACGCCAGGCCCTCGCGCACGGCATTGTCCCGAGGATTAAATGGATTCACGCGCTGGGAACAGCGCTTGGCAACGCCATCACCCATGAACACTAGGCGTTGCCCATGTCACGGCACCATCAGGAAGGGAAAACAAGATCATGCAGGCGAAATGCTGGCTGGGTGCCTGGGGATCGCTCCGTAAATCATGCTTCCTTGATCTCCATCATGACCCCGTTTTTCCTGGCAGGGAGAGCCCGAGGCTATGAGAAGACGGGCGGCTTGGCCAAGGCTGGGCAGTGTGTGGGTGGTGGAGATGGGGTCCACACCGGGCCTGGCCACTCCCGGCCTCCAGCCCTGTCCAGAAAGCCCGAGGCGCTGGGGCAGGAGCAGGGAGAGCTCAGCAGGTGACAGGCCGGGCTGGCCCAGGAGGCCTGGGGCTGGAGCCCCAGCTGGAGCAGGTCTGGGGGGAGCCATAGGCCAGGGCACCAGGCTCAGGGCAGGGGCGGTGAGGAGACGCTCAGAGGTGGGGCTGGAAGCCGTGCTCCCACGCTCTGGCCTCGGTGGAGAGGGGTGACAAGACACGAGAGGTACCCCGTCGCCCTGCCCAAGTAGCTGCGTGCAGGCAGCAACGGAGGCAGTAGATTTCCATCCCTGCCGAGAGGCAACACAGTGCCAGAAAGCACCTGCAGAAGGCAGGGCCACCTCCCATCTCTCACCGATGGCGATGCCAGTAACACAGCCTCGGGAGCGCGAGGGGGCGCCGGGCCCCGCGAGGACAGAGGCAAGAGGGGGCGAGCGCTACTGTTCCCATTTTACAGATGCAGAAACCGAGGCAGGCGGAGGCGTGTGAGTGACTAACCCCCAGTCTGGCCTGCCTCTGCCAGCCTTCCTGGCCCCAGTCCACCTGCCACATGGCGGGTGAATCCCCGGGTTCCACAGTGTGGGATGTCAGACCCGGGGGGTGCAGGGACAGCAGAGAGCGGGAGGGGGTTCTGGGGGAGGGTCCCAGGTGGGGGGATGGGGAGTGAGCAGAGGAGGGTGCGGGGCTCAGTGGCGTCTTCTTGGGGCTCGCCACCAAGGGTTTGCACCATCGCCCAGCACAGTGTGAGGCCCGTTTTTGGGGTGACAGCTGGTCTCTTGCCCGCCCCCCCTCACAGATGAGGAAACTGAGGCGTGGGTGAGGGACAGAGGGGACCGGGGGGGCTTGGGACTCAGGGTGGGAGGAGTGCGCAGGGCCTGAGAACGGCCGGAAGTAACAGGACAAAGCCTGGGAAACGTGGTTGCGTGTTTACCAGCCGGGAGATTAAACTCCATGCAGCCGGGGGCTCACTAGGGAGGCTGGCAGGCAGCAGCAGCCCTGCGGAGGGAGGCAGGCTGCGTGTGAGGGTTGCAGCCGCCAGGCCAAGCCCCAAGCACGCTCTGCGTCAACTCCCTTTTTAAACCGTCTCCACAGCAAGGGGTAACGCGCCCTGGGCCAGGCTCTGGGCACTGCACACACATCAACCTTCATAACAGCCCCCAGGCAGACGGGGGTCCTGAAGGCAGGGCAACGGAGGGGCAGAGATGGGATCTGAACCGGGACTGAGGGCCCAGGGCTCCTGAGCTCAAATCCTCTACTGCCGGACACTTTCGGTTTGCTGGAAGGACAGGACAGCCAGTGCAAAGGCGTCCAGGACGCCCCGCCCTGCGCCGAGCCTCTGCGAGGGCCTGCTTGGTTCTGCGTCCATGGTTGTTTTCATCTTTGAGATGGCACTGAACATCCCCACGTAACAGTTGACCAAACGGAGGCTCAGGGGTGTTGGTTACTTGCCAACAAGTTGGTTGCTTGTTGGTTAGGTTGCCCAGTCGGGGTGGGCTGTCATCTTATGAGAGGAGGCCGGGACCTTGGCCCAGGAAGGCAACTAACTCAGTCCTGAATCAAGGAAGACTTCCTGGAGGAGGTGGCGCTGACCTGAGCGTGAAAGAGGAAGGGCTGGCTTGGTCCCAAAAGGCTGGAGCTTCGCAGAGCAGGGAAAGAGCATGGACCTCAGGCTGTTGGGGGTGGAAGGGTGCACACGGGGGAACCAAATAACCAGCAAGACCCAATCCCTCCTTCTCAGAAAACAGGCACCCCTCCAAGGGACTGGGAGGCCCAGGGGTCCCAAGCCCCCTCCACATCTGATATCAAATCCCCACCAAGCACCTGGCCTTGGGCTGGGCCCCCAGCAGGTGCCCTTAACAAGTCTAGTCACAGAGCCGCAGAGCTGGGAGGGACTTCGTGCACATCTGCCCGTGAACAAGGGGCAGACGGAGGTGCAGAGAGAGTGCTGGACTTGCCAGGGTCACACAGCAAGGTGGGGACAGACGCGGGCTCACAGCCGGCTCCCTCACCCCTTCAGGCCCCAGCCCCCGGTTCCACCTCAAGGAGGTTGGCTGTCACTGTGTCCCTGCACAGAATCACAGGGCGCCTGCTCAGGTCCGCGCGGATCTTAAAGACTCAGGGCTGAATGATGACGATGATGATGAAGTACTAATAGCATTGCTGGGCTTCCCTGGTGATTCAGATGGTAAAGAATCTGCCTGAAACACAGGAGACGCGGTTCAAACCCTGGGTCGGGAAGATCCCCTGGAGGAGGGCATGACAACCCACTCCAGTATTCTTGCCTGGAGAATTCTATGGACAGAGGAGCCTGTCCGCTGCAGCATGGGCTGCAGTCCATGGGGTCGCAAAGAGTCGGACCTGATGAGTGCCTAACGCTTTCACTTTCAACAGTACCACTAGCAGTAATGGCTCACCATCCTGGGTACCTGCGGGGATGAACGCTTCTCCTGTAGTACTCCCCAGCATACTCACAAGCTTTGGGAGCTGAACGCTACTCTCCTCCCTCTTTCCCTGCAAAGAGGCCCGGAGAGGTAAAGTCACTGCCTCCAGGCCCTGCAGAGGTTAGTGGCCAAGCCCAGGTTGTCCAGCTCTGCAGCCCCGCCCCCGTGGAATCGAGTCTCTCTGTCCTCCCAGGCGACAGTACACCAGGACAGACAGACACACCCCAACTCTAATCGCGTGGAAGAGTCCCCGTTGGAGGAGACGGTGCTCAGCTGGCAGCAGCCAGCCCCCCTCCCGGAGGCTGGCGTCACCTCCAGGCACTGACCGCGCCGTGTCCGCCATCCACAGCCCTACCTTTTCCTTAATAAGTCTTGGCCCTGAACTTGTAGGTGCGTCAGAGGAGAGCAGAGACTGACAACACCGTCTTGGCAGGGCGGGGGCCGGCCCCCAGCCCGCGCCTGGCTCTCGAGGTTGTCACAGGCACCCCTCCACGCTCACTGCCCAGTGAGGGCCTGGGGGCTGGCAGGCGGGGCTCTAGGCCTGCAGGCGTGCTCTGCCCACACCTGTCTCCACCAGCCTGCTGGAATGTAGAGCCTGGCACGGCCAGGAGGCCCAGGTGTGGTGGGTGAGTCCTGCTCAGGGTGGGGAGGGGGGTGTCAGGTCGGGGGGCTGGGGCGTGGTGGTAATGGAATAAGTGACAGCTGTGTTTGAACCCTGGGGCTCAGCTTCCTAACTGGGAAATTCTGGGCTGGTCTCTGTGCCTCTCAGAGCCTCAGTTTCCTCATCTGTGAAATGGGAATTCTGAAATCAGAGAGTTTGAAAAACAGCCAGCGTACGTCAATTAGATCTCAAGAAAGGTGGAATTTAATTACATGGTTAATTTAAAAATTATAATAAATAAAGATAAAAGCAACTGGCTAGAGCCAGGCATGTAGTGGACGTCCTGCATAGTGGCTTCCATCCCTGGGTGAACCAGATGGCTTTCCAACCTCATTCAGGATTCAGTCTTGAGGAGTGGGGATCATGGCTGGTAGGTTTTGAACTGTGGTGTTGGAGAAGACTCTTGAGAATTCCTTGGACTGCAAAGAGATCCAACCAGTCAATCCTAGAGGAAATCAGTCCTGAATATTCACTGGAAGGACTGATGCTGAAGCTGAAGAAGCCCCAGTACTTCGTCCACCTGATGCAAAGAGCCAACTCATTGGAAAAGACCCTGATGCTCAGAAAGATTGAAGGCGGGAGAAGAAGGGGACAACAGAAGATGAGATGGTCAGAGGGCATCAGCAGCTCAATGGACACGAGTCTGAGCAAGCTCCGGGAGTTGGTGATGGACAGGGAGGCCTGGCGTGCTGCAGTCCGTGGGGTCGCAGAGAGTCGGACACGACTGAGTGACTGAACAACAGCTTACTATCCACCCCCCTCCAGCCTCCCCTCTGTGCTCAGACTCTATACTCCTGAAGTCCCTTCTCTCTCTGGCCCCTGAGCCCTCTGTACGCTGTTCCCTCTGTCAGGAAAGCAACCCTTCCCCCCTCCCATCTGGCCAGTTCTCCTTCCTCTTCCTCTGCTTAGACCTCACCTGCTGTTTCTGGAACAGTCCAGATAGTGAGCCCTCAAGGGTAGGGCCCACATATGTCCCGAGCATGAGCGTGTCCACGGTGCTTCCTGGGCCCTGGTACACAGGAGGTGCTCAGTAAATGCTCAGCGAAAGGTTTGCTCACGCTTGCTCTCCTCTAGGGATGGAGCTCCGTTACTGTCAGGCAGCAGGGCCAGCCGTCCAGCCCGCCAGACTGTCTTCATGAAGCCCTTTTGTCTGCGCTCCGCGTCACAAGTCTTCGCCTGCGATGGCCGCCAAGACGCAGCAGGTGTCAGCGCTGGAGGCCCGGAGATCCATGCGACGCGGCTCAAGGGTGACGGAGCAACGGCTGCGATGGCCGGAACAGCGCGTCAGCGGCCACACCGTGGGGCCTGAGAGTCCTCATGTTCTGGACACCTGATTTGTCCGGCCCCACCTGGCAAAAGGAAAGAGGAACGAGAACCCAGGGTGAAGAAAAAGAGGAAATCTGATGTTGGCTTTGCTCACGCCAGCACCCTCCGCCCCGCCCCACAATTTCCTTCTGTTGCCTCTGCAAGGAGGGTGTGCATGGCTGGACCAATGAGACCTCCCCCCCAGAACACTCCAGGCCTTGGGTACCAGGCGGAGCCTTTTCTCCTGACGACCCTCAGAGGACACGATCCCCAGTGGGCCAGGAGTACTGGGACCATTACCCCCTCTTCCCTGCCCAAGCCTCTTGAAATCACCTGTGGCCCCTCCTCCTGTTCCAGCCCTGCAGGGAGATTTTCGAGGTCACTAATACCCAGAGCTTTGAACTGGGGATATCTCCAGTGTGGACAGAAAGCTTCCCCCGGCTCCTTAGGCGCTTTGCTGAGCAGACTCACACCGCTAAGCTTTCCTGACCGAGTCAGAGCCGCACTGCCAACTGAAATACCAGCTGTAAGTCAGTGAGGTTGTGGACTCCTGACCCCACACGGGTGGCCCCAGTTAGCCGCTGACCTCTGTCACTTTCCTTTGCCCTCTTTTTGCCCTTGGTTTTTCCAAGAATAACTACAACACCTTCCCTTGCACGGGCTCGTCGTATGACATCACCCTGACACTCCTCTCTTTGAGGGGTAAAGTCCCCGTGTTCTCTTCCCTTGAGTCTTTGGCGAAGATAGAACAATGCTGAGCAGCTTCCAGGGCAGATCATAGCAGCAAGGCACCATCCCCCTGGTTCTTCTGGGACACTTGCTCTTGGAACCCAGCTGCAGAGCTGTCAGGAAGCCCAGGTAATCTGTGGAGACCCATGTGGGGAAGCTCAAAGGCTCTGCCAGTTGAGCCGAAGGATGACCTGGAGTTGACCAGTAGGCGGGACGGGGAAAGGGTACCCAGCAGACAAGGGGAGCAGCATGTGCAGAGGCTCAGAGGCAGGAGAGAGCTTGGCGCACCTGGGCAGTGCCAAGAGGTGCAGGGTGGGGGGCAGGGCACGCCACGGAGGCTGGAGGGGATGGAGCGCCTGTGGCCAGGGCCCAAGAGGACTCTGGAGGCTGGCTGAGCGGGAGGGCCTGGGCAGCTGGGGAGAAGCGTAACACATGATGGCAGTGCTGTGCAACTTCAGCCGGGTGGGCAGTGCACTCAAGGGGCTGAGCCTGCAGGCGGGTGGGAAGAATGAGACCTGCTGGGGGCCTGGACTAGGGTGGTGGCAGTAGGGATGGAGGGAGAGCTTTGTGGGCGGTGGTACCACTGGGTCTCTCGGCCAGGCTCACTGTATTACTGCAGCTGGTGTGACGGCTGGGGGGAAGGGAACAGCCTCTGACCTATAGGATGGCCGCCTGGGGTCAGTCTTCGGCAGCAGGGCCATGACGGGGTCAGAGTGGCAGGCCACGTGGGGTGTGAATCCCAGAGGCCTGCAGCCCAGGCTCCCCCACCACCATCAGGCTGACAGGAACAACAGCGGTCCTTACCAAGGGCCTCCTGCACGCCAGACACTGGCGAAGAGTGTGGCATCCTCTCTTGTAATTGTCTATGAATATGAGGTAGATGCCCATTTTACAGATGAGGAAACTGAGACTCTCAGGTAAGGTAAGCCACCATCCCAAGGCCTCTCAGTTGGGAAACCGCAGAAGCAGGACTGGACGTCGGCACCTTCCTGGAGGCTGTGGAATCCGCCCGCCTTGGGGATGAGCCACCAGGTCTGGCATTTGCGGATTTCTGAGGAGCTTTGGGCGGGAGGCTGCGGGGTCAGAGACATCTCATTGGAATGTCAGAAGGAATGGGCTGAGTCAAAGTCCACTCAAGCCAAATTCCCCAGATTTTGTCTGAAGAAATCCTCCCACTGCTCACACAGGAATAAAAGATTGGAGAGTCAGGCCTGTGCTGACCTATGACGGGGTGAGGGGCCCAAGCCAGGTCTGGGGGTCGCGGCCAGGCCTCCGGCCCAGGAGCAGCTCCTGGAAGAGGCTCTGCCCCAGTCCCTGCTGCCTCCGTGCTGCCTCCGGATGGAGGTGCAGCTTTCTGGAAGTCCTCAGCCTAGGGTCTGGGCTTGAACAATGACCTTGTCCCTGGGGGGCTTCAGGGGCTACGGGTTACCATCTCATAGGCTCTGTCTCTCCTGGGCACATGTGTCCATCCTCCAGATCTGTCCTGCCAACCTGGCTGCCTGGCTGATCTACCGGGGAGCCTTATAAAAACTAACGCCTGGGCACATCCCTGCCGGCCCGGTGGCTAAGACTCCGTGTTCCCAAGGCAGGGGTACCCTGGTTCCACCCCTGGTCAGAGAACTAGACCCCACATGCAGCAACTAAGACTGAGGATCCCGCGTGTTACCACCAAGACCCTGCACAGCCAACAAAAATCAGAAAACCCAGCGGCAACAACTGACACCCAGGCCGCAGGCCAGAGCCAGCACCATCAAAGTTCCTCATTTGATCCCGACGCGTGGCTGGCGCTGAGAACAGCCGTGAAGAGCGTTGCCTTTGGGATCACATGTGTGCGGGCTCAACTCCAGACTCTGCTTGTGTGCTGGGTGACCCTGGGCACGTTTGGCAACCTCTCTGAGCCTTGTTTCCTCCTTCTATTGGGAGGGACACTCTTGTCATGGGCCTGAAGGGATTAAAGCATATGATTTGGGTCCATAGCTTGGAACTTAGAGCTCAAAAGAAAAAAAAAAAGGCACCTAAATTCATCCTGCTCACAGCAACATCGACCTTGCTGAGTGGAAGGGGACACTCTGACTCCTGATTTCAAAGGAGCACGTCAAAAAGGGACTTCTGGAACCGAGCTCGGAGGCTGGAACTGTTACGCTGAAGTCCCATCACAGCCAGACATGCTTGATGCCTTCCTCCTCGAGGATTCGGAAGTGAAGGCCAGTGTCGCTGACGTGGGCGGTGAATTCGAGGGCTACGTGGGCTTTCTGTCTGGAATCAGCGGGTCCTGCCGTGTTGGATGTTTCCCAGAGCAGGGCTGCGGCTCTGGCAGCTTGTCAGAGCCCCCTCTGCCCTGCCGCGCCTGCAGCACCCCTTCTGGGTCGCAGGATGGAGGAAGGGGCTGGGAGAGCAGCCCCCGCCCTGGCCAGGGTGATGCACACACCACGTGCCTTGACGAAACAAGCCGTGTCTGGCGCTCTCCGCTCGCCACATTCTGTTGTGAACACCTTGCATACCTTGCCTCATTTGCTCCTCCAAACTACCTTATGAGGTGAGCGTCCTTAGGCTCCATTTTGCAGATGGGAAAACCGAGGTGCGGAGCAGTCAAGCAAGCACCTTGTGCAAACCAACGCACGGTAAGTGGCAGAGGCAAGGGCTGAGCCCAGGCCGGCCCGCTCCGTGAAGCACGGAGAGCTCCCTGAGCTGTCCGCCATCAGGGTGGCTGCGCACAGAGGCGGCTCCACAGAGGAGGAGGCCGAGCTCTGGGGCTTTGCAGCCCCAGGGCCACAGGCCAGCCAGACTCTGCACCGGGCCTGTCTGACGTCAAAGCCTGGCTTTGATTAGCTATCCATTTCACATGCAGTGTGTGTCTATATCAGTCCCAGTCTCCCATTTATCCCTTGCCCCCCAGCCCCTTGCTTCTCCCCCTCAGCAGTCGTGTTTGCTTTCGATACTTGTAACTCCATTTCTATTTTGTAAATAAGTTCAGTTGTTCCATATTTTTAGATTCTACATAAAGAATCTAATCTACCAAACAGCATAAGGCACGCTTCTCATTATTCTGTAATGACCTTTATGGGAAAAAATTTAAAGAAAGAGTCCATGTATATTCACTCTGCTGTACAGCAGAGACTAACGCAACCCCGAGGAGCCACTATACTGCAATAAAAATAAAACAAGAACTTCCTTCATCCTTTCATTCACTTATCATTTATTCATTCACTCTCTCTCTGTCTCATCAACACTTTAGAGCATCTACTGTAAACCTGGCCTTGGTCTGGGTGCCAGGGAGACAGAGATGAGACAGGCCCTCTGCCCCCAAGGCCGTCCCAGGCAGTGGGGCAGACTAACAAGCAATCTCCCTGGAATTTGGAGAAAACAGAGACTGAGAGGGCCTCCCTGAGGAGGAGGGGACTGAGAGGCATCACCCAGCTTTCAGCTGGGCGTCAAGGGATGAACAGGAGTTCACTCGTGAGGCGGAAGATAGATGGGTCCCAGGCTGGGCAGCCAAACCAGCAGGAGCGAGAAAGGAGCTGAGCCCTGCCCAGATGAGAGAGAAAATACCACATATTCCTCATTCCCAAGGTCAAGGACATCCTCCTAACTACGCACGCACAGAAAGGCTCCTTGGAGGTCAAAAGAGCGGGGGTATTGCCTCACAGTAAGTGATGTCAACGTACCCACCGGCCTTCTCGCTAGAATCCATCTTGGCTCAGAGAGAAGCACACAGGAAGACGCCGAGACGGACCGAACACGGACTCAGAACCAGGTGAAGTAAGGGGACTGCCCACAGGAAACCCGGAAGAAGTGCCCCAGAAAGGCGAGCCAAGCCACCACGAGGGCGTGACTCTCTCTGACCTGCCCATGTGACTATGCACACGCACACGTCTTCCTCCTGACAAACACTGGGCTCGCTTCCCCGCTGTCCGCCTCTGTGTGGAGATTCACTTCCACACAGGCGACAAGCTGGGCCTCATCACTGGCCGCTGGTCCCCGGGGGTCTGGTGGCCAGGATTCGACGCGCCCCCTGCCACTGCCTGGGCTCAGTCTCTGGCCGGGAACTGAAACCCTGCTTCAAGTCGCTGCGGGCCGAGGCCACCGAGGTCACCGGGGCCTGGCCAGGGCGAGTGAATCATCTCACAGGTCACAAGACCGAGCTGGTGACCTTGGCGAAGGAGGCTGCAGGGGAGAGAGACGCTGCTGAACCTGGCTCCATCACTCCCTAGACAAGTGAGCGTGACTGAGTCACTTCCTTCTACGCCTCAGTCTCCCTTCCTGGAAAATGGGGGCCCTGGTGTCCACGCGTCAGGCTCCCCACCAGTTCATCACCCGGCCCTCCCTTCCTTGTTGGGGAGTGCTTGTGTGGCCCCTTTCTCTGGGCCTTGCTTGTGCTGGGCTCTCAGTCCAGTCCCCCCACCACCACCCCAATCTCCCAGCTTCCAAGGTTTCACCTGTCCAATCCGTCGGGAGCTTTCTGGGACGCATTTCTGACGTGGTGCGTCCCCTGCTCAAATTCTGGGGCTCCCCATTGCTCCAGGATGAAACCCAGGTCCTTGTGCTCTGGGCCTTGGGGAGCTGGTCACCCCTGCCCTTCTGTCTCCTCCCCACCAGCGGACGTTGGTAATTTGATCTCTGGTTCCTCTGGCTTTTCTAAATCCAGCTCGAACCTCTGGAAGTTCACAGTTCACATACTGTTGAAGCCTCGCATGGAGAATTTTGAGTGTTACTTTGCTAGCGTGTGAGATGAGTGCAATTGTGAGGTAGTTTGAACATTCTTTGGCATTGCCCTTCTTTGGGATTAGAATGAAAACTGACCTTTTCCAGTCCTGTGGCCACTGCTGAGTTTTCCATATTTGCAGGCATATTGAATGCAGCACTTTAACAGCATCATCCTTTAGGATTTGAAATAGCTCAACTGGAATTCCATCACCTCCACTAGCTTTGTTCATAGTGATGCTTCCTAAGGTCCACTTGACTTGACAGCAGCAGTAATGTGCAACAGACCTCAGTCTCATAAGTGAATCTGATAAATAAACTTCTCACAAAGTCATGTGTCGGGGAAAACAGTTGGGAGACTGTTCTAGCTTAAAGAGACTGACCTGGTCGTCACGTGCGACACATACCCCTTCTCTAGACCTGGGTTCCAGGAACTTCCCCGGCGGCCGAGTGGTTGAGCCTCTGTGCTTCCAGTGCAGGGGGCGTGGGTTCAATCCCTCGTCGGGAAACAGATCCCACAGGCTGCACAGTGCAGCCCAAATAAAATAAAATCAATAAGAGGATCCTGGTTCTGGGAAAGAAAAGAGGACAGAGGGAAGACCCAGCCACGTGGAATACCCGGGGGCAACTTGAGTCTGGATGGAGAATTAGTAGATCGTTTTAATTTTCTCTCGTATTAATGGCGACGTACTTATGTTGAGCAAGGTCCTTGCTCTTTGGGGACACATGATCGAGTATTCAGCAGTCGGGAGGCGTGAAGTCCTAGCTTGGGCTTCAGCCACAGAGCACACGTGTTCTGTTCTGAGGAGCCCTCACTGTGGTCATGCCTCTGGGCTACCGCACATGCGGTTCCCCTGCCCGAGATGCTTGTCCT
This sequence comes from Bos mutus, assembly GCF_027580195.1. NCBI lineage: Eukaryota > Metazoa > Chordata > Mammalia > Artiodactyla > Bovidae > Bos > Bos mutus. Next base: position 58,045,105 of record NC_091638.1, read on the forward strand.
TGCTGGGTCTAACGAGATGCCAACCACCCAGGTTAAGGGCTGTGGAGATGAGATCTGAGGGGAGGGACCAGGGAGACTGGAAGGACGGGAAAAGCAGAGGCACGGAGTTTTGCCAACACTTTATGCCACAAGCAGGGCTCTCCTAGAAGCTGGCGGCCAGACCTCAGGCTTCAGGGGTGAGTACTAGGCCACCGGGAAGAGGCGAGGTGAGCAGGCAGGGCACGCAGTGCAGGGTTTCAGGCTGCCAGAAATCTGGGGCATACAGTTCTGTCTGGTCTTGTCCGCGGTCAGGAAAGGTTCACGGAAAACAAACACTCTCATCCCTGATTAAGGGCGATGGTGAGGACCCTCAGGCCCTCTAACCAAGAGAGGCCTTACCCGGAGGGCTGAGCCTGGCCACATCCCTTGTCCTGGAGGCCCGCCTGGGCTGCTCGAGGGAGACAGGCCCCCACAGAGAGGTCTCCGCACACTAGACAGATGTTTTCCTCCAGATGCTGTTCAGGGACTGTGTTTCGAGGTGCTGGAGACATCTGAGGAGAGGGAAACGCTCTGGAAGCAGACAGATACCTCGGGGTGGGAGCAGGGGGGCGGGGGGCCTTGCCTCTTTCTAGAGCTTCCTTTGATGCATCCCTCAACGGCCCGTGGCCGGGAAGGGTTTTTTCCAGGACAGTGGGGGCTCCCGAGAGTTCCGATGGGCACGACCAAATCCAAGACCGCCTCCTCGTGCCTCTTTGTCCATCGTCTGCCTACATACCTCCCGGGATGGGAGGCTCACTTCCTGGCCAGGAAGCCCACACACAGTTCAGCTGGAACCGGCTTCACCCTCCCTTGCCGTGAAGGGTCTTGGGCTTCCTCGCCCTGGGGAGCCCCCTGCAGAGGCTTGGGGTCAGCAGTCAGCTCCCTGCCGCTGCCCCGCCCCTGGCAAACAGTTCCCTCCCTTTCCCCTCTTCCACCCCAGCCTGGAGCACCTTCATGCCTCGACACCCGGGCTGAGCTGCACCAGGAAGCCAGGAGAGTTAGTGGTATTGAAGCATGGTTAAGGGGGCAGTGTTAGCCCTACAGCCATGGGGTCTAACTCCAGCAGGACCACTTCCTGACTGTGTGTCCTAAATTCCCTGAGCCTCCACTTACTCATCTGTCAAATGGGAACAATGAGGCGCCTCCCTCACAGGGCTGAATAAGATAAGCTGGGCGGGCCTTTCTGCACCTCCCCACCACCCCGCTCTGGGGCTCAGCCTGCCTCAACGCCCTCCCCAGCCCGAAGGGTCCGCCCCTTCCTCTCTTTGCGCTCTGCTCTTTCCAGCCCCCAAGCTGTTGCCTCCGCCTGGTATGTCCACTCCTCTGCCTTCTTGGTTGCCCACCCCATTCATCCTTCAGGGAGGGCACTGCTTCCAGAGCCTCAGTCTCCCCACCAGAGAGGTTTTGGGGCAGGATGACTGGGATCTGGGGCCGGAAGACTGTCCTCTGTTCAGATCGTATGACCCTGCGCAAGACCCTTCTGCCCCTGAGCCTCATTTGGCCTCTTCTGAGAAATGGGGACAAGAACCAAGCTCTTGCCCTGTGCTCTGGCACGTCCTGGGAGCTGCAGAGGTGACCCTGGGGTGCAGGTGCAGCCGTGCAATTGTGCATTTCCTGGAAAAAGAAAGCAATTTGGGCCCAACCTTCAGGGCCTGAAGCGTTGCGGTTACATAAATTCCGAAACTTATTTTTCCCTGTAATTATGACAAACTCCTGGAGCCCCGAGCGAGTGGGCCCTGGCCTCAGTTCTCGCTTCTGCACTTGTTGGAACAAACCCCAGAATTAATTTAATTACCGTCCCGGGCTTCCGTCCAGGTGGGCCCTGCCAGGGCGCCTCCCTCTGGATTTCATTAAGTCCCTTGTCAACCTCACCCGCTCCGCACTCCGGGCTTCTCTCGGAGCCAGCCCACCGAGCCGGGGGAGGGACCGGCGCCGGCCCCAGCTCCTCAGCTTGGACTTTGTTTGCCTGGGGCTTCCCACAGGTCCCTCCCTTAATAGCCCTGGAGCCAGGAGGCTCCTTGGCAGGGAGGCGGGAGGCTGGGGTCTGGGAGCAGACACAGAGGCAGGTCCTCTGGCCATGTGGGCAGTTTTCAGGACAGTGTCTGGAGACAGAAGCTAGGTATGGAAGGCGTAGAGGCAGCTTCAGTTGGTTGCAGGGAGGGAGGGGGCTCAACAGTTCTGGAAGCTGTGTTCAGGCTTCCGCCTCACCAGGCACCCATGGGGGAGCTTCTGAGCGTAGACGCAGGCTGAGTCCTGCTCCAACTCTCACAGGATTCCTGGTCCCAGACACAGCCTGGTCACAGCACCGCCTCAGACAGAAGCCGAGCTGTGATGCTGCTCCTGACCTGAGCCTTGAAGCCACTCCCAGATGGAGCTCTGGTTCTGGTTCCAGACTGAGCCCTGAGCCTCGTCACAGTCTAAGGCCTAGATTTGTTCCCAGACGAAGCCCTGGTTCGGCTCGTAGACCTACCCCTCGACTCAGTCATGAACGGAGCCCTGGTCTCAGGGTGACTGGGCCGGGTCACGCTCCCACCAGCTTGTTTGGGAATTCCAGTCGCTCGCCTCCTTGCCAGCGCTTGGCATGGTTAGTCTTCTCACTTCAGTTCCAGAAGTACTGGTACCTCCTTGGGGCTTAGTTTGCATTTGTGACAAGTGATGTTGAACATCTTTCCGTGTGTTCCAGTTCAGTTCAGTCGCTCAGTCGTGTCTGACTCTGTGACTCCATGGACTGCAGCATGCCAGGCCTCCCTGTCCATCACTATCTCCCAGAGTTTGTTCAAACTCATGTCCATTGAGTCAGTGATGCCATCCAACCATCTCATCCTCTGTCGTCCCCTTCTCCTCCTGCCTTCAATCTTTCCCAGCATCAGGGTGTTTTCAAATGAATCAGTTCTTCACATCAAATGGCCAAAGGATTGGAGCTGCAGCTTCAGCATCAGCTCTTCCAGTGAATATTCAGGACTGATTTTCTTTAGGATGGACTGGTTGGATTTCCTTGCTGTCCAAGGGACTCTCACGAGTCTTCTCCAACACCACAGTTCAAAAGCATCCATGTGTTTATTGGCCATCATATATCTTTTGTTTTGCCCATTTTTAAACTGTGTTGACTTTTTAAAATTGTGGTAAGAGATATATAACATAAAGCTTACAATTTTATTCATTCTGCTTTCTGTCTCTGTGAATTTGACTCCTCTAGGGACCTTAACTAGGTGGATTCCTACAGTATCTGTCTTTTTATAACTGACTTATTTCATTTAGCACGATATCCTCCATGTCAATCTAACCTGGTGTCAAAACTTGCTTCCGGAGATCAGCCCTGGGATTTCTTTGGAAGGAGTGATGCTAAAGCTGAAACTCCAATACTTTGGCCACCTCATGCGAAGAGTTGACTCATGGGAAAAGACTCTGATGCTGGGAGGGATTGGGGGCAAGAGGAGAAAGGGACGACAGAGGATGAGATGGCTGGATGGCATCACCAACTTGATGGACATGAGTTTGGGTGAACTCCGGGAGTTGGTGATGGACAGGGAGGCCTGGCGTGCTGCGGTTCATGGGTCACAAAGAGTCGGACACAACTCAGCAACTGAACTGGACTGAACTGAACTAAATATTACACTGGACATATGACCACATTTTGTTTATCCAGCCACCTGTCAATGGACATGTTCACCTATAATAATGAATAACGCTGTGAAGTACATGAATATATAAATATCTCTGAATTTATGTTAGATGGTTAGCCATTTCATTATTGAGTTATAGAAATCCTATTTTTGAATTAACAGTTAATTACCAACTATAGTTGAGAGACAGGCTTCCCAGGCGGTGCTAGTGGTAAAGAATCCGCCTGCCAATGCAGGAGGCTCAAGAGACTCGGGTTCGATCGCTGGGTCGGAAAGATCCCTTGGAGGAGGAAACGACAACTCACTCCAGTATTCCTGCCTGGGAAATGCCGTGGATGGAGGAGCCTGGTGGGCTACAGCCCACAGGGTCGCAAAGAGTCAGACACGACTGAGCGCACGCACAGTGGAGAGACAGCGAACTTCTTAGCAACTATCACCTTAGTTAACTGTTAACTGAGCAGTGTTTCAGCCAACACCTCAGTGATCAGCTAATATTTGGTCATTAGCCAATCCTAACTTTCAGCCAAGATCTTACAGGTAGGTTCACACCAGGCTGAGACCCAGCCGAACTGGGGGGGGAGCACGAGGGGGTCATAAGGAAGCGTGACGGTGTTAAGGGCAAACCCCTGAACGGATGAGGGAGGCCCTCGGCGCGTGCTTCGCTCACGTGAACCATAAACCGGGGACAGGGTGAGCCCTCTCCCTTCCTCTAGATGCTGTCCACGGGCGCTGAGCCCCACAAGGGGCCCAGCCCCTATTCGGTACATATTCAATGACCGAACTATAGGGCCATCCACAGCCCTGCTGGGGCAGGTCTGATAGGAGAGCTCTGAGCTTTGGGCCTCGATGTCTCCTTCCAGCAAATGGGCGGGCTGAGGCCTGGAAAAACCCTAACTTGGGGTGAGTGTGGGTGTGGGGCGGGGGGTGTGGGGACGCTGTGCGCCCAGCCTTGGAGCTCACGGGAGGGTGGGAGGGGAAGACAGAAGTGGCGGAGCTGCAGAAGAGGGTGAGATCCCAGGGGCTCCGGCCAGCTCGGACATCAGTCAGGGAGCCATAACACTCGGCGGCTCCCCAGGCCCAGGAGACGAAGCTGCCCTGTCACGCCCCCATCTCCCCGTCCCTCTCCTCTGCACCCCTGCATCCTGTAGTGCTGTCACGCCCTGACTCCCACCCTGAAAGCCACTCTAGCACACAGCTCTGCGCCTTTGCCGTCTGCATCCGATACCCAGAATGCTTTTCCCTTTTCTCCAAGAGACCTTCTGCAGACTTAGTTCAAATGGGATCACCACCTCAGGGGACCCCTTCCTGGGGCCAAGTCTCTCTTGGGAAATGTTTTTAAGGGCCTTGATGGGATCTGAGGCTCTGTGGCTACAAATAGGCTCTGGTTCCTGACTCAGGACCTGGCTCTCCATGAAACTTTTTAAATGAATGAATGAGTGAGTGAATGAATTAATAAGCCCATGAATGAGTGAATGCAAGAGTGAGCGAGAGAGTGGGTGGTGGGTACTGGGCCCCGTGCCTTCTCCCAGGCATAGCAGACCTCAGTCTCAGAGGCACACCTGGCTGACAAGCCACATGTTACTCAGAAACACGTGGAACCCGGTGCCCAGGCCCTACGGTGCAGCCGGCCCTTCTGAGGCGTCTGCCCTGCCTGTTCCGGGGTCTGGGCTCTGCTCCTCCTTGCTCGGCCCCCTTCCCCAGGCTGCACCATCCTGGGTCAGATCCAGGCGCCCTGCCCCAGCTGAGCAGGGCAACGGGTGGTCAGGCCTTGGGCCCTGACATCCCCTGGCCACAGGTACCAGCCTCCTACACTGGGCCCAGGCTGCAGGGCCCCACAGGCAGCTTTGAGGGCCCGACCCAGACTTGCGTGGCTCTCGCTGCAGCCTTGCATTCCTGAGTTTGCTGTGTGGCCCTGGGTGGCTCACCCGACCTCGCGTGACCCACATCTGCGTCACTCACACATCTGCACGGGGCTCCCTGACCTTGTCTCCTAACGCCGCCCCGTTGGCCTGGGACGCATCCCGCTGGTTCCCACACTGGGGTCTGAAACGCTCCTCCGAGATCTTGGTCCCTCCCCATCTTTGTGTCTCAGTCCAAAGGTCGCCTCCTCAGCGGCCCTGGCCGCTCTGGAAGGTGAGGGGTCAGCCCAGCCTGCTGCTCCTCCTGCCGGGTGGTCTCGGACCCTGGGAGGAGACCTCTCCTGGGTGGTGGGCCCCGCGTCTCACATCCTGGGGAGCACAGGGCACTGGGCTGCAGAACTCTGGCCCCTCTGTGTGCTGTAGACTGCCGGCTGAACCTCGTAATAAAACGATCTGCTGTTCACTGATGCCCCTAAAAGAACAGTATCATAAGCCTGACGTCACAGGACACTGGACTCAGGGCGGGCTGCGGCCTGTCCGAGGCCACCCGCGGCGGGGCAGAGGAAGGCTCCTTCTGTACCCCTGCCACTCAGTTCAGTTCAGTCGCTCAGTCGTGTCCGACTCTTTGCGACCCCATGAATCGCAGCACTCCAGGCCTCCCTGTCCATCACCAACTCCCGGAGTTCACTCAGGCTCACGTCCATCGAGTCAGTGATGCCATCCAGCCATCTCATCCTCTGTCGTCCCCTTCTCCTCCTGCCCCCAATCCCTCCCAGCATCAGAGTCTTTTCCAATGAGTCAACTCTTCACATAAGGTGGCCAAAGTTACTGGAGTTTCAGCTTTAGCATCATTCCTTCCAAAGAAATCTCAGGGCTGATCTCTTTCAGAATGGACTGGTTGGATCTCCTTGCAGTCCAAGGGACTCTCAAGAGTCTTCTCCAACACCACAGTTCAAAGGCATCAATTCTTCGGCGCTCAGCCTTCTTCACAGTCCAACTCTCACATCCATACATGACCACAGGAAAAACCATAGCCTTGACTAGACGGACCTTTGTTGGCAAAGTAATGTCTCTGCTTTTCAATATGCTATCTAGGTTGGACATAACTTTCCTTCCAAGGAGTAAGCGTCTTTTAATTTCATGGCTGCAGTCACCATCTGCAGTGATTTTGAAGCCCAAGAAAATAAAGTCTGACACTGTTTCCACTGTTTCCCCATCTATTTCCCATGAAGTGATGGGACCGGATGCCATGATCTTAGTTTTCTGAATGTTGAGCTTTAAACCAACTTTTTCATTCTCCTCTTTCACTTTCATCAAGAGGCTTTTTAGTTCCTCTTCACTTTCTGCCATAAGGGTGGTGTCATCTGCATATCTGAGGTGATTGATATTTCTCCCGGCAATCTTGATTCCAGCTTGTGTTTCTTCCAGTCCAGCGTTTCTCATGATGTACTCTGCATAGAAGTTAAATAAGCAGGGTGACAATATACAGCCTTGACGAACTCCTTTTCCTATTTGGAACCAGTCTGTTGTTCCATGTCCAGTTCTAACTGTTGCTTCCTGACCTGCATCCAGATTTCTCAAGAGGCAGGTTAGGTGGTCTGGGATTCCCATCTCTTTCAGAATTTTCCAGTTTATTGTGATCCACACAGTCAAAGGCTTTGGCATAGTCAATAAAGCAGAAATAGATGTTTTTCTGGAACTCTGGCTTTTTCCATGATCCAGCTGATGTTGGCAATTTGATCTCTGGTTCCTCTGCCTTTTCTAAAACCAGCTTGAACATCAGGAAGTTCACGGTTCACGTATTGCTGAAGCCTGGCTTGGAGAATTTTGAGCATTACTTTACTAGCATGTGAGATGAGTGCAATTGTGAGGTAGTTTGAGCATTCTTTGGCATTGCCTTTCTTTGGGATTGGAATGAAAACTGACCTTTTCCAGTCCTGTGGCCACTGCTGACTTTTCCAAATTTGCTGGCATATTGAGTGCAGCACTTTCACAGCATCGTCTTTCAGGATTTGGAATAGCTCAACTGGAATTCCATCACCTCCACTAGCTTTGTTCGTAGTGAGGTTTTCCAAGGCCCACTTGACTTCACATTCCAGGATGTCTGGCTCTAGGTCACTGATCACACCATTGTGATTATCTGGGACATGAAGATCTTTTTTGTACAGTTCTTCTGTGTATTCTTGCCACCTTTTCTTGATATCTTCTGCTTCTGTTAGGTCCATACGATTTCTGTCCTTTATCGAGCCCATCTTTGCATGAAATGTTCCCTTGAAGAGATCTCTAGTTTCCCATTCTGTTGTTTTCCTCTATTTCTTTGCATTGATCGCTGAAGAAGGCTTTCTCATCTCTTCTTGCTATTCTTTGGAACTCTGCATTCAGATGCTTATATCTTTCCTTTTCTCCTTTGCTTTTTGCTTCTCTTCTTTTCACAGCTATTTGTAAGGCCTCCCCAGACAGCCATTTTGCTTTTTTGCATTTCTTTTCTATGGGAATGGTCTTGATCCCTGTCTCCTGTACAATGTCAAGAACCTCATTCCATAGTTCATCAGGCACTCTGTCTATCAGCTCTAGTCCCTTAAATCTATTTCTCACTTCCACTGTATAATCATAAGGGATTTGATTTAGGTCATACCTGAATGGTCTAGTGGTTTTCCCTACTTTCTTCAATTTAAGTCTGAATTTGGTAATAAGGAGTTCATGATCTGAGCCACAGTCAACTCCCGGTCTTGTTTTTATTGACTGTATAGAGCTTCTCCATCTTTGGCTGCAAAGAATATAATCAATCTGATTTCGGTGTTGACCATCTGGTGATGTCCATGTATAGAGTCTTCTCTTGTGTTGTTGGAAGAGGGTGTTTGTTATGACCAGTGCATTTTCTTGGCAAAACTCTATTAGTCTTGGCCCTGCTTCATTCTGTATTCCAAGGCCAAATTTGCCCGTTACTCCAGGTGTTTCTTGACTTCCTACTTTTGCATTCCAGTCCCCTATAAGGAAAAGGACATCTTTTTTGGGTGTTAGTTCTAAAAGGTCTTGTAGGTCTTCATAGAACCGTTCAGCTTCAGCTTCTTCAGCGCTACTGGTTGGAGCATAGACTTGGATTACTGTGATATTGAATGGTTTGCCTTGGAAACGAACAGAGATCATTCTGTCGTTTTTGAGATTGCATCCAAGTACTGCATTTCGGACTCTTTTGTTGACCACGATGGCTACTCCATTTCTTCTGAGGGATTCCTGCCCACAGTAGTAGATATAATGGTCATCTGAGTTCAATTCACCCATTCCAGCCCATTTCAGTTCGCTGATTCCTAGAATGTCGACATTCACTCTTGCCATCTCTTATTTGACCACTTCCAATGTGCCTTGATTCATGGACCTGACATTACAGGTTCCTATGCAATATTGCTCTTTACAGCATCGGACCTTGCTTCTATCACCAGTCACATCCACAGCTGGGTATTGTTTTTGCTTTGGCTCCATCCCTTCATTCTTTCTGGAGTTATTTCTCCACTTATCTCCAGTAGCATATTGGGCACCTACTGACCTGGGGAGTTCCCCTTTCAGTATCCTATCATTTTGCCTTTTCATACTGTTCATGGGGTTCTCAAGGCAAGAATACTGAAGTGGTTTGCCATTCCCTTCTCCAGTGGACCACATTCTGTCAGACCTCTCCACCATGACCCGCCCGTCTTGGGTTGCCCCACGGGCATGGCTTAGTTTCATTGAGTTAGACAAGGCTGTGGTCCTAATGTGATTAGGTTGACTAGTTTTCTGTGAGTATGGTTTCAGTGTGTCTGCCCTCTGATGCCCTCTTGCAATACCTACCATCTTACTTGGGTTTCTCTTACTTTGGGCATGGGGTATCTCTTCACAGATGCTCCAGCAAAGCGCAGCCATTGCTCCTTACCTTGGACAAGGGGTATCTCCTCACTGCCGCCCTTCCTGACCTTCACCGTGGGATAGTTCCTCTAGGCCCTCCTGTGCCCGCGCAGCCATGGCGTGGGAGTTGGTCCTCCCGGCCACCGCCCCTGACCTCCGACTTGGGTAGCTCCTCCCGGCCGTCGCCCCTGACCTCGGACTTGGGTAGCTCCTCCCGGCCGTCGCCCCTGACCTCGGACTTGGGTAGCTCCTCCCGGCCGCCGCCCCTGACCTCGGACTTGGGTAGCTCCTCCCGGCCGCCGCCCCTGACCTCGGACTTGGGTAGCTCCTCTCGGCTGTTCCTGCGCCGTCACAGCCTGGCTGTCTCGGCTGCTGCCCCTGACCTCGGATGTGGGGTAGCTCCTCTCGACCGCGCTCTAGTGCGCCGGTCGCAGCCGCCCACGCTCCTCGCCAAGTCTCTGTCCCTCTGGCTTCCCAAAGACTTGTGCTTTTCACCATAAAATAGGCCCCACGAGGTGAGGCAATGGGCAGCAGAGGACCGAGCCTGTGCCCAGAGGAGGTCATCTGACCGTGAATCAAGGGCTGGAATCTAAGGTCCCCTCAGACTGGCTGGACTCTGAATTTCTACTCCATCCCATGTGTGTGTCCCCTTCCGTCTGGGGGTGCGGGGCCTGGATAGGGTGTGGACAGGGGTGGGGCAGCAGGAGGACCCTCTTGCCCTGTTTGCCCTAGCCCGGGCACCGACAGCCCCAGCAAAGGCAAGAGGTGGGAGTGAGGTCCTCAGTGGTGGACGCCCTGCCGAGCTGGGGGAGCAGGGAGGAGAGAGAGGGAAGAGGAATGGGCTGCCCGGGGCCTCAAATGCCAAGCCCAGGATGTGGCAGCAGGAATGACTGCAACTTCTTGGTAGCTGCTCCCTGGAGGAAGGTGACCTCGGAGAAGAAAACCAAGCCTCCAGAGCTCTCTCCTCTCAGCAACCTGGTGCAGGAGGGAGGCGGGTGCTGAGCCTCCTGCCCTGGCAGCCTCCAGGCATGGCCAACTCAGGGGTTCTTTATTCGGGAAGAATTCAGGTAACAAAACGCCCATTACCACTCCATGCAGCCCCGGGCCACAGGGCTTTGTAAGCTGTGGGCAGACAGAGGTGGACCCCAGGCAGCTGCTGCTCTGGGAGGCCCTGGGGCTGGCCTGTCCTGAAGCCAGAGGCCAGGGATGCCCGGGGCCACATTAACCCTGGCCTGCTCCTCCCCACTGAGGGCGGCGGACGCCTGTGGCTTGGGGCGTTGAGAGCTAGGTCTGGCTGGATCCCTGGCTCCGAGCACCAGAAGCCGGGTGCCCAGAGATGGAGGGAGTGCTGCCTGCACCCCCACGGCAGCGGCTTCCTTCTCGCTCACTCCTGGGAACAGCCCATTTCCCAGGGAAGTGGGGGCCCAGAGAGGGCCCCCTGTTGGTCCCCACCCCGTGGGGTGCCTGACCCGGGGCTGCTTCAGCCCGCGTCTGTGCGAGGGAGGAGGAAGGACAGATGGGCAGTTGGCACGGCAGCAAAGGGGTGCTGCTCTCGGCGCAGGAAGACAGGTTATGGGGCTGAAGCAAGGCTTGAAGACACGCCGGTCCATCACTCTCAAGGGGCATTTCTGGGACCACCCCCTGCAGCAGCCAAACCTTGTTGGAAACCCTCCTTCCTGGGTCCACCTGCCCCTCGTGGTCGGTGCTCCAGGGGTGGGGTCGCAGCCGGGGTGTGAACAAGCCCCCAGAGCCTCCATGGTCCCTCCGGGCCCACCTGCTGCTCCAGGGACGCAGGGGACACGCACGCCTGGAGCCTCCCCCTGGCTCACACAGAGCCCAGGGTGGGCTGCGGGAGTACCGAGCTCCAGCCCTCCCTCCTCTGACTCTCCGTGGCTGGACTTCTCCCTCGAGACAGTGAGCTCTTTGGCCTGGAAAGGAACCCAGTGACTTTAAGAGCAGAAGCCCCTCGAGGGCAGAAGCCATACCTGGGGGTCTCTCTCCCATCTCAGGCATGTGGTTACTAAACTAACTCTTACTAAATGACCTCTTCCCCTCACTTGCCGTTCTGACCCCTTTGCTCCTCCCCAACGTCTGGCAAAGTGCCCCCAAGTACCGCTGGGCACTCCAGTGGACGGGAAGGACAGGCGGCCAGCGGTACCCCGCGGGGGATGCCAGGACGGTCCAGCCCGCGGTGTGGGGTCCTGCCTGGTGCCTCTGCCTGCGTCAGGGTCTCCTGGAGGAGCCGAGGAGCTCTCTGACTCATCAGCCCTGCCCTCCCATGAGAGTCACACCCACCCCCGCAGCATCTCCTTGCTCAGCGCATCTGCCTGTCGAGGATGTACCTAGGTTCCGAGGGTGTCCCTCCACCCCTGACAGGACTCCTGAACCTTGAAACCCCGGAAACCAATGCCTGCTATCTGGGGTGGACACCCGCCATCCTCTGCCCAGCCTTCCTGGTCTGGGGCCTTGAGGTCTCCTATGCCCCCCACCTCACAGAGGGGGCCTCTTTCAAACTTAGAGCTGACCCCTGGCCCTGGTTCAGTGAGGGATTCAGACGTGGCTGTGGTCCTGCGTGTGCGTGCCCGTCCACCTCAGGGTCCTGGGAAGCACCCGAGCCACGGTAATCCCGGAGCACAGGCTGGGCTGCCACGTGACTCCTAAGAACCTCATCTAACGCCATGCCAGGGGGAGGGATTAGGCTGCACGGGCCCAGCGCCAGGGCGGCTGCTCACCGGCTCTGCCCCCATTCCCCATCCCACCCCCCCATCACTGCCCCAGTCTGGATGACTGTTCTAGCCCCCCAGGGCCACCCGCCCCCTGCCTCCAGTCTGCCCTCAGCACAGCTCCACCACAAGACGCCACGGCTAGGGTCCCCCTGGGGAGCAACTCTCTCCAGCACAGCCCGGCATTAGTGCTCAGCTGGACATCGCAGGCAGCTCTTCGCCCACCAGCCCTCCACGTGCCCAGTGGCCCGGTGCATCGTCTCATCAGACACGCAGGCTCGTCGCCTTCCACCTGCCTGGCTGTCTCTACTGCCTGGGCCACACCTTCCTCCCACTCCCCTGGGCCCCTCGCTGGGTCAGTAGCTCAGCACCCCAGACCGAGACAGCGCTTTCTGTGGACAGGCCCCGGGGACCCTGGAACTGAAGAGCAGACCCCTGGTTCCTGCTCTCAGGATCTTCCAGCCCAGGGGGTGCTGACACTGGCCTCCCGGGAAGTGAGGTGTGGGTGAGTTTCACTGGGAAAGGAGGGGCGGGCACAGCACTGCAGACCGAGGGAACAGCCTTTGCAAACGCTGTGAAGCAGGAGGGAGCAGATCCAGGCAGGGCAGTCGCTCAGAAGAGCTCCATGCTTGGGGTTGAAAGCTCCCAGGTGCTGACTTGAAATTCCCGGCGGTTGTATCTGCACTTATGCTGCTGAAGTCCGATGTGGAGCTTGCACTGAGACTTGCAGCCTCCTGCCACCTCCCGGGACATCCAAGTTCCTGCCCATGACCTACCCACTGCGTCCCGGGCCCTGTGCAGTGACCGCGGGTGCCTTTTCCCCAGGGCCAGGCCCAGGCAGAGAGGCTCAGGGTCACAAGCCTGCAAGTGTCTCAGAGAAGGGCAGAGCAGCAGTGTTCTTGCCCCAAGCTGGCAGCCCCAGAAGGCACCTGGGGCTACTCCACAGGGGGCCAGGTACCCCACGGGGAGGACACTGCCCAGCAGGGAGTGTTCAGGACCCAGCGGTCGGTAGGGGAGCCCGGGAAGGTGAGATACCTGGTCAGCCGTCCTCGTCCGGGGCCTGGCATGCCGGGCAGGCACCCTGCAGGTGGGGGAACCTGGGACTTGGTGGGCACGTGGGGGCTGAGCTGTAGGCGAGGCCCCAGGGAAGGGCGTGGTTCCCCCATCAGTCTCCTTGTTCCCAAGAGAGCACCATTTAGTAGCAAATAAAAATTACCATGTTGGGTTGAGAGGGAGATGGGTGAAGAAAATAGAGACAGAGACTGCGAAAGAATGGAAAAGTTTATATCCCAGTCCCTTGAGTGATACCTTATTCCTGTCTTTGTACGAGACCCAACCAGATCAAGCAGCCAGTCCTGGGACAGAAAAACGCGGAGGAGTTCGGGGCGGGTGCTATGGCTGGACAGGAGATGGCCAGGGGGCAGGCTGCTGCGCGCCAGGCCTGGGCCGGGGGCTTAGAAACCCTCTCCCCAGGCAGGAGTGGTCAGAGGGAGTCAATCCTATCTCACAGGGGTGGGGAGAGCGGGGCCGGGGGACAGAAGGGCTTCTTCCCCACGAAGAGGTCTGGGAGTCCCGCTGAGCTGTGGACCAGAGCTCGGGGCACAAGCGGCGTTTCCTGGGGGGAGGCAGGCTGGCCTCAAACCCAGTGCTTTTGGGGTGCCTGTCACAGTGAAAGAGTAGCAAGCGGGGTGGGGGTGACACAGGTATTTTGGGGTCAGGAACCGGCCCTGAACCCCGAACAGCCATTGCGAGCCTGCCCATCAGGTAAAGGCTTGTCTTACAACATGTCCGTCTCTCTAGGTGACGTGCTGAGCCAGGGCTCAGCCAACGGCAGGGCTGAGTTTCAGAACAAGAACAGAGCGGGGAGGACTCTGGGAGGGGTGGGAGGGGCCTGTCTGCTCTCTGACCTTCCAACCGCTCTGGCGTCCTGGGGCCATGCCTCTCCGGCGGAAGAGGTCAAGACTGTCTCGCCAGCCAACGGCCAACCTTACTCCTGCTAAGGCTGCAGGTCAAACATGGGATGCCCACTTACAGAGGAATTTCGGATAAACAAGCAAATGTTTTTAGTATTAGTGGGTCCCAAATATTTCATGGGACATACTTAAACTAAGAAAGTATTTGTTTATCTGAAATTCCCGCTTGGGTGAGTATCTTTTACTTTTACTTCCTAAATCTGGAAACCGTTCACCCACTCAGCCTGCATGCTTTGCCTGCTGTCAGTAACCCTGAAATCATTCTTATCAGCTCCCCCAGTACAAGCCCAGGCAAGCAACTGTCAGGAAAAGTTCCAGATGAGAGTGACTTTAGAGATTACTTTTCCACATCAGCAATCTGAGTCTTAGACAGTAAGAGCTTTGCCCGAGGTCCCATAAGCAGAAGGTGTCCATCCTGGTCATTTGGGGGGCGCTTGGCACTTCCCCGTCTGCCTTGGGCCACTACCCAGTGTCAAAGTTCCTGCTTCCATCTGCAGAGGAGGAAACTGAGGCCCGTGGGAGGCCCTCACCAGAAGTCTAACCCCCATCTAACGCAAGGCCTGACTCATTAACCCTGACCCTCCCCCAAGGCTCCAGCCTCCACTTTGGTGGCTAATGATGTGGGGTTCAGTGGAACCGACGTGGGTGTGAACCTCAGCGCCTCTGCTCACTGGCTGAGTGACCCCGGCCAGGCGGTCCCCACCCCTGAGCCTCGGTTCTCTCATCTGCATGATGGGAATAATGACATGCCCACCTCCCGGAGGTGGTGACGACAGAGCGAGGGAAACCTGGCCTCTGAGCGGTGGCTCCGGAGGCCTCCCCAGGCTGTGAGGTTGCCTGGGGACCTGCAGGGAGAGGCAGACACAGGCCCAGCGCAGGGAGAACCAGAGACCCAGGACCACCTCGCCTCTTCTCAGCGGCCCGCCTCCCCGGTGCTCTGCGGAAGCTGCCCCCTCTCCTTGTTACGCCCGCTGCCCAGCTGAGCTGCTTCCCCCAGACTGTCCCATCTAGTGGAACTGCACCAGCAATGATGATCGCTGCCCTACACAGACCGGGCGGCTCCAGCTCCGAGCAGCTCACGTGGAATTTTCACAGAAGCTCTAGAGCATAGATTCTACTTCCGTCCCCACGTTACAGAGAGGAACACAAAGCTGGTCAGCGGCTGAGCAGGGGCCCGAACCCAGGCAGCACGGCCATGGTCATGGCCCCGCCCCCAACACGGGCCCGGACGCAGTCAGTGCCCAAGAAACACTGATCACATGCATGGGCGGATATGTCATATCAGATGGTGCTTTACCTCTCCTGGTCTCTTTCCCTGACAAGATGTTCATTCCTTGAGGTCAGGGACTCGGCCAGGTTTGTGTCACGACCAGCACAGAACTTGGTACACGGTAGGTACAGCCATGAGATTAAAAGACGCTTGCTCCTTGGAGGAAGAGCTATGATAAACCCAGACAGGGCATTAAAAAGCGGAAACAGTACTTTGCTGACCAAGGTCCGTCTAGTCAAAGCTATGGTTTTTCCAGTAGTCATGTATGGATGTGAGAGTTGGACCATAAAGAAAGCTGAGCACCGAAGAATTGATGCTTTTGCACTGTGGTGCTGGAGAATAGTTTTGAGAGACCCTTGAACTGCAAGGAGATCAATCCTAAACGACATCAACTCTGAATATTCATTGGAAGGACCGATGCTGAAGCTGAAGCTCCGGTACTTTGACCACTTGATGTGAAGGACTGACTCATTGCAAAAGACCCTGAAGCTGGGTAAGATTGTAGGTGAAAGCAGAAAGGGGTGGTGGAGAATGAAATGCTTCATCAACTCAATGGCCACGAATTTGAGCAAACTCTGGGACACGGTGGACAGAGGAGCCTGGCGTGCTATAGTCCACGGGGCTGCAGACAGTCAGACACGACTTAATGAGAGAACAACAGCAAATGCTTGATGAATAAACGAAAGAATGAATGAAGCCGAAGAGACTTCATTCATTTTTGCAGCCTACAAAGACGGACAAGGAGGCAGGTGGCCGAGAAAGCTCTCTCCTGATGAGGCCACGATCAGTGACGCCTGGGCCCCAGGTTCATTTCCATGACCTTCGTTATCTGTCCAAACAGCTAGGAACGCAGGCAGGAAGGGGCCTGGGCCCACCTGGAGGGGCCGTGCCGACTCGCAGAGAGGGTGTCCTGTCCAGCACACGCCACATTCAGTTGCTTGCTTTTAGTTTTTTAAAAACCAGCTTTGCTGAGATATAATCATACGCCATAAAATTGGTCCATTTAAAATGCACAGTTCAGCATTTTCCAGCATGATTAGAGCCGCGCAGCCACCATTCAACCTAACTATAGAGCATTTCATCCCCCAGCAGAAGCCCTGCCGGCTCCAGCGCAGTTGCCCGTCTCTCCCGCCCTCCCCCAGCCCGGGGCAATCACTCATCCACTTCCTGTCTCTACAGCTTCACCTGTTTCGTGCATTTCGTACAGACAGGGTCAGGGTGCTCGTGACTGGCTCCTTTCACTGAGCACGATGATCACAGTGTATCCGCTGTGGCCTATGCGGCACACGCACATTTCACGGCTCAAGAGTATTCCATGGCGCAGGCAGACTGCATTCTGTCTATCCAGGCATCAGTTGACGGACATGTGGCTTTTTAACCACTTTTTACTACTCTGAGTAATGCTGCTATGAACGCTCATGTACAGATCTGTGTGGACACATGTTCTTCTGTCTCTTGAGTATCCACGGAGGAGGAGAATTGCTGGTTCATATGGTAACTCTACAGAGAAGGCAGCGGCACCCCACTCCAGTACTCTCACCTGGAAAATCCCACGGACGGAGGAGCCTGGTGGGCTGCCGTCTATGGGGTCGCACAGAGTCGGACACGACTGAAGCGACTTAGCAGCAGCAGCAGCATGGTAACTCTATGGTTAACATTTTGCTTCCTCTCAATTTGGGGGGGAAAGAACAATAATCTTTCTTGAACAACTTAAAAATGCATTCCAATGCCTAAGTAGTACTAAAGCTTCTGCCAAGTTGAGCCAAGAACCCAAAAAGAGGGTCCTTGAGGGGACCAGGCACCTCAGTGAGTCATGTCAGTTCAGACCCTGGCTTTGCCAGTCACTGCGTGACTTTGTCCAAGTGTGCCTGCCTCTCTGGACCTCAGCATCCTTGGCTATCAGGAAGAATATCATACGGAGCTTGAAGACTCCAGGCGCCTCCCGGTGCCTCTTGGAGCCTCAGTTTCTCCTTCATCGATTGAGGTTGTGGCACTGGCCTCTCAAAGTCCCTCTGGCTTCCTCTTACATGCTAAGAATCTCCTCCGGAGCTTCATTCAGAATTCAGCCAGCAGCAGGACCTCAAACTGCCTCCTGACCAGCTTCTGGAGACTAGACTGGAGTTTTTATTTTCAGAGAGGGGCATCCTCGAAGGAGCTGCTGATGCCCTGATCGGGGCCGTAAAGCTGAGTCAAGTGGGCCCTGCCTCTGACTTAGGGGAGCTGGGGAGGTAAGTAAGACCACCTCTCACAGACAGACAGACAGACAGACAAACCGACTGTGTGCCCAGCTTGTCACCCACACCCTCTTTGCCTGTCCTGGTGCAGTGAACAAAAGTCTCTTCCCTCAGGGTGGTCTCGGGAGAACCCTGTAAGGGGAGGCCCAGACATCGCAGGGGAGGAGGCTCCCCCAGCTCACAGAGCCGGTCCTGGTTTCCAGGAAACAGGGTCCAAGGCACGCTAGCAGGAGGACCTCCAGTTTCCCCAAGACAAGCCAGACGGTGCAGGCAGCTGGTGTGCGTGTGTGCTGGGGACGCAGACAAATCAATCCACACAGCGGCCGGCGCTCCTGTCCTTCACTCTCCACTCTCAGGCCGGAGCCCGCAGCTAGCTCAGCCCAGCGGTCCCCCGCGGGGTGTGGGCCTGTGGGGGCGTGAACCCGGGCCGCCCGGCTATGGGATCGTGGGAGCCAGGCTTTCCTCCATCGCTTCATCTGGAAGGTGGGGATCACAAGAGTGTCACCTCCCAGGGGGATCAGACGAGCGGAGGCGCACGTAAGGTGCTTGGGCAAGGAGCCCGAGGGCGTGCTGTCCCGATGGTGATTATTTTAGGTCAGACGGTCTCCGGCCCTGAATGAGCGCATGGCCCCCGTCGATGTGTGTGTATTTATAAAGTACAGACACATGTTACTGAACTAGCACATTCCATCCATCATAAAACACATCCTCAGAATGGAAGTTTTCAAAGGATCATGAGTGTACGCAAACATTCCCATCTTTTCTTTGCTCTCCCTGCCCCGTCCAGAGCTCAGCCTCCACCCAGAGGGACGGCTGAGGGGGCTGGGCCAGGGGCGGGTGGCCCAGACCCCTCCCTTGGGCTCTGGGACCAGGCCGTGAATCCTGGAGGCAGGAAGGCATCCAACCTCCAACCTCCTGCAGGAGAAGCCTGGGCCGATGTTTGCATTTTCTGGTGGCTCAGACGGTAAAGCATCTGCCTACCACGCGACCCGTGTTCAATCGCTGGGTCGGAAAAATCTCATGGAGAAGGAAAAGGCAACCCACTCCAGTATCCTTGCCAGGAGAATCCCATGGACGGAGGAACCTGGTAGGCTACAGTCCATGGGGTTGCAAAGAGTTGGAACGTGACTGGATGACCTCACTTCACTTTCTTTTGCTGGTAAGCCTTGTACCAGGCCCCGTTCCAAGCACTTCCCAATTATTAACTCCTTGACAAGCAGAGGTTCTGTGCTTTGTTTTAGCAGATGGGGAGCTGAGGCACAGAAGGGTTAAGTAACCTGTCCACAATCACACAGCTGGCAAGGAAGAAGCTCGGCTCTGAACCAAGGCAGTCGGGCTCCAGAGCCTGGGCTCCCGTCTATGCTCACCATGGCCGGCCCCCTCTCCGGCTCCCACCCTGAGGGCCTGGGGCCTTGGACCCCCTAATGATAACATGATTGCCACCCCCATTTACAGATGCAGAGACTGAGCTTCGCAAGTGTGGAATGAGCTGACCTCAGCCCAGCTGGGAGGCGGCTGGGATTCAGTTTCAAGTCCCTCAAACTTCCAAGTGGATATCTTCACCAGCTGTCTCCAAGCTGCCCCTGGAGACCCTGTTTTGAGGACAGCACTGGAGACAGAGTCCAGAGGGCTTCTTTGAGCACCGACTCTGCCGTTGGCTCACTCGGGCGATCTCGGGGAAGCCCCCGCAGAGGGTCTCAGTCCCCAGAACCTTCACAGCTATGCCCTGCACAGGCCGAGCTGTTGACCCATTTCACAGAGTGGGAGAAACTAGCCTGAGGATACACGGTGCGCAAGGGGCGTAACAGGCCAGAGGTGGCTGGCTCAGAGCACACAGGGCTGAGCCGGGAGCTGGCTCCTTCAGCCCAGGCTCCAGCATCAGACAGACCTGGGCTCAAGGACTTAACGGCTCTTTCTTACTTTCCTGATTTTAAAGTGAGAAGAAAAGTAGCATCTATCCCAAAGGGTGTGGGGGCTTCCCTGGTGGCTCGGACGATAAAGAATCTGCCTGCAATGCAGGAGACTGGGTTCCATCCCTGGGTCCGGAAGATACCTTGGAGAAGAGAATGGCAACCCTTTGCAGTATTCTGGCCTGGAGAATCCACAGACAGAGGAGCCTGGCGGGCTGCAGTCCACAGGGCCGCAAAGGATCAGACACGTCTGGGCGACTAACACTCTGACTTGCACTTCTGAAGGGTATGAGAACTGGAAAGGTGAATCTGTGTGCAGCACCCAGGACAGGGCCGGGCACAGAGTCATCACTCTGAAAGCGCTGGCCACCACCACCGCCACCATTCCACATGTATTATCACTATCCTGCTTCATCCACTTTCCACCTGTCTCTGTCTGACCCTCAGACCTCTCTTTTGGAAAACCGGGCTAATTACCTGCCTCGCGGGGTTGCTATGAGGATTAGCCGTGCTAACTCCCGCTCTCATAAGTGACCACACAGTACCGGGCGTGCAATCAGTGTTCTTTATCAAGACCCACCCCGGGGCTGAGGGTCAGAAGAGTGCAATTCTTCAGAGCCGTCGCTGTGTGACCCCGGGCAACTAACCTGACCTCGAAATCTGGTTTCTCGTGGCTTGGGATCCAGCAGGCGCTCCATAAATGCGGTCCCTTTACTGCCTCCTCGGGGGTGTTCCTGCAAGTGGGGGTCCCTCCCTGCAGGGCGGCCTCTGGAGGTCACTGAGCCTGCCAAGGGGCCACCTGAGCCCCTGGAGACTGCGAGGTGAGGGGCACCCCAGTCTTGCTCAGGAAGCCCACGGCCAGCAGCCTCTCAGGCTCAGAGAGGAAACACCTCGAGGGTCTAGAGGAGGGTCAGAGGGCAGACGGGACCCCACGAGGCCTGTGTGAGGCCTGGGCGCCCCAGGTCCTGCCTGCCTGAGTCTCAGCACCCCCTCACCTGGTCGCCTGGCTCCTGCTCACCTCCTTCTGTCCACCGGAAGGCGTCCCCCGACCCCAGTCTGCACTCTGACCTCCTGACTTTGTACCAGGCGCTGGTCCATGGTGCTTTCCCACACCCGTCCTCACTGGGGCTCCCCACGGCCATGCAGCTGGGATCCCGACCCGTGTCATCCACCCCCCAAGTCCCTTCTGCTCTGCTGGACTTTGATCTCAGCTCGAGCTCTCTGAAGAGCCCAGCAGTCAGGACGGACGCCTGCTGGCCGTGTTGGGACAGTTGACAGCACCCTATCTGGAAGACACTTGTCCTGCCCCATGGCTCTCTGTGTATGGCTGGGCCTCCTCTCCCATGCCTTGTCTCCCTGAGGCCCGGGCTGCCTCGCCCCCCATGGCCCTGGCACAGCAGGGGCTGGGGACACGGCGGCTCCAGGCCCCTGGCCTTCGGGGGCAGACCCTGTGCTGGGCGAGGTGGTCAGCAACGCGAACACAGCTGTGTGATGGTGGAGCCCAAAGGATGACGTCCACAGGGCCCGAGAGGGACAGTGCAGGGTTGGGGGAGGGCTTTGGTACGTAGACCAGTGGTCAGGGGAGGCCTTGAGGGAGGGAGATGTTCATGCTGGTCCTGGAGGCTCAAAAGGAGCCGGCCAGGGGAGGATCAGAGGCAAGACGTACGCAGGCAGACGGAAGAGGCCGTGCAAACCCGCTGTGCGGAGGCTGAGCGCGCAGGGTTGGCGGGCTGGAGGGAAGGACTGCGTGTGGCAAAGATGCCGTGAAAGGCCCTGGGCCAGGATCTTAAACTGTCTGTGAGGAGGACAGGGATGGACTAGCGGGTTCAAGCAGGGAGGTGACAGCATCTGATTTCTGTTCTGAAAGAACCCATCTGGCCGCTGAGTGGAGAACAGTTACGGAAGGGATCCCGGGGACAGGGGAGGGAAAGACTCCCCCCGGTAGCTTGAAATGATCAACTTCACCACCAACGAGAGCAGCGCATGACCCTGTTCCTTGGAGACGACGGGATTCTGGAAAACTGAGCTTTCTGAATAGCAAACAAGAGGGAAATAGAGTGGGCTCCTGCCGACAAGCAATGGCAATCTACAGAGCCCATAAGCGTACAAGCCGTGCAGAGCTGAGGTCACTTACCAAAGTCGCAATGAGTTCTAAGAGCCACAAATTCAACTGAAATAGTCGTTCACGTTTTAAAATTGGAGTCCAGGTTAAAAAAAAAAAAACACACCTGGGTTTCTGGCTTCTTTGGAACATTCCAGAACGCTGACAGTCCTGGATACACACTCGGTCAGCGCACAGAGTCGAGGCCATTTCTTTCAGATGTGACTCAGTCTGCCAGAGGCCCCACCTTTCCCTACTGCCCCCCAGCCCAGTCACTGGCTACTCTCATGGCCCACAAGGCATCTGAGCTTGTTCTTAAAGGTCTGCTGATTCCCAGGCTTGGTAAGGGTGTGCAGTGACCGGAGCTTTCATCCACAGCTGTGGCTGTGCAAGCTGCAAAGAGCTGTCCAGGGTCACTCTGCAAAGAAGTCTGTCATTTCTAGCGCAGTTGGAGTTATCTTGTGGATTGAAGACATGCATTTGCCATAACCCTGCAATTCCTATCCTGGGTTTATACGGAGGCAGGAGACAAGCGGGCTCGAGGTTAGGCATGTTAGGCAGCTGGCCTCCTCAGTTCTTGGGAGAGGAAAGGTAGGTTTCAGCCCGGACACTCACAACTAACCTTCTGATGGCCGGGACAAAAAGGCTAAATTCTGAGAAAAAGATCAAGAGATGACATGTTTGCCCTCCGTGGGGCAAGGGAGACACTACTCACGTGCAGAAAGGCTCCTCCGGGGTCACAAGGCAGGGGACGCCAGGCCATAATAAGTCTTGCCATTTCCCTCCCCAGAAACCCTTGCACTGAAATCCGTCTTGGCTGGGGGGCGCCAGCACACCCAGGGGAGGGTCTTAAGACAAACTAGCCGGGGGAGGGGGCAAAGCAAGATGATTGGCCAGAGGGCAGGCCCAGACCCAGACTGTCCCCTGGTCAATGGTTTCAACTTCCCAAACACGGCTCTCGAGATTCTCTGGCTGAGTTTGCTTGTGCGTCTTTCTGCACGTATTGTTTTTCCAACAAACGTTGCTGTATTCTCTTTACCTTCCGCCTCCTTATCAGCACTTTCTTGTCAAGGCAGGCACGGACTGGGGATTTAGGCTCCAGCCACTGGCCTTTGTGGGCAGCAGTAGGGCTTCTGGTTTACACCCAGGTAACCAGGGTTCGATTCCTGGTCAGGGAACTAAGGCCTCACTTCCAGCTGCTGCTGCTGTGTCCAAAATCAATACGGTAGAGGAGCTTGTACACATGTGCCAGAGAGGACACACCCAAGCCCCAGTGTCCATCAGCAAGAGCCAGAAACATGCCGTACTACAGAGCACCCAGAGCCCCACCTAGAACATGACAGTGAACGCGGTACAGCTACGACAATCCGAGTGAGTGTCAGAGACACGATGCGAGGGAAAACAGCAAGCTTCAGAAAACAGACAGAACGATTCCATTCCACTTATCTAGTGCGCCCAAACAGACACACCCAGCCCACTAAAATGTAAGGAATTGAAACCGAACAGGCTCCCATGGGGCCCTCCTGGATGCAAACACCTTTTCAAGTCCCTCCCATTTCTTATTTGCAGGATAAAGGCTTCCCCTCTTAGACCTTCCCAGAGTACCAGAGGGCAGATTCAAACAGTTGCTCGCCAGGGAAGTAAGGGAATACAGAAGCAAGGGAGCAGCCGTCAGGAAACAACCTTGTCGTTTAGTCGCTCAGTCGCATCCGACTCTTTGCGACCCCATGGACTGCCGCACGCCAGGCCTCCCTGTCCTTCACCACCTCCCGGAGCTTGCTCAGACTCACGTCCATCGAGTTGGTGACTTAACAATGTCCTGGAGCGCTTCTCCAGGAGTGAAGCCCTCACCCAGGTGAAGGATGGTAACTTTAGAGCCCAGGATCCTTGGAGCACCGCCCTGTGACCACATCACCAACCAATCAGAAGAAAGTCACAGACTCCGCAGCCCTCACCCCAACTTTAAAAACTTCTCCCCCTAAAACATCAGGGAGTTTCAGTTTTTTTCTCTTTAAGGTCAGTGCTTTTTGTATCCTGACCAGAAAACCTTCGCCTTCCTGATACAGGAAGACACTCAGCTCTGTGTCCTCTGAAATCTTGGTTCTGCTTTTTACACTTAGGTCTATGATCCACTTGAAACTGATTTCTTTTTTAACATGTAATAATGTATACAACTTGGTGAATTCGAGGGTAAGTGCACACGCATGAAACCATCACCATCATCAAGGCCATAGACATACCCCTCCCCTCCCAGCTTTCTCCTGCCTCTACTATTACTATCATTTCCAAACTGACTTTTGTCTGGGAAGTGAGGCAGCAGTTGAGATTCTTTTCTCCCCACTCTGAAATCCCATTTCCGCATTTGTTAAAGGTGTTTTCCTTTCCCCATGGGTTTGACTTAATGCCTTGCTTTGTCGTTTAAAAATTATTATTCTTTAAATTGTGTACTCCTCTTTTGTATGTGTATTAAAAAAAAAAAAAAAAAGAACCCCCCTCTCAGTCCCTCTTCTGTGGAGGCCCTGTGCTCAGGGCCATGGAGAAAGCGGTGACCTAATAGCCCTTCCCACGCCCCGAGCGGACAGCCCCGCCAGGCCACCTAGGTTTCTGACCTGTGACGAGGCGCATGTGGTTTCTCCTGTTGGGAAAGATCCAAGGTGGAGGAGGAACTGATTGGAACCAGTTGCCGAAACACCGTCTGGGGAGGCCTTCCCGGGGAGCATGTTAACGTGAACACGATTTGAAGGTCTCAGTGGGCCACAGGCTCAACCCAAGTCAAGGGTTTAAGGTCGTGCAAGGCCTCATCCACTGCCTGCACGGTATACACACAGTTTCTGTCCGGTAGAGATGCAGGAGTCCCTCCCCTGTTTCCATTCCTCTCCTCTGTCCAACCCTGTGTGGGGCTCTTTGACTCGTCTCCGGGAGCGGGAACACTTGGAAGGGGCTACAGAACAGGGAAGGGGCTGGGGGGCCTGTCCTCAGAAGAGCAGGAGGAAGGTGGGTCTGAGGCGCAGAGGGTAGGGCAGGACACTTTTATCCCCCAGGTAGGCGCGGGGGAGGAAGACCCCAGCCCCAGGATGAAAAGTTTGACTCTAGGATTGTCTAACCTGTCGGGATTCCCAGGGCATGGGGTTGGCCCCAAACCTGGACGGGGCCCTCTCCCCGGGATACAATCATCTGAAGGCTCCCGGGCTCCCATCCTTCCACACCAATCTCCCCTGACCGTGAACGGGAGGCAGGAGACAGCGGCGCCCCAGGCTGAACGGCAGCAGTGTGTCCCCAGGGGACAGATACTTCCAGGTGAGGAGGAAGAGGACCTGAGCCCTGCCCAGGTGAGAGAGAGGGACCCCACAGCTCTCATTCTCAAAGTCAAGGAGACCTTGCCAACTGTACATGCATAGGAGAGCTCCTTGGAGGTCAAAAGGAGAGTGATGTCAACCCATCCACCGGCCTCTTTCCTGGAATCCCTCTTGGCTCAGAGACGCCCAGGCGCGAACGGGAGGATGCTGGGTGGACCGAATCCAGGCTCAGAACCCGGCCAAGCAAGGTGACTGGCCAAAGGAAGCCCGGAAGAGATGCCCCGTAAGTGATTCAGGCCGCCACGAGGGCACGGCTCTCCCTCTCAGGCCGCCTGGCTGTCTATCCACAAGTACACTTTTTCCTCCTAATAAACACTGGACGTGTTTTATTACTTTCCGTCTCTGTGGGAATTCCTTTCTGCAAAGCCAAAGGGCCAGGGCCTTGTCACCGGCCACTGGTCCAGTGGCCAGGATTCAGCACCCGACCTCGGTCTCTGGCCAGGGACTGAAATCCTGCTTCAAGCCGCTGCTGGCCGAGGCCACCCGAGATCAGGACACCTTTGTCCTTGAGCACTGTGGTGAGTCAAGGCCCAAGACAGGGGGGGTGACCCAGTCCTTCCAAGCCACTCACTGGAAGGACACTTGGTTTCCCTTCAGGCCCCGGCGCTAAGCGGGAGGCCTAAGGCAGCTGGTGGAATGTGCCGCCAGCCCCCGGCTCTGCCTGGAATTTCACGGGCGCATTTTGCAGTCACTAAACTTAGCACGGGGGCCTGTGGCCTCTGGGTCGGCCCGGTGTGCCAGAGGCTGAGACTGAATCGCAGGCAGAGTGGGCAGGACAGAACACAACGGGCCAGGCCTGGGGAGACATCTCGGCCTGCGGGCAGGAGAGGGCCCTGACAGGCAGTCCTGGACCCCTCCTGCCCTGTTCCCCTGGGCCCAGAGATGCCGTCCTCACCCCCAGAAACGAGTCCACGCTCTCTGGGGAGAGGGTCTGGTGGGCGTCCGTTACCCCACGCATTCCACATACGGTTACTGAGGGCCTACTGTGTGCCAGGCGCCTTGCTGGGATTTGACAGACCCTGTCTGGCCCCCTGCAGCAGACAGATGGGTTCAGCCAAAGGTTCAGGTTGGAGGGGGCACCTCCAACCTGCGGAATCAAGGAGGGCTTCCCACAGGAGGCGGCATCTAAATGGAGACCTGGAGGTGGAGGGAAGAGCTTGGCTGCGGAGAGGAGGGGAAAGGCGGCTCAGGCAGATGGCCAGGCCTGGCTGTGCAGATGAGCGGGATGAGGGGCTGTCCTCTGATGCCCAACCCAGCTGCCTCCCATGACACCCTGATGCCACTCTGACTTTCTGCTTGCTCCCTGGACCACCGTGCTGGAGAAAAGAGATCACTCTTTGGGGTTCCGCTCTTGGTCAGGAGTTCTGGCTCCTGCTTCCCAACTATACCACCCGGGGCAAGCCAGCTCACTCCTTTGGGCCTCGGTTTCCTTTTCTGTAAAATGGGGATAAGAGCAGGTCCTCAGGACTGAGCGACTTCACTTTCACTTTTCACTTCCATGCATTGGAGAAGGAAATGGCAACCCACTCCAGTGTTCTTGCCTGGAGAATCCCAGGGACAGCAGAGCCTGGTGGGCTGCCGTCTATGGGGTCGCACAGAGTCGGACACGACTGAAGTGACTTAGCATGACGTAGCATGTCAGGGCTTCCCTGGTGGCGCAGTGGGAAAGAATCTGCCTGCCAGTGCAGGAGACACGGATTTGAAGATCCCTGGTCCCGGAAGATCAGAGCAACTAAGCCCGACAACTACTGAGCCCGTGCTCTGCACAGGAGAAGCTGCCACAGCGAGGAGCCCCTGCATCCCAGCTAGAGAAAAGCCCGCCAGCAATGAAGACCTGGCACAGCCCCAGATAAATACATCACATTAAAGCTTCCGATTGGAAGTGTTCACGAGAAACGTTCGTTTAAAGAGAAAAAGGCGGGTTCTCTAGTGACGACTCCCTGACCATGCGGGTCATGGGGCCTGACGCTTAGCAGACCCCTGATAAAACGGGAGCTGTCTCCACCTGGCCTGTGGCTTCCTTGCCTATCGGTCAGCGAGCCTCTCGAGGGCAGGGCAGCCCTCCTCTGAAGCCTGTGCGTGGCCTGGTCCGGGAGGAGGCCGGAAGCTTTGTTTTCTGCACGCTGCTCAGTGCCTGGCCAGAGCGCAGGGAAGGCTGTCCAAACGCCTGGATGGGAGCCTCTGTCCGCCTGCCCAGCCTGCTCGGCTCCCGGAGGACAGAGAAGGTCAGCCTCCCTTGCGTGGCCAGCAGCTGCCACCGACAGGCCCCGAGAGCTGCCCTTCGTCTCCCTCGGACGAGGAGGTGGCCCTGGCGGCTGCCAGCCCTCCTTTGGACCGGGGCAGCTTTCTGCCGCCCTCACCCTGGGGACTGGCATGCACGGCTGACCCGTGAATGCCAACCCATCCTAAACGCACGCGCAGGCCCAGGGCGGGGGTCTGGGCGGCCCCTCGCTTGTGCTATCTGCCCGCCCCAGTGGGGTCTCTGGACGAGGGGTGAGAGGGGTGCAGTGAGGCGCTGGACCCTGCCCAGAGTCCAACCTCTTCCTGGGCAGCTGGCCCCAGGGAACTCTGACTTGTCATACATTCCCTCGGGGCTGTTAAATTTTATTTTTAGGATTTATTGAGCACCTCCTGGGTGACCCAGAGTTCTCTCATAAATCTTCTTACTCCAACGGCCCGGGAGGTCAGGATTAGTCCCTTGGTTTACAGATGGGGGCTCACGGGCAGAGAAGCGAGGCAGGTGCCCGGAGGTCACACAGCCAGGAAGGGGCAGAGGAGCAATAAAAGCCAGCTGCTGACTCCAGAGCTCCCTCAAGCCAGGAGAGGATGGGGTTTAGCTGGGTGTCCTGATACAGAGCTGAACCAGGAAACGGGCAGCACCAGCCAGGGAGAGGCAGAGACCAGGCCCGAACCCACGCCTGCAGACGGAGCCCAGGGCCTGCACACAGCCAGGCGGCCCTGGGGTCTAGCGGTGGAAACGGGCCAGGCTGTGGACCGGCTCCCTGTTCTGCCCCGCGGCCCGCACCTGCGGCAGACAGCAAATGCCTCCTAAATGCGAAATGAATGAAGCTGGACGGGGTGAGGGGAGATCCCAGTCAGGGCCCTCGGCTGAGGGAGCGGACAGTGACGGGTCAAGCTGCCCAGAGGCTTTCTTACTGTCCTGTTCCCACTGCTGAGCTGGCCATGGTGGAGGGGTCCAGGGGTTCACATCCCCTGGACCAGTCACAGCCTGCCCTCCCTGGTCAGGGTTGACTGGCCCAGGCATGAGCCATCTATTTGGGACAATGAGTCTCAACCCAGGAATGTTTTTTTGAATGTGGGACCCAGAAGGTCAAGTCCAGATGCTGTAAAATGTGAAACTCAGGGGCTGGGGCGATTATGTTTCCACTTATGCAGCTGTAGTGAAGGCCATAATTGTCTCCACTAGGACAGTTTCCACCTGCAAGTCAAAATCAATCTGGCCACCAGTGGCTTGGTGGATCAAATTATATTTTTCTCATATGATGAGAAATCTAGAGGGAGGTGAGCATAGGCGTTGATTCACTCAGTGAGATCAGAGCTGGAGTTTTGTGATTTCCTTGGCTTTCCCTCCTGGCTATGAGATGGTTGCTGCAGCTCTAGGCATCATATCTGCATTCAAGGGAGGATGAAGGGGAGGAAGGCTAGGCCAGCCATAGTGGAAGCCTTTTATAGCAACAACAAGAAAAAACCCCCGGAAACTTCTCCAGAACCCACAGCAGATGTCTGCTATGTCTCATTAACCAAAACTGTGTCTCACGTGGCTGCAGCAAAGGAAGCCGGGAAAGAGCGTTTAGCTGAGCGCAGAGCTGAACGTAACCAGGGCTGTTTTAAAGGAGAGGGGACACTGGGTAGACAGCTGCCCACCTCTGCCCTGCGATGGTCCTCAAGAAGCAGACGGACTGATACACGGAGGGCTGTGGTGGTCTGGGTGCCTGATCCCAGGTTTTGGTTCAACACCCCCGTGGATTCTGTGATTGCCTTAAACTCTACTTTGGGGCTAAGCCCCTGATAGATCAGTTGGTAAAGAATCCACCTGCCCTGCAGGTGACCCCAGTTGGGTTCCTGGGTTGGGAAGATCTGCTGGGGAAGGGATAGGCTAACCACTCCATTATTCTGGCCTGGAGAATTCCAGCAGTCCATAGGGTCGCAAAGAGTTGGACACAACTGAGCGACTTTCACTCCACAAGCCAGTTCCAATGGGTTTTCAAAGTAATCCAGGAACTGCTGTAGAAGCCGGGTGCATGGCCGCCTTCTGAGGACGGTGTCTGCCTGGGCACTGGTGCCCGTCAGGGGCCATGACCTGGGTCGTGTGACATTGTCACCGTGCCAACAGTGGATGGGCCAGGAATCTGGGCCCTGGGACCTGGCACAGCAACAGTCCCTTCTGGGGGAAGGAAGTGAAATATGGTGTCCTGGGCCTGGCTTCCTGAAGACAAAGGAAGGGGGCACCAGGTGTGCCTGTGCTGGGTGGCACACGGCTGCCGCTTTGCAGTTTGAGAGGAGCAAGAACGGTGAGGAACTGGAGGGGCATCACGAGGAGAACCCAGCAGGGGGCCAGGCTCAGCTGCGGGAGCCTCAGTTTCCTCACCTGTCAAATGGGGCCGCTAGCAGTTCTCATCTCTGTTGACTGAAGATTAAATGCAGTCCTATGATCAAGGGTTTGGCATAGGATCTGGAGCATGCTGAGTGCTCAGTAAGTACAGTTATAACATACGGTTATAGTAGGTGCTCAGGAAATGCTTTAATTAATTTGATTAATTGGCTGCGTCGGTCTCAGTTGCTTCCTGTGTCCCACTGGCTCTTTCGCTGCGACGCGTGGACTCTCTAGCTGCAGCTTCTGTAGTCACAGCGGTTGAGTGTGGCTGGTCCGTGGCACGTGTTCCCTGACCAGGGATCAAACCTGTGGTGGAAGCGCAGAGTCCTACCCACCGGACTCCCGGGAAAGTCCCGCTAAGACCTTCTTTAAGAACGTGCATCAAGATGAAACGAGGTGCCTGCACAGCACTCTGCACAGTGCCGGCCTCGGGCTGGATGCTGGACGCATGCTGGCTAAAATGAAACTCCGAGAAGGCGTGGGCACGAAGGTCAGCCAGGTGATCAGGCTGGACTGTTGTCAACTTGGAGTGCCAAGCGGGGAGTGGGTGGGAAGAGGGGAGTCATGGACAGTTCTTGAGCAGGGGAGTGACTGGCTGGCACAGGAGTGTCTCAAAGCTTATTCTGGCATCCATCTGCTGCTTATCAGCATTTGGGTGAAGACGTGAGGGAGCTGCCCCCGAAAGAGGCCCATTAAGCCCTAGAACAATGGCTCTGCACAGCCTTTGTGGAGCCAGATTCCTGCTGTCCAAACCACCCAACTTCCTGCTCCCAACCTGCTGGGAGCTGCGGGAGGCAGCCTTTATCCTCCGGTAATGAGCCAGGGAAGAAATGCTAATTCATCTACGAGCCCCGGGCCACTCCCCAGTTCCATCTCCACCCAGAAACCTCTGCCAAAGGTCCCTGCACGGGCTAACAGGATTGGTGCTGTGCTTATCTGGGTGAACAAGGCCCCTGAAGGGCCCGTTCTGATGGTCCGATGTGCCGTTAACCCTTTGTTCGCACTTTAAGCTCTACCAAGAGACTCCTTCTGACATTAACCCCTCACCTGCGGGTAAGGTTTCACATCCACCTGTGGGCACAGGAGAGCTTTCAAAATGCAGAAAGGAGCTGGATCCCCAAGTTTAAGATCCCAGAGCCTCCGTCTTATCTACCCCCTCACTTTTTTGTGAAGTACACTGCCACCTTGAGAAGATAGGGGACACTTTCAAGGCCAACCGGGCTGATTCAGGGTCAGGCGTGGGATGGGGCTGGCTCACTGGACTGTCACCTTTCAGGTATACTGTACAGGAAACCAGATTTGCAAAGAAAAAAAACGTCGAACTGACCAACTCTGGGTGCAGAGTCAGCGAGGCTTGCTTTCAAAGCCTATCTTTGAGTTAGCAAGAGTTTAAAAAAAAAAAAAAAAAACCTCTCTATACCATGATATCACGGACCATACAGAAGGCTAAGCGTCGAAGAACTGAGGGTTTTGAACTGTGGTGCTGGAGGAAACGCTTGAGAGTCCCTGGGACTGCAAGGAGATCCAGCCAGTAAATCCTAAAGGAAATCAGTCCTGAATATTCAGAGGAGGCCTGATGCTGAAGCTGAAACTCCAATACTTTGGCCACCTGATGCAAAGAACTGACTCACTGGAAAAGACCCTGATGCTGGGAAGGATTGGGGGCAGGAGGAGAAGGGGACGGCAGAGGATGAGAGGGTTGAATGGCATCACTGACTCAATGGACATGAGTTTAAGCAAATTCTGGGAGATAGTGTAGGACAGGAAAGCCTGGCATGCTGTAGTCCATGGGGTCGCAGAGTGACTGAGCGACTGAACAACAACCATCACACCAAGTTCATAATTCAGAAAGATTATTTTTGTTCGTCTGGCTGGTTTCAAGGTTGCA
Source organism: Bos mutus (assembly GCF_027580195.1). Classification (NCBI taxonomy): domain Eukaryota; kingdom Metazoa; phylum Chordata; class Mammalia; order Artiodactyla; family Bovidae; genus Bos; species Bos mutus. Next base: position 58,076,554 of record NC_091638.1, read on the forward strand.
ATCTTCCACTTTCTCAGAAGTGACTATTTTTAAGAGAATTAATTGAGCTTGGTTTTTAGCATTTGTGGGCTTGCGAAGGATCTGACATTTCTGCAGGTGGGCTGAAACGTCTACAGGAAGTCACTAATCGGCTAATGACTTAGCAGTTATTGTCCAGCATAACTTCCTGCTCACCCCACAGGGCTCAGAACACATAGGTTCAGGGGCAGAAATGGGTCCACGGCAAGCTCCGCCCATCTCCCCACTAGGTGCATGTCTGAGCTGTTCATGGGTCTTTGTGGGGCAGGAGAGTGACCAAGACTCAGCCCCAATATTAAGAAACTCAGGGCCATCTCCTTATTCAAATAAAAAAAATAATAATAAGCTCACATTCTAGATTCTGGCAAGTTCGCCACTGGGCCTTCTAGTCTACCTCCCAGAAACTTTTGCATGGGCGCACAAGACCAAGATTAAGAGCGCCTAAATGACCTTCAGGTGGTTAATGACAAAGGGTACGTTCAAAGCTACGTCCAGACAGTTGAGTGAGGCAGGCGCTAAAAGAACAAAGTGCCGCCCTACACAACGATGAGAAGGATCCGGAGGTGCTGACGGGCGGGAAGAACAAGGCCTGACACCACTGGGTGCGTTCTTGCTCAGGAAAGGAAACATTCGCTTACCTGTGTGCGCGCAGAAAGCATCTCTAGGAGGATGGGAAGGACACAGACTGGTGTTCTCTGGGGAGGGAGACTCCACCAGGGAGAGAGAGTCTGGCTTTCAGTTGTGTATTAACACACTTCTTTCTGCCACAGTAGTTTTGTTCACCATGTGCCGGCATCACCTTTCAACTGAAAGTTGTTACTTATCCAAGAGAACTGGAAATATGTGTCCAAGCAAAAACCTGTGTACAGATGTTCATAACAGTCATTATTTTGTCAAGCATTAGACAAAGTATGGCAAAACCCCCAAAGCCCATCAGCTGATAAAGATAATGTGATCTTTCCCTGAAATGGGCTATCACTCAGCCATAAAAAGGGATGAAGCGCTGATATAAGCTCAACATGGGTGAGCCTTGGAAACATTATGCTGAGTGGAAGAAGTCAGGCATGAGACAAATCCACAGAGACAGAAAGCAGATTAATATCTGCCTGGGGGAGGGGGAAATGGAGAGTGACTGCTAATGGACATCTCTTTGCGGTGATGAAATGTTCTAAAATTATATAGTGGTAAAGGTTGCATTATATATAGTGGTAATTGTTGGGCTTCCCTGGTGGCTCAGCTGGTAAAGAATCCACCTGCAATGCAGGAGACCTGGGTTCGATCCCTGGGTTGGGAAGATCCCCTGGAGAAGGGCAAGGCTCCCCACTCCAGTATTCTGGCCTGGAGAATTCCATGGACTGTGTAGTCCACGGGGTCACAAAGAGTCGGACACGAATGAGCCACTTTCACTCACTCACTCAATGTTTGCTTAACCCTGTAAATATGCTAAAAAAAACCCCACTGAATTGTATTCTTTGAAATTAAAAAACAACATGTCCCCTTTTTATAAGGCCACAGTCATATTGGATCAGGGCCCAGCCGAATGACCTCACCTTAACCCAGTTCAATCTGCAGAGACTCTATTGCCAAACTAGGTCACATTCACAGGTACTTGGGGTTAGGACTTCAGTGTATTTTTTGCGGGGAATCCAATCTAACCCCATCAAAGAATTGATGCTTTCAAACTGTGGTGCTGGAGAAGACTCTTGAGAGTCTTCAGCAAGATCAAACCAGTCAATCCTAAAGGGAATCAATCCTGCATATTCAGTGGAAGGACTGATGCTGAAGCTAAAGCTCCAATACTTTGGCCACCTGATGTGAAGAGCCGACTCATTAGGAAAACCCTGATGCTGGGAAAGATTGAAGGCAGGAGGAGAAGGGGGAGACAGAGGATGAGAAGGTTGGATGGCACCACCAGCTCAATGGATATGAATCTGAGCAAACTCCAGGAGATGGTGAAGGACAGGGAAGCCTGGCGTGCTGCAGTCCATGGGGTCGAAAACAGTCAGACAGAACTTAGAGAGCAAACAACAACAATCTAACCCCTAACACTAAGTCTGGCCCAGCCAAGGAGCAAGAGCGAGGAGGGTGCCTCTGAGAGTGCGGTGTGTTCAGAATGAGCTGAGGCTGGGCAAGCTCAGGATAAAGGAGACCTTCTCTAGGAAGCAGGGGTGACTTCCTGGAGGAGGCATTAGAGCTGCGCATCTTGTCAGGTGGCTACTGTCAGGATGTCGTCCATATCAGGAGCATTTTGCGTCTGTAGGGGATGTTACTAATAATCACACCAGGACGACCGGTGTAAACCAGGATGGTGGTAGGTCAGTCAGATTCTGTAGTCACCTTGGTCATAAGAGCTGGAGAGAATTTGCATATCAAAGGTGGGGAGGACTGGCAGGAAGAGCACACCACATGGATAGAATAGCAGCTGGGGAAGGCTTAGGGGGAGAACGTTCCAGATGCTCGCAGGGAAGGACTGAGTCTGAAGACAGAGAGTCTTGGGAAGCTGGGAAGCCTCAATCGCCAACCTGAGGAGTGAGGAGTCTTCAGCCAAAGTCCATGGAGGCTGGACCCTTGTGGTCAAACCAGGGGTCTCCTGGAGGAAGGGGCTGCCGGCCATGCAGGGAAGCATGGACCCTCCAAACCCAAACCAGGAAACCTGCTGGCGGAGAGTTTGCCCATCAGCCCAGAGCAAGAAGCCAGGCCAGCTCAGGAGGACAGACACCCCACCAACCATCTGCTGACGGGGCCTTCACCCCTGGAAAAGCAGGCCTTTCTTCACTGCATGGTTCAGCTCTGCCTAGACTCTGGAAGCAAGGCGGGTGTCAGTTTGGTTGTTAAAACCTTAGGCTTTTTTTTCCCCTTGTTGTTATTTTTGGAAAGAGATGGTGTTGAAGATCAACGTCTGAATCTAGTAAAAGCTGGTTTTTAGTTACTTAATCCCTTGGAAAGATATCAATCATCATTTTTCTTATTTAAACGTTTTTAAAGAAAGGTGCATATTTGCGGTGGGGAGCGGGGAAGGGGAGAAACATTTACAGCTAAGCGCTGAGGTCTGAGGACCTCAGAGTCTGGTGATGAAGCCTCTGCAAGCCGCCGGGGGCTGTGTACTCTCCGAGCGCTCCAGGCCCCCCGGGATGGGACCCCCCAGCCCATCACAGTCCCCTCTCCCGGCCCCTGCACCACGCACAGCCCTGCCCCAGCGGCCCCCCTTGGGCTCCAGATCGCTCTTCCCCCACTTTGCAGGTCTGTGCTCTGCTCCCCTGCCTGTCGGGAGCCCTGGGGCTCCGTCCGTGGCCCTTTCCTCCCCTTTGTCTACATGCATCTCCTAGCGGCCTCCTGAGTCCACACGCTGGTCACTCCACAAGCGTTTGTCCTGCCAGACCTCCTCACCCCGCCCCCCAGGCTCCAGAAGACCTGTGTGTCCGGCTGCCTCCTGGCACCCTCTCCCCTGTCCAGCGGACATCCCCAGCCTTATTGTCCCCAGTGACCCTCACTGAATGTGCCTAGCGATCTGAGAGGTGGGCAGTGCTACCTTCCTCCCTTATCAGATGAGGCTCGGTGTTAATTACCTCTAGATAGCATGAAACCAGTGCGGGAAGAGCTGTGTGCGTATGGAGCCTCCGCCCTTCAGAATCCCCATCCACAACTAGAGTCGTAGGTTCCGGTTGGTCAGGTTGATTTCTCCAGACCCTTTCCGCTCCAAATGAGGACAAGGAAGCTGGTAGAAAGCCTGGGGCAGAAGAACATGTATGTGAGGGAAAAGGAAAAGAGGACGAGAAACACTGTATCTCTGGAAGCTCTGACATGTATGCGTGCACACACGCTAAGTCACTTCAGTCACGTCTGGCTGTTTGTGACCCCATGGACTGTAGCCCTCCAGGCTCCTCTGTCCATGGGATTCTCCAGGCAGGGATACTGGAGTGGGTGGCCATGCCCTCCTCCGGGGGATCATCCTGACCCAGGGATTGAACCCGTGTCTCCTGCATTGCAGGTGGGTTCTTTACCGCTGAGCCACCGGGGAGGCCCCAGGAGCACTGACTCTCCACAGTGAAATCCTGCCTGTCCTTCCTAATCCTAAGGCCTCACCCAGCTGTCAGCTGATGCTACAAATTCTTCCTCTAAGGCCTCAGCCCTCTTCCTTGGATCCTTCTTTCTGATTCTTTTTCTCCCTCAGGTTCTTAAATCCCTAGGAAGACACTGCTGCTGTTGCTAAGTCGCTTCAGTCGAGTCCGACTCTGTGCAACCCCAAAGACGGCAGCCCACTAGGCTGCCCCGTGTCACTCTAAACCATGCATGAATATAGTTTTCAACTTTGCTGTGTGGAGGACGGTTATCTAGACAGCTGTGTCAGAAAGGAGCCTGAGGTTGTGCTCAGACTCAATGAGAGAAGTTGTGCAATTGATTAGCAATATCTGCCGAGGGCAAGGAAACAAGCATCTGCTGAGCCCCCAGGCCAGGGGAAACAGGCACCAGGGATGCAAACTCACCCAGCCCCAGCTCAGGCCACCTCAGCCCCAGCTCAGAGCCAGGGATGCAAACGCACTCACCCAGCCTCCAGCTCAGAGCCAGGGGTGCAAACGCACTCACCCAGCCCCCAGCTCAGAGCCAGGTCACGGAGATCCGGCAGGGAGGTCAGTCTGAGAGAGGGACGCCTTTTCCTCCACCTTCTCTCACGATATATAAATTAGTTTATCCTGCTATCCTATCCGGAGAAGGCAATGGCAACCCACTCCAGTACTCTTGCCTGGAAAATCCCATAGACGGAGGGGCCTGGTAGGCTGCAGTCCATGGGGTCTCGAGCAGTCAGACATGATTGAGCGACTTCACTTTCACTTTTCATTCATTTTCACTTTTCACTTTCATGCATTGGAGAAGGAAATGGCAACCCACTCCAGTGTTCTTGCCTGGAGAATCCCAGGGACGGCGGAGCCTGGTGGGCTGCCGTCTATGGGGTCGCACAGAGTCGGACACGACTGAAGTGACTTAGCAGCAGCAGCAGCTATCCTATCCTATTCTTTCTTTTATTTTTTTTAGGGGAATTTAAAATAAAATTTCTTGTAGGTATTTTTGAAAAAAAGAATACATAAATGTTAATAATGGGGCTTCCCTGGTGACTCAGATGGCAAAGAATCCACCTTCCCAATCCCTGGGTGGGGAAGATCCCCTAGAGAAAGGCAGGGCAACCCACGCCAGGATTCTTGCCTGGGAAATACCAGGGACAGAGGGGTCTGGTGGGCTGCAGTCCACAGGGTCTCAAAGAGTCAGACACGATTTAGCAACTAAAGCACCACCACAACAAACAGACATAAGCTCAGGGCTGCTCAGGGTGAACCGTCTAATAGGAGCCTCTTGCCACAAACAGCTGGGCCCTCCCGCCGCCCGCAGAGGGCCGCACCTCAGGGTGAGTCTGAGGAAAGGGACCAGCCCCCCCGGGAGTCTGCTGCCCGGCTGCCGCCCCCAGCAGAGGGCCCCCCAGGCTGAGATGTCCTGTGGAGACCGCAGCCTCAACCTTCCAGACATGCAGGAGGTTCTGGGGACCCACAGCGCGGGCACACGGCCGTAACCACCCCCAGGCCAGACTGCCCTGTGAGGCTCCAGCCTCCAGTCCCCGAGGAGAGGATGCGAGTCAGGGGACCCAGGGCTGAGTTCCAGTTCTGCCACCGACTTGCTCATTGACAGACAGGGAGACTGAGGCGCAGGAGGAAAGGGCCACTTCCTCCCCGCGCCCTCGTCTCAGGTCTCTGAGTGGGAGCGAGTGCCTCTTAGCCTCAGACCAGTGAAGACGAGCACACCGCCCTCTCCCCGCCTCCCTCGCCCACGGCAGGCATCACTAATCAATCACTGCACTGTTCCCCTCTGACCCAGCACGGCCTTACGGGCTCTGCTCCGTACGAGCTCTTGGGGGCACTGACCCAGACGGCGGGCACTGAAACAAACCTATTTGCTATTCCTATCTGAGAGGAAATTGTCCCATAGGAAGGAGGGAAAGAAAATGTGTACTTTCTAAGCATCACTCTCTAAGGGTCAGCCGTGATACATCAGCTAATGCCAGTTTTTGAAAATTTTATCTCAAGGCAGGGTTATCAGTTCCATTTTATAGATGAAGAGACAGAGGCATAGTAACAAAGAAACAACCCGAAAGTCCACCAGGCAGGCACTGGAAAAGTAAACCATGGCATCTTCACACAAACAGAATACTCTGCAGCTATGATAGAGGATGAGGTTGACCAGATGGCTGTGGGGAAAGTATGTCTAAGCATTGTATCAGTAATCTGATATTATGTTGCTGCTGCTGCTGCTACGTCGCTTCAGTCCTGTCCAACTCTGTGCGACCCCACAGACAGCAGCCCACCAGGCTCCCCCGTCCCTGGGATTCTCCAGGCAAGAACACTGGAGTGGGTTGCCATTGCCTTCTCCAATGCATGAAAGTGAAAAGTGAAAGTGAAGTCGCTCAGTCGTGTCCGACTCCTAGCGACCCCATGGACTGCAGCCCACCAGGCTCCTCCATCCATGGGATTTTTCCAGGCAAGAGTACTGGAGTGGGGTGCCGTTGCCTTCTCTGATACTATGACCAAGCTGCAAAACAGATCCTCCTAAACGCATTGGCTAAAAACAACTACGCATTTAGCTCGTAGCTCTGAGAACCCAAGGGTCAGCAGTCAGGCTGGGCTCCTACACACACCTGTGACCAGGCATCGGTTGGGTAGGTGGATTTGCTGGTCCTGTCTGGGCTGCCCACTCTCTGGGGCCTTGACTGGGGCCACTGGGCTGACTTTCCTGCCTACGGATCTCTCATCCTCCCGTAGGCTATTGCAGGCTTAATCCCCTGGGCCAACAAAGCTCCAGAAGTGTTAACAGGGGCACACAAAGCTACTTGAGGCCTAACTTGGAACTGGCACCATCCTTTCCACCGCGTTCTTCCAGTCAAGGCGAGGCATCTGGCCACATCCAGGTTCAAGGCCGTAGAACTAGACTCTGCCTCTTGATGGAAGGAGCTGCAAAGTCACACAAGAACAGGCATGAGACAGGAGCTGTGAGGGATTGTGGCCACTTTTACAACCAGCCACATCTATGAGGCCACATAAGTGAGCTGTGAAAATCATGTGAAATGTCGGTCACCTCCAGGCAGTAGAAGCAATAGGGGTGGGCAACTCCTGCCTTCTCTTCTATTTATCACATGTCCTTTCTTGCTGTTTTATTTTTGTTTCAAAAATGAAACAGGTGAAAAAAAAAATCTCTTGGCCACACTGCATAGTGTGTGGGAATCTTAGTTCCCTGACCAGGGGTCAAACCAGTGCCCCCTGCATTGGCAGCATGGACTGCCCTCCAAGATGAAACAATCTGATTTAAGAGAAATAAGGAATTTATCCTTCAGGTGTTCTTTTTCAGACTCAAGAAATGATACATGTGTGGAGAAGGGGGTGCTGGGGGGTGTCATATCTGTCTGAAGACCCCTGGGTAGACATCAGTGGGTCCTGCTTGAATAGCCATCCAGGCCTCCATACAATGGAATCCCATTGATGGTAAAACACTCAGACAGCCTGACGTGTTCGGCTCTGTTGCAGAACGTGTGAGGTGCGTGTGGCACCGTATGTGTCTATTTGTGTGAAAGGTGTACAGACTCACTCTGGCGGGGACACAGAACAGCGGCAGAGGCTGCCCAAGGCTCAGGGGTGGACGGGGAGCAGCTCCCTCCTTTATGCCCTTTTGCACCCCTGTGGCTTCTGTCCCATGAATATGGCTCCTCTTCAGAAATAGATAGAAGTTGAAATAGATAGAAGTTTTCAAACGATTTGTTTTTAAAGTAAATCTAGCAAAATATTATGTTTTGAATGGATAAGCAACAAGGCCCTACTCTAGTAGTGTGGGGAACTACACACACTCTTCAGACAAACCATAATGGAAAACAATATTTTTTAAATGTCTATATGTGTAAAACTGAGTGACTTTGCTGTACAGCAGAGATTGGCACAATACAGTAAATTAGCTATATTTCAATAAAAAACTATATGTATATATATATATTTTTAAAGAAGTTGCCAAAACAATAACAACAAAAAAGTAAGTCTAAGTTTTAGAAAGAAAGAATTCTTTTTAAAGTGCCTGGAGGAAGGGAGACAAAAGATGACATGGATTTTGTTCCAACCGCTGACTCACTCTTTGACCCGAGGGTAGGTCACTGGCTATCTCTGAGCATCAGTTTCCACCACCAGCTACAGAATGGCCCTGGCTCACTCCCAGCTTGCTGAGAGCAGGGCCATTGTTGGCCAGCTCCGGGGGTGCCATTCACCTCGCAGGCCACGTGACCGGCGCCCCTCGCAATTGTGCAGTGCACAGCGTGGGCAGCTGGAGGAGGCAGCCCTGATGCGAGGGACAGTGAGACAAGGGAGGGGAGAGGGAAGCGTGCGCATGAGTGAGTGTGCCGAATGGGACAGTGCATTCCTCTACGTGAGCACGCACGATCACTCTGTCCCTCCCCAGCTCCCGGGTCTTCTAGGAACCAAGCCCGAGGTGAGCAGGGGCCACACGCAGGCTGCGGACAACTCACACGCCACCTCTGGGGGCCCAGGCGAGCTGTGTCCTCAGGCCCATCCCCAGCTGGCGCCGAGTCTCCATCCCCAGGGTTGGGATGCTGAGAGGAATCCCTCACACACCAACATGCTTTTTCAAATTGCAGAGATGGTAGCCCAGTCAGAGAGCCCTGGGCTTGAATTCCAGCCGTGACGTAATTACAACAGGAGGGAAGGGGGCAGGGCACCGCCTTTAAAAGGATGATGTAGCCACTGGACATGACAAAACGGGTTAGAACCAACTAGGGCCAAGATGGCAGGAGATTTGACTTCCAGTAGACCTTGAGACCTTAAAGTGCTGCACTCGGTATGCCAGCAAATCTGGAAAACTCAGCAGCGGTCACAGGACTGGAAAAGGTCAGTTTTCATTCCAATCCTAAAGAAAGGCAATGCCAAAGAATGTTCAAACTATTGCACAATTGCACGCATCTCACACACCAGCAAAGTGATGCTCAAAGTCCTGCAAGCTGGGCTTCAACAGTGTGTGTATTTCTTTGCACCGATCACTGAGGAAGGCTTTCTTATCTCTCCTCGCTATTTGGAATTCTGCATTCAAATGGGTGTATCTTTCCTTTTCTCCTTTGCTTTTCGCTTCTCTTCTTTTCACAGCTATTTGTAAGGCCTCCCCAGACAGCCATTTTGCTTTTTTGCATTTCTTTTCCATGGGAATGGTCTTGATCCCTGTCTCCTGTACAATGTCACGAACCTCAGTCTGTAGTTCATCAGGCACTCTGTCTATCAGCTCTAGGCCCTTAAATCTATTTCTCACTTCCACTGTATAATCGTAAGGGATTTGATTTAGGTCATACCTGAATGCTTTAGTGGTTTTCCCTACTTTCTTCAATTTAAGTCTGAATATGGCAATAAGGAGTTCATGACCTGAACCATAGTCAGCTCCTAGTCTCGCTTTTGCTGACTGTATAGAGCTTCTCCATCTTTGGCTGCAAAGAATATAATCAATCTGATTTCAGTGTTGACCATCTGGTGATGTCCATGTGTAGAGTCTTCTCTTGTGTTGTTGGAAGGGGGTGTTTGCTATGACCAGTGCGATCTCTTGGCAAAACTCTATTAGTCTTGGCCCTGCTTCATTCCATATTCCAAGGCCAAATTTGCCTGTTACTCCAGGTGTTTCTTGACTTCCTACATTTGCATTCCAGTCCCCTATAATGAAAAGGACATCTTTTTTCGGTGTTAGTTCTAAAAGGTCTTGTAGGTCTTCATAGAACCATTCAACTTCAGTTTCTTCAGCATTGCTGGTCAGGGCATAGACTTGGATTACCGTGATTTGAATGGTTTGTTTTGGAAACGAACAGAGATCATTCTGTTGTTCTTTGAGACTGCACCCAGGTACTGCATTTTGGACTCTTTTGTTGACATGATGGCTACTCCATTTCTTCTAAGGGATTCCTGCCCGCAGTAGTAGATATAATGGTCATCTGAGTTAAATTCACCCATTCCAGTCCATTTTGGTTCGCTGATTCCTAGAATGTCGACATTCACTCTTGCCATCTCTTGTTTGACCACTTCCAATTTGCCTTGATTCATGGACCTGACATTCCAGGTTCCTATGCAATATTGCTCTTTACAGCATCGGACCTTGCTTCTATCACCAGTCACATCCACAGCTGGGTATTGTTTTTGCTTTGGCTCCATCCCTTCATTCTTTCTGGAGTTATTTCTCCACTGATCTCCAGTAGCATATTGGGCCCCTACTGACCTGGGGAGTTCCTCTTTCAGTGTCCTATCATTTTGCCTTTTCATACTGTTCATGGGGTTCTCAAGGCAAGAATACTGAAGTGGTTTGCCATTCCCTTCTCCAACAGACCACGTTTTGTCAGACCTCTCCACCATGACCCTTCCGTCTTGGGTGGCCCCACACAGCATGGCTCACAGTTTGATTGAGTTAAACAGGCTGTGGTTCATGTGATCAGATTGGCTAGTTTCCTGTGATTGTGGTTTTCAGTCTGCCTGCCCTCTGATGGAGAAGAGTAAGAGGCTTATGGAGGCTTCCTGATGGGAGAGACTGACTGAGGGGGAAACTGGGTCTTGTTCTGATGGGCGGCAGGCTCAGTAAATCTTTAATCAGATTTTCTGTTGATGGGTGGAGCTGTGTTCCCTCCCTGCTCTTTACCTGGGGCCAAACTAAGGTGCAGGTATGAAGATAATGGTGACCTCCTTCATGCATCCCACGCGTGCACTGCTATACTCAGGGCCCTGGGCCCTGCAGCTGTCCACTGCTGACCCACACCTCCACAGGAGAAGCTCAAACACAGTTCTGTCTGAGTCTCTGTGGGGTCCCGTGTCCTGGTGCGCATAAGGTTTGTTTGAGCCCCCTGAGCATTTCTGGTGGGTATGGGGTATGATTCTAAACATGAATTCGCCCCTCCTACCATCTTGCTGGGGCTTCTCCTCTGCCCTTGGGCGTGGGGTATCTCCTCACAGCTGCTCCAGTGCCTACCATCTTACTGGGGTTTCTCTGCCCTTGGACGTGGGGTATCTCTTCACGGCCGCTCCAGCAAAGTGCAGCCACTGCTCCTGACCTTGGACGTGGGGTATCTCCTCATGTGGAAATCTCTACCCGTTCCCCAAAATAATTGGAATAATCTTCCTTCTCACTTGCCTATGAAATTGCCCAGCCCATAATAACTAACCACCCCTTATTTTGGGGCCTCTCAACCAGATGGCCCACACTGTCTGTGGAGTGTTTCTCTCTAAACAGATCCACTTCTTACCTATCGCTTTCTCTCACACTGAACTCTTTCTGCAGACATCAAGAACCTGAATGTCATGAAGTCCTGAGACCAGGGGCGTGGTCTCAGCTACAAGACTGTGGGTTCAAGCCCCAATGTGAGCCGCGGGGTCTCACTGTCCTTGGGACCTCTGAGTCTCAGGTCAAGGCCACGGCAGCGGGTGGGGGAATATATCTGAGTGCAGAGGACCCCAGCCACCCAGGCCCGGGCCAGTCCCTAAGGGCCCGGCTGACGCCCAGGTTGAGCCTCACGTTCCAGCAGCCTGGCACTGCGGTGAGAGAGAGCCACACAGCTGAGTGGGGCACACAGAGGCAGGGCCTCCCAGCCAGCTGCAGGGTGAGGGGGCAGAGCCCTGCCTTCATCTCCATCCAGGTGGCAGACAGTGGCCTCAGCCTCTCAGCTGCAGTGTGACTTTGCGTGACCCTCCCCTCCCATCCACCCCATCAGATCTGGATGATCCAGTTTTCTGACAAGCCCTGGGGGCTCTCCAGGCTGGGGTTGTGAGTCTGTGTGCCATGGCAGGGAAGCACAGGGGTTTTCCAGGTGGACTGGGGCCAGGGCTGGGAGACTTCCTGACAAGCGGGCAAGGTGCCCACCTCTCACGAGCATAGCAGGCCTCCTGGGGAGCCTCTTAGTCAGCCCTGCCTAGTCCACGAGGAAGCCAGCAGATCCAGGGGAGGTGACAAGACCACCAGGCACCCAGTAAGGAAAGACACAGTGTCTTCAGCAGCCTGACCAGCCTGAAATCTCCAAGAGAAAGATGTTTATAAGAAGTGGCTTCCCTGGGCTCCTTCGCCCGAGCCGGAAGCAGGAAGCAGGTTCACGACACTGTGCAAGTGGGAGGAGGGTGTCCCGAGCCCGACTCTCTGTCCCCTCGTCCCCTGCCCAGCTGTGCGCCCTTGGGCGAAGCAGCCGCTTCCTGGGCAGAGGCTTGGAGCCAGAATGATCACCCTGTGGTTGCAGACCTTAATTGCCCCGCCGGATTCAGGGACAGGGGTGGGCGAGGAGACGCCCCATCACAGGTGAGTGATCCTTCAGGAGTGGCCAGTAGCGATCACGTCGGCGAGTTTGTTCAGACAGTCATGGGTTCGGGTCCCGGTTCTGCCACTTGACTGGCTGTGTCTTCATGGGCAAGTGACGTCACACCTCTGGGACTCAGTCTCCACCTGTGAAATGGGGACGGTACGAATGCCCCTCACAGGAGAGGTGCAGGGACTGAGTGCCGTCCTGTGTGTGGACTGCTTGTACATGGCAAGCCCTCAGTACGCCACAGCCTGCTCAGGGTCACTCCTGTTGATACTGGCCCTTGTTTCCTGCTTATTACCAGTAATAGGCGGAGAAGGCAATGGCACTCCACTCCAGTACTCTTGCCTGGAAAATCCCATGGACGGAGAAGCCTGGTGGGCTGCCATCTAAGGGGTCACACAGAGCTGGACACGACTGAAGCGATGCAGCAGCACCAGTAATAGGAACCATCACATGAGCGCCTTGATCTGCCTTCATCTCTGCATCTGTAACAGGGGAACGAGGTGAGGATGAGATGGCTGGATGGCATCACCGACTACGGACGTGAACCTGAGCAAACTCTGGGATGTAGTGGAGGACAGGGGAGCCTGGCTCCCTGCAGTCCATGGGGTGGCAAAGAGTCGACTGAACCACCACCACCAAACGGGGACAGTAAAAGGCTGGCATCACAGGGTTGCTGACGGATTCTGTGAGCGGGGTGCCTGGCACAGAGTGAGCGCTCAGTAAACGCCTGGCCTTATTACTGCTTCACCATCACTGCTGCTGCCGTCATTTGCTTAGCTCAGAAAGCCAGCAGAGCCTCCTCCAGGAACCATTCCTCCTGCGCCCACCCCAGGAAAGGGAGAGGCAGGGAAGAAGGTCCCTTGGTCAGCTCACACAGCCGGCTGGGCGGCGGACTGGGAGGGAGACCAAGCCCCCGCCCCCCAACCTCCTCCAGCCCCGGTTTGGCTCCCACTCGGGGCCCATCTGCAGGCGTCTGATCCGGCCCAGGGGCTGGCAGCGGGGCCCGGAGCGCAGGGGCTGGGGCTGAGCGCACGCGGGGCCGCACGTGGGGCGCACGCGGGAGCGCACGTGGCCGCCCGCGCCCGGCTGTCTGCCCGGGGAGGGTCGGGCAGGTCGTGGCCGGCCGCCGGCGCAGGGCCTGGCAGGCCTCCAGGCCGCCTCGGCCCCGCGGGGCTCGGGGAGCGAGTCCCCGCCCACCAGCCCTGCAGAGCGCGTTTCTCCTTCTACCTCCGGCTTCCTAGAGCCCGACTCGCAGCCTGGGGGCAGGGGAGGGGGCGGACAGAGTGCAAACGCAGGCAGCGAAATCTCCATGTCTTCCCTTTCTCTGTCTCATCCCGAACGTGGTGGGCTACTTATTCCCCTCGACTGTTTAGAACTGAGTCCAAATCGGCCTCTCTTCACACCCCGTGGACCCTGGGGTCCCCCACCATCCTCCCCCACCCCTCGCTGTTGCCCTAGGGTCCCCACCCACAGCAGCATCCTGCTACGCTGCTAAGCTGCCCGGCAGGAAAGCTACATTTTCTGTTAAAAGATGCAGGAAGAGTGCTTGCCTTTGCTACTTACTATCCTGGAGGCCGCGTGATGGAGACAGTTTACAGACAGAGCCCAAAGCCTATAGTGTTTGGGAACCCCTTTAAGGAAAAGAATAGAAATTTAGGTAGGATAGGTGAGATTTAGAATGAAAAAAGGAATCATGGCAAACTGGAAATTTTTGAAAGTTGGCAAATGCCACAAACATCATAAAATCCAGAAGAGTTAATAACACATTTGTATTAAGTAACTGAGATACCTTTATAATCCTTTCCCCCCAGCATTTCCTTGATCACTTTTATATGATGACCGTTTTGTCTGTTATTTATAGGGAATTAAACAACAAGGTCCGTCTAGTCAAGGCTATGGTTTTTCCCATGGTCATGTATGGATGTGAGAGTTGGACTGTGAAGAAAGCTGAGCTCCGAAGAATTGATGCTTTTGAACTGTGGTGTTGGAGAAGACTCTTGAGAGTCCCTTGGACTGCAAGGAGATCCAACCAATCCATTCTGAAGGAGATCAGCCCTGGGATTTCTTTGGAAGGAATGATGCTAAAGCTGAAACTCCAGTACTTTGGCCACCTCATGCGAAGAGCTGACTCATTGGAAAAGACTCTGATGCTGGGAGGGATTGGGGGCAGGAGAAGGGGACGACAGAGGATGAGATGGCTGGATGGCATCACTGACTCGATGGACGTGAGTCTGAGTGAACTCCGGGAGTTGGTGATGGACAGGGAGGCCTGGCGTGCTGCGATTCATGGGGTCTCGAGGAGTCGGACACGACTGAGTGACTGATCTGAACTGAACTGAACTGAAACGATAACCCAGCCTTTCCTCTAAGGAGCCCTGTTGAACAGTTTTTATTACTACAGAGTGTTCAGGAAAATTCTTCATTTCACAAGGTGTACTTGTAAATGTCTTATATAAACACACACATTTTAGCAACAGTGTCGAGTTGGAAAAACGTCCATCAGGTTCGTGTGTGACCCTTTACAGAACTGGGTATAGACTGTCTTCCGTATCAGCACAGCTGGCAATAATTTAGTCATATTTTCAATTACATACATTATCTCCGTAAACTCGAATGTGTTTCCAACTTAACTGTGCCTCAGCTAGATTCCCCCGATAGCCACAGCCACCCCAGTACTACTTAGCATGAGAGAAAGAGGGGTGGAGGAGACTCACAGCGGAAAGAGAGGCTGCTTGCAGGTGGAACACGTGACATTTACAAATCTTGCACACATGGCCAGCGGATGAAGGACTGGGGGGCCCACCTGGAAACACGCAAGGAGCCTGTAACAGGAGAACCCTGGAAACTTCTTTCTGAGTGCTATGGTCTGAACGTGTCCCCCCATCCATCCACGTTTTGCTGAATCCTAACCCCCAAACCTGATGGTTTGAGGCAGTGGAGCCCTTGGGAGTTAGTTAGATTGTGTGGGCGGCACCCTCGTGAAGGGGATTAGTGCTCATGTAAAACCGATCCCACTGAGCTCCCAGCCCCTTCGAGGTGCGAGGACCCAGCGAACAGCCTGGGACCTGGAAGAGGGCCCTCGCCTGGCCACGCGGGTACCCTGGTCTTGGACGTCCAGCCTCCAGAACTGGGAGCCACACATTTCTGCTGTTGATGAGCTGCCCGGGCAGTCTGTTACAGCAGTCAGGACGGAGGGAGGCCCTGAGCTTTATGGTCAGACCGGCTCTGGAACGCAGGCTCCTCATCAGTAATGGTGGGAACATGGTAATAGAAGCAGCTGCCTTGTGAATAAATTATTAGATGAAAAGCACTTGGATGAGTTTCTGCCACAGGGTAGGTGCTTATTAAACATTTGGTGAGGGACTTCCCTGGCAGTCCGGTGGTTCAGACTCTGCGCTTGTAGTGCAGGGGGGTGTGGGTTCAACCCCTGGTCCGGGAACTAAGATCCCACATGTCCCAAAGCGTAGCCAGAAACAGACAAAATTGCTGAATGAGTGACCAATGAGAGAGACTTATCAACTGTGAAGTAAATGGCATAAGGGCCTCCCAGAGGGGCTCGGTGGTAAGGAATCTACCTCCCAGCACAGGAGACATGAGAGATGCAGGTTTGATCCCTGGGTCGGGAAGATCCCTTGAAGTAAGAAATGGCAACCCACTCCGGTATTCTTGCCTAAGAAATCCCATGGGCGGAGGAGCCTGGCGGGCTACAGTCCGTGGGGTCGCAGAGAGTCACACACGATCAAGCGACTGAGCACGCACGTGAATGGCATAAGTCAGATCAGTTCACTGAAGGTCCCGGCGGATTTGTCAAAACCAGGTTTTAAGGAGGAAGTAAGCTTGTGTGGGGCAGCAGCTGGGGCTGGGGCTCTCCCGGCGTGGTGGGGCTGGGAGCATCCTGGGATGCGGTAACTTAACCTCCACACACAGCCTCGGGGACGACGACCGTAGCTCAGAGGGCAGCAGGCGCCTTAGTCATCTCCTCCCACCCAGGACCCCCACACCTGCTCCCTGGGTCCCCTGTCCCTTCAGAGAGAAGAGGACCTGCCGACCCTAACAGGCAGAGGCGCCGAAAGATGAGAAACATGGACAGCTCCGGTCACGCCAACCTTGAAAACACAGAGAACAAGGAGGTTTAAGCTCTCAGGAGGACGAGCAAGGGAATCAAGAAGGAACGTAGGAGGTCACATAGTGGACGAGGACAGAAATGTGGACGGAAAGAGCGGCGATCCCAGGGAGAGAGAGGGGAGGGCCGGGGGCAAGGCGCCTCTCCACGTTCGCCCCATGAACACCGTTCCTGCATCAGCTGGTCAGCAAACGCCTGTGGTCTGGGGGACAGCGGCGAGCAAGGCAGATGAAGCCCTTGGCTCTCGGGCAGCTTAGATTTTGGTGATGGAGACAGAAAATACACAAGTGAGCAAAGAAGGAAACCGATAAAGGCATGCCGAGAATGAAGACAGGGTGAGGTTGTAGGAGGTGCCTGGGGTCCCTTTACATGGAGGGGTAACATGTGCTGAGACCAGACCAGTCAGAAGGAGCAGGAAGATGCGGGAACAGCGTTCAGGGCAGAGGAACAGCAAGCAGGGAGGCCCTGGGGTGGGCATGGCCTGGTGTGAGGCAGGAACAGCGAGGAGTGGAGGGAGGTGGGGGGAGACTTGGAGGGGCGGGGTGGGGGAGGACAAGCGCTTAGCCTGGTACGCAGGGAGTCAGGTATGCAGGCCTTTTTCAGCCAGGATAATGCATTCGATTTTTAAGCATATAGAGTCTCAAAGAAAATCCTGCATTCTACTGTTCAAATGGCCTGGATACTTAAATTGGTGTTGAGTGTATTTACGAGTATTTACAGAGCACCCACTGCCAGCCGATGGCATCACCGACTCAATGGACGTGAGTCTGAGCAGACCCTGGGAGTTGGTGATAGACAGGGAAGCCTGGCGTGCTGCAGTCCATGGGGTCGCAAAGAGTCGGACACGACTGAGCGACTGAAGAATTGTGACACTGTGAGCCAGACTCTGGGAAGTCCAGGGTCTTCCAGGGCCATTTTTTCCATCTGATTCTTACATGGTGATGGATGCACCTGGTCTCTACAGTTCGGCTGACCTGCCCTCCGAAGCCCAGGGAGGTGATGCGATTCATCCCGCAGGGCAGAGCTGGAAGGCTTCTGACTCCTAGGCTGGCCTGTGTGTTGCTGGAGCACAGCTTCCCGCCCTTCCTAACGACGGTGTGGACTCCTCGCCATGGGCTGTGTAGGTGCTGCCACCTTTTTCAGCGGCCTGGGCAGTGTTCCTGAGGCCGTGAGTGGTTGGTTACAACCCTGCAGCTGCCCTTCGTCCTGTTTCCAGGGTGGTCCCCCTGAGTAGGACCGCTGTGACTGCAACACTGGGCTGGATCAGGCCAGCACCAGTGGACGTCAGAGGCCGCTCACCCATCAATGCCTTTGTGCACGTCAGAAAAAAAGGCTCCCTCTGCTTGAGACACTTGACTTCCAGCCTCCAGAAAAGCATTGTAATAACAATTCTTTTTTATTTTTTGGCCTCAATGTGTGCCGTGCAGGATCTTAGTTCCCTGACCCAGGATCAACCCTGTGCCCCTACACTGGGAGTGCAGAGGCTTAACTACCAGACCACCAGGGACATCTCTGCAACAACAGTTCTGTTAGAGCATCCTTGGGGTCAGCTGTTAAAACCCTCCTCCTAACGTGTGAGTCCGTGTTCTCCTTGGTGTGTGAGGCACTCACTCAGGGGTGGTGCCCTCGTGCAGTGCACACCCTGACTGACAGGGTGATTCTGCAGGCCCCTGCAGAAAGCTCTGGACCCCAGCAGAAAGGAGAGCCCTTTGGAAGTGGCCACGCTTGACCACACAGGTGGTCACAGCTGTAGCCCAAGGGGTGACCGTGATTGTCCAGGTTTTCCTAGCACTGGCCCGCGAGCTGGGACACAGGGTTTCTGCTCCCCTCTCCCTCCAGGGACTGGCTGTCGCCTCTGCTGTGGCTGTGATGCCCTGCAGACCCGTCTCCCCACACCTTCTCCTGGCTCGGGGAGCGGGGGCCCCTGAGCTGCCCCCTCACCCTGGGGCTTCGACACTCACTGGACGCCCTTGTAGCCAGCACCACTTCCAAACAACAGGGCTCATCTTTGAAGTCTTCCAGCTCCTAAATTTAGAAGTGTGGATTAAATCCAAATAAATGGAGAGTTACATAACTTCACGTCCCTCTCCCCTGTCCCTCCCCTTGGAATAATCAGGCTTAATCAGCTAATGACGGGGCCCTGAATCCAGCCCCATCCTCGGAGGAGCTATTAGGCTTATATAAGAAGCAACATTGGCCCGGTGTATCATGAGGATTTCAAATACATTCTGTCACCTGATCTTTCTCTCTTAATCTCTCCCCTTCACCCACACATTTCAACACACACACACACAGACACACACACACACACACATACACTCCCCCAAACATGTCCATCAAATGCCAGAGCTGCTTAGTTAGTCTGGGATCAAACGCATGCAAGCTGAGAGGAGGTTTGGTTCAAATATATCACCTAAAAATAAATCGCCTCAATCCGTAATGACAGCTAATCCAGGAAAGAAGGAAGCGCTTTGCCATAGAATTACAGACTATCTGAGGGGGAAGGGAGGTGCGGGGAGGAACCTCTGAGGACTCCCTAATTATCCCAACTGTCCAGCACAAAATGGCAAGCAGAGTAAGTGGTGACCTCCCTGTCTCTGGAGGGGAGCAAGCAGAAATGAGGGGTAACAGAGAAGGATTCCCGCACTGAGCAACTTCTGGACACTTAAATTCTGTGCCAGGAATTGTGCTCTGTAGACATCATAAGGGAGACAGCAAACGGCTTCATCTCAAATGCCACATCTTACCCACTGGGAGTGGCTGCTTGGAGCTCTGGACACAGTAGGATTCTGAGGTTCAGTGAGAAAGAATTTCTTGATAATCTGCAATGTTTTCCGAGGTGGAAGAGGAGAATCTGATGTCTGGATCAGTTAGTAACACCTGCCCTGGGTGCAGAGGCGGAGCACAGAGCTGTTTGCCAGCGATGTGTCTTCAGCCCTCCCTTCGCAGATGAGCAGACTGGCATGCAGAGGTTCACGGCTGGGGCTTCCCTGGGCACTCAGACGGCCAAGAACCCGCCTGTGGTGCAGGAGACCAGGGTTCAATCCCTGGTCCGGAAGATCCCACCTGCTGCTGAGCAACTACACCCGAGCACGGCAGCAGCTGAAGCCCTAGAGCCTGCGCTCCGCGACAAGGAAAGCCACTGCCGCTGAAGAAGGAATTCACAGGGCCTGGACTCCGTCTTAGGCCTGTTCATGCTGATCATGCTTGGCCACCTTTCCAATGGACTCTGAACTCTGTGTTTAGTGCCTATGAAAACAACAACAGAAGGAAGGATAAGACCCCCTCCAGACAGGGGAACCTTGAAGATCGCATCTACGTTACTCATCGCCTAAGAGAGAACATACACTAATCACCCCTTCCTCCAGACAGGCCATAAATTTTTCTGTATCTATCGGAGTGTAACCTTGGGTTTATTGATTTATTGGCTAATTGTTTGACTATTTGAGCCCATGAGCACATAGCACGTGAATAATGGAGTTATTGGGATTGTATTTTCCTTGGTTTATGTAAGTCTCAAGGAATTTGAAGTGGTGGGTTCAGACACGTACACGTGGGGTATGAAAGATTTTCACAGATGCTGGTCGGGGTCCTCGGCTAAGAGGAGACTCTGCCTTGGGCCTGCTGGTGTAATAGACTGCTCTCCGCTATCTGCATTGTCCTTCTGAGTGAGCTCGTTTTCCGGAATGCGTGGCTACAACACGGTGAGAAGCCCGGGCACCGCAACTCACCGCTGCTAGAGAAGATCCCTCAAAGTGCAGGAGATCTAACACAGCCAAAAATACATAGATAAATAAAATTACGGGGGAAAAGGACTTGGATGCAGAGGCTCCAGGGTCTATGCGGGCCTGCATCTCAAGTGATGGGAGGAACGGCCCGGGGCTGAACACGCAGCGCCAGCCGGTGCTGTACCCTCGTGCCCGGAGGACACAGGCATCGCAGCTTGCGGCCTCCGAGTCGGGGGTTCAGGGAGGGCATCGTCTGGGCCTGCAGGCTACCTTCTGACCCTGGATGGGCCCTCCACGCCCAGCACCCTTCTCTGACCCCCAGCACTACTGGAGATGACGAGGACACTGAGGCGAGCGGGTGGGGGAGTCTCCTCCTCAGACCCTGTGCCTGGTGGCACCTCGGAGCCCAGCCGGTCCTGGCCGGGGAACATTCTCCAGCAAACACCGAGCGGGAAACCCAAGGGGCAGAGGGCTCATGGCAGGGACCCAGCAGGCGGGCCGTGCCTCTTGGCCCGGCCTGCCCCAGCAGCTGGCTCCCCTGCCCAGCCTGCACCGTGCCAGCTCC
The DNA here is from genome assembly GCF_027580195.1 of Bos mutus. Classification (NCBI taxonomy): domain Eukaryota; kingdom Metazoa; phylum Chordata; class Mammalia; order Artiodactyla; family Bovidae; genus Bos; species Bos mutus. The sequence continues at coordinate 58,097,334 of NC_091638.1, forward strand.
CCGAGGCTATTAGCACCGTGCCACGCGCGTCTGGGTCGGGTTTCCCGGTGGGGCCCCAGCCACAGGTTGAAATTGCTGCTTCCCGGTCTGGAGACCCCCAGCCCTGTCCCCAGTCCTCGGAGTGCGCTGCCCGGCCAGCTGCCAGGGGCGGCCCTTCTCCTCTCCCCGAGGGCCCTTTCAACAGCCTCTCACTCCCCTCTCATCCGTCCTTCCTGTTCTGGGGGCCTCTCTCTCCAGTCCTATTGTTGTTCATCTTCGGTCCCCGCCACTTCCTGTCGGGGGTGGTGGTGGTGGGGGAGGGAGACGTCATTTTATCCAAATCCCTGCTAAGAAACAAAGCCACTGGTCCTTGTGTGCAGATGTGGGACTGAGCACAAAGGCGAGGCGGCCACATGCAGGCCCCCCAGGACCTGGCCAGGACCTCGCAGTTGCATAAGCCCGTGGGCGTGCCTGCTTTGGTGTTCTGTGCAGATGGCGTCCTGGGACGGTGCAGGCCTTGAGGGGTCATGGCCCCGAGGCTGGGAAGGGAGACCGTGTCCCCCCACCCCGCCCCTGCCCACATCTCACCTTGGATCCTCTTCAAAGTGGTCAAAGAGTTTCACGGACTTTACAGAGGTGCCACTGTCCCTAAGATCAGCCCCAAGGCTCACTCTGCCCAGGAGATAAGTCGGGGGGCGGGGGGGGGGCGGTGAGGTTTTCTGGTGGCAAAAGGTAGACCCTGAACCGCTGCCCAGGCTCACGGACTTGAGCCCTCCTGCGTGGCTCGTTAACTGGGGGCTGCCTGAAAAGTCAGAGGCAGGTCGTTTCCAAAGATCTGGCATCGGGTCGCTTTTTGCAAACAAATTCTTTCTTAAAAACCCAGACCGTGAGGCGGATAAAAACATGAGGTGGGATGGGCCATCGAGCCCTCCCAGGTCCCGGGCAGTGTGTGTGTGTGTGTGTGTGTGTGTGTGCGAGCGCACACGTGTTGGTGAGCGCTCCCTACGTGGGAAGCCCATGTAGGTGGGATGGGCCATCGAGCCCTCCCAGGTCCCGGGCAGTGTGTGTGTGTGTGTGTGTGCGTGCGCGCACACGTGTTGGTGAGCGCTCCCTACGTGGGAAGCCCATGTAGGTGGGATGGGCCATCGAGCCCTCCCAAGTCCCGGGCAGTGTGTGTGTGTGTGTACGCACACGCGTTGGTGAGCGCTCCCTACGTGGGAAGCCCAGCTCTCTCCATGTTCAAGGGTCACTTGCCTCAGGAGGGTTAGCAGGCCCAGAAGCGCGCGCTGGCGGTCTAGGGCACTGTGACCGTCACCTCTGTTTTTGTCACCTGCTTGCCTTTCTAGCTTCGTGTTGCCCCAGCTGACATTTAAATGAGTTTGCATTTGCAGAGCCTACACCACCTGGTGCTCTGGGTGCCGTGGGGGTGTATGGGTGTGGGGAGGCCAGCCCAACCCCAACAGATGGAAGGGGGTGTGGTTGCTGGAGATTAGAATGTGGTCCCAGATCCAGCAGGAGCTGCTGGGAGCATCTGAAATGCTTTAAAGTGCAGAGGCAAGGTGCCACCGAGAGAGTGAGGATGTGGACAGGATGGCCCTGATCCAGGCGCCCGTTCTCTGGTGCACTGTGTGGCCTTGGCTAAGGCCCTTTCCCTCTCTGTTTTCACCGGACACGAGGCCCATCTTCCCGGAATGTGAAGCATGCCGCATGGCCTTAAATAACAGGAGTGTGCGCGCGCGCACACACGCACGCGCACACACACACACACACACACGACTGCTTCTAATCTGATTCCCTTTGAACCCGCCCTCTGATCACATTCCGGGAGGACGGCTTGGGCGGTGCTGACTCCTTGGCACCCCTCGCTGCCCCCCGCAGACCTCGCTGGCCCGGCGCCCCGGGCAGCCGCGGGTCCGGCTGGCCTGTGGCGCACGTGGCTTCCCAGGCACCGCTGTGTGCCATTTGTGCACAGTGTCCCAGTGCCCTTTCCCGTGGCGATGTGAATGAAGTCTTCTGGGTTTTTTTTTAATGACCTTAAGTAAAGGACGAGTAAATGTCTACTGAACACAAAATATTAAGGAAATGATTGTACGGGAGGGATGTGAGGGTAATAAAAGTGTGGAGTTGGGACGAGAATGACCAAACTGGGGAGACAGAGCGGGCGGATCTCCTGGGTTCGCAGATGCTCTGCCAGGCTGGACCCCACCCTCCCCGACCCCTGGAGCGGGTCCCGCTGGCCTCGGTCCCACCAGCCACCTCGGAGCAGTGGTAGAGGGGTGGGCAGTCGGAGCAGAGGCCTGGGTGGTGACATGGAGCCAAAAGCTCTTCAGGCGAGTGTCTGAAACTGGGGCACGTACACCCCTTTGGGTGCCAGGATCTGGTCTGTGCGGTTTGTGAAGGCCTGAAAACGGAGGACAATGAAAACCCACTTGTACGTGGTTTAAGACGTTATCCTTGGCAAAGACAGTGTGGCTTTTTCTGCAGTAGAGGACGCGTGTATCCCAGACACTGTGGGAGGGGTCCCTGGGACCCAGGAGCCTGAGAGCTCCCCGCCCAGGTAGCGGCCGAGACGGGATTCGGCATCAGGCCACGTGGTGTGACGTGGTGTGGGTCCCAGCGCGGCCCATGTGACCTTCGGGCGCCCTCCCATTGGCTGGGCCTCAGCTCACGAGCCACAGCAGCGGCTCAGCTGACTCCGGCCAAAGACCTGGGGCCTTGTTGGGGGGACGGGGGGGTCCTTCTTAGAATCAAAGTCTCAAAATCCGCAGAGCTCAGGTTGAGGGGATCAAGGAAAGACGTGTCACTGGGTTCGAGGCAGAGTCCTCAGAGAGAGCATCTGACTGGTGGACCCTGGGGGTCGCGGCCCCTCCTAGAGGGGAGCAGGGCACCTGAATGAAGATGGCCAAGGCTGAGGGTGTGGAGACTGGGGCCCCCCCCACCCCCAGGAAAGGTGGTGCAGGATGCGAGGCAGGCAAGGGGGGCGCACGTCCGGTCCATCTTGGTGCCTCCCTGCACCTCAGTTCTCTCCTCTGCAGCTGAGCGTCCAAGAGGCCCGGTCCTTGTAGGGGAGCTGGGGCAATCGGATGGGGTCACCATGCAGGGCCTGCCCTTAGTAACTGACACTCCATAAATGTCAGTGACCGGCTTCTTTATTATTTGTTAGAAAGAGGAACCACAACCAAGCCACTGCCGGCCAGACGTGCGCCTAATGGATGCCACATGCCCCTTGCGGTGACCGCCGGGAGCCTTGGGGCTGGCCGACGTGCGTTCACGTCCGGGCTCCACTACCGAGTAGCTGCGAGACCCCAGTAAGTGACCTCAGGCCCCGGGCCACAGTGGTCACGCCTGCTGCCAACTGCGTCCTGGGCACAAACCCGCATCTGCAGGGCAGGGGGCAGCATGCCAGGCCCAGGGCCTCGGGGCAGGCGGGCGCCTCCCCGGGGTAGGGGGTGGGGAGTGAATCTGGCCCCGCACACAGCAGGCAGCGGCCACAGGGGCAGGAGCAGGCCCGCCGGAACGACATTTCCCCGCCAAGGACGGCTCTGACCATGAGCCCCAAGCCCCAGGGCTGCTGCTTCTGGCAGGCATGGAGGCAGGCCTCTCCCAGGTGCAGGGAAGGAGGCCTCTCTCCGGGGCCCCTCACAGAGGCAGCCCCTGTGCAGCGTCTGCTGAGGTCCCTTCAGCTCCATCCTCCAGCCGTGGACTCTGGAGCCGGACAGCTGGGGTCAAACCCCAGCAGAACTGCCTACAGCTCACGGGACCCTGGGCACACCACCTCCGCTCGCCACGCCTTACTTAATGTTCCCGTCTGCAAAATGGGGAAATGACCGTTCCTTCCTCCTGGCTGTGAGGGTTAAATGAGATGTTTGTAAAGGACTTAGAACAGGGCCTGGCAGTAAAAATGCAGCATGCCGTGTCAGCTGCCGTCACTATTATCTTTGTCCCCACCATCATCACTTCCAGCATTGCTTGAGAGGTGGGTGCAGCCCTTTGGGGTTCTGGGGTAACTTTACTACTACTGTTATTATTTTGGCTGCACCGCACGGCTTGAGGGATCTTAGTTCCCCAACCCGGGATTGGACCTGGGCCTCCCTGCAGTGGAAGTGCTGGGTTCTGAGTACTGAACTGCCAGGGAATTCCCTGAGGTAACTTTGAAGGACACAAAGACACATCTGGCTTCAAGAACCGTAGTTTCGACTTCCCCTGGAGCTCCCCGGACCGGGGGAACGCGTGGTGCTGACAGCTAGTGGGCGCGGAGCGTCTCCTGGGTGCAGGCCGTGCTGAGCCCTCTGGGTGGACTGTTCCGGTTCAGCTTGAGAAAGTGGTGCTATTATCATACTTTCTGATCTCACGGGAGGAAACAGCCACAGGGAAACATGCTTCCCACGGCACCAGGTGGGCTCCTGGGTGCCAGCAACGAGGCGGAGCCTGGCTGTTTCAGGATGAAGAAGAATTTATGGAGAGGCTGCCAGGTATTCGTGGAATCTTCGGGAAGACTGGAGAACGAGGCCCAGCGGGAGATAAGGGCCAGGACGGGGAAGGTGGAAGGGGCGAGAACTAGGTCTTTGCCACCGCTGCGCCGTCTCAGCACCACTGCCTGTGGGAGGCAGTGCCCCACTGTCCTTGCATCCTGGCACTTGTCGCTGAAAATCAGTCCCCGAGACCAGGGGCCGGAGAGCTGGCTTCCAGGCGAGAGAGGGAGGCAGTGCCTTGCCTCTCTGGCTTCTTTGGTTTCCTCCAAGACCCAGCAATGAGGGGACGCGTTTGCCAAGAAAGGCGGTTCAGATAAAGGGGAACCAGATGGACGGTTAGCAAGATTGCTCTAAGTGCCGAACAGTCGCCTCTCTGGAGGATGCATCAGTCAGTGGCCGCACTGATGCCATGTAACAAACCAGCCCAAGCCTCAGTGGCTTCAAACGAGAGCCATTCACTCTCATGGGCCTGTGGGTTGACCGGTGTTCAGACTCAGCCAGGTTCTGCTGGGTGGTCTGCTCACGCGGGCCCATGGGCAGCCTGGGCGGTTCTGCCTCTCGTCCCTCTCGTCCTCCTTGGACCAGTGCGCTGGCTGCGATCGCTCTTCTCATGGTGCTGGCAAAGGCACAGCTGGCAAGGGAGGGCACACGAGGTCCCTGAATGTTCACGTCTGGAGCGGGCATGTTGTTGCCTCTGTTCCATCCCACTGGCCAAAGGGCGTCACATGGAGAAGCCCAAAGTCAAGGGCAGGAGACTACGCTCCATCCTGGATGCGCCTTCAGTCCACACGGGGGTGTGACGGAGTAGCATCAGCGATCCCTTCCATCAAGAAGTCCTGCCTCCCTTCCCAGATGCTTCTGCTGCCAGGGGAGCCACTGACCGAAACTGCCCAGGAGTAACCACGGGCGTGTGTTGTTATCTTGCAACAGGACATCCTGGTAAGGAACAAGGAACTAACAAGCCACCATCAACCGGAAGAATTCAGGTTGAATTCCAGAATCCTTCTCGCTGGAATCCATCTTGCGTGAGCAAAGTGCACTCCACCCCAGCAAGGACCCTGGGTCAGAATGGTTGACTAAAGATGACCTGGAAACTAACCCCCTTTCCGTAAGACCCGAGACTGCGAGCCACGTGGCCGAGCAGTCCTCTCGGGCTCTCCTACCCTCCTGCTCTCCGCCCGGGCACCCCTTCCCAATAAACAAGCCTCAAGCTTTGTTAGCATGCGTGTCTCCTCAGACCATTCGTTTCTGAGATGTGCCCACTCTGGGGCCCTGGAAGGGGTCCCCCTTGCTGCAGCACTGCCGGCCGTGAGCACCGAGGAAGCCTGTCCAGACCGCCCGGCTGCAGCGTAGCCCTGGGGCCCTCCCGTCGATGTGTCCATCGACCTGCTAAGGAGATGGCATAGCAAAAAGGAGAGCGAGTCCTCAAGGACGCCTGTAGATGCGGAACCAGCTCTGAAGTGGTCCCTCGGACGTCCCGCAGCGCTCCCATCTCTCTGAAAACCGCCCTCAGCGTTGCTCTGTGGTTGTCGTTCAGTCGCTAAGTCATGTCTCGCTGTTCTGCAACTTGCTGGACGGCTGCGGCCAGGCTCCTCTGTCCATGGGATTCTCCAGGCAAGAATACTGGATTGGGCTGCCGTTTCCTCCTCCGGGGCATCTTCCCGACTCAGGGCTGGAAGCCGTGTCTTGGCATTGGCAGGCGGGTTCTTTACCGTTGAGCCACCGGGGAAGCCCCGTGGTGCTCTGTTATTTGCAGTCAAAGCACCTGCTCTGACGCTAAGGTACCTCCGGTGTTGGGCTCTTTTGAAGAAATGAGACCGTTAACAACAGCCTCCAGGTCACACAGTAAAGACATTCCTGAGTCAGGATCTGAACCCAGCGGGCTGGCCCCACGAGGCACACTGACCCCCCACCCCATATCAGAGCACGTGGAATGCTTGGCTCACAGCACACAGGAGAAAGAAACTAGCACCTCTGTTCCTTGGAGAATCACACACAGTTTTAAGAATCTGATTTTAAAAACCGAGGTCTTACAGCCCCACCCCTAGCCCCAGGGCATAAGCCCACCCAGTTCGCGCCCAGTTCCAAGGGGTTCATGCAGAGGCCGTTGTCATCCAGGTGACGTGGACGCAAGGCGCTGGGCGCTGACGGTCGTGACCAGGGTGACCCCCAGTGCCTCTCCGCCTCCCTTCCTGCTGCAGGCCTGTGGGGCCCCACCCGGCCCGGCCTAATGCACTGCCCGCATGCCCTGAGCGTGACCTGGGGTCGGGGCAAGACATGCATCTCTTCCTCAAGGATGCAAGAGACGTCTGTGCCTGGCCCCAGGTCCGAGGCGGGAGGGGGAGGAAGTCAAGTGGAGGTGAAAGCGGGAAGAGAGAGATTCCTAACATCCAGGGCTGCGGTGGACTCTGCCCCCGGGAAGACGTCTGGGGGCGGTCGTCACGGATGGCAAGTGGGACTGGCCATGGTTCCTGTCTCGGGAGCCCACGTCCAGGGCCTGGAGGAGGCTGCCGGGTGCGGGGTATCGACACTATGAGGCTGAGCTTAGGCGACAGCGCTGGCCACAGAGCCCTGCTCCCTGCTGCGCAGCTGCACCCACTGCCAGGGGGCTGGTTCCGAGCTGGGCGGCCCCGTGAACTGCGGCTGGGTGCCCCCTGCGCTCGGTCTCCTGGCCCCAGGGCCCCGGGGTCCAGGTGTGGTCAGAGGGCAGGGATCAGGCCCCCGAACCACAGCCTATCCTGCAGAGGCTTGTCAGGCTGCCGGCAAGTGCGTTAGCCACGCTGAGTAAAGGCATCGGTGGTCCTAACCATTTGTGTGACCTGCGGTCCCCAGAAGGCAGGGCTAGTCTCACGATTTCTGTGGGGGCGCCCGAGCAGCCCCCATCCCTCCTCAGTCGCTAACTCAGGATTATGGGAGCCCAGCCTCCCCCAACCACCCGCCCAGGCCCCTCCCCTCGCCCCTCAGGGTCCTCCCAGGCTCATAGCAGCCTGGCCCCAGTGCCTCCCGCATCTCTGCCTTAAGGGGAGGACCCAGCAGCTCTTGGGGAATTGTGGCTGATCCTGGCCTCCGGGCACAGATGCTTTTCCCAGAACTTCAGGGTCCGGAAAAACTCCCAGACGCTCCCAAGCCAGTGGTTCCACGGGAATTCCCCGAGTTATGAGGCAGATTCCCAGTCCCCCCTGCCCCTGCACCCCCTCTAGGAACCACACCTCTGGCTCAGGCCCCGGGCAGGAATCTGCATGTAAACCAGGGCCCCTTGCAGACTAAGCAGGCACACGCTTCTCCAGCCTCGCTTCTGCACGACGTGACCCAGGGGAGGGCCCAGAACCAGCGAGCCGCACCTGGCTGGGCACCTCCGTGCCGGCTGTGGGGGCCAGGCAGATAGGAACGTCTTATTAACCGCTTGAGATCTTCCTGAACTGTTTCAGTATCTTACCATGAACACTGACAAGTTCACCTGCGTGAAGGTGAAAGAGGAGAGTGAAAAAGCCAGCTTACAACTCAACATTCAAAAAACGAAGATCATGGCATCTGGTCCCATCACTTCACAGCAAACAGATGTGGAAAATGTGGCAGCAGTGACAGATTTCATTTCCTTTGGCTGCAAAATCCATGCGGACGGTGACCGCAGCCGCGAAACTGAAAGATGCTTGCTCCTTGGAAGAGTAGCTATGTCAAACGTAGATGGTGTTTTAAAAAGCAGAGACATCACTTTACCAACAAAGGTCCGTCTTGTCAAGGCTATGATTTTTCCAGTAGTCATGTACGGATATGGGAGTTGGACCGTTAAGAAGGCTGAGCGCCAAAGAACTGATGCTTTTGAATCATGGTGTTGGAGAAGACTCTTGAGAGTCCCTTGGACATCAAGGAGATCCAACCAGTCCATCCTAAAGGAAATCAATCCTGAATATTCACTGGAAGGACTGCTGCTGAAGCTGAAGCTTCAATACTTTGGCTACCTGATGTGAAGAGCTGACTCACTGGAAAAGACCCTGATGCTGAGAAAGATTGAGGGCAGGAGGAGAAGGGGACAGCAGAGGATGAGATGGTTGGATGGCCTCACTGACTCGATGGACATGAGTTTGAGCAAGCTCCAGGAGTTGGTGATGGACAGGGGAGTCTGGCACGCTGCAGTCCTGGGGTAACAAAGAGTTGGACACGACTGAGTGACTGAACAACAATAACAACAGCAATTGACTGATCCTATCATTTTAAAAAACAAACAGATATTAGGGGAAACATTTTCAATGAAAGTCTCTCAAGGTCTCTCCAGAGACCCAGTGGCAATGAGTCGAAAGCTCGCTCAGTGGTGCTGGGTCAGTGAGCTTGTGTGAAAGGGCAGTGCAGGGCTGGCGGGAACGACCCCCTCGCCCCAGCTGCCCCCGCCCAAGCCAGCCACGGGGCCAGCAGAGTCCCCTTCCTCCCCGGTCGCCTGCCGCCTCTGCTGTCCCGCACAGCCAGCCCAAGGACGCCAGTTCCCAGGGACGGCCCCACTGCGGCTCTGACACTGACCCCAGTGTAGCCATTTGGGCAACCCATGCAGGGCAGCTCTTTGCCTTTACATCAGAGGGGAGTGGATGCCCCAGAAGAGATCATTCACAGCCCAGACCCCCAGCAATCCTTGTACAGGGATGGGCAGGTGTCCCAAGCGTGGTCAGTAACAGCCTCTGGTGGCACTTATGTTGAAACGCTTGGGGGACATCGGTGTTCTCTCTGCTGGTCCAGTGCAGCCTGGAGCTGCTGGTGGTTACCTTCCCGTCAGCCCAGGTGAGGTGGCCCGAGAATGAAGCAGCAGAGGAAATCAGAGCTGACAGAAGGGAATGCCTTGCTGTGTGCCCTCAGGCGAAGTATACGCCTCCGTTGCTTCATCTGTCAGTGCTGAACAGCATTTGCGCGTCTGACTCCAGCCATGCCTGAAACCCCAGCGCGTGCCAGTTACAGGAATCAACAAGTCCCCCTACGCTTTGAGCCTGGTCTTCCGTCACAGGCAACAGACGGCAGGAGACTCAACTGTGTAACAGAGAAGCTGGGATGTAAGCCCACACCTCTCACTGCCTGGTTAGAGGGGCCCCAAGACGGGACTTCTCAGATGCCTGGGTCCTTGGATGAAGGTTCACCGTGATGAAGAGGCCACTGTAACAGCTTCCCGTGACATCAGCCACTTGGGGAAGGGGCAGGGAGGAATTTCCGGCAAATGGGACGGGGCACATGCCCCCTGAGCTGGCGAGGCCTGGGTGTTCCCACTGACACCTTTCCGCAAGCAGAGCAGGGGCAGGTGCCAGAAAGAGCCGTTCTATTTCCAGGCTCCCGTGAGGGCTGTTTGGGAATCTCCTGGCCCAAAGGACCACTTGGGGAAAAGGCTGTGTGCCCTCTATGGTCTGGCTGCCGACTGTGGGAGGGGCTGGACAGACAGAGGGAGCAGAAAGGGGCTCCAGGTAGAGGGTGCTGTAGGCACAAAGGCCTGGGAGCCCCGCCCTCCCCATCACCAGCAACCAGCACCACCACGGTCCCTGTGTGGGCAATCTCCCTGCCAGGAGAAGTGCTTCACGGGCTCCGTCCCATTCAGCTTTCCCATCTGCTATAGGAAGCACAAGCTTCCGTCCATCCTCGTTACAGATGGGGAAACGGGCTTACACAGATTAAGGGACTCTCTCAAGGTCACACAGCCAAGAGCCGAGATTCAAATCAAGGTGCCCGAGCCCGTGTTATTGGTGGTGACGCTGGGCTGCCTCCCGGGCTGGCCTCTCTGGGGGCAGGGGTTGGTGAGAGGTGCAGGAGGCCATGGTGAAGCAGGCCAGGGGCAGGAGGAAGACCGCAGACCAGCCAGGCAATCCCCGCTCACCCAGGGTCTTTCTGGGGCCCCGCCCAAGCACTTCTTCTCCCTGGTTTTGACTGCATGGTTGCCCGTCCCCACCATGTCCTTGGTCAAGCTTCAGACACGCTTTCCTGTGGCACAGAACCAGGCAATGTCCAGTGGGATCTCCCTCGGAAGGGGGCGGTTGGAAGGCCTGTCCAGCCAGCATCAGGATGCGGCCTTCACAGAGGTTCCCATGGCAACGTGGAAATACCTGTGGTTGTCTGCAGACAGCCTGCTGGGAGAGTCCAGCAGGGGCGGGATAACCGCTTCCAGGGCAGGAAGACGCCTGTTTGAACTCTTGGTCCTCAGACGATAATAATAACAGAAGGGCTAGCACTTCTTTCTAAGAAAAAAAGAAATTAAGATATAACTGACAGGTAGCAGTGTATCAGGTTCAGGAATCCAACCTCATGATTTGAGGCGTGTATACACTGCGAGGTGAGCGCCGCCACAGACGACATCCATCTGTCCATCACCACGTACGGCTGCGAGGCTTCTCCTGTGACGACAGTGTTTAACATCATGTTCTGCTGCTGCTGCTGCTACGTCGCTTCAGTCATGTCCGACTCTGTGCAACCCCAGAAATGGCAGCCCACCATGCTCCCCCGTCCCTGGGATTCTCCAGGCAAGAACACTGGAGTGGGTTGCCATTTCCTTCTCCAATGATCACGTTCAGTACACATTATTAACTGCAGGTGAGCACAGAGCCGACGCTTCCTTAGTGCTGAGAGCGCTTTCTCGTGCATTTACTGAGGACACCCTGCCCACAGTCCTCTGCGGAGGTGCTGCTCGCATCCCCATTTCACAGAGGGGCACACTGGGTCCATGTGGCGGCAGAGAGACGCAGGGCAGCAGGGCAGGAGCAGTGAGCAAGTGAGGGCTGCCCTGGGATGGAGCCCCTGTGCACACCCCATTTGGAGGGGACGGCTGGGCTCCTCTCTTCAATCAGAACAGGATCCTGGGAGGAAAGTGCCCCCCGGAGAAGAACCAAAGGGACACAGGAAAGAACACACAGGGAGCTCATAGAGAGCGCCATGGAGACCACACGGAGAGCCTCCCTTCCCTCCTGAAACTGGGGGGGACTCAGCCGTCTGATAGAAGTCCTGAGTTGGCGACAGGTGGGGGAATAGCAGCAATGGGCAGGCATCGGAGCAGGAGGGCCGGCAGAGGTACCAGGACACACGAATGCTCGAGCTTGGACGGGCAGCCGTGCTCCGGAATCGCACCCACAGCCGTGTGAGGCTGCAGTGCAAGGAGGAGGTCTGCTCCTGGTTCTTCACTGCAGTCCTCACTCGTAGCTCACGGCTCGGTCCCCACAGGGGTGGTGAAGTGAACGGTGTTCGATTTGTACGTTGGCATACGCGTGGCCACAGAGACACACCGTGGAAGCCTTTTGCACGCGGATACAGAACGATCCACAAGATGCAGTGAGGGAAACGCAAGGCATCTAGCGTGTGTGCTCAGTCGCGTCCGACTCAGACCCTGTGGGACCGCCAGGCTCCTCTGTCCATGGGGTTCTCCAGGCAAGAATGCTGGAGTGGGCTGCCATGCCTTCTCAGGAGGTTGGTCCCAACCCAGGATTGAACCTGAGTGTCCTGCAGTGGCAGGCAGGTTCTTTACCACTGCTGGACACGACACCTGCTGGACACAACACCAAAGACAGGGTCCTTAAGAAGAAGAAAGGGATAAACTGGACCTCAGCAAAATGAAAGATGTGTGCTCTGCAAGAGACTCTGCCACGAGGATGAAAGACAAGCCTCCAGCCAGGAGAAAGGACTTCCAACCCCATCTCTAGGAGAACTTGTATCTAGAGGACTCAGAGAACACTCTAAAGCCAACAGCGAGAAACAGTTCAACTGGGAAATGGGCAAACACAGAGTTCTGTGAGTTCAACAGAGTTGAACAAAGTTCACAAAGTTCACAGAGTTCAACACAGGGTTCTCCAAAGCTGGATGGCAAATAAGCCCGAGAAAAGATGTTCCACGTAGCTACCCACTGGGGACATGCAAAACAGGGCTCTGATTAGATAGCTCTAGAAACCTTCTGAAACGGCTTAAAAAAAAGAAAGAAAGAAAGAAAGAGCTATCAGTGCCAAGGGCTGACAAGGGCGCCAAGCAGCCGGAACCCGCACACACGCTGGTGGGCGAGAAGGCACAGCCGTCCGGAAAAGAGTCGGGCAGTTCCTTAGCCGTTAAACTTAGGCTTACATACAGCTCGGCAATTGCACTTCAGGGTATTTCTCCTAGAAAAACCAAGACTGTAGGCTCATACGAACATCTGTATGTGAACACACACATCAGCTTGATTTGTAAGAACCAGAATCTGGAAACCACCCAACTGTCCTTCAACAGGCGACTGAATAAAGGCGCCTGGTGCCCCATCGGACGGACTAGTACGGAGCAATCCAAAGGGGTGAATTAGTGACAGCAACAAAGTAAACGGGTCTCAAAGGCACTGTTCTGAGCAAAAAAAAAAAAAAAAAAATGCCGACCTCAGAAAGTTACGTACTGTATGAGTCCATTCATTTAACACTGTCAGAGTGATATAATTACAGAGAGAACAGATCAGAAGTTGCCAGGGCACAGGGCTGGGAAAGGGTGTGATTACAAAGCGTTTAATGTGCGAGAATTTCTTTGTGGGGATTGAAACAGTTCTATATCCTGATGGTTACAACATCTATCCATGTGATAAAATTTCACAGAACTATGTACCAGAAAACAAAACAAAACAATTGCTACATGTAAAAGCTGGTGAAATCCAAATAAGGTCTGAGTTTGAGTTAATAATACTGCACCAATGTCAGCTTCCTGGTTTTGACAATGCGCCGTGATTATGTAAGATGTTATCACAGTGGGGAGCTGGGGGAAGCAGGGGAAAGGTCCATGGGAACTCGCTGTACTATTTTTGCAACCTCTCGTGAGTCTCAAAGTATCTCAAAATGGAAAAAAAAAAGAATTAAGTAGTATTGTTTGGGGACCACTTGGCTCAATTTGATTTTTTTTGCTGTTAAAAAAAATAAATAACAAGGTAAAGAATGTGTGTGGAGCGAGGCCCATCTGTATGATGTAAATGCAGGATTCCTGTCGGTGACAGAATGCGGTATTTCTGGAAACAGACACAGGGACTGGGAATGCTGGAGCCGCACGGGAGGGCAGCTGGGAGGCGCGGGCGCGGGGGTGCGAGAGAGACCTGACTTTTCAGTTTTCCTCTTGGAATGTTCGCCCTTTGTGCTGTGGCTGTCTCTCACCCTTTACGACTTTTCAGGTCGTTTTTTGAAAGCCGAGAGTGGGATCTGAGGCCCTGGGGGAGAGGAGCGGTCTGTCTGCCTCCAAGTGGCTCCAAGGACAGCCCAGGAGGGACAGAGACAGTGTCCCCGGGGACCGAGACTCTATCAGGAAGGTGGTTATTTTACTGAGTTCACGGGGGGCTGGGAACACAGAGGAGTAACTGACGGGCAGGGAGGGCACCCGCTCCTGTTGGTGGGGCTGGGACTCGATGCCACCTTTGTGTCCATGACAACCAGGACGTGGCCCCCACGACAGCGGATGCTTGCCAGGCCACTCAGCGGAGTGCTTGCTTCTCAGGCACGACGAGCCCCCAACCCACGCAGCAGCACCCTCTCGAAGCTGGGAGCTCCTGCTCAGCGTCCCCCACAGAGTTTGCAGCCCCATACACCCAGGACCTCCTGCCCTAACCAGACGGACTTGCACTGGGTTCTTGCAGCCAGAATCCACGGGGCAGACGCTGAGCCAGGCCCCGGGGTGAGAATGGGGAGGCCTCCTGGGCTGGTGGAGAGGAGACATGGCTGAGGTGCAGACGGCAGGCAGCGCCTGCCTCCGTACTGACTCGTGAGCCTGCTGGGGAAGCTTAGGGCAGACAGCGTTCGAGATGCACGGCCCCCGCAGGCTCGGACAGCGGGCCCTGGGCTGGCCGCAGCTCCAGGGAGCCGTCGGGTCTCACGTCCGTTACCAGGCAGACAGGGACCGGGGATGGGGTGTCCACGAACCTCCCAGAGCAGGAAGGGAGACCCAAGCTGGGCCTCCGTGTGGGGATGAGCAGCCAAGAGGGAAGAGAGAGCCTCGAAGAGAACGGAACAAAGGCTAGGCTGCTCCCAGTCAGGAGCCTGAAAGGAGGCAGAGCTAACCTAAGCGGGGAGAAGTCAGCATCATGGGGACCTCTCGGGAAGAGGGGAGGAGAAGGGGCTGGGGGGCAGGGGTGAGGAGGAGCCAGCATCAGCCACACGGGTGTGCTCGTCTTCAACGACTCAGGCATCTGTGTTCCGTGCACTCTTCTATACGCACGTGAGACAAAAGGTTATGAAACAGAGGTTTTTTTAAAAAAAGAAAGGAAGGCCACCTCGAGAATGGGAGAAAGTATTTGCAAACCACCCGTATGATAAGGGGTTAATATCCAGCATACATAAAGAACTCTTGCCACTCAACAACAACGAAAAGCAAAAGCCAGACTTTAAAAATGGTCACAGGAGTTGAGTAGACAACTCTCCAGAGAAGATACTCAGACGGCCAAGGAGTACTTGGAAAGATGCTCAGCGGGACCGACTGTCAGCGAAATGCAAATCAGTGAGATGCCATGTCCGAGCCATCGGGATGGCTGCTGAAATACCAGGATGACAGAAGAAGTAGCACCAGAGAGAAACCATCGTCGGGAGCACGTGGAGAAACGGGAACATTTGCGCAGCCCCGGGGGGGATGGGAAACAGGATGGCAGTTCCTTAAAACACTAAAAACGGAATTCTCATGTGATCCAGCCATTCTGCTTCTGGGTGTATATCCTAAAGAACTGCCAGCAGGGTCTTGAGGAGATATCCGTACACCCTTGTTCAGAGCAACATTACTCATAGCCAAAAAGCGGAAGCAGGCCAAGGGTGCACAAGCAGAACGTGGTTTACCTGTACAATGGAGTGTTATTCAGCCTTTAAAGGGAGGAAACTCTGACACATGCTTACAGCACCAGTGAAGCCCGAGGACTCCGTGCTCGGGGAAACCAGCCGGTCACAGGAGGGCCAATACGGCACGATCCTGCTGTGTGAAGTCCTTAGCGCAGTCGGATCCACAGACAGCGGGTCAACGGTGGCTCCCAGGGGGCTGAAGGGCGGGGGGATGGGGCATTGGTGGTTGACGGGGCAGAGGTTCAGTCTGGGAAGACGAGAAAGCTCTGGAGATGCTGGTGCCGATGGCTGCACAGTAGTGTGAGCGTGCTTAATGCCACTGAACCAGACTCACAAAATGGTTAAAATGATAAAGTTCATGTTATATCTATTTTCCCACAGTCAGACTGAGGGCAGGAGGAGGAGGGACGGCAGAGGATGAGATGGTTGGATGGTATCACAGGCCTGATGGACATGAGTTTGAGCAAACTCTGGGAGACGGTGAAGGACAAGGAGGCCTGGTGTGCTGCAGCCCATGGGGTCGCAAAGAGTCGGACACGACTGAGCGACCGAACAGCAACAAAAACAAACAAGCCGATGAAAAGGATGTGGACTGGCCTCCAACCGGATCGGAAGTGGGGGTGAAATTCAGCTCTGCAGTTCCCTGTGTGGCCTGGGGGAGTGACCCACCCTTTCTAGGCCTCAGTGTGCTCATCTGAAAAATGGGGGTAACTCCAGGACAGTCCGGGTCAGAACTGCCAAGAAGATGAATCCATTAACAGGCACAAGATTCTCCTGGGGCGCGGGCTCCTGGCAAGTACCTGGCGGATGTGAGCTATTCCTCTGTCGTGTTTCGGGGAAGGAAACCGGGGGTGGCGTGGAGGGTGGTCTGTGTGAGGCTCACAGCCGTGGCATTCGCAGCATCCCGGCCCGGCGTGCAAGCTCTTTCACCCACAGCCCCTCTCCCGGGGGCCGTGAGCAGGCCTGCGGGGTCTCGGGGCTTCCACTGGCTGCACTCAGCATCCCCAGGCCTGGCTCCCTGAGCCCCTGCCCCTTCAGCCCAAGTCCATCTGGCCTGAGCCCCGTGCAGCCCAAACCCTCCTGGAGAAGGACTCTGGCCGCAGCAGGGACCCAGAGCCCGGGCGCTGGGCAGGAGGAACGGGGTCTGGGGAGACGGGATGGTGGGCTGGGCGGAGTCCGACACAAAGGCCGCCCCCTTCTCCCCGGAACCTCAGCTCCGCGTGGTCTCCCTTGCGTTTCCCGGGGCGAGCCACGGGCCTCGCTGACCTGCACGCCGCTCCTCTGCCAGAGGGTTGTGCTGGGGAAGGGCGGTCCCTGGTCCGGGTGGTGTCGGCTGGCTCCGCTGAAGTGGGGGCCTGGAAGAAGCATTTCCAAGACGGTGTGTGTGCCCACTGCTGCAGGGGAGGTCAGCGGGAGGGGCGGTCGGGGTCCCGGGATCCCCCCATCTCCTCCTCACAGGCTGTGGGGGCTTCCTCAGGGAGCAGAGGCTGGGTTCCCAGAGCCGGAGCCCCAGAATCTGGCCCAGTGTCCCTTCTGTCAGACTCCGCTGGACACGCAGAAGAGCCCAGGTTCAAGGGGAAGGAGGGTCCACATCACACCAAGGGTCTGATGGAAGGGCTGACAAAGAATCCGGGAGTCGTGACATCATTAACCTCTGGGACAAGTCTCGGAGAACATGGGGTTCGAGATGCTCTAACGGGCGGCCATCACGGCGGCTGAAAACCTCCTTGTCGTCTGAGACGACACCAACCCCAGTCCACAAGGGTCTGAGGCGGAGGCCCCCGAGTGTTTGTTCAGGGGCTCACTCTGCGGAAGTGTTTGATTTAGCCTGAACGGAGAGATTTCCATGTAAAAAAAAACACCATTACCAACATTTCTTGAATGGTAGATTTTACTTTAAAAAAATCCAGATTTCTAGGAAACCTGTAAGATTTGGTAACACTGGTAACCCTTGTTCCCCGATGGTCACTGGGCGGGGTGAGGAACGGCCACTCTGATAAATCCTCTGGCTCCCTGCGGTCCCCCACATTTGGAGCTGGTCCCTGTGGGCCCTTGAGCTGGCAAAGTCTGGGTCACTAATTCTAAGACAGACATCAAAAGAGACTGGGGAATAATCACTCCACTGGGACTGTCAGTGAAGAGGAGTGTGCAGCCGGGAGACGCATGAGGGGCAGCTCGATGAAGCCCTTGGGAGAACTTCAGCTCCGTGGGGGGTGGGGGGGGATAATCCTGGAAGGCTTCTCAGAGGAGGTGACCCTGCGTTGAGTCTTGAAAGACAGGACAGATTTGGGAACGTCCAGGACTCTAGAAGGTAGTGAGTTTCATCTCCAGGTGGATATCTGAACACTGAGATCAGGAAGGACGCAACATCAAGGTGCTTTCCCTGGGTTCCCAATCTCTGCGGTCCCCAATCCAGGTACCTCATTTCCAGGTGAGAACGAAGAGCAAAAACGGGGCTCTAAGTAGGCAGGGATTTGAAGGACACCCAAAGACACTGGGCCCTCCAGATACTGTCCTCACCGGCGGGCCACGCTGCCTCAGTTCCCACCATCAGCACCGCCCTGGAGGCTGCGGCATTCTGCAGGAAGCACACGTGACTCATGGGGGGACGTGTTTACACAGATCGCTCATTTGCCTCTGAATGTGAGACATGCTCAGTCGCTCAGTCGTGTCTGACTCCGTGACCCCATGGGCTGTAGCCCGCCAGGCTCCTCTGGAGTGGGTTGCCATGCCCTCCTCCAGGGGATCTTCCTGATTGAACCTGCTGGAAGCCCTGAGCGCTGCGGCGTACAGGGGGACCCAGGGACCAGGGAAGGGTGAGACTCAGGTGGGCTTTGAGCCTCTGGGGCCACCATTCAGCAGGCTCCCTGCAAGTCCCCGAGTGTCCCTTTTGACTCTGCCATTTCCTGAGGCAGCCCCTTCACACAAGGGTCCTGGGAGTTCAGAATCCCCTAAGTCTAATCTCCGAGGATTCTCATGGATTCCAAGGATTCTTTATTAAATATTGTCTTTCCCTGGTATTTTTGAAAATCACGCAAAGATACTGTGGTTCAAAGATTCCACTTCTAGGTTCCAAGGGTTTAAGACTTGTCCTCCAGGGTCTAAGCTTTTCCATCCAGCCCTCGAAAGATTTCATGTGCCCAGTGTACTTTCTCATCTAGACCCATAGCTGGAACCTCACAAATGCAGTGAAGTCAGCGGCTTATTTGTATGCTGCCCATACTGTGATTTTTCTTTAAACCTAAATAAAACTAAAATTCAAAGCTTTTTCTTTTAATTTCACCTCATTCTAAATAATGACAGTTTCTGTGAAATCGTGGATTTGATGTATGAACCGCTACTTTTCTAAAAACATACCAAAGAAGCTTTGGTAATGTAGATCCTGGCACCCCTCAAACCACCCCAGGCACCACCGGCAATTTGGATACCACATTTCAGAAGCTGCTGTGCAAAGTGCCAGCCCCTCATTCCTGCAGGGAAGGAAGCATGGAAATACCCACTTGCAAGCAGATCGCTGCCCCCAGGGCAATTCTGTGGGCACTGAGAACATGAGGTCCGCTCATACAGGGGTCTCGGCGCAAGGCCGTGCAGTCCTGCTGCGGGTGAGGTCAGAGCTAGGGGGTTGGGTGCCCTTCTGAGCTCTCGGCCCTGAGACTGGAGTCGGGGCTGGAGCCTCCCGGGGATGCTATGCAATGGCGCCGTCTAGTGGCCAAAATCCAAGCCACTGAGGAGACGAGCCAGGAGGGGTCAGCTCCTTGACTTGAGAGAACTGTAGATGAGACACAGGGGCAGATAATGGAGACCCAGAGCAAGCTGGCCGCTGGTCAGATACTAAATGGGCAGGACAGAAATAACTTCAGTATCCATCCATGGATCACTGGTTAAAAGCTCACAGTGTGGGCGCTGCCAAGGATTCCATGAAGATATGCTATGGATACGGAAGGATGCTCAGTTGAGAGGGGAAGGAGCCCCCATCAAAGCAACTCCATGCAGCGTATGCAGACGTGAGTGCAAACCCACCTTGGGTCCATCTAGGAGAGAATGGCTGGTACATCTTCCCCATCCACACCGTGGCTTGAGCCAGAACCCAGCACTCACTCAGGCCTCTCCCCCACCTCTCCCCCCGCTCCTGTTTCCCTGCTCCTCTCCGTCTCCATGGCTACCACCTTGGGCAGAGCCAGCGTGACCTCTGCCTTCACCTCAGCCAAGAGAGCGGTCCCGAATGCCAGCCAGAGCACGCTGCCTCCCGGATAAAATACCCCAGCAGGTTCCTGTCCCCCTCTGCCCCCTGCCCCTCGCACTCCACTCCTACCTGCTGAGCTGCTCACTTCCTGCAGCCCCTGCGTCTTTGCGTGTGCTGGCCCCTGGCCCTGGAACACGCCTGGCTCTGCCCCTCTCCTGTCTGAAACGTTGCCTCAAACTCCAGGCCTGGGCACAGAGTCACCTCCCCAGACGTAATGGAATTTCATCTTTGCATTTTCTGATTCATTTTGGGGAACAAGTGGTATTGTGACATAATGAGAAGAAAGTCAAATCATAAACATTTTAAAACAAAATCAAGTGTAGATTACTGGCACATGGTGAATTTAAAGAAGGGAGAGGTCAGTGTGTCTGGAAGTCTGGGTTTCCAGGTAGGTGAGGATCAGAAGAATGGACACATTAATCATGGGAAAGAGCACAACATTCCAGAAAGGAAAACGTGTGAGCACAGACGTGGTACATTTGACGCCTGGTACATTTAATTCTGGTAGCAAATCCTCTTTCCCTCTCAGGATTCACCCTTCCCACATTCTCAGGGTTCGCAGTGAGGCTGATCCGCAATACGGGTGTTATGAATTGGTCTGAGCCAATGAGAGCCTTTCCTGGGATTTTTGCCCCTTTTTGCCTCCTCTGTTAAAGAGGGTGTTGCCTTTCCACGGGAGCTGCTAAGCTGGCAGGAGGTGTGCCAGACCTCCCTTGCCAAGGCAAAGGGAAAGCCTGAGAATAAACCTGCGCAGGAGAAACCGGAGCCGAAGGCAGAGGGGGTCACACTCATGAGAGCAGTGTTGGGGCATCCTGACCCAGCCACGCCTGAAGTCATTTCCCTCTCGAAGTTTCAGATCTGTGAACCAACAAATGTCCCCTCTTTTCAGGATTGGGCTGGTTTGCCATTTGTTCCCAACACTTGTGAGCTACAGGTTTCTGACTCCATGCTAGTCTGGGGTTGGGTGGCGGGGCAGGGGATGGTGGCAGAGACTTGCCATGGAACACAGGAAGGGGGCCTGAGCAGTGACAGCAGAGCAACAGATGCGGTGGCCGTTTCTTGAAGGCAAGACTTTTACTCCCAGTAGATTGAAGCATCTAGTGTGGGAATTGCAGAGTCTGAACATATGAGCCAACCCAGAAATCTGAAACAACAAAATGCCCTCTCCCCTGACTGCCCACAGGCCACAGTCTCTCTCATCCATGCAGAAATCCTTTGAAAGGATACCCAGGGACGGGAATGGCCTGGGGCAGCTCCTGTTCTTGGCTTCTTGGGGCTCTGGAAGGAAGCCTTCTGAGTCTTCCCAGACCGCACTGGGAAGGCCGAGACTCCACAAGACAACCGGGCAGGGGATGAAATGCTGAGGGTGGGATCAGCTGGAGCATTTTCCACGGCTCTCTGCCCGCTCGGGCACCGTCTGACTGCCCCCGAGGGCCTCTGGTCGGGCAGGGGGATGCTGTGGGGGCAGAAGAGAGAGACACGGGCCGGCCCTGTTCCTGGCCTAAATCAGGCTCCTAGGAGCTGCACAGTACTCTTGCCTGGAAACTCCCACGGACGGAGGAGCCTGGTGGGCTGCAGTCCATGGGGTCGCTAAGAGTCGGACACAACTGAGCTACTTCACTTTCCCTTTTCACTTTCATGCATTGGAGAAGGAAATGGCAACCCACCCCAGTGTTCTTGCCTGGAGAATCCCAGGGATGGGGCAGCCTGATAGGCTGCCGTCTGTGGGGTCGCACAGAGTCGGACACGACTGAATCGACTTAGCAGCAGCAGCAGTAGCAGGAGCTGCGCCAAGGCATGACACCCAGGAACCCTGCAGGCCCCAGGCAGTCAGCACCAGGGTCGCGTGTCCCCCACGACGACCAACCAGAGTGCCTGGCACAGGGCTGTGCAAAAGGGATTAATTTTCTTTCAGAAAACAGAGCCCAAGGCCCTGCTGGGAGTGAGCAGGGCAGGAGCTCACAAGGACTGAGGTGGGCGAGCACGCGTGACACTGCCGTGTCTCTTAGGGCTCCACACTGCCCCCGACTCCCACAGCCATCTTATCCCGCCCCCGCGAGGGCACCACCGCCTCTGAAACCTCCGGCCGGGAACCAGACACAGAACACTTCCCAGCTTCTAGAGCTGCAGCTGCAAGTGAGCGAAGATCAACAGAGAGAGGAAGATATTTGTGAAAAACTGATACCTAGTCATGATAAAAACTCTAAGGAACAAATAGTATCAAAGAGAACTGCCTTAATCTGATAAAGGGTATCTGACAAGCACAGAGACACGTACTGACAGACAGACAGACACACACTCGAGCACACACAGAGCTAACACCATTGCTGGTGAAATACTGAGTGCTTTTCTCCTAACAATCTCCTAGGATCAAGAAAAGGATGTCCATCACTGACATTTCTGCTCAAGACTGTATGGTAGGACCCAGTCATCTCCATAAGGCAAGAAATAAAAATAAAACAAACAAGGATTGGAATGGAAATATACAAATGGTCATTATTTCAGATGAGAAACCTGTGCATGGAAAAATCCAAAATAATCTACAAAATATTAGAATGAATCAGTAAGTTTTACAAGGTTGCTGGATATAATCAATGTACAAAAATTAATTGAATTCTTATAAACTAGCAACATCCAGAAAATGAAAAAATTTTAAGTCATTTATAATAATATCAAGAATCATCAAATCTTATGAATAAATCCAATTAAAGACATGTAAGACCCAACGCTAAAAACTAATAAACGCTGCAGAGAAACTGCTCAGTCACGTCTGACTGTTTGCGACCCCATGGGCTGCAGCCTGCCAGACTCCTCTGTCCATGGAGTTCTCCAGGCCAGAATACTGGAGTAGGTACTGTTTCCTTCTCCAGGGGATCTTCCCAACCCAGGGACTGAACCCAGGTCTCCTGCATTGCAGGCGGATTCTTTACCACCCGAGTCACTGGGGAAGCCCAGAGAAACTACAGAACAACTAAATAAATTGCGGGCAATGCCATGTTCACTAACTGGTCAACTTAAGATTATTAAGATGTCAATTCTCCCCAGATAGATTTGTATACAGATGGTCCTGACTGAGGATTTTTAGGACTTTTGTTGTTCAGTCAGTCTTGTCTGACTCTTTATGACCTGATGTACCACAGCACGCCAGGCTTCCCTGTCCTTCACTGTCTCCCCGAGTTTGCTCAGATTCATGTCCGTTGAGTCAGTGATGCTATACCCATCTCATGTCACCCTCTTCTCCTCCTGCCTTTAATCTTTCTAAACATCAAGGTCTTTTCCAAGGAGTTGTCTCTTCACATCAGGTGGCCAAAGTATTGTAGCTTCAGCTTCAACATCAGCCCTTCCGATGAATATTCAGGACTGATTTCCTTTAGGATGGGCTGGTTTCATCTCCTTGCAGTCCAAGGGACTCTCAAGAGTCTTCTCCAACACAATTGGAAAACGGCAGTTCTTCGGCACTCAGTTGTGGTCCAACTCTCACATCCATATGTGACTACTGGAAAAATCATAGCTTCGACTGTATGGACCTTTGTCAGCAAACTGACATCTCTGTTTTTTAATACACTGTCTAGGTTTGCCATGGCTTCCCTTTCAAGGCGCGAGCATCTTCTCATCTCATGGCTGCAGCCACCATCCGCAGTGATTTTGGAGCCCAAGAAAAGAAAATCTGTCACTGCTTCCACTTTTTCCCCCTTCTATTTTCCATGAAGTGATTGGATCAAATGCCATGATCTTAGTTTTTTGATGCTGAGTTTTACGATGCTGTGAGAGCAACACACATTCAGTAGAAACCTGACTTTTGCTCTCTTTTCAGGCTAGCATGACATGGTTACCGTTCTCTCTCGTGACGCTGGGCAGTAGCAGCTACAGCTCCTGGTGAGCCCTGCGATCAGGAGGGCGAACAACCCATACACTCACCACCGTTCTGTTCTTCGCTTTCAGTGTAGTATTCAATAAATTACATGAAATGTTATCATGAAATAGGCTTTATGTGATGACTTTGCCCAACTGCAGGCTAATGTAAGTGTTCTGGGCATGTGTACGGTAGGCTAGGCTACATGATGCTATTCAGTAGGTTCAGTTCAGTTCAGTCACTCAGTCGTGTCTGACTCTTTGTGACCCCATGAATCACAGCACGCCAGGATTCCCTGTCCATCACCAACTCCCAGAGCTTGCTCAAACTCATGTCCATGAAGTCGGTGATGCCATCCAACCATCTCGTTCTCTGTTGCTCCCTTCTCCTCCTGCCTTCAATCTTTCCCAGCATCAAGGTCTTTTCCAGTGAGTCAACTCTTCTCATCAGGTAGCCAAAGTATTGGAGTTTCAGCTTCAGCATCAGTCCTTCCAATGAATATTCAGGACTGATCTCCTTTAGGATGGACTGGTTGGATCTTTGCTGTCCAAAGGACCCCCAAGAGTCTTCTCCAACACCATAGTTCAAAAGCATCAATTCTTTGGCGCTCAACTTTCTTTATAGTCCAACTTTCACATCTATACACGACTAATGCAAAACCATAGCTTTGACCAGACGGACCTTTGTTGGCAAAGTAGTAGGTTCAGTTCAGTTCAGTCGCTCAGTCGTGTCCAACTCTTTGCGACCCCATGAATTTCAGCACGCCAGGCCTCCCTGTCCATCACCAACTCCCGGAGTTTACTCAAACTCATGTCCATCAAGTTGGTGATGCCATCCAGCCATCTCATCCTCTGTTGTCCCCTTCTCCTCCTGCCCCCAATCCCTCCCAGTATCAGGGTCTTTTCCAAGGAGTCATCTCTTCACATGAGGTGGCCAAAGTATTAGAGTTTCAGCTTCAGCATCAGTCCTTCCAATGAATACCCAGGACTGATCTCCTTTAGGATGGACTGGCTGGATCTCCTTGAAGTCCAAGGGACTCTCAAGAGTCTTCTCCAACACCACAGTTCAAAAGCATCAAGTAGTAGGTTAGCTGTATTAAATGCATTTTCAACTGAACCATATTTTCAGCAATGGGTTATCAGGAGGTAATTTCAGTTTAAAGTGAGGAAGATCTGTGTTCAGTGACTACCCAGTCAGTATCCCAGCAGGCGTTTCTGAGGAAATTGGCATGACGCTTTTAAAATTTATATGGACATTCAAAGGCTCTACCGTAGGTCAGACCAATCTCAAAAAACCAAAAACACAGAGCTGGAGGACTTATACCAACAGATGCCAGAGTTTTGATAAATCCACAGTAGGTAAGACAGGGTGGGACGGCACAATAGTCAAAGGGACCAGGACACAAGCCCAGAAAGAGCTTGAGGGCAGTTGACACATTCCGTCAGCCGATTTACAGCAAAGATGAGCTACGATCCAGGGCGGAGAAGGGTCTTTTTAGTAAATAGTATTAGCTCAGTTGGATATAACCACATGGGGGGAAAAAATGAACCTTCCTCATGCCACACACAAATACTAATTTAGCCTTAGATCTACAGTAAAATGATAATTCTCCGAGAAAAAAAAAATAGAATATCTTCATGACCCTGAGGTATGCAAAAATTCCTTAAAACAGGTTAAGAGAAGATGCTTGCAGTGTATCTGCGAATAAGAACTCACATCGAGAATATATAAAGAACTTTTATAAATTAGTAAGAAACTGGAGAACACCCCAGTTTCAAAAATGAGTAAAAGCTTGCACAGCCACCACGAGGAAGAGGACACGCAAACGGCCAGGAAGCAGAGGCGCGTCCCCGGCCGTCATGGACGCGCGGGCTAAATCTCAGCAGGGCTCCACCCCACCGTCCCCCGCAGGCACCGCCCCGCTGGCCAGTGCGTGTGGTGGACCCGAGAGCTCTCCCTTCCGGGGACGCTTGTTGGTCAGCCCCAGGAAGTGCCCCGCCGACGTCTGCCTCGGCTCCAGAGAGCCGCCCTGTGTGAGGCCACGGCCCTGGCAGAGCGGCCCACATCCGGCGATGCAGCCAGGCCCGCTGTTTCCGCCGCAGCGGCTGCTGGGACGGGAGGGCCGCCCCGGGACTCCCTGTGGCTGATGGGGCCTCGTCGGCCTGCGTCGCCCATCAGCGTCTCCCTCCGGCCCGTTCGGCCTGTCTCCTCACAGACGCTGGTCCTTCACAGACGCCTGGCAGCCCAGACTCCATCACAGCACCGGCTTGTGGAGGACGTGGACTCAGAGCAGCTGGAACGCTCAGGAAGTCCCGTCTGGCCCGGGATTTACTGCCCCTTCAGAACACGGTCTGACAGCATCTGCTGAGAGCCAAGGGTGCAAAACACCCTGCAGCCGGCAGACTCTCCCCTGGGTGGGCGTCCCTCTGGAATCAGTGCTCTGTCCGCAAAAGCTTTGTTCACAGAAGCTTTATTCCTGGCGGCCCAGGCTGGCAGCCTTCCAAATGGCCCCCCGCGAGAGAAGGGATGAATCCATGGTGGCAACACCCGACCGTACCTTGACAGGAAAAAGCTGTTCTGAACACCACGGGCACGAATTTCACTGGCGATATATGCTGCCCTGAAGACGCCAGATCCAGGATGGCATAGGCCGAGGGACTCCCCTCAGGTGCCGTCGGGAAACAGGCTCACCCCACCTGTGAGGACAGAGCCAGTGAGGTGGGGAGTCAGTGCTGGAGGGGCATTCTGGAAGCTGGAGGAGCCCCATACCTCGGTGGGGGCGGTGGCTATGTGTACGTATGAGTGTGTGTGTGTGTGTGTGTGTGTGTGTGTGTGTGTGTGTGTGAGTTGCTCAGTCATGTTTGAGTCTCTGCAGCCCCATGGACTGTAGTCTGCCAGGCTCCTCTGTCCATGGGATTCTCCAGGCAAGAATACTGGAGTGGGTTGCCATTTCCTTCTCCACGGGATCTTCCCGACCCAGGGATCAAATCTGGGTCCCCTGCCTTGCAGGCAGATTCTTTATCGCCTGAGCCACCAGCGAAGCCCGTGCACATGTATTCACGTGCAAAAACTGGTGAATCTCTACAAGTAAGACTGGCCTTTACTGACAGCTGCACCTCAGTAAAGAAAATGAGGTTAAAGAAGAAAACAGCACATAAGAAGGCCCAGGCCTCCAGAATGAGCCACATTTATTGAGAACTTAATCTGCTCCAGGTCCAGGGCCTGACATGCTGGCTCATATACTCCTCACACGGACCCACACACACATACACACGCACACACACCCCAACAGACACACCAACACGCACTCCAGCATACACACACGTCCCTACACACAGAAACACACGCCCGCCAGCGACAGGGCACAGCCGAGAGTGCAGCCCCAGAGCCCCGCTGTGCAAACCCTCTGTGCTCCTGTCTTCCCATCTTTTGATGTGATCACACACCCATCAGCACAGGTCCGGGGGCACCCAGAGCCCCCTGTGTGCAAGCGCTGGCCATTGCAGCCGGCGCAGCAGGGGGAGGACGCACCTGAGGGGCAGAGGGTGCCGGGGCCAAATGGACGCTAGGATGCAGACCTGGAACCTGGGCAGCTTCCGACAGCTTTTGGTGTAAACTCGGATTTTGCCCTCTACAGCCTAGGGAGAGGCGTGACCATCACGCCAACTATCCTCAACCCCCGAGAGACCATGCAATCCATTCTTGTCCTTGGTTTTTGAGAAGTGGGGGAAGCGGTGATTTCCTTCACAGGTCTGGTGGGTTTGGGGCTCAGGGGTCCCTCAGTCACCAAGGTGGGAGAGGCTCCAAGTTGGCAAGTGGTGCTCAGTCACACAGTGATGATGGACCAGAACCCACTCAGAAATAAGGTTTTATCTACCCCGCAAGTCACACGGAGGCCTGGAAAACACAGGCAGGTGGGAGGAGAAGCAAAAACAGCCCTGTTTCCTCCCTGCTTCTTCAGAGAAGCCCCTCCCTGCAGACCGAGACCCCCAGCGCAGCTCCTGTTGAAAGGACGCCGAGCCCTGGCCTGCCTTCTTGTTTGTCCAGCCTCAGGCTGGACAAACATGCAAATAAGAACCATGCTGGCGAATTCCTCCACCCACACTCAGGACCACATCCCATCCTGAGGGAGCGGAAGGGAACTCAGACCTCATGAGCCCCACCCCTGGGACCCAGGCAAAACGCATTCCTGAAGGTCTAGGGCTTCGGGCTGGGTGTCTGGAAACTCAGCGATGGAAAAGTCCCTAATCTCAGGGCCCTTGGGGAGGCCGTGGGCCCCGCCACCCCAGGCACTGAACCAAGGCACGGCCAGCCTGTGGTTAGGGCTCTCCTCAAGAGAAGCTGTTTTGGCAGGGGATGAGAGAAGGTCTGGCACTCCCCAGACTTGCTGCCGTCCCTAAGCCTTTCATGCCACTTATTCTGTGGTGACTTAGGACTCAATCCATGCAGCTGGGGCCCCGGGCCCTCTGCACGCCTGCAGGGAAGGCAGAGGCAAGAGGATCTTGG
Source organism: Bos mutus (assembly GCF_027580195.1). Lineage (NCBI taxonomy): Eukaryota > Metazoa > Chordata > Mammalia > Artiodactyla > Bovidae > Bos > Bos mutus. The sequence goes on from NC_091638.1 coordinate 58,125,153, forward strand.
TTTTGGTCACTTGGCCCAAGTTCAACGCCCCCTGGAAAATTGTGTAACATACATACCAGGCCCACGCCTGGTCTGTCCAGCACACCAGGCCCTGGTCCTCCCACACCTTTGCTCGGTTCAGTCTGAACCCTGTGAACTCTGGTCTCCAGAGGGCTCGAGGTCCACCGGCAGACTGGTTTCCTGTGTGGGATCCACGTGCTTTGGTTGGCACACAGGGCTCCCCCCTTCAGTTTCCGACCTGGGCTTCTTGGCTTCAGTGCTGTGCCCGTCCTGTGTAACAGCACAGTGCCCGGAGGTGCAGACGGCACCCACGCTGGTGTCTCCCAGCCCCACAAGCAGGAGCTAACTGACGGGGCCCGGGCTGGGGCTCGTCCCAGACACAACCAGAGGGGGCTGCCTTGCAGCACCCTTGCATGCTTCCTGGCAGGAAAAGTGAACTAACAAATGGACTCAACCGACTGACTCAGGCCCGCCAGGGCCAAGTGCGGCATCGGGACAGCCAGCCAGTGATGAAGTGCTGGCCTCCGGATGCTCCCGGTGGTTGGGGGCGGCTGACAGGCGTGGAAGGAGTGAGCACACAGCACGGGGCCCCTTCTGGGCTGTGCAGGAGGGCCGCCTGCAGAGGGCGGGCGCAGCAGGAGGTCGGGGAGGTCTGGGGACAAGTACAGCGCCCAGGCGACCCTTACAGGGAGCCCAGTGCCCAGCGGGGGCACAGCAGGCCGTGACCTGTGCTCCCTCGTCTCTGTCTCTCTGAGCCTCTATCTCTCTCTGGGTCTCTGTCTCTGCCTTTGTCTCTCTGTCTTTCTGTCTCTGTCTCTCTGCATCTCCGTCTCTTTGGGTCTCTGTCTCTCTCGGACTCTCTGTCTGCATCTCCGTCTCTCCAGGTCTCTGTCTCTCTGGGTCTCTGTCTTTCTAGCTACAGGGCCCTGCCTCCAAAGGAGCCCAGAGAAATGAGTAATTAGCTGTACTCTGCCCCGAAATCCCTAAACTCAAGAGAATTAGAAAGATTTCAGAGAGAATCTAATCCAATCTTCATAAGAAAATTTAAGGTATAATTTACACACAGTAAAATGAATATATTTTCAATGTACAGCTTCCTGGCTCTTACATATGTGTACATGCATGTAACTACCAACCACATGGGGATATAAAACATTTCCAGCTCCTCAGAAAGTTCCTTCATGTCCTTTTCCAGTCAACTCCCACCTTCACCAAAGCAGCCACTGATCTGAATCCTTTCATCACAGTTTTGTTAAGCCGTTCTACAGATTCCTTTAAATGAAATCACCCTCTGAATCTGGGTTACCAAGCCCAGCATAATGTTTACGCAGTTCTTCAGTATTCTTGCGTGTATCCGTTTGCTCCTTTTGTTCCTGAGTTGCTGAGTAGCAGTCTATCAAATAAAGTTGTTGCATGGGTATATATCTCCATTGGTTTATTCATTCACCTGTTGATGGACACTTAGGTTATTTTCAGTTTTTAGTTATTACGAATAAAGATGCTATGAACTTTTATGTAAAAGTCTTTGTGTGGACCTGGGTTAAAGGACAAAGGAAATATTCTGATACAAAGGGCTGAAAACACCAGTGATGACAAAGGCTTCAGGTATGGTTGACCCAGAGGCTCACGATCCCAGCAGCCTCCGCCGCTTCTCGCTACTAGGCTCTCAGCTGTACCTTTCTGGCGCTCGAGGCCGCTCGCAGCCTCTTTGCTCTCTCCCTTCGCAGTTAGAGCGCTTTCGTCTTTGCTTATCCAACCGGCAGACAGCGATGGAGCCAACTCTGTGCCAGGCTCTGAGCTCCGGGGGAGAACAATGGGTGAGCGAGCTCTGCCCTTGCCCTCACTGAACTTGTGAGTGGCAGGAGTGGGGGACAGACGGGCACAGGAGCCCACAGATCGCTCTGGGGACGCCAGGAGCTCCACGTGAGAGGAGGGCTTCTGGGAGAGGGAGGAGAGGGATGCCAGTGACTGCCCTACTCGGGGCAATAAAATAAGGCCACAGGACGTTTGTTGCTTCCAGCTCTCCGCTGTGTCTCTGTGCAGTCTCCCTGGGGCTGCCTAGATGAAGCCTTCCAGATGTCAGATGTCCACACAGGGGCTGTTTGTTTGCCTCTGATCACAGACTTGTTTACGAAGCAAGGCTAGGAAAGCATTCCTTGTTCACATAGATGATGAAAACCCTGCAGAAGTCCGTGTCCTCTAAGGTTGGGAACGCAGTGTTCCACGTCAGTGTCCGTCTCTCCTTATGAACCTTCTGCTCAGCCACCAGGGCTGGTGGGATGGATTATCTGTCAGTTGAATTAAATGTGTCCTCAGGCTGGGGTCCTGGGGGCTTCCAGGGCGGGACCAATTTGTCCCCGAGGGAAGGGTTCTAAGGAAGATGGTTGACCTCTCTGTCCTCCCTGTCACTTCAGGATGGAGAGGTTTTGGATGACCGTGGATATTCTGCCCCAGAGTTTTTTCTCTCGGGCATCTCTCCTGCCCAGGCCTGGTACTCACCAGGCACTTGGGCCATGCTCTGGGGCACAGCGATGAACCTGCCAGACCCAGTGGAGCTCACAGTCTGGTGGAGGAGATGGGCGCCCCCAGGTCATCGCTCGTGCATTACATGCGTCGGGACAGACCAAGCGTCTGCCACAGGACAGAGGCGTGGGGTCTTTGGGCAGGTGATTGGGGTGACCTGGGGTCAGCTGGGGTACAGAGATCGGAAGGATGAGCAAGCGTGGCGTGGGAAGGGAGGGCAAGCGAGAGGGCAGTGTGTGCAAAGGGGAGACAGGTGGGTCAGGGCCCATCCGAGGAACCATGAGAACCCCACGTTGGGGCGCAGCGTGAGAGCCAGGAGGGAGACTCGGTGGGCACAGGGCAGCCACGCCGGCCCTGTGGAGCCTCAGCAGTGCCGAGAGGTGAGGAGGGCAGGACGTGTCGCTCTGCGTCCCTCCCTCGCAGCGCCGCCCTCTGACCCTCCTGCTCCCTGCAGGGTCTTCCCTACTCCCATCATGCGCCGCTTATAACCTGCTAATGGCCCTTCGCGGTGGACTGAGTGAGTGAAGTCGCTCAGTCGTGTCCGACTCTTTGCGACCCCGTGGACTGTAGCCTACCAGGCTCCTCTGTCCATGGGATTTTCCAGGCAAGGGCACTGGAGTGGGCTGCCGCTTCCTTCTCCAGAGGTCATGGGAAGCAGTGGTTTATTGTCTTTCTTCTCCCTTGGGGGGCGTCACACCGTGAGCTCCTGTAGGGCAGGGGTCGGGTAACCACCTTTTCTTGTGTCCCCAGCAGTGCCTAAGCTTGGACCAGCACCAGTCCCGTCACATCATTGTCATCACGGTTCCAGTAATTAAGGGGGAGCCACATGCCCTGGTCCACCCCGACTGGACGCACGGAGGCTCCAGCTTACAGACTCAGAGGAAGCGCTGGGCCCTGGGGTGATGCTTCTGGCTTCCCCAGCAGTCGTCCGAAGGCGGCACACACTTTCAGGGGAGTTCCGGCTGCAGGGGGTAAATCTGGACCCGTGAGAGACAGGCGATGGAAGGGGCTCCGTGATCAGCTCCTCCGCCTTCCTCTCTCACGCTCCGGCTCCCAGGTGCTGTGGCTCCCATCAGCTCTCCGGGGACTTCCCGCGGCTCGGTGACCCCTGCTCTCTCGCGCAGCTGTGAGCAGCTCAGCAGCACACCTTGTCTTTGCTTTCGCTCCTTCCTGCTTCTCTCCCGTTTCCCTGTCCGTACTCCCCGCCCCGCTCTGCAGGGAAACAGCAGTACCCAAGTCAGGCACCCCAGCCTAAGACAGGAGAAGAAACAGCGAGCTGTCAAACCGCAGCCGCTCAGAGTCGGAGGAGGACCGGCCACACGTAACGCTGGAGACGGTGTGGAGCAATGGGAACTCCTGCATGCTGCTGATGGGGATGTAACGTGAAACGGCCCCTTTGGAAGACAGTTCGGCAGTTTCTTAAAACGTTAAATACACAGCTACCGTATGACCCAACCTCAGACGTGTACCTGAATGTCTTGTTGTTCCGTTGCTCAGTCGTGTCCGACTCTTTGTGACCCCATGGGCTGCACCATGCCAGGCCTCCCTGTCCTTCACCAACTCCCGGAGTTTATTCAAACTCATGCAAACTAATTTAAACTAGCAGAAAGTGGGTCAGGGTTGCCTGGGGGCAGGGTTTGGGGGAAGATGGACTGTAAAGGGGCACAAGGAAACTTTCGGGGGGGACGGGACTGTCTGTCATGTTGCTTGTGCTGATGGTTTCACAGGAACAGCTTAATAAAGACGCTATTAAAAAGGGAGGGGAAAGAACGAAAAAAAAGGAAAAAAATCACCAGGTCCAACCAAAACCATAGAGATATGATAACGCCAATGTTATTTAAAGCATTTCAACGGGTAGAGTAATAAGGAAAGCTTCCAAATTCCTTTTATGCAACCGGCATGATTCTGATACCCAAAACCTGGCAAAAACAGCACGTTAATGAAGGGTGTGCACACAGCGGAGTTATTATTAACTCTGTAAATCAGCTACACTGCATCTGATCTAGTTTCAGAATTTTTCTTTGTTTTTGGTTTTCACGAGTTTAATTACGACGTGGCTTTGTGTGGATTTCTTTAGGCTTCCCCTCTTTGGGGAGACTGGCAACCAGGTAGGGCAGGAACAGGAGGCACCCTGGCCTCTAAGACTGATGCCAACGACTGGGCTTCTCACTGGTGGGACCCGGAGTGGGAGAGGGTGCTCAGAGCCCTCATGGAGGTCCCTGACGCCCACCCCCCACAGCCTCTCTGCTCCCACCGATCCACGCCTGCTCCCCACGCCCACAGCTCCCACCTCAGCGGATACCTCCGTCTCCTGCCTCTTCTCTGAAAGCCTCCTGCTCCTGCAGTCTCCAGCCTCTCCCTGTGATCCACCCCCACCACGTACAGAAGCCTCTGCTCATTCCCTGTCCCAGGCTCTGCTCCCGCACGGCCCAGAGAACGAGGTGCACACTTAGGGGCACAGCCCAGCAGGTTAGCCTCCCTCTCCACAACCCTGTGCCCCGGGGTTCGGATCGTGCTGGGGACCCACCACATCATTCGTGACGCTGTATCTCTGCAAGGCCGATCACCTTGCCTGGGGGTGTCTGCCCTGCCTCTCACAGGCAGGCTGCAGGTCTCTCCCCACTCGTCATGGGACCTGGCAGCAAACAGACGCCCCTGGAGACCTGTCGGGAGAAGATGCTCCCAGATGTCGCTCTGTGGGGCTGGCCCTGCTTGAGACGCTCTATACCCGACTGTGATCACAAGGAGGGCACGCTCCTGAGGGATAGGGGTCATCCGAGCAAGTTACCAAGCCAAGGGGACCGTGAGAGCCTCCCCAGTTTGCAGCGAGTTAGCTGGTCAGAATGGTGACCTGGTGAACCCCAAAGTGCGGCTGGCCTCCGAAGTAAGGTAGCCTTGCTGACGGCTGTGTCCTTTAACAGTGGAGTCTCTAGGTGGTTAGTGCCGGCCCTACACTGAGATGCTGAAATAGGTATTAATACTTTCTAAGTGAAAAGGGCCCACAAGAAGAAACCACATCCTTTCAATAGAATGTCAACTAATAAATGTAGAGTGATGACTGGAGTGAGGAAATACCCTTTGCAACCATGGCAGGAACAATCGATTTGAGCAAGAATCATCAAAGCACACTGAACCTCGTCGGGGGGACATTTGATGAGGTAGAGGGTATTTCCATGACGAAAGAGGAGTCTCACCGTACAAATTATTTACTGATTACAAAGGGGAAAATCGTAACTTTACACTGGAGAAACCTGGACACCATTCTAGCCAAGAGATAAAAGTTAACATCACCAATAATGGGACAAATTCACATCCAGCGCTTCTTGATGAGGTCTCTGGAGAAAGACAGGACTCCACTGCAGAGGAGTTTTTGTTAGAAGGCATTATCTGAGTCAATCAGGAGGAAACACCAGACCAACTGGGGGACGCTTTGTGAAATATTGGCCCGGACTCCTCTCAGGAAAGACAAATAGGGGCTTCCCTGGTGGCTCCATGGTAGAGAATCCTCCGCCTGCCAGTGCAGAAGATGCAGGCTCAGTCCCTGGTCTGGGAAGATCCCACGTGCCGCAAAGCAACTGAGCCTGTAGCCCACAGCTATGAGCCTGTGCTCTGCAACAAAAGAAGCCACCGCAGAGAGAAGCGCAGCCAAAAATGAATAAATAAATAAAACTGTTTTTTACAAAAGAAAGAAAAGTAAAGGCTGAGAAACTGTTCTGGATCAAAGGAAACTAAAGAGACATGAAAAGTAAATACAGTACATGATTCCAGATTGGATTCTGGGCCAAAAAAAAAAATTGCTAAACAAATATTATTGGGACAACTGGTGATATTTGAACATTTGCAGATTAGATAACATTATTGTCTCGATGTCGATTGTACTGTAGTTATGTAAATGAGTGTTCTTATTCTTAGAAATAGTGAAGTATTTAGGGGTAAGAGCATCAGGTCTGTGATTTACTCTCAAATAGTTAAGAAGACAAAATTGTACATGGTAATTTGTAAATAATAACATATAAAGTATAAAGTGATATATATTAAATATATAATATGTGCTATATAGAAAGGAAGGAAGGGAGAAAGACAGAGAAACAAAGGAAGGAAGAACAGGTACGGAAATGGGGCATCACGCGACCATCGATGGGTCTGGGTGAGAGGGATATGGGAGTTCTATGAATTATTCTTGCAACTTTTGGTTAGTTTGAAATTATTCAAAAGATGAAACTAAAGAACATAGCAGATACACTCGACCCCATTGTAAGTGAGGAAACTGAGGCTCAGTGAGGTTATATCAACAGGCCTGAGGATGCTCGGCAGTGGGTTTTGATTTGACTCCTAAGCTTCTTCCCCTCTACACTAGGGTTTGGTTCCAGGGCTGCCGACTGTCACCTGGCCGTGAGCACCTAGGAGTCCTGCCAGCTCTGAGTTCCTTGAACCTCTGGGAAAGCTGCCCAGAGTGCTGAGTTGGCCCAGAAACACCATCGACCATCTGGCCATCCCGAGGCTCTCAGTCCTGCCCACCTTCGCGGCTTCGCTCCCAATGTTTCCTCCGACTTTTGAAGGGCTGGGCAGCAGCGAAGATGCAAACTCTGGGTTAGGCAGAATCCCAGGGATGTGATTTGAGTCAGGGGCTTCAGCTCACTCTGTGGACTGTTATCTGTGCCTCCCGGATTGGGGGGGGGCGGCTACGCCACGTGCAGGATGCCCCAGTCACTGTACCTACGAGCCCCATGGCCGTCTTGTTAAAATGCAGATCTGGACTCAGCAGGTCTCGGGAGGAGCCGCGCCGCTGTTCCTGGCAGGCGCCCAGCTGATGCCGGTGCTGCTGGTCAGTGACCACACTTTGAGTAGCCAGGATAGTGTGCATGAAGTGCCCGCAATGCAATGTCTTGCTCATAATTAATGTTCCACCGGTTCCACAGTGGCTCAGGTGGTAAAGAATCTGCCTGCGATGCAGGAGACCTGGGTTTTATCCCTGGGTTGGGAAGAGTCCCCTGGAGAAAGACATGGCCACCCACTCCAGTATTCTTGCCTGGAGAGTCCTGTGGACAAAGAAGCCTGGAGGGCTATGGTCCACGGGGTCACAAAGAGTCGGATACGACTGAGTGACTCACACAACAGGGGTAGATACAGTGAAGAAAATAATAAAAAGTCACCATCTCTGGAAATCCAGCCCAGGTGTTTGCTCCGACCCCCTGGCTTTCTCTGATGAAAGGACTTGCACCAGTTTATTATCAGGGACAGATTTTTTTTTTCTCCCTGGCACGGACTTCTAAGAGAAATTGATCACCTGGATCCTCAGATAAGGACTCCAATTAGAACAAAGGACCATGTCTTCAGTCCTGCCGCGGAGGCCAGCCATGCGTGAGCCAAGAAGAGTGGTCAGGCGGGGTCTAAGGCGCGGGCCGCGCCTGCAGCGCCCTCCTGTCTCAGGGGCCACAGGCTCCTAGCTCCCCGCCTGCCCACCGCACAGGGGCAGCGGTGTCCTCCCCACAGGACTGTCGTGATGGCCACAGAAGGCACGTGCCCGTCATGGTCGCCCGCTCGGTGACAAGACCTTCAGCCCACACTGGGTAAAACAGCTGAGTGACCAGCTGCTGACCGACACCGGCCGGAGCCAAAAAGGACCCGCGTGATCCTTACCGCCGACCTTTGAGGCAGACGCCGTGTTCACCGCTGCCGCCCCGCTCCGCAGATACGAAAGGGCCGTCCTGCCTCTGGTCAGGTGGCTGGCGGTGGGCACAGCTGGGCTCACCTGCAGGCAGCCAGGCCTTCCTTCTGATGGCACCGCAGAGAAGACCCTGAATGCGTTTCCTCCCGGTCAGCCGGGTCTAATGCAGACCCTTACCAAAGCCCAGGGGCCGGAGCTGACTGTCCTTTCCTGGAGGCATTTCTGTAAGCAGCTCAGCCGGGTGGTTCTGGGAAGGGTGCTTGCTGGTGATCTGGCTGGAGCGTGAGAAGCTAGAGAGGGAAACAGGCTCGGCTGGGCCTTCACGAGCAGCCGTCCGAGCAGCCCCATCCCAGAGCCTGTGGGGACCCCATGTCTGCTGTGCAGCCAGACGTGGCTTTGTGGCTGTCAGCCTGGCTGAATCACTAGCCACCCCCCTACACCTTCCTCATCCTGCATCCTGGTCCCGAGACTAGCCCTGGCTCTCCCAACCCCCTCTCACATAAATCCCTCCCTGGGGAGGGGGGCTTCGGTTCCTGGGCCAGGCACCTTATGAGCACCAGTTTCATCCCGCCAGCAAGGGAGAGGCTGTGAGCCTCCAGTTCACCGATGGGGCTCAGACGGAGGGGCGTGTGCGCTCACGCGCGTGACCTACCCGGGTGGCTGAGCCCCGGTTCCAGCCTTCTCCCGCTCTGCTGGCCGCCGTGACCTTCCTTCCACACACCTCCAGGAGCCTGCGCCTCTGTGTCAGTGGGAAGAGCGGCACTGGGGCACTCAGGAGATGGGGCCAGGGCCGGCCGGCCCCAGTCCTCCAGGCCGGGGCAGCTGATTCAGCGCGAGTCCACATCCACGCCCAGGGACTGGCTCGGCCATGCCCGGCTGGTCAGAGCTAATCCTGGGCTGCTGCCAGAACGACTGAGAACAGGGGCCCTCTTGCTGTTGAGGTTACCAGGCAGACAGGACATTAGCCGGGAGCCGTGGGGACACCTTAGCCACCCGTCCACCCACCTGCCAGGGAAGCCACGCTCGAGGGAAGCAGAGCCAAGGCACAGAGAGAGACTGATGCTGACCATATCCTCTAAGGCTCTGTAAGTGCCTGTTTGCACTGCGTCTTACGTCCCCGAGTAGCCCCTGTTGTTCTTGAGCGGAAACGAGACCTTGCTGCAGCTTTCGTTGACTGGTTTAGTCTTTCCAGTCCAAGGGGTGGCAGAAGGCTCTCAGGGCAAGCGGATCTGGTTTCATAACCCAATGCTGACATTTCCTTGTCAAATCTCGATGAAAACTGGAAATAGAGCCGTGCAGGAGGACGCTGTGGGCACGCAAGAGCTACTGCCAGTGAGACCCCTGCCAGCCTGTCACATCGTCACTGTCAAAAGGTACCAGACTGAGGCCCCAGACAGCAGGGACCTCGGGTTCCCCAGTGCCCAGCCATGGTTGTTGGCACAGTGGGCCTGTGTGCCCAGTCACCTCAGTCATATCTGACTCTCTGCGACCCCATGGACCATAGACCACCAGGCTCCTCTGTCCATGGGGATTCTCTGGGCAAGAACACTGGAGCGGGTTTCCATGCCCTCCCCCAGGGGACCTTCCTGACCCAGGGATCGAACCCACATCTCTTACATCTCCTGCATTGGCAGGTGGGTTCTTTACCACTAGCTCCACCTCAATAAATGCTGGTTTAGATAAATCTGAAGTACATTCTGACCCCCCCCCGCCCCCACAATGGACAGCTGCTTGGGGACAGCTGATCTGTCACCTCAAGTCCTCTCTTCTTGTCCCTACCCGCAGCATCAATTTTTTCACACAAAAGATTTTCCTTCTGAAAAAAGTACTAACTCAATTATTCGGTGAATGTTTATCAGTTACAACTAAAGGAATGAAAATAAGATCCCATGGTATGAAAAACCCCTGCTGTTTAGGTTTCTAACACGGTATTCAACTATTTTCCTTATTTGATGTTTGTCTCCAGAAACCAAACAAAGCCAATCTGCCCTGCAGTCTGGGAATGCGACCCCATTCCCACAGCGTCTCTTCTGTCGTTGGGAGTGGTGTGGGCACATTTGGCAGTCGCCACGGGCTGCTGAGAGGGGGCGAGCAGGCAATGGGAGCAGCTGCTTGGCCCGCACACGGCTTGAAGCCCCAGATTGCTGACGAGGTGCCACAGACAAGAGACAGGCAGCTGTGGTTTGGGCGGAGGGCCCCGAGCAGCCGAGCTCCCTTGGTGAGGCAGGGCCGGCTCGGCTGGCCGCCGTGCGCCAGTCAGCTCGCCCTGCACACACACACGGTCTCCGTGCTAGAGCCGCGTGCACCCACAGGCACTGGGGGAAGGCCTCACCGTCCTCAGCCCTGCGGCAGCTTGTAGTTCTCCTCCAAGACACGACCCCCCTCAGCGGCCAGAACAGCCTCTGCCTGCATCAGCTGCACCAGCGGAAGGCATGTCACCCTTGAAGGCCAGAGACCAAGTGTGAGAAACACCCAAAGGCTTGGGGCCAGGCGGCCTGTCCCAACCACCGTGCGGCTCTGCTGATGCAACCTGCGAGCGGCCACAGACGCCACGGAAACGAACAGGCGAGACTGGGTTCCAATAAAACTTTATTTTCAAAAAAGAGGCGACACCTGGACCTCAAGCTGTGGTCGGTGGCTCATTGGTGCCTCTGTTCAAAACCCTGTAACGGCTCCACATCCCCGCAGAGTCAAACCCAGCTCCCGCCGTGGGCGGCAAGGAGCTGCGGGGCAGGTGGGTCCCCCAGCACCACACGAAGCACCTTCCGGCCTCAAGGCCTTTGCGCTGGCTGCTTCCTCCGCCTAGAGCACTCCCGGGCCCACCTCCCACTGTTACATGACTCACCATTCCCGTTACCGAGGTCTCACAAAGACCATTCTTTCAGCCCTCCGAAGTGACCTCAGCTCCCTCCCTACTCGCTTTTTAAAACATGTATTTATTGTTGGTCGCGCTGGGTCTCTGCTGCTGTGTGGGCTTTTCTCTAGCTGCAGCGCATGGGCTTCTCACTGAGCAGGCTTCTCTTGTGGAGCAGGGCTTCAGCAGCTGTGGCTCCCGGGTTCTGGAGCACAGGCTCAGTGGTTGTGCCGCAGGGGCTGAGCTGCTCGGTGGCACGTGGGATCTTCCCAGACCGGGGATCGAACCCGTGTCTCCTGCATGCGCAGGCAGATTCTTTACCACTGAGCCACCACGGAAGCCCCCTGCTAGCTCTTTATCGGAACACCTTGTCTTATTTTCTGCATAGCAGGCACCACCATCTGAATGAATCTCTTCTCTGTTTCAAATTAATTTTTATTTATCTGTTTATTTAATTTTTTGGCTGCACTTCATGGCTTGCAGGATGTTCCCTGACCAAAGACTGAGCTCAGGCTGTGGCTGAGCTCAGGCCCTGGGCCACTGGGCCGTCCGGGAACTCTGGGATGATCTCTTCCCTCTGTTCACCTTCCCGTAGTCCCTCTCCCATAAGCTGGGGGAGGGGAGGGAACCCAGTGGGTCTGCACACAGGGTTGGAGGGCAGCGCTCTGTGGAGAACGAAGGAGTGAGTGGATGGACAGGGAGCCCAGCAGCCTCCCAGGCCGCTTCCCCCACCCTTCCCTTCCCGGACCCCACAGCCCTCTGCTGACCGCTGTCTTCCACAGCGACTATCTGATCGCCCCCTGCCACTGCTCGAAGCCCCCTAGTTACCCCCATTGTTCAAAGTCCAGGCTCCTCTGCTGCCCGAGGCCCCGCCCAAGCGGACAGCTGCCTGCCTCTCCCTGCCCGACTCTCGTTCTGAAGACAGGCTGCCCTGAGGGTCCACGGACGTGATCCCAAAGGACACCATGTGTCCGTGGAGGTGTTTTTGCATGATCAGAAGACAGGTTATGTTCCAGGAATTCACTTTGAACAAAAGGACAAGGCTATGAACACCTGATTCATGAGAGGCTGGGAACCCATCCAGTTTCCTCCAGTCACCCAGCCCAGATCAGGATCTCGCAGTGACGCACTCCGGGCAGAAAGAGAGAATGTGATCTCTTCAGACTGACGCCAAAGCCCGGTGGGGTTGGCAGTGGAGGCGGGTGGGGTGTGGAACGCACTGCTCTCAGCGCTCGGTGTGGCCTGGCGGTGGAGTGGGGACGCAGAGTGGCAGCCTGGCGCTGTGAGCGCCTGTGTAGCTGTGTAGATGGCACAGTGCAGATGGCACCGTGTAGCCACACTGCATAGACCTCACTGTGTTGACCGCACCGTGTAGACCTCACCGTGCTGACCTCACCGTGTAGACCTCATCGTGTAGACATCACCGTGTAGACCTCACCGTGTAGACCTCACTGTGTAGACATCACCATGTAGACCTCACCGTGTAGACCTCACTGTGTAGACCTTACTGTGTTGACCGCACCGTGTAGACCTCACTGTGTAGACTTCACTGTGAGACCTCACTGTGCTGACCTCACTGTGTTGACTGCACCGTGTAGACCTCACTGTGTAGACATCACCATGTAGACCTCACCGTGTAGACCTCACTGTGTAGACCTTACTGTGTTGACCGCACCATGTAGACCTCACTGTGTAGACCTCACTGTGAGACCTCACTGTGCTGACCTCACCGTGTAGACCTCACCGTGTAGACCGCACTGTGAGACCGCACTGTGCTGACCTCACTGTGTTGACCGCACTGTGTAGACCTCACCGTGTAGACCTCACCGTGTAGACCTCACCGTGTAGACCTCACTGTGAGACCTCACTGTGCTGACCTCACCGTGTAGACCTCACCGTGTAGACCGCACTGTGCTGACCTCACTGTGTTGACCACACCGTGTAGACCTCACTGTGTAGACATCACCGTGTAGACCTCACCGTGTAGACCTCACTGTGAGACCGCACTGTGCTGACCTCACTGTGTTGACCGCACTGTGTAGACCTCACTGTGTAGACCTCACCGTGTAGACCTCACTGTGAGACCTCACTGTGCTGACCTCACCGTGTCCTCTGCTGCTTCGCTCAGCGACACTGGAGCGCAGAGACGAGGCCGTGGGGGCGGCCCTCACAGGCTGGGTGTAGCACATGCTTGTCTGCACTGAGGTGAGAGACTAGAGAGCTGCGCTTCAGTGCTTCTTCTCCAGTCGGCCTAGAGAGCAACATCAAGTGGCTGAAGGTAGCACCGACTGGCTCATGGACGCTGCACAACACAGGTACTCAGTGTGAAAAGACGACGGAGGCGCTTCCGTTTCAGGCGTGTGCTGGGGAACGACCCTGACGTGTCTGCTCTTCTGAACTGATGCTCATCACGCAGCGTCAACAGAGCGCCCACTCTGGGGCGTTATTAAAGCCGGGCCGCTGTACGGGGCATCACGCCCGCCAGGCTTATGAGCAACTACTTCCCGTCTCTGACCGCCGCGCCTATTTGGTTCCCACTTGCTTTCACTTGACCTCTCCTGCCCTATTGTGAATTCTAATCTCCTGTACCCCGAGCAGCTCCCCCTTTCCGACGGTCTCCAGATTTGGCCCGTCCTGACTCTGGGGTCCTGGCTCTCCTTCTCGGGCTTGGCCTCGCTTGCTCACCCCTCACTGCTGGTGGGTAAGCCGCGCCCCGAGCCCCCGGAGCAGGGAGGAGGTGGCAGGCAGCACTAATGGGACAGATGTGGTGTCCCCACCCTGGGCGCCTGCACCTCTTCCACAAGCACCATCCCTCCGTTACCCTCCTCCACCAGAGCACCCCCAAGGCCAGGAAACACTGACTTCCTGGGCCTGTTCTTGTCGCTCTCTGGCAACACTCTCAGAGAACACGAGCTGTCGAAAGGCTTGAGAGCGGCCCTGAAGCCATCTGTTTCCTGCAGGGTGCTGACGCCGGGTGTGAGCTCCGAGGCGGCTGTCAACATCCATTCTGCCTCTCACTTGCTGGGACCAGCGCTGGAGCCTGCCACTTAAGTTCATCACTTCCCCTTCTCACCGGCACAGGCTCCTGTGCTTGTTCTGCCTCTGGCCATTCATGCTCAGCAGATAACCGCGGCCACGGCCCCGTGTGGAACACGGGCAGGGTTCCGAGCGAGCCAGATATAGCCTGTTATCGCTGCGGTTACAGTGTGTGGGCTCATTGAGAACTTTCGGGACACTTTATCAATGAGGGCCGCTGTGCCAGGAGCTCTGGCGTGGCTCATGTGAAGGAGCAGAGGTGCAGATGAAGGCTGTGGAGACAGCCGGCCTGCTTATCTGGCGTGCTTTCCCAGTGAGGTCAGACACCAGCGCCACGCCGTCTCCCCTGGTGGAAACAAACCACAGAAGGACAGAGCCGGACGCCCAGGGAGGCTTCACGGAGGGAGGAGACCCAGCGTGAGGACAGGTCTTGTCCAAGGTCCTGCAGCGAGGTCAGGTCAGAGACTCGGGTCCACAGAAGAAGAGCCCCGCTGCCCTCTGCAAGCAGTGTCAGGCTTCCAAGGAGAAGCAGGAGGTTTGAGGGTGTGAATGCCTTGCTTTTCTGCCTTTAAAAACATAAAGAGGTCAGCAGGAAGTCCGGAGCGAGCTGTTTCTCTAGAACCCCACTCGAAGCAGGACTTTTCATTCCCATCAAGCGTCTGTATTTTAAAAATAATTTCATTCAGGACTTCCCAGGTGGTTCAGTGGTAAAGAACCCGCCCGCCAGTGCAGGAGCAGGGCCCTGACCACCAGTCCGGGAAGAAGAACCCGCCCGCCAGTGCAGGAGCAGGGCCCTGACCACCAGTCCGGGAAGATCCCACACGCCTTGGAGCAACCAAGGCCGCGGGCCACAACCACCGCGCTTGCGCACTGGGGCCCGCGCTCGGCGCAAGAGAAGCCACCGCAATGAGAGCCTGGGCACCGCAACGAGCAGGAGCCTGGACATTCGGCAGCCAGAGAGAAGCCCGCGCGGCAACGGAGACCCAGCGCGGCCAAAGATGAAGGAGTAAACAGATGCAGACCTCGTTTTTAAAAAGTTATAACTTCACTCGTTTTCAGGTTTTCTTGTGTACATATAAAAATAAAATGACTTTAAAAGAAGCACACTGAGAACTATTAAGTGACGATAGTTTTTATGTCAATGGCACTGCATGATTCAAACGGAAAACTGGTTACTTCCTCTGATGTTCGTTTTTTTAAAAATCCAATCCAATTCATTGATGTTCATTCAGCCAAAGGGGATATGTGTGACAGTATTGTGAAGGCTACTGTAATTTTAAAGTGCAACGCTAGAGAAAAAAAAAAATCATCTGTTTCTGAGGTGGTAACACGTGTAAAAATTTTATTGGTACATATAATCATGATCAGAGAAGGCACTGGCAACCCACTCCAGTACTCTTGCTTGGAAACTCCCATGGACGGAGCAGCCTGGTAGGCTGCAGTCCATGGGGTCTCTAAGAGTCGGACTCGACTGAGCGACTTCCCTTTCACTTTCCAGTTTCATGCATTGGAGAAGGAAATGGCAACCCACTCCAGTGTTCTTGCCTGGAGAATCCCAGGGACGGAGGAGCCTGATGAGCTGCCATCTATGGGGTTGCACAGAGTCGGACACGACTGAAGCGACTTAGCAGCAGCAGCAGCAGCATAATCATGATAAAACAATGTTGTACTAAATAGAATTGCATTGCAGGCGGATTCTTTACCAACTGAGCTATCAGTGAAGCCCTCTATTCTAATGAGTAAAATTAATCATGGTATACACAGACTTCATAGTTGTCTCCAAATAAGCTGCAATATTAATGATATGAAGCTAACGATTGTATAGCCCCATACTTAGAGTAACTATGTTGGAGTATCTTCATGATAAATGGTGAAAACAAAAACAAAAAATTCCCAGTTCACAACTCTAATGACTAGATGAGTTGCTCAAGTGTGTATCCGTGAGACCCATGGGGAAGGAAGACACCTATCTGTGCCCACTGGTCCATCTATAACTGCGTGCTGAGTGCGCCCACCCATTCCTGCAGCAGTCCTGCTCTGGGCAGAGGAGCTGTGGAGGCGAACCAGAAGTCCAGGGCCCACTCTCACAGAACACACGGGGATAGTGGGTAATAAGCAAATAAGAACAGAGAATGTAGAGAAAATAGAATTTTAGATGATGATAGGTGCTTTGAAAAAAAATAATAAAGCAGATTAAAGGAATAAGTTCAGAGGACGTGGGTTGTTGTTGATACAGGGTAGCCAAGGGAGGTACTGCAGAGAAGCTGACGTTTGAGCAGAAATCTGAAGAAGTAAAGGAGCAAGCTTCGGGGGCACTGTGGGGAGTTGTGCAGGCAGGACAGAAACACTGCCAAGGGCCTGAGGCGGGAGTGAGCCTGAATACAGCGTGCAGAGGAGGCCCAAGCTGATAATGTTGATTTGGGGTTGCTGACCTGCAGGAGGCCTTTAAAACCTTCTACGAGATACAACAAAACCTTCTAAAAGGAGATGTGATGACATGACCAAGGGAGTGAGTGTGGCTGGAGCAGAGGAGCTAGGGGAGAGAATGCCTCAAGGAGAGAGTCTAAGCCGTGTCCGCTGCTGCGGAGTGGTCAGGAAAGAATGAGGGACCATCGGCCATGGGAGTCAGCGACTCGGAAGCCCCTGCTGGCCCTGGTGGACGGTCTCAGTGAAGTAACAGGTACAGAGGCCTGGCTCTGAGGTCAGGAGGATCGGAGGTCCCTACCACCTGGAGACAGGATAGACTCTTGCTATCTAGGGTTAGGACTAGGGTACTGGGTCAAGACAGAGAACAGCTCTCAAAGTTCCTAGAAATACGGCTCCCCCGCCCCCCGGATCCCACACCCCCATGGCCAGGAGAGAAGCCAGGCTCCAGCTCGGAGTGCTCCTAGCAAGGCCTCCTCACTCCCACCCAACCCTCAGAGCCTCCCCACTGCCACCCATCTGCTCTGGAGACAGTCAGGGCCCATCGCAACATTGCTGTGTGGTTGTCAAAAGAGAGATATTAATCATATGCATAATATACAGTAAAGGTACCAAGACAACTTACTGTAAGCACAAAATAGACAAAGTGTACTCTGAAAGAGGATAGTGGAGGAAAACGATTATATTAGAAGTCTTGGAGAAAGCCTTTCTCAGGAAGTGGCTTTAAAGCTAAAATATAAGTAAGAATCCACCATGCAACAAACGGTGGGAAGACCACTGCAGTGGAAACGCACGTGCAAAGGCTCTGAGGTGAGATGCAGCAGGGAAAGCTACAAAACTGGCGGAAGACTGGGAGGACGGGGCCTCAGAGAGGCTGGAGGGAGGCTGGGGCCAGGTTTTGCAGGGTCCTGCAGACTGTTAGAGAAGGCTTTGGGTTTTATTTTTCATTCCAAGTACAATGGGCAGCCACTCAATGAGCAAACCAGTATGTCCATCCAAGCACTCACTATTTTATGCTTGAAAAGAAAGGAAAACAGTCAGAAGCAAGACATGAAGCTTCCTTGAGGAAATGGGGACAGACAGGGCCTCTTCTACTCCTAATACTTGGTTCTCATATACTGGCCACGGTTTCAAAGTGCACACTGAATCTTTTTTTTTTTTTTTTTTGCACACTGCATTCTTAAAAGACAGCACTCCAGAGTGAAAATGGCAGAGTAGGGAACTATAAAATTTCATTATTCCACACAAGGAGCAAATAAATTGGCAAGAGAACCAAACGTATTGGAACTTGAGAAACTAATGAAAAGTTCACAGCAACCAGGAGAATGCTTAATCAAGGGGAAAAAAACCGCCAGAATCTTGATAATAGAGCCTTGTAGTGTTCTGACTTACCCTGACTCAGCAGTGGCCTTGAAAACAACAACCTTCGTTCCTGGTATAGTGTCTAGTATATAATGGAACAGAATAAATCTAATTCCCAAAGAATTGTGGTTGTTCGCTTTGACCTGTCTTGTGGCTCCCTAAAGGACCAATTCTTTATTCCAGCTACCACTAAACTCTCCAAGGACTGAGGCAGTTATCCACAGGGCATTTGTCAAAAACATTTAAAGGTAAATGTATTAACTGCTGCCACTTTAGGCAAAGGATAATACTTGGGACAAACTATAGACAAATCAAAAAGCTTAGGAGGAAAGACTACAGACGGAGACATTTTAGGGAAGGGTTTTAAAAGCCGGGAATCTAGAAGGTCACCTGCCTGCCCAGGAGTGGATGCAAGCTCAGGAGAGAACTGTCATTGCTGCTGTTCAGTCTCAAGTCATGTCCACCTCTTTGTGACCTCACAGACTGTAGCACAGCAGGCTTCCCTGTCTTTCACTGTCTTCCGGAGTTTGCTCAAACTCACGGTCATGGAGTCGATAATGCCATCCAACCATCTCATCCTCTGTCACCCTTCTCCTCCTGCCCTCAATATTTCCCAGAATCAAGCTCTTTTCCAATGATTCAGCTCTGCACATCAGGTGGCCAAATTATCAGAGCTTCAGCATCAGTCCTTCCAATGAATATTCAGGGTTGATTTCCCTTAGGATTGACTGGTTGGATCTCCTTGCTGTCCAAGGGACTCTCAAGCATCTTCTTCAGCACCACATTTCCAAAAAGCATCAGTTCTTCGGTGCTCAGCCTTCTTCATGGTCCAACTCTCACATCCACACGTGACTACTGGGAAAACCGGAGCTCTCACTATACTCACCCCACACGTGACCACTGGGAAAACCAGAGCTCTCACTATACTCACCTTTGTTGGCAAAGTGATGTCTCTGCTTTCTAATAGGCTGTCAAGGTTGGTCATAGCTTTTCTTCCAAGGAGCAAGCATCTTTTATTTTCATGGCTCTCGTCATTGTCTGTAGTGATTTTGTAGCCCAAGAATATAAAATCTGTCACTGTTTCCACTTTTCCCCATCTATTTGCCATGAAGGAATGGGACCAGATGCCATGATCTTAGCTATTGGAGTGTTGAGTTTTACCTCAGCTCTTTCACTCTCCTCTTTCCCCCTCACCTCTGGCTGACTCTGAAGCCCCCACAAGCAGGAGGCGAAGCGTAAGGCACAACTGTGAAATACCTGCTGAGATCGAAGACGGGCCCAACGCATGCATGAGGTCTACTTGCATAAACTGGGAGGTTTTGTTGTTATAAGCAACAAATACAAATTTATGTTTTTTGTCATGTAGGGCTATTGAAATTTGTCAAATCGTTACTGAGCATTGTCTAGCAGAACAGAGGCTTCAGTGGCTGTATAAACAAGGGATCTAGACTTTACAAACTTAGTCAGAAAAGAGAGCCAAGCTCACAAACAATGACGACAACAGCAACAGTGAACCCTAGAGAGGGAGGAGAGTACGATTCCTAGAGTTGCCACATTACACTAAAAATGTCCAGTTTTCGGGACTTCTCTGGTGGCTCAGTGGTGAAGAATCCACCTGCTAACGCAGGGGACATGGGTTTGATTTCCAGTCCAGGAAGATCCCACATGCCACGGGACAACTAAGCCTGTGTGCCACAGTTACTGAAGCCTGCACGCCACGGAGCCCATGCTCCGCAACCAGAGGCCTGCGCATCACATCTAGAGCCCAGCCCCTGCTCACTGCGACCAGAGAGGCCCTCACACACAATCAGGACCCAGTGCAGCCATAAACGAACCAACTCATCTATAAAATGTCCAGTTTTCAACAAAAAATTAGGTGCCATGCAAAGATGCAAGAAAGTATGCTTCATACACAGGAATAAAGAAATGAATAGAGATGTTCCGTCAGGAAGCCAAGACATTGAACTCACTTAAAAAAAGACTGTAAGTCAACTATTTAAAAATATGTTCAGAAAAACTAAAGGAAACACTGAGAATAATGTGTCAATAAATAGAAGCTATCAATACAGAGACAGAAGCTATATAAGAAACTAGAGAGAAATTCTGAAGTTGAAAAGTACAATAACTACAATGGAAATTTTATTAGAGAGATAAATAGCATGTTGGAGCAGGCAGAAGCAAGATTCAGCAAACTTAGAGATATAGGGTGATTGAATGAGATTACCTAGTCTGAGCAGCAGAAAAAAAAAAAAAGAAAGAAAAATGAAGAGAGCCTAAGAGACTTACAGTACAGCATTAAGCATACAGACATATGTATGTAAATCCCAGAAGGAGAGCAGAGAGAGAAAGGAGCAGAAAGAATATCTGAAATAATAACAGCCAAAAATGCTGCAGATTTGATGAAACATACGAATACATGTTTCACACACATCCAATATATGTTTCATAAACATCCAAGAATCTCAATGAATCTCAAGATCCTCACTGAGACACACTGTAACCAAACTGTTGAAAGCCAAGGGCAGAATCCTAAAGGCAGCAGCAAGAGATGACTCAATACGTACAAAATTCTAAATAAGATTAATCGCTAATTTCACTTGAGGAATCATGAAGGCCAGAAGGTAGTGGGAAGATGTATTCAAAGTGCTGAAAGAATAAAATGGTCAAGCAAGATTTCTATACCCATGGGAACTACCCTTCAAAAATGAAAGAGAAATTAAGACTTTCAGATAAACAGACAGAGAGTTTATTGCCTGTAGACGTACCCTACAAGAAATGTTAAAGGAGATCCTTCAGGCTAAGTGAAAGAACAATAAATGGTGACTTGAATCTGCAGAAGAAAAAAAGAACAGCAGTAAAAGTAATCTCATAAGTAAATGTAAAAACTAATTTTAAAGCATTTGTGGTCTGTAACTCCTCTTTATTTCCTGTATAATTTAAAACACAACTACATAAAACAACAATTTTAAATATATTAATGGGCGCACAGTGTATAAAGATGTAATTTGTGACAATAACAATATCTACATGCTGTCTACAGAGACCTACTTTGGATCCAAAGACACAAATAGGTTGAAAGTGAAAGGATGGAAAAAGATATTCCATGTAAATGGTAACTTGAAGAATCGGAGTGGCTATGTTGATATAGGCTTCCCTCGTAGCTCAGTTGGTAAAGAATCTGCCTGCAATGCAGGAGACTCAGGTTTGATTCCTGGGTCAGGAAGATCCCCTGGAGAAGTAAATGGCAACCCACTCCAGTATTCTTGCCCGGAGAATCCTATGGATGGAGGAGCCCATGGATGGAGGAGCCATGCGATGGACAGGGAGGCCTGGCGTGCTGCGATTCATGGGGTCGCAAAGAGTCGGACACGACTGAGCGACTGAACTGAACTGAACTGACCTGAAACCAGATACTGAAGCAGACAAAATAGATGTTAAGACATAAAGTATAACAAGAGGTAAAGACATCACATAATGATAAAAGAGCACTTTTGTTAGGTTGCACTCCAATCTTGTGGTCTAGCACCCTAAGCTGGCATCTTAACTTTGCTTCTAGGAGGCTCTTCCAACATTCCAGAGGGCCCATGGCAGCCTTTGGCCCAAGGCAGGTGATGCCTTCCTGCGGAGATCAGGGGGTCCTGGATCATGTGCCCATTGTCACACACCCTTTGTCAATATGGGGGTCCCTTGGTGATGTGGGACTTCCCTGGTGACTCAGTGGTAAAGAATCTGCCTGCAATGTGGGAGACCTGGGTCCAATCCCTGAGTCAGAAAGATCACCTGGATAAGGAAATGGCAACCCACTCCAGTATTCTTGCCTGGAGAGTTCCATGGACAGAGGAGCCTGGCGGGCTACAGTCCACGGGGTCGCAGAGTCGGACACGACTGTGAGACTGCCACTTGGCTTTCTTTGCTGGTGTGGGTCTTGTGGAGATCAGGCAGACCCTCTGTGAGTGCTCAGGTGGTGGTGCTGGCTGTGGCCCTGCTGGAGGAGAGGGGATGAGAGGCAGATGCTGGCTGCCCTGCCGGAAGCTGGCTCTGGATTCAAGGTACCATAAAGGTCTGATGGGATGAGGGTGAGGAACCTACAGTGCATTTATCAAAAGAGAAGTTCTAACCCCTGAAAATCTTCCTGCCTGAGGTATCCTAGGCAAGGCAACGTTAGCACTTCGGGGAGGGGACCCCTGGAAAAATGAGGTAGCTTTCCATTTCTATCAAAAAGCAAATCTCCATTTATGGTGCAACATGGCATCACCTGTGTACAGTCTCCATGGATTCTTTTAGATGCTCTTGAGGGTGAGTGTCCTCACTGTGCAAATCGGGGAACTGTCGCCTGTGAGGCTGAGTCACTGCCCTGTGACCACAAGACTGAGAGGAGGCGGCGACCACGAACACGGCTGTCACGCTCCGTGGCCCGTGCTGTGTCTTTAAGAGGCTTGGGGCACACACGGCAGGTCTGCCGCCGTCACCCACGCCAGTGCCCCTGCAGACGTTAATCAGTCACGCTTCCTTCCCCTCTGAGTCTGCGCTCAGCTCTACCATCCTCTGCGAGGCAGCCACGCTAAATCATAGTGGGCACCTAGGAGGAAAACTCCTCTGCTGGGCTAGCGTCACACACCACACTGCCTCTGTTTATCTGAACTGGCGTCCCCCAAATCTACTTCCAGCCAACAGAAAGGCCCAGCTCAACCCAGAAGACTCCTCTAGGAGGGTGGCCACTTCTTTTCTGGGGCCAGATGAGGTGTGGTCGTGAAGCCTGGGAAGCAGTCGGTCAACTGAAGACACAGACAAGGGTCAGGAAACGGAAAGAAATGGGAGGAAATAAAGGGGGAAGGTGAGGGTCCCAGCCCCACGTCTGCTTCACTTCCAGGAGGAAACAAGCGACTCGGGCAATGAGACCCAGCGACTGAAACGGGCATGTGCTCTGGGCCAGGCCCAGCATAACGAGTCCTGGAACTTTGCGTGAAAATTTGGGAAGGAGGCAGGACGGCTAGGCCATGGAATGTCCCCTTGGTGCTGCTGCGGCCATCCAGCCAGCATGAAGGGCGGGCCGGGCTGAGAGCTGAGTCAGCAGAAGTGACGCGGAGCCAAGGGATGGAGCGAGACAGGCTCCTGCCGACACGGCTCTGGCCCCTGGACCAGCCGTGTCTGGTCAGCTCTCCTGCTCCTGTCCATTTCCTGAGCCAGTTGGAGCTGTTTATTTGTCAACTGTCAGTGAAAACATTCTGGTTAAGATGATCTATTTGTCTTCCAAAGCTGTTCTTTGCCTCAATTATTGTTAGAAAATATGCCTTTATCTCCTGCACATATGGAGCATCTCTCCTCTCGTCTTTGCCGGGATCACTACCCTGCCTCCCTGTGACTGTTGCATGCCAACCTACAGGCCCTTCCTGGGCTCCCTGCTCAGCACCTCGGGCTTTATGACACAGCTGCCTCGTGAGCCTCTGTGCGTCTTTTGGAAACCCTCCTTCTTCTAAGACAGGAACTACTGTGTTTGTTACTCAGTGTTCCCAGTGAAGAAACCGTGACACAAAATCCTCTGAGACCGCAGTGCCAGGAAAATACAGGTGCTATTATTATCCGCATTTTCGTATGGGGAACAAGGGCCCTGGGAGATTAAATTTCTTGCCCAAGATCACTCAGTCATTTCATGACGGGGCCAGGACTCATACCTAGGGTGTATGGCTCCCGAGCTCGGTTCACGCCGAAGCGCCCTGTCCCCGGTCAGTAAGTGGCTGTGATGCTTGTCACTAACAATAACAATCGGGCGCTGCCATGCGATGGCCTGGCTGCTGGCCCCGCTCCATCTTCCCCCTACTCCAGTTTGCTTTATGAGAAATAATCTACTGCTGGATAAGAGGTAAAGTAGCCATGTGAGGACCCGTACTCCAGAAGGAAGAAAGTCACCTGGGGTGGACACAGAGTTTCCTTGTTCCACAGCTATCTTTTTCAATATGATAAGCTTCAAAAAGCCAGTTTATCTGGGCATGTATTCAGAGAAAACCATGATTCAAAAAGACACACGCACCCCAATTATCAGAGCAGCACTATTTATAATAGCTGAGACCCAGAAGCAAGTGACATGTTCATCGAGAGTGGAATGGATAAAGAAGATGTGGTGTATATATATGTATGTATGTATATACACAATGGAATATTACTCAGCCATAAGAAGAAGGAAATAATGCCATCTGCAGCAACTTGGATGGGCCTAGAGATTATCGTACTGAGGGAAGTAAGTCAGAGAAAGACAAATGCCACACAATATCACTCATATGTATAATCTAACTTCTAAAAAATAATACAAATGAACTTATTTACAAAGTAGAAACAGACTTACAGATACCAAAAACCTGCATTTACCAAAGGGGAGAGGCGGGGAGGGGTGAGTTGGGAATTTGGGATTCACACACACACACTACTCTACCCGGGAGACAACAGACAAGGTCCTAGTGTAGAGCACAGGGAGCTCTACTCCGTGTTGTGTGATAGCCTGCGTGGGGAAAGAGTCTGGGAAAGAAGGAACACGCGCTTGTGTGTGTGTGCTCAATCACTTCAATCGTGTCTGACTCTGCAACCCTGTGGACTGCAGCCCGCCAGGCTCCTCTGTCCATGGGATTCTTCAGGCAAGAGTGCTGGAGGGGGTGCCACGCCCACCTCCAGGGGATCTTCCCGACCAGGGACGGAACCCGTGATCTTACGTGTCCTGCACGGGCAGGTGGTTTCTTTACCACTAGTGCTGCCTGGGAAACCCAAACATACGTGTCCATACAACATGGCTCAACCACGTTGCTGTATTCCTGAAACTGACACAGTGCTGTGAGTCAACCATCCTTCAACAGCATTTTAAAACTTGCTTATTTAGTACAATAAAAGCTGGGCCGATCCATACATTATTACCTGGCGATCTCTGTTCCACCAATCTTACCTGGGCATTATAGGTGATATGAACTATGAACCTGGGAGTTAAGGCATGTGGGTCCCAGGCCTAGCTCTGCCATCAACCATGCCCAGCTTCAGGCCACTTCCTTCCCCTCTGAACCTCACTTTCCACATCTGTAAGGTTGCAGGAGTGTGTGTGTGTGTGTGTGTGTGTGTGTGGTCTAACTAGAGTCTGACATTTCCCAAAGGGTTTTCTAGTAGGCAGTTTTCAGAAGTTAAAAAAAAAAAATCCCCCTAGCCTTCCCTCTGCCCTGGTCCAGTAATTCTGGGGACGCCGGGCGGGACAGAGTTAAACAGCAATGTGTGTGCCGCTGGTCTTCTTGGGAGCTTCAGCTGCCCCTACACATTGTGACTCTCGGGCAGGAGGGCAGAGGACACAGCAGTTGCCAACCTTACTTGACAGAGGAAATGTTTCTGGCTACGCTATCTTATGGGGAAGTTGCTTTGTGAAACAGAATTTGGGAAAAATCAGATTAGGGGATGTGCAGGATCCCTTTCAACTCTGAGAGGTTTTCATTCAAAATTCACTGTTTTGGCATAGGGCTCTGTGATATGCTAAATGACATGCTGAAGCATGAAAGAAGAGAAATAATTAGTAGTCAGCAACCTCAGATATGCAGATGACACTACCCTTATGGCAGAAAGTGAAGAGGAACTAAAAAGCCTCATGATGAAAGTGGAGAGTGAAAAAGTTGGCTTAAAGCTCAACATTCAGAAAACGAAGATCATGGCATCTGGTCCCATCACTTCATGGGAAATAGATGGGGAAACAGTGGAAACAGTGTCAGACTTTATTTTGGGGGGGCTCCAAAATCACTGCAGATGGTGACTGCAGCCATGAAATTAAAAGACGCTTACTCCTTGGAAGGAAAGTTATGACCAACCTAGATAGCATATTCAAAAGCAGAGACATTACTTGGCCAACAAAGGTTCGTCTAGTCAAGGCTATGGTTTTTCCAGTGGTCATGTATGGATGTGAAAGTTGGACTGTGAAGAAGGCTGAGCGCCAAAGAATTGATGCCTTTGAACTGTGGTGTTGGAGAAGACTCTTGAGAGTCCCTTGGACTGCAAGGAGATCCAACCAGTCCATTCTTAAAGAGATCAGCCCTGGGATTTCTTTGAAAGGAATGATGCTAAAGCTGAAACTCCAGTACTTTGGCCACCTCATGCAAAGAGTTGACTCATTGGAAAAGACTCTGATGCTGGGAGGGATTGGGGGCAGGAGGAGAAGGGGACAACAGAGGATGAGATGGCTGGATGGCATCACTGACTCGATGGACGTGAGTCTGAGTGAACTCCGGGAGTTGGTGATGGACAGGGAGGCCTGGCGTGCTGCGATTCATGGGGTCGCAGAGCGACTGAACTGAACTGAACTGAAAGTTTAGGTGGAGCTCAGTTGTAATTTATAGAATTCTAGTTGCTGAAAATGAGAGAGCCCAAGAGTGAATGGAGGGTTATGATCCAATAAACAAAACATTCAATGAACTTGGACCATGCCAGTCAACAGAGGGAACTATATTGTAAGCCGACCTTGCTACAAGTTTCCTCTTTGGAAATTTGAGAATATATAGGCTACCCTTTCTGCGCTACCAGAGTCTGGGAATATAGAAAGTCACAAATTTGTGGCTTGAAGAAAGTGACTTAGAGACTCTGAGCTATAAAATCAAAGGACTTTGAACCATCTCAGAGAGGAAAAGCAACCGCCTGTCGGCGCGCGTGTTGTCTGCAGGGAAGCAAAAAGCAAAATGGACCAACAAGCGCCTTGCTGAGCCTGCTTGGGGAAGAGATGAATTCTTCAGAGCCCTGATTACTAATTATAAACACACAGTGCAACTTACACTCTCTCCAGGGAGCTTTCTTCATTGTCATATTTACCGAGTATAAAAAATACACAAAGGAACGGACTTCACGGATTCATTCTTGACTGACGGCCTTTAAATCTGCTTTCACTCAAAACTGAACTCTCTCATTATGGTGTTTTCGAGAGGCAGCGAGGTGTGGCGCAACAGGACCGCCCTGGAGTCAGACATTGACTCAAGGAATATGCATCGGGTGGCTGCTCTGTGCCACACACCAGGGATACAGCAGTGAATCGAAAGAGTCGGAAATCCCTATCCTGACAGAGCTGCCGTCCTGGCTCTGTGACATCAGCTGTGTGAGCTTGGCCAAGTCACTCACTGTCTCTGAGCCGTAGCTCACTAGGGCATGGCCACGGGATTGCTGGGAAAGCTCTGTGTCAGATTTTGCATGTGGAGTGGCAAGCCTAGGGCCTGGCACCTGAAAGGCTTCTAAAGAGGGCAGTCAGATCATGGCCTTGCAGCCAGAGGGGGAGAAGGGAGCTCAGGTGGATGCGGGGAATCCTCACACTACCCCAGAGCCTCTGAAGAAGCTGCAGAATGAGCTGGGGCACCTGCGAATAAAGACCTGCCTCCTCAAAGAAAGCCCCACTCGTGCCCCCTGCCTTTCCTCAGGTTTGCAACATGGACAGCTACCGGGCTGGTGACACTTTGACCCTGGGGCCCGGTCTGCGGGTCCATGTCCTCACACAGGGACCCAGCTTTCCTGCCAGAAGTTCAGCCCCCACGGCCCCCGCCCCATGGATGCTCTTCAAGGTCACAGACAGACCTCTCTCAGCCTCAAAGCCAGGCATCCCTGCCAGCCCAAAGGCACCTAGGAGGTGGTCAGCGCAGGCCCATCCCACTCCACCCGAAGGCCATTCACCCTCACGTCCTGCCTGGCCAGCCACCATCCTGCCTCATGCCCTCAAGTTGCTCGCCTCCACCCCAGTCCGAGCCGGGTTCTCCTCTGCAGACTGAAGGGATCATCCCAACCGCCCTGCGGGTGCTGCCTGGCTCTAAGGCTCTACAAGGTTCTTCTCACAGGACATCTGGCAGAAATTGGGAATTAGTCAAAACTCAGTTTCCCTGATATTTCCACTTTCAGAGCTCAGTTTTTCTATCTGCAAAATTGGGGTTAATAATCCCTACTCTTCAATCAAGACTGTTGACACAGTGGAGAGAACATGAATGCTGAGTCGGACAGACTTGATCGTGAACACTGGCATCACCATTTGCGAGACAAGTCACTTCTGCTCTCTGGAAGCCTGTGTTTCTTCATCTGTGAAATAGGCATATGGCATCTACCTCGAAGAACTGTAGAGCTAAGTGAGGCAGATTATGCCTCATACCTGCACATGGTAGATGATCAGAGGAGATGCAGAGAACTGGCAGCTCCTGTTATCATTGTGGCTGTTATTTACTCTAAAATAAGTGCCTGATTAAAAGCTGACACCATCCCCAGCCTCCACCACCGTGCTCACCGTCTCTGGGTCTCGGAGGCTGGGGTGCCTTCTGTCTGTAATCAGAGATGGGGCTTCTATGGCTGAAAGCTACATCCAGAGGTATCCCAGAGGCTGCCTCGAGTCCCTTTTAGGCTGCACAGTCCACGGTCCAGGAAACACTTTCTACTGAAAGGTGTGCTCTCAAGCACACAACGCCCTACTCACCCTCTCCTTCTGGAATCCTAGTTCTGGTTCATGGTTTGTAGCAGATATAAAGTCATCTTTCTTTGTGAGATTTGAATCTCAAATTTTCCTGTGATCTTACCGTTCACCACCCTTTGTCCCACATGTGGCTGCGGAGCTCAGACTGTCTGTTCAGAAGAGCACGGGACACGGAAAGGGACTAGAATTCCCAAATCTCAGGGTTAGAGGGGATGAATGGCATTGAGCTGAAACTCTCTTCTGGTGCTTGAACCTTCTCTGCTCCACCCTCTGCGGAGGGCTCCTATCCTTAGTTACCTCCAGTGATGGAGAACTCACTAGGTGGTCGTCTCATCACCCACCTGGTTGCCAGTTAGCTGCCTGGCTTGCTTGAAAAAAATAAGTGCCACCCCTTGGTGACAAAAAGCTTCTTGTGGGTAAATCATCTGTGAAATTGTGGTTCCAAAGAATAACACTGTTTTCCTGTTCACCCCCCTCCCTAACTCTGAACTGTGTGGCCACTGAAAAGGAGATCAGACATTTTTCTCTAGAATGACAAGACTCTGTTAATGCGTCTCTTCTATGCACCCACTCGCCAGACATTCCCGCAAGGAATCTACTTTAGGTGCCCACAGAGAATGCATTCCAACTCTGAACATAATTAGCTGGCTTCCAGAAGGAGGAGAGGCATTCATGGGCACAGATAAATCATGTCCTTGGCCAAATACCCTCTTCTATTCTCCAACAGGGGACCCAGGGAAATTTCAGAACACAACTCAGGGGGGTAACAGCTTTCCTTGTGCGGCTCCAGAAACCCAGTTACAGAGAGGCGAAGGTCACCCAACAAATCAAGGGTGGAGGCATGCACCAGACCCCAGGAATCCGAGACCTCCCAGTGCAGTAATTGATCCTTTAAGATAAATGTTTGTCTTGCTGACCAGCGAGATTTATTGTGGTCTTTTCACAGGGATTCCTGAGGCTCAAAATTATAAACAGGGAAACAGGGCCGGGTAATAAGTTGAGTGATTAATTGGTGGAGAACGCTTTCAAGGAGGGGAAAGATCAATGGGTTGAAGAAAAATCAAACATCTTTTAGGAAGTTTCCCCACTCCCTTACATTGTTTTAATTCTTTATGCTTGGTCTCTGCATTAAACATTTCTGAGGTGGGTTTTTATTTGGTTTCTTGGTTTTTGCTTTTTCAGTTATTTTTTCTGGTATGCTTGTTTGATTGTGTCTCCTGCTTAGATTGTTTCTTAGGTTACACTGAACTTAGCCTTTGCCCAGTGAGGCAGAACAGACTCTAGCTTATCTGAAGCAAACGGCACCAAGAAGCCGTGGAGTAATCAAACACACGATCAGGATGGCTGAGATACAGCACGTTCTATTCCTTTCCGAGCAAAGGGGCACCGTGAGGGTGAGAGTCGAGGTCACGGGAGATGGGGGGCTGGGGGAGCCCTGGGGGCGTCCGAGGCCGGCTCGCAGCAGCAGGAGCTCCTTGGGGGTGGCCAAGTCCCAGCACTGCAGAGCAGATGGGCTTGGGGTGAGACGCTGGTTACCTTCCCAGCTCCGCCCTGAGCCTGAGCAGATGGGCTTGGGGCGAGACACTGGTCGCCTCCCAGCTCCGCCCTGAGCCTGCTGTGTGGCTTCAGCGAGCTGGGCAGCCTCTCTGGGTCCTGGCTTTCTCAGCAGCTCTGGCTAATCAGGCTAGCTCCATCGGGGTAAGGGTTGTGCCTGTCATAATCAGTGTTTCCTTAGTGCCTAGTGAGGAACAGGCACTCGATATGTTGTCTGCTAAACAGGTGAACGGAAAAGGGTCATTGTGAAGATTAAATGAGAGATTGTAAATAAAAGGGCTTCCCAGGTGGCGCTAATGGTAAAGAACCTGTCAGCCAATGCGGGAGACGTAAGAGACGCAGGTTCGATCCCCAGGTCGGGAAGATCCCCTGGAGGAGGGCATGGCAACCCGCTCCAGTATTCTTGCCTGGACAATCCCACGGACAGAGGAGCCTGGCGGGCTACAGCCCACGGGGTCGCAGAGAGTCGGACAGGACTGATGTGACTTAGCACACACGGCCTGCAACTACAAGCCTAGGAGAGTTCAGACGCTCTTTATCTTTAGACAGCAGTTCACACGTTGTCAGACTCCTGCCAGTGTCGGGGCTGGGAAAGGGTCTGCTGTTGCATTGTAGAGCAGCGCCTCGCTCGTTCTCAGGTCGAGGGGACTGAGGTCTGGTGTCTGTTCATTCACTTAACACACACAGGAGGTGCCTCTGAGCTGTTAGGCTCTGTGCTGGGGGTATATCAAGGCAGATACAGTCTCTGTGCTGACGCAGCTCACATCCGAGGGGAGAGACAGTAAATGAGTAGACAGGCGTGTGAACAAGGATAATTCTACATGCCCACGAAGTGCTATGAGGGTAGGAGTGCAGTGAAACAGTAGAGAGGGTCTGACTGACAGAGTGGTGGCTGGGCTGCACTGGATGGAGTGATCCATGGAGGAGGCCGGCAGGCTGGACTCGGAAGCCTGGGCGCTCCGATCACTGCTGCGTCCTTGCTCTATTCCGTTTGTTCTCGTGGGTCTTTTCCTGAGGGGAGGGGATGTGACTTTTATTCTGATATAGTTTTAAACATACAGAAAAGTTCTGAAACAGTACAAGGAGCTCCCGTCTTCAGAGTCACCACCAGCTGTTCGTGTTTCGCCCTCCTCTCTCTTCTGTCTC
Organism: Bos mutus; assembly: GCF_027580195.1. NCBI lineage: Eukaryota > Metazoa > Chordata > Mammalia > Artiodactyla > Bovidae > Bos > Bos mutus. Next base: position 58,156,164 of record NC_091638.1, read on the forward strand.
TCTCTATATAGCACACATTACACACATATACACACTCGCTCATGCACACACACTTTCTTCGGACCATTTGAGAGTAAATACTGTAATATCCTGCCCCATTACCCTACAGTTTCTAAGATAAAAACACCCGCTTACACAACCACAGTCCATACTTAAGTTTTGTCAGTTGCTTCTTTTAAAACGACATACGTTTTTCCGGGGCCGGGATCTCATACTGCATGGGGCCCTGACGTGTCTTTAGTCTCCTTCAGTCTGGAACAGTTCTCTGGCCATCCTTTGTCTCTTGACCTTGGCATTTTTTAAGCATGCAGGCTGGTTACTCTGTGACCTGTTGCTTTATTTGGATTTCCTGATGCTTCCTGAGGAAAGACTGCCATGGGAGGGATACTGTGCCCTCCTCAGCACCTCGCAGCAGGAGGCGGGTGGTGCCGGGCTGTCCCAGGGTGGGCGATGCTAACTAAGATTGCCGGATGAAGGGGGTCGCTGACAGGTTTCTCCACTAAAAAGTTATACTGTCCACTTTGCGATTAATAAATCATGTGTGGGGAGGCACTTTTGGACTAGAAGCATCCTGTTCCTCAAATTTTCACCATGAGTTTTAGCACCTGTGGGTGATTTTCTTACTCCATCTTTCCTTCTATGCTTATTAGCTGGCATTCGACTACAAGGAAGAGTTTTCCCTTCTCTTTCATATTTATACAACCATGTATTTCCTTTGTTGTACAGTCACTCGGTCGTATCTGACTCTGCGACCCCACGAATTGCAGCATGCCAAGCTTCCCTGCCCTTCACTATCTCTTGGCGTTTGTCAAACTCATGTCCATTGAGTCATGATGCCATCCAACCATCTCACCCTGTTATTTCCTTACAGTACAACAAATTCATCGGCTTTGCTTTTATCCAGCCGGTTACAACGCACCACTGCCAGAGCAGCCTTTCCTCCGAGTCTCTGGGTGTTAGATTCGGAAGTTGGGCTCTAGGTGCTGGGGGGCTCCCGGGGCGTTACCGCTCTTCGGTCTCCCGGCCCGTTACCGCTCTTCGGGGCTCCCGGCGCGTTACCGCTCTTCGGGGCTCCCGGGGCGTTACCGCTCTTCGGGGCTCCCGGGGCGTTACCGCTCTTCGGTCTCCCGGGGCGTTACCGCTCTTCGGTCTCCCGTGGCGCGGAGCTAGACAGCTTCTCCAACGGGAACGTGCAGGAGGCGCTGGGATGTTGGGTGCAGCTTCCGGTTCAGTGGGTTGGGTTCACCAGCTTGTGTCAGATTTTGCTGTTCTAACAAGCCTGCAAGGGCTGCTGGCCCGCAGGCCACCTCTCGAGCAGGAGCATGTGGGGCAGTGGTTCTCAGGCTTCGGCAGGCACCACATATTCCCAGGGGCTACTTTTAAAGTTTCCAAGGCAGTAAGTCTAGGGTTGGGCTTCCCAGGTGATGCTACTATTTCTGATTTAGAACCACTGAACCAAGACGCTGCTTTTGGAACGTGGTTATATTGGAATTTTTGCGGAATTTTTTTTTACACCCCAGAGATGATGATTTAATTGGTACAGAATGTGGCTTGGGCATTGAGAATGCTATGAGTTTCATAAGGGTTTCTATTGCTCAGCACAAGTTGAGATTATTCTAGAAAGAGGTAGGAGTAAATGAAAAGGCCTTTGAGAGGGAATGAGCTTGCCATTTTCGAGGGCCAGCGAGGAGGCCAGTGAGGAGGCCAGAAGGAAATGAGATCAGAGAGGTGGGCCAGGCTGGGGTGGGGAGGGGATGAGACAGGTTGGGCAGGAAAGGTTACTCTGGTGAGATGGGAAGGCACCAGAGGCTTTAGGCAAGGATGCTGTGACCTGAATGCCCTGACCATGAGCCTCACCGGCCAGTCCCGAGGCCAGCTCTCCTTATGCAGGTCCAGAGGCTTTCTACCCAAGTGCGCCTGGACTGTGATGAACCGAGGATGAAGCTCCACAGCCCTCTCTTAGTGCTCCCTACACTTTAAGTGCTGCCCATGGACTTTGTCTAGAACTAGTTTTTGAGGCTTTGAAATCCTGGGAAAGGATTATAACTTAGGCATTATGTCAGGGGAGAAAAACATTACAGAGAGGGGATGTCTCTAATTGTTGATAGAGACGTTCAGGAGTGCTTGCTTTAAGAAACGCGGTGTGTGTGGCACACTGTGAACACACCTAACACTGCTGAACCGTGCGCTTAGAAGTGGTTAAAGAGAGTAAATTTTACACTGGGTTTTTACAGTTAAAAAAGAGATAATACCCACCATATATGTGAAAGACAAATCTACAAAGCTCTGAATTCTTCAATTTTTGTTTTTTGTTCTTCAGGCAAGCTATCATGGGTATTTCACTACCATTTGGAAAACTCTATTATACCATTAATAATAATAAAAAATTTAAGCCAAGGAGAAAAAAAATGTAAAAATCATGAATTGGGAAATGGATAAAGTTGGGCATAACCGCTCATTTTAACAAAAGGATTCCTTAGGTAAGGGACTTTGCACCAGCGTCCCTCTAGGGCTAAAACTAGGATTCACTTGACACACAGCCTGGCGGAAACATGACCAGCTGGGAGAGAGAGGCTGCCCAGAGGCCTTCCGTGATGTCACTTCCAACAGAGCGATAATAACTTTGCGATTTCGCTTATCTGCTCCGTCCCCTCCAGGCCGGAGGGGACAATATGAGTGTGCTTGGATTGCACAGGATTCCTGGGACACCATCCACATTCTATTTTGATTCTGGCACTTGGTAACCTTTCTTCTAGGAAATGGAACAACCAAAAAAGCCACCCGTTGGTGATATTCAGTTGTCCTGAGGAAGCAAGGGCAGCGAGGCCACCCAAGGCAGACTGAGCAGAGGCAGGCGTGGCCCCGGGTCATTTTAACTCCGGGCCTGATGTTTGATGGTGGCCTGCAATCAGCTCTGCCAACCTGCCATGGAGATGACCTGTCCTCTCCTTCAGTTATTTGAGCCCTAGGTTTTTCCTGGGCAAGAGCTGACAGTGACGTCATCACCTCGTGATGCTGTTGGGTGACCTTGTTCAAAGAGCTGGTTCCACTCATTTCCCCTGGATCCTAAAGCTGTATGAGAAAAACACCGCCGAGAGCCAAGGGTTGGGGGGGGGGGGTCGAAACTCTGCACAGGGGAAGCCCCCTGCCCTTCATCTGACTTCCAAATCCTCATCATGATGCACTTTTATCCAACCCACTTGCTAGCAGTCCTCAGCCTGGGAAAGTCTTAAAGGAAAAACCATGGCAGGTATCAATGTGATGATTACTTTTTAAATAATGTTGTAGTAGAGTCAGCCAGGTAGAAACTATGACTTCATAAAGAAGAGCTCTGATCCTTATTATAAGAGAAGTGTTTACAAGTGGTCTTTTGTACTCTGGACGAGTACAGAGGCCTGAAAGACAGTCAGGAGTCAGGGAGCACACGGCATAGAACCACTGGTTTAATTAGGGAAACAAGAGATACTCTGAGCTCCGACTGCAGGCCGGCCCTGAGCCAGATCCTGCGTGGACGTCGCTGAAGGCTCAGCCTCCTCGTAAGGTGAGCACAGCTCCCACCCTCAGGTCAGGGAGGAGCAAACTGAGGCTCAGAGGCTGGGCCACTAGGCAGTCATGCTGGCAAACAAGACCTCGGGGCTCCAAATCTCTCCTCTTCGCGGAGCACACACTGCTGGCTTGCAAATACCATCACCGAGAGTTTTTTCAAGAACTCCAAGCCGAGGCTCTGTTAATCAATAACAGAATGACCGCAGGCCTTCCCGCAACACACAGGGCTTAAGCTGAAAGGACAGTGCACAGCTGAAGGCCCCGAGGCCGCGAGGTGAAAACATCCCCTCAACGGTGGCAGCCTCCTGACTCAAACCCCGACGAGGGCGCCTCGCCCGCCCGCCGACTACAGACGCGCACAGGACAGAGTGCTGACCCGAGGCATCTTGTCTGGGATGCGGCCGGGCCGACGATGGGTCTCGTTTTAACTCAGCAGTATGTGGGCACGCAGGGCATTTTACCCGACGATTTGCTCCCTGGCGCCTTAACAGCTCGCGATTTTCTTTCCTTCTTTGCTCCTGGTAGCGACAGATACTGTTAGGCTGGAGCTCCACACGCTGTCCGGGTTTAAGGAAATGAATGGCAGCCGTGGCTGGCCAATTCCAAAAGATGCTGGGTGCGAACCGAGGACCGCGGCGGCAGAAAGGCACGGAGCGCAGCGCCACCTGCTGCCGACAGCGGAGGCGGCCGTGAGGCGAGCGCGGGGCCGGAAGCCGGGCGGAGCGCGAGCCCAGGCTGCGGCCCTCCTCGCCCCTCTCTCCAGGCGAGGCGCTGAGGCCGGAAGCTGGACGCCGAGACGCTTTCGCCGGAACTCGCACGCGAGAGCCGACCCCGCCCCAGGGGGAGCCCCTCGCCCTCTGAGCAGGGTGGGCGCTTTGTGGAGGCGACGCCAGGGGCACAGCCCCGGGGCCTGCCTCACCCGCGGGTGTGAGATGCCCAGAGCCACCGTGCAGTCACGGACTGGGGCCGCGCACGCGCCGGTTTTGCACGTTGGCCGCTCCCCTGCCCTCACCGGGGCACGGCGGGATAGCCGGGCTTACGGACCACCGAAACCACGCTGAGCCAGGATGCGTGGGGAGCCACCGACAAACACGTGCTGAGCACCAGGGAAAGGGGAGCGAAAAGGAGGAAAAAGAGTCGGCGTGCGACCAGGAGGGCCCGTGCAGACTCCTCGTCACTAACGCCAGGGCCCCTGTGCGGCCTCGCTCCTTCTCCAGTCACTGGCCTCCCTGCAGACCCCTGACCGGGCAGAAACGGCTCCCGCCTGGGAGCTCGGCGGGGCTCCCAGGGCCCTGGACTCACGCCCCTTCCTGCTGCTCAGAAGACAGCTCAGACCGGACCCACTTCCGCCACCGTGTGCTCAGCCCCGCACCTCGTCGCCACGTCCTGTACAGCACCGGCACTGGGCAGTTCGCCACTGACAAAGCCTGGCACTGAGAACTCATTTGAGTATAAATTTTAATTGAGTTAAATTTTTTCACATTCATGGTCCTCCTGAAATCTATCTGGGGAGGAAAAAAGAAAGTGGGGATAGTTGGAAGAGAGTGAGTGAGTGACCTGAGGAAACTGAATGGGCCTCCCAGGACTGCCTCCCCTTCAGGACATCCAAACCCAAGGTCCGTGATGTGTCAGTGACATTCTAGGCTCTGTCCCGGCTTCCTACAGAAATGCTTTCCAGCCCTTACAGGCTGACGTTACGGTGTGAGTAACTGGCCCAGCTGGTCTGTGGCACAGCTGGGATTTGAAGCCGGGTTTATTTGACTTGGGGCTTCCCTGGTGGCTCAGCAGTAAAGAATCCGCCTACTGCCTATCCTCCTAGTGCAGGAGCCGTGGGTTCAATCCCTGGGGTGGGAAGATCCCCTGGAGAAGGAAATGGCAACCCACTCCAGTATTCTTGCTTGGGAAATCCCATGGACAGAGGAGCCTGGGGTGGCAAAAGAATTGGACACGACTTGGGGGCTCAACAACAATCAATGGCAGAAACTACAGTGGGGCATGCTACTTCCACATCCAGAAGACCTCTAGAAGCAGTCCAGAAAATAAATCTACATGTTCCAGGTACTAAACTTGGGCAATGGATCTAAAAATGAATTTAAAACACTTGGCTTCTTTATTTTCTTGGTGTTAGTTTTCTGTGTAAATTGGTAACTAGTGAGGAAAGGTCCGTCTAGTCAAGGCTATGGTTTTTCCAGTGGTCAGGTATGGATGTGAGAGTTGGACTGTGAAGAAGGCTGAGTGCCGAAGAATTGATGCTTTTGAACTGTGGTGTTGGAGAAGACTCTTGAGAGTCCCTTGGACTGCAAGGAGATCCAACCAGTCCATTCTGAAGGAGATCAGCCCTGGGATATCTTTGGAGGGAATGATGCTGAAGCTGAAACTCCAGTACTTTGGCCACCTCATGTGAAGAGTTGACTCATTGGAAAAGACTCTGATGCTGGGAGGGACTGTGGGCAGGAGGAGAAGGGGACGACAGAGGATGAGATGGCTGGATGGCATCACTGACTCGATGTACGTGAGTCTGAGTAAAGTCCGGGAGTTGGTGATGGACAGGGAGGCCTGGCGTTCTGTGATTCACGGGGTCGCAAAGAGTCGGACACGACTGAGCGACTGAACTGAACTGAACTGAGGTGTCTACTGTGGTTCTCAGGTAAATGGCAATGGGCCAAGATGGCTAGAAGGGCAACTGTCCACTTGTGGGCAGGACATCACAAGTGTCTGGAAAGCAGTGCGCAAAGCTCACCTGTGAAGGAACCCTTTGCCCTGAATGGATAAAGCAGTAGTGATAACACGCATATGTGCATATGATGGACTGTTATTCAGCCACAAGGAAAGAAGAAATTCTGCCATTTGCAACAACACAGACCTTGAGGGCATTATGCTAAGTGGAATAAGCCAGACACTGCATGTACCATGTGTGAAATCTAAAAAAAAGGAAAAGGTCAAACTCTTAGAAAATGGTCTCTAGGTCTGGAGGATGGGGAGACACAGATGGCAGAGAAGGAGTAGACTCTCAGGTATGAGTGAATCTGACAGTTCAGTGTGAACCATGGTGACTAAGCTGACCACACTCTAATCTGCTAAGAAAGTGCTCACCACACGCACACACAGACGGACATGAGGTGATGGATGCATTCATAACCAGAAGGTGGGGATCCCTTCACAATGTATACATTCGTCCAATCATTACAATGCCCACTTGAAATACCTCACAATTATATCAATTTCACTTCAATAAAGCTGAAAAAAAAGTACCATTTACTCTTTCCAATGGTAGGGTTGTCATTGGCTTTCTTATAGTTTAACTGCTCAGTCATTCAGCATTTCCTGGGGACACGCTTTTGGCCAGGCCCTGGGCCCAGGGGTTGAGACGACGGTACCTGCTAACAAGCCGCTTGTTGGGTGGGACTCATTCTCACTCACATCATGCAAATAACCCGCCTTCCTCAGAGCTCCAAGGACCCCAGTGCTTACTCTCAGCCGAATACACTCATGTTGCGGGCCCCCAGCTCAGCCCCCGAAGAGGGCTCCAGCTACTGTCACTGCTGCTGCTGCCGCCGAGTCGCTTCAGTCGTGTCCGACTCTGTGCGACCCCACAGACGGCAGCCCACCAGGCTCCCCCGTCCCTGGGATTCTCCAGGCAGGAACACTGGAGTGGGGGGCCATTTCCTTCTCCAGCCAGTCATGAAACACCTAAGCTGCATGCACACTGACCCCCCCAGGGTACTCGAGGGCCTGTTACTAGATTCCAGAGCAGTGACTTCCAATCATAACATCTCTGCTATGAAGTCTGTTCCAAAAACTTTGCCACTAATAATTCATTAATAATCAAAGGCTCTATTTTTGTGTAAGTTAGGGGAGATGGCAAGTTATTCTTATATAACAGGCACTCTGTCTCCAGCTCCCACCCACTCTTTCCCCTGGTTCCTTTGAGAGAAGTACCCCTCTCCTCACTCAGACCAGATTATCCCTAGGTGGATAATCTGACCCTTAGTTCTATGATGGGCACGTGGCTCAGGCCCAACCAATCAGTGTGCTCACTCAGTCGTGTCCGACTCCTTGGCACCCCATGGACTGTAGCCCGCGAGGCTCCTCCATCCATGGGATTTTCCAGGCAAGAACACTGGAGTGGGCTGCCACCTTTCTCCAGGGGATCTTCCCGACTTTGGGACCGAAGCCGCATCTCCTACACTGGCGGGGAGATTCTCTGCCACTGAGTCACCTGGGAAGTCGTCCTCTAGGTTCCTCGCTTTCAACGCTGCTGCCGGAAGAGCTGCATCCTCTCACCTCCATGCTTCTGCCCTCGTCCCTGTTGTTGAACACATTAAAAACAACGTCTAATTGAGAAGCGTCCATCTCACATACACAATCTAACTTCTGATTTTGTAACCTCTGGGGCACTTTGCCTGACGAAGGTCATATTTGTCATCCTTACATTCTCAGGGCCCTCAGGCTATCTGTGTAGCACCTGCAAACTTGATAAATCCTTTCTAGAAACCGATGGCCCTTCAGTTGGTTTTCCCCTCAGGAATCTTAAGTTTGGTTCAGCTACCCCGCTGGGTTTCCTCTCAGATCTCTGTGCTGAACGGCAGTCCTCTGACCCCCTTTTCCCCGGATGCAATAGCATGAAGGCCTCTGCACATGGTGCACGCGTGCCAACTCACTGCAGCTGGGACGGCTCTGTGTGACCCCATGGCCTGCAGCCCCCCAGGCTCCTCTGTCCATGGGATTCTCCAGGCAACAATACTGGAGCGGGTTGCCACACCCTCTTCCAGGGGATCTTCCCAACCCAGGGATGGAACCCAAGTCCCCTGTGGCTCCTGCACTGCAGGCAGATTCTTCGATGCTGAGCCACCGGGGAAGCCCTTTACACGTTATCTTTTCTCTTTTCCCTGCTTTTTTGCAAAACACTTGTAACTGTGAGATCACGTAATAGTTGAGTGAGCGATTCAGGGACCATTGCTCTTCTGATCCTAACATATATTGGGTTCTCCTCGCCATGAAGGCTAGGCAGGGACCAGCACGTGAGCCAGTCGAAAATGAAAGCTCAGCAGCTGGCAAGCAGCTGGCTGTAATGCTGGATCTGCTACTGGGAAGGGCCTGCCCAAGAATGAAATCCACGAAGCTCACCAGAGCCGAGGGACACAAGCATCACTGAGCCTCTGGAGCCTGCCAGGGTGACTCCCGGAATTTCCAGTGACTTGCCATCCAGTGCAGGTGAGCATTGCTCACAGCTGGCAACCGCTCGCCCAGTGGAACATTCCTCCCCTCCGACTGCAGGCTAAAACGTAGGTATGTATTACAGGCATTCCTTGCTGATCGTGTTTCACTTTATTGCTTATTTTTTTTTAACAAATTGAATGTTTGCGCAACCCTGCATTAAGTTTCCTGGAGCGTTTTTTCCAACAGCATTTGCTCACTTCATGTCTCTGTGTCACATTTTCATAATTCCTGCACCAGTTCAAACTTTTTCACTGTCATGGTAATCTGTCATCAGTGATACTGGCTTTATCGTGGGGGTCTGGAACCAAACCTGCAATAGCTCCACAATGTGCCTACATCTGTCACAGAAGGATGTGTGAAAACAGCCTAGTTTGGGCAGACCTTTAAAAACCACTATTTAAAACGTATGAAAAGTGCCTATTTGCAGCTGATGCTTTTAGTCTTACTTGGGAAGCTCAAGTTACTCAGGTTTTAATTGGGGCACGTGTCACCTCAATGCTGAGTATGTACCCGCACATTTTGTCTGTCCATCCTTGTTCGTGGGGAACCACAAGTCGGGACCATAAGCCACCAACACGGGGATGCAGGTATGGCATCTGCTAGAGAGGCTCCCCCTTGAGTGATGTGATACCACGTTGCAGAAACTACCAGTCACCAGCTCCGGTGACATTGGGCCATCCAGCTGGCTGGAGCTCAGGGTGCCGTGCAGCCCTGGAAATCCAAGGCATGGCTCTGGGGCCCTCTGACTGCACCCTCTGAGGGCAGCACCCCTGTAGGCCTGGAGAAGCAGCCTGGCAGGAAGCTGCTTGAATGGCCCCTACTGTGGCTTGGGCCCCAGCTCCAACCCTCCAGGCAGGCAGCCTGAGCTCCGTAAGGGCTCGCAAAACCCGTCTGGGGACACGCAGAGGACTATCCTGCAGGTACACTTTTTTACTATTTACTTGGCTGTGCCAGGTCTTGGTTGAGCACTCGGATCTCCAACCTCCGCTGTGGTGTGCAGGCTCTCTAGTTGTGGGATGTGGGACCTAGCTCCCTATCAGGGACGGAACCCACAGCCCTTGCATTGAGATCGCAGTCCCAGCCACTGGACCACCAGGAAGTCCTATCCCCTGTATCTTAGCAGCAAGGACTAAGCAGACGTTTGCATAGAGCAGCTGGGTTTTATGTGCACACGATGGCAGCTGGGTCAGATGGTAAGGTCCATGGTTTTTAGAAACATAGTGTGTGCAGACCGTAGTCCTCACAGCCAAAAACAGTTCTATGTAACCTATCAACTCTAGGAGAAAACACAGAAAGATGACCAAGAAAAGAATAGAGAAAGCATTCAAGAATTAAGCACAGATACCAGATGCCACAGGGAGAGAATCGGAGTGGCCATCACCAGCCTGTGGTGGACATCAGGAGCCAGGGCTGCCCGCACGCTCCCCCGGGAACTGCCTGGGACCCACAGGCAAGAACTGAGAGCTCACGGAACTTCAGCTTCTCGTCACGTCCTGCAGGACGTGCCACAGGGGATGCCAGAGAAGACAGGCACAAAATGCCTCTGCTCGGTGCACTCTGACAAGAGATGGCAATTATCACACGGACCGACGACAGCGGCTCCGAAACAGTGTTCTGTTCAGGAAGGATGATCCAGAGGATCGACCGCTCGCCACCATCACAAACACAGTCCCACTTCTTCAACAGTGAAGAGGCTGCTGGAAGCAGGCTCCCTCTTGGGACTCCCTGAAGCCTGGACCAAGTGTGCGGATGCAGAAGGTTCTCTCCTGTCTTCTGACATAGATGAAGCCTCTGTCGGCTTGCCCACACTTGTTTTCCTCGTCTCCATTAACTTGTAGGAACAGGCACAATAAAGAAAATGAAACCACTTTATACAATGTCTAACGAAAGCATCTTTCTCGCACATGGCTTAAAACCCTGCATGTTGGCACAGTGCGCTAGATAATGGATTAACCACCACTGAAGCCCGACCTTAGAAAATCAGGCCAGACAGAAGGAACAGCACCGGGCTTCACCGTTCACCGCAGTGCTAGTGTTTCCGATGAGACGGCATCACCACCACACCTGCCCAGCCAGGTGGTTCTGGCTCGGGCGCTGGTCCCTGCGTGCTCACGGCATCCCATACACGTATGCCACCACCAGCACAGCCCTCACTGCCTGGCAGTCACTGCGCCTCAACAAGTGCCTTCCCGAAGGGTCCAGGGAGGGACACAGATCCACAAAACTACAGTTCCCGGGACTCAACTTGGTGCTGCAAATACAGCAGACGCAGAACAAGTGGACGACTGAACGGAAGACGTGCTTCTTTTAAAGAATTCACAAGACAGGAGACCACGTTAAAAACCAAAGCGGAAACGACACATTTAATTTAAAGAAGAAACCCAGAAATTGTGCAAAAAAACAGTGGAGCAAATCAATTCCTGAAAAAGCTCTGTATCTTGATGATCGCATTTATTGGAAGGGTTGGAGAAAAATAAAAATGCCGTTTAGCTGAAGAATTTGTGAGTTATCTACAGACCAACTTATTTCAGGAGTGGAAGAATTCTTGGTTACTTCTTAGTATCAAGATGTACATTGGTCTCTCCTGAATATCTTCCACATTCAAAGAGGCAATCACAGTATAGCCATCTTCCACACAGGATAAATTCTCCATTTCAGCCAACTCTCAGTGGCGGGGCAACTAGCACAACACCATCTCCCCGTACAAAGAGCATCGGAATATTCCGTTTTGTTGACTGGAAGAGGGAAAAAAAAAAAAACACAGAACCCATTTGTACAAATTTGTAGTAGTGGTATTCATTTTCTGAGATAGAAATTTGGAAACAAAAACCCACAGATTCATCGTAACACAAACAGATGGCTTTAAAACCCTGGCCACTTACCTTTGTGACACAAAGAACCATCTCCGGAGTGTTTCTTTTCCTGGAACACAGCCGGGGGAGGGGCTGCAGCCATCCAGGCAGCCCGTCCCCCCTCTTCCCGGCACACAGCTCGACATTCCTCACACTCCCGGGTTCTAACCAATGAGAAGTGAGCAGGAGTGATGGCTGACCCTAAGCCTCCCACAAAGGCCCCTCTGGAGTCTCCCCCCGACATGGACTCAGACTACGGAGAACACTGGGGCCGGCAGAGCCAGTAAGCCGGGGTCCCTGACTGAGCACGAGCAGGGCTGGTGCACCGAGCTAAAGCCTCGCTAGAGACTGTGGGCACAAATAAAACCCTCCCCTGCTGCTTCACTGTGGCACTAATCCACTCACGTATGGAATGGGTATCTTTTGTGTGAGCCACGGGACGAGCCTTAGGCGGTAAGGAAACAGACAAGGAAGGTCTGAAATCTTCTCACGCCTCAGTAAAACTGTTGCCTCAAGTGAACTGAAGTGAAGTGGCTCAGCTGTGTCCAACTCTTTGCGACCCCATGGACTGTAGCCTACTACGCTCCTCTGTCCATGGGGTTTTTCAGGCAAGAGTACTGGAGTGGGTTGCTATTTCCTTCTCCAAAGGATCTTCATGACCCAGGGATCGAACCCAGGTCTCCCACACTGTAGGCAGACGCTTTACCGTCTGAGCCACCAGGGCAGTCCCAGAACTGTTGCCTAGAAAGTAGCTAAAAAGTAGCCTAAAGACGTCCCAAACCTAGGTTCTGGGGAAAAGGTTGGAAAAAGCCAAACATTGGTAGTGTTGCTGTTAATCTGATGCGCTGGGCAGGGCAGTGTAAGGAAGAGATGAGCTCAGGCGATAACTAGCAGGTTTTCAACCAGCGATGATAAGAAACAGAATTCATAAGGTCAGAAAAGCCAACTGTTTTTAGACTCCAAACTGTGGACAAAAAGCAAGAAAAACAGCTCCGAGGCACAAAGCAGCCCTGTCCATGTTCTCAGTTAAACAAACTCAGCCCTAAGGGGAAGATGAGATAAGGGTGCTCCCTCCCCATCCAAGTTTACATTAGCAGGTGACCCGGGGCAGCCAACATTACTTTGTAGAGGAGCCCACGTTAGAGGTGGGTAACTAGAGACACAAAGGCCTCTGTGAGTTTCACCGAGAGAAGGGTTTCGGGGTTACGGGCCCAAAGAGCTGGCTGGAAAGAAACAGACGGGAAACACAAGAAGTCCTAAGTTCTAAAGAAATGGCACTCACAAAGGATCCGGTGACTGGCTAACAAAAGCCTCTGACAAACTGAATATCCCAGCATACTTCAGTGTTTCTGTCAACACTCTGCAGCTCCCATATTTAACAATAAAAATACAGGTAACCAATAAAGAGTTCTAAACAAAGAAAGAGTAAGGTTTTTTTAGTATAAGTATGTCCCAAATATCGCACAGGTCATACTTTCACTACTCACGCCTCCCAGGGGATCATCACTTAAGGACCAGTGACTGCTCAGGGTCCTCCCCTTTTCTGAAAGCGAGTGTTTATGGTGGCGGACATCCTGTCCCTGCTCTGCTGCAGTGCAGGCGGGAGGGACAGTGACAACCTGTCCTTCTTAGCTTACAGGAATCTGTACAGCTGACTCCATGTAGCTCTGACAGAACTGTTTCTGTGCCAGGCAGGAAGTACTGGTAATAGCTAGGGTTCCAGAACTTTTTTTTAACATGTAAAAACTATGTTTTATGAGCTTCTTAGGTACTGGAACATAAAAAGAGAACCCTGAACAGTAAATTCAAGTAATACCTGTAAATTTAGTATGTTAAATCAAGTATACCTATCTGTCAGCCATGAATGGATCTAACTCTTTGTATCTCTCAGCGTTCTCAAGTTTTACTGTGCATAAGGTCACCTGTTTAACAGCTTTTAAGGCCGTTTTCTGGCTCCATGCCCAGAGATCCTTACTCCATAGGCCAGGGTGGAGCCTGTGAACCTGCATTTCTAACAAGCTCTGGGTCTGCCCATATTTCAAAACTCTTGAGGAAATTAATCCTCCCAACAACCATCAAAGTGAGCTTAGCAGCGGAACCTTCCCAACTGTAGTCTTCAGATGAGACCCCAGACCCTGTGCAACCTCATGAGAGACCCTAACACAGAAGACCCAGCTGAGTCTGAACACCTGACCCCCAGAAACTGCAAGCTGGTAAGTGGATGTGCTTTTAAGACACTAAGGTTTGGGCTGACTTGTTATACAAAACTCTGAGATAAAGGGTCCAAATAACTTAAGAAAGTCACGATCAGAAACAAGGAATTGAGAATGACCTCATTTTGAAGGTGAAGAACACCAGGAGTCTAGTTTTAGATGTACTGAGTTTAAGATAACATCCAAAGTGGGTATTTATGCAGTAAGAATATTAGAAAAGAGAGATGCTCAGAAAAGACACAGATTTATCCATAATCATAATGGCCACCACCCATCACCTGCTGCCAGCTTCGCAAGCACCAAATGCAGTGCATCTTGGAAGGCACAATTACTGTACTGGCATTTTACTGAGCAGGTCCTCGAGGCTTAGAGAATTTCTAGAATTTGCCCACGGTTACAAAACTCATCAGCAGCAGCCAAGATGTGAACAAAGATCTGTTCACCCAGAGCTCAAGCTTTTATGCTGTGCTGTCATCACAGACTGATGCTTAGAGCAGACAGTGACTACCAATTAACACGTGTGAGGGAAAAACACACATTAAAACAAAAAAATCCATCCATGTTCAGAAGGAAAAAGAATACTAGCCAAGGAGTCAAGAGTGCCTGAAAAGAGGAGAGCCGGGATAAAGCAGAAGCACAAAAACCAACAAAGGCTAACATCGGAGCACTTACTATGTGCCTGTCGCCGTCTAAAGGCTTTTCACGGAATCTCTCAATGAATCCTCAACCGTAGTATGAAATGAGTCGGTATTACCATCCCTATTTTACAGGCATGGAAACTCAGTCACAGACAAGTTGGGTAACTGATAAAATTATAGAGCTGGTAAGCAACAGAGTCAAGACATGAATCCCAGCGGCCCTGTGGCCTGAGCCTACACAGGAAAGCACGATACTAGAGGAGGGTCAGAGACGGCTTCTCAATACTTACAAGACTGAAGAATAAAATGTGCCAATATATGGAAGATCTGCATAATTCAGTGAACTAATACTTTCCAAATGACCAGAGTTTGATGTAACAAAATTATGCATATATACAAGATCCATTCCAAGTGCAAGGTACCAATGAACCTACATATAACAAGAGTATGGAGGTTCACCGATGTAGTCTTAGATTCCACACTACAACTAACCTTTAAGAAACTACTGCTCGTTGAGTTTGGGTGTAGCATCAAAGGCAAGCATCCACAAAAACTCTGTCAATCCCAGTTAACCTATCTGTGTGATGTTCAACCACAGCGTAGCACAACAGATTAAATGCAGAAGAAAAGATGCAATTAAATGTTGTCTATTAAGACAAGCATTTGCAAAACATAAAACAAAGACACTCCTCACTAAATGTTTTGTTTCAGAAAATATAGTTAGTATTCATGAGAATGTTACTTATGTCAACATGCAATAGATTTATTGTTTTAATGAGTTAATATTTTTTAATTTCTCAGTTTTAGTTTCCAACAAGTACTGATAGATAAATTCACATCAAACAAAACATCGTCCTGTATTAATGTTACTCACAGCCGTATCTCAATGCATCCTGGCAAGCCAAACAGAAGTGACCAGTGTTCCTGCCCAGCAGTGAGGAAGTCACGTCGCAAAGGTACTTCCTGCCCAACATATCCCAGGTAGGAAGCGGCCAAGCCAACACTGGAAACCCAGGTCTGTCCAACTCCAAAGCCTTTGCTTTTAATTGTTACATTCTACTGAGCCCATGAATAGGTATCAAAACATGAAAGGCTTTCCATAAATAACTATTAAGTTGTTGTATTCTGAGAATTGACATTTTGAACGTGTTGACTAGAACTGCATGACTTACTTTATATATCTCTTCATATGTTTCTTCATCAATTTCTATAGTTGTCACAGTTTCTTCCACATCTCCCAATATCATATTTAAATGCTGATCATAAGCCTGAAGTGGGAAGGTGAGGGACCAAGAAATTTAATAAGCAAATTAGGAAAAAATAAACAGGGCTTACCATATGCAAATGGATCAATTACAAGTAACACATAACATTAACTTACACCACAAACTTTACATGCAAATAAAAAATAACTCTGCTGTGCTAATACACTGTTTCTTTGCAGACCATCTCCCACGATTACTTAATTGACCTAACACAAATATAAAACTGTTTATGGTCAAAGATGAATTTACTCAAAATAATTTGAAGTTTTGTATAGTAAAGGAAAACAAATTCTGTAACTGCTAAGATGACAGCACTGGTTTCATAAAGGCACAAGATGCTGTCACTCAAACCTCCCTGTCCCAGACAACACCAAAGAGTAAACTCGCGTGGAGCAGCACCTGCGCATCTCACAGCCTCGCCAGAACTAACTGCTCAGCACAGTCAGCAAACAGTGCAGCTCGGATACTCAGGGATGCCCTCAATCTATGCTCCAAAGCTCAGGCATCTGACCAAATGGTGAACCTCCAGAGCGGGGCAGAGGGTCTTGTTTAGAACCCACTTCAGTTACTTCTAGTCAAGTGTTAAATGGTTCACCAGCTCACATCAAAATAAGAGCAGCCAATTAGCAACACAGGGAAGTGCCAGGCAAAGCACACCAACAAGGGCAAAGATCCACAGATGAGGCCCCAAAACAGAAGGCGGGGTGGGGTGGGGCGGGGCGAGGTCATTCAGTGCAGAGGGGAATGAGTCCACACAGGGACTGAAGAAGCGGGGCGGGGAGGGGGCATTCAGTGCAGAGGGGAGTGAGTCCACACAGGGGCTGAAGAAGCGGGGCGGGGAGGGGGCATCCAGTGCAGAGGGGAGTGAGTCCACACAGGGGCTGAAGAAGCGGGGCAGGGAGGGGGCATCCAGTGCAGGGGGGAGTGAGTCCACACAGGGGCTGAAGAAGCCTCCAAGAGTTAAGGCAACATGTCCGTCCGGGAGGGCCTGTCTATGTGCCACTGGCCCAGGTAAAAAAGCTCAGTTCTATTTTTCTCTGCAAAGTTGCCACTATTCCATGTCCTGGGGCTCATCTTCCTTTCTGCAATTTAAGATTTAGCACAGGAGGTTCTTTACCTTTAGGTTTCATATTAGGTAGAATCATGGTACTGAAGAGACAGTGGAAGTCAGATGGCTTAGGTTCCTAGTCTGGCCCTCCTTTCTACTGGCTGTCACCTTAATCAAGTAACTTTACCTTTCTGAGCCTGAGCTTCTTCAAATGCAAAATGGGGATAATGAGTATCTGCACTCACAGAGTTGTTATAGAGATTAAATGAGATATTACAGGCAAAACACTCAGAATAACAGCACCTGGTTTAGTGCTGGATAAAAACTAGTACTTTAGGGTAGAATGGCAATGATAAAAAGAACACACTCAGCAAAGAAATAAGTTACCAAGAAGAGACAAAATCTTTTAATACACTCTCTTTATGAATAAATGGAACCACCTCAAAGGACCAACCCTACGGAAATATTTATATGTGCAGATGTAAACAAAGGTCTACGTATAAAAAGCAGCCTTACTTTTAGCAGCAAGAAATGGAAAACGAATTCTGGTGTCACTACTGCCGCGTAAAGAATCCTGCAAAGTCATCAGTGTATACAGTGCAAGTATATGCACACAGACACATGCTCATGTACGTAAATACAGAGAAAAGACCTGGAAGATTACAGACCCAATAGAAGGAACGGCTACTGGTAGAAGAAATAGCATTCTACTTTTACTCTACGTGTGTCTGTGCTATCTAAAATTTTTCACAACAAAACACAAGTTAATATGTATATATGTCAGTAGTTTAAAGAACACTTAAATAAGAATGGAGAGCAAGTAAATGTTATTGACAAAAAAATAGAAAGGAAAAAATGAAAGAAATGAAAGTGTTCTTTAATAAATACACCATTTCCATTAAGAGGAAAAAATGTTAAAAATATGAATAAAATACCACCGCATTTGGCCTTTAGAAATATGGGCGACTCTCCACCTCCTTCCGGTCAACAGTCAGCACACTCTTCCAGAGCAGACAGTTTCCACCTTTTAGAGGAGGAGGGAGAGGGAAACTGTCTCAAGGGGTCAGTTCACTCACATGCAACCTGCCTCGGAGCTCTCTGTCGTTCCTCATCTTCACGTAGATGCGCTCGTCCAGGCTGAGCCGGATGAGATCCAAGGGCTCTTCCACAGTGTTGGTCGTTTGTTGCTGATGAAAGAAACAGGCTGAGTGGCGCTACAGGACTAGAGTGAAGGATCGGGACCCCCGCGCCCTGTGTGGCAGCGGGCGAGCGCTTAGCCCCCCGGCGCCCCAGTCCCCTAATCTGCACAATGCGTGTACCAACAGCGCCTACCTAACACCGCTGTTGTGAGGCTTGAAGGACAGTGTATGAAGGTGCAGAGCAGTGCCCAACACTAAGTGCTGGATTACGAAGAAGACAGAGAGGAGTCAGGACAAAATAACATGACTCTGTTCCCTCAAAATCCGAACTGTCTGACCCCATCTCAGGGTGGAGGGAGTCACTCTCTCAGGGACTTCACATTTATTTCAAGTATCATTTAGTAGACTGAAGACCATACACTTAATGACTACCACATACGAGAGAATGCTAAGCAGAGATCAATGTTTGAAGGAGGATTATGAATGCAGCGCAGGGCAGGCTGAGTTTAGGGCGCCATTTGGCCCGTAAGATGAATATATCAGTATTTAGCATCCAGTATAGAATAATGGGTGAAGGCACTGCCTGTGACTCTGGGCGTGTGGGCTCAACTCCTGATTCTGACACTTGGAAACTGGGATTAAAAACCGTGCCATCTCTAATTCTCAGTTTCCCTGTTTACAAATGACGGGTAAAGAATCCGCCTGGCAATTCAGGAGACGCGGATTCGATCCCGGGGTCGGGAAGAACCCCTTGGAGGAGGAAACGGCAACCCACTCCAGTGTTCTTGCCTGAGAAACCCCGCGGATAGAAGAGCCTGGCGGGCTGCAGTCCACGGGCTCGCAGGAGTCGGACACGACTTAGCAGCATCCTCCCTTCATGATTATTGCCAGGAGTAAAAAAGGGCCAACGTATTAATTTGATGCATTTTAAATAGTATCTGGCAAACAGAAATATACTCAAGAGAAAGGAAGTGGCGAGAGTGAGGAATAATTAGTTTTCAGCGGGTTTCGAACAGTAAAAGATCTCAAGGCCCGACGTAAAATTCGGAGGGGGCGCGGTTAGCCAAAAGGCAGATTTGAGGCCGTGAAGACCCAGAAAGAGGCGGCACAACTGGCCACCTTTCTGTGAGACTGGAAAACGCAACCCTGGTAGGCAAACCCGCGCAGAACCAGGGCCGGGAACAAGTAAGCTGCTTCGGAGATGGCGCTTCAGAAGACACTCACCTGGTCCACGTCGTCCGCCATCTTTCAAACCCTGCGCTCTTTCCCGCCTCTCGCGAGAATATGAGAACCCCCACCCCCGCCTCAGGTCTCTGGAAACGCGAGAACGCAACGCACCGGAAGTAGAAAGGAATCGGTCTTGCGCCTTCTCGCTTCCGGCAGCTGACATTGGTACTCCGGGGCTGGGGCGGAGTGGGGTGTGGCCTACGCGAGGGGGCGGGGCCTCTGTCGCCCCGCCTCGGGGCGGAGCCAGCTCGCGGGCAGCGTCCGGCGCCGGCGCGGTGCGTCCCTTCCCAGGCGAGTCTTGCCCGGGCAGAGATGGCGCGGAAACGCGCGGCTGGCCGGGGTCCCCGCGGCCAGACGGCCAAGGGCAAAACCAAAGCCCGGCGCAAGGAGGAGGAGGCGGGTGAGAGCAAGGCCGAGCCGGGCTTGAAGGGGAGAGGCTGGAGGAGGGCAGGAGGCAGGCCGGGCGCGGGGAGGGCAAGGCCGGCCTCCCGCGGGTGCGGGTAGGCAATCCTGCGCCCACCTGCGCGGAGGAGACCGGGTCCCGGTGACCGCGGGAGGCAGGCGGCGTGCGCCCGCCCCGGGCCACTCCGACGTCGCTGCGCCTTTGCCCTCCGTGCAGGATGCGCACTGAGCGGTTCCGCCAATCCTGGCCGGACCGCGAGCTCCCCTGCGCAGTCTCTTCCTGCGCCCTGCCGCCCGCAGGGTCAAGTCCGGTCTCCTGGCAGATGCAGAGGGCGAATAGGCAAAAGGCACTGGTTTTGTGCCCCCACGAGACCAGCGGACCCGTACTTAAGAGTGCGGGAGTGTGCTGATCTCCTGAACAGTAGTTGTTCAGTCGCTACGTCCTGCCCGACACTTTGCGACCCCACGGCCTGCAGCACGCCAGGCTTCCTTAACGGTACCTTCAGCTAAATCCCACCCTAGACCCCCAGATTTCGGATCCCAGCCGACTTCTCCACGTGCATATCGAATAGGTTTCTTAAATTTGTCCTGGGCAAACTAAACCTGCCCCTTCCCCACTTATCCCCCCCTCATTGATCACTTCATCACTTGTTAGAACAAACCCCTCTTCTTTACACTGCACACCTCCAGGCCTTCAGCAAGCTCTGTCATTTCCACCTCAGAACCCTGTCTCAAATCTCTCCACTTCTCTTTATTTTCCTGGCCACACCTCCTGCCCAAGCCACCTTCACTTTTCAGTTGAACGACTGCAATCGTCTGTTTACTAACGTTAACCCTAGGGTTAGGGTTAGAGTTCTCCATGCAGCAGCAAGTGATCTTAAGAAAAAAAGGAGATCTTGCCACGCTCCTACTTCAAACGCTCTGGCTTCCACTGCCCTTGGCATAAAATCTAGATTCCTCACACGGCCTACAAGACCCTACATGATTTCGCTGCTGCTCTCTCCTCTCCCAGACAATCTCCTTTTTGGCCTCCTTTGGGTTCCTCAGGCACCCCGCGTTATTTCTCACCTGAGCCTTTGCCTTTGATGTTCCTTCTCCCTTGAATGTTCTTCGCGGCTTTTGCCATGGCTGCCTTCTTTTCCTGCAGGTCTCAACCCAGGCACTCCTTGAGTGTCTTGCCTAAGGTGGTCTTTCCCAGGTACACCTCATCACAGAGGATCTTGGTGATTTAGTTGCTTCCTTTTTGACCTGTCTTAACCAGATAAGCTTATGAAAACATGTCTGTCTTTTTGCTGTATCTCATCTTGTCCTCTCCACTTCTCTGCATATACTAAGTGCAAATAACTTTGTAATGCATGCAGTAGAAGGAATTTCTGGGGTACCTCATATACCTGAGTAGACGATTGGGCCGAATCACTAGTAAGGCCCCCTATGACTCTAGATTGCGTAATTCTGTGATTCTGCAGGGTGGCTGTGAGTTTTCAGTGAGATGGCACATCAGGCTCCGGGCCTGGTCTGGGTGAGGTGATCAGATGGGCTAACTCTATCACTCAGCCCACGCGTAGGCAAGGGGGGCACTCAAGCCCCATTTGCACTCTGCGAGCCAGAGTGCTGCAGTAAGTTTCCAAGGCAGCTTCCGGGAAGAACTGTGGTCTTTGCTGTGGTTTTGGCTGCAGCTGAAATTGATTTGGTGACTCGTCTTTGGTGACTGGTCAGCGTAGTGTATAACAGCACCACAGTGCATGCAAATAAAGCTGATGCTTCGCTGCTTTCAACAGCCATCTCTTTGGCTTCCCATTATAGCTTTGTTTCTATTAGGGCCCCTGTAGTTTCTACATATTCGATCTCAACATTCCTTCGTCGATTTACTCCTTCATCATTAGCTCCTTCAGCAGATACTTACTGAGCACCTGGCTATTTTCAGGCCCAGTTATCGGCACTGGAAGGGTAGCAGTCAACAGGACAGGCAAGGTTCTGCTCTCATGATGCTTGTAATCTTTGGGGAAGGGGAGGTTGGACAAACAAGTTAAAAAGCAAATTCCCATGGTGCCAGGAGCCATGAAGAAGGCAGAGTAGGTCTCTGTAATAAAACTGGCATGGGCACAGGGAAGATGCCGCAGAGTCAGAATCAGTGGCCAAAAAGTCCTGTCCGAGGACACGGTGCTTTCAGCCAATTACTGACTGTAATGAGGGGCCTTTTGTAGGATGTGGGCAGAGGAATCAGTAAGTTTAAAACTCTTAGAAAGGAATGTTTTAGAATTGAGGTGAGAGAAATAACTGGGACCCTTAGGTTGGAGACCAGACTAAGGAGTTTGTATTTTATTCTTACTGCTGTGAGGTGCTGCCGGCAGTTCTAAGCAGGTGGGGTTTTTTGGTTGTTGTTAAATTAGTAGCTGGCTGAGCAAGCCCAGTGGTTAATTCCTGCCCTGCTCAAATAACCAGGTTATATAACAGTGTAGTTCAGTCAGCCCTCCACAGGTTGCACATCTGTGGATTCAAGCAAAGTTCAATCCGAGGTTAGTTAAATCCACAGATTTGGAACCAGGGGATCCAGAACGGACGGCTGACTCTAGCAGACAGCTCTAGATCTTGGAGAGTCTTGGAAAATGGCCTCTTTTTAAATTATAGTTGAGTTATTATAGCATTAGTTCAGATGTACAACAATGATTGGATATTGGATTGTATTCCATATAAGGGCTCCCCTGGTGGCTCAAACAGTAAAGAGTTCACCTGCAATGCAGGAGACCTGGGTTCAATCCCTGGGTCAGGAAGATCCCCTGGAGAATACAATGGCCACCCACTCCAGTATTCTTGCCTGGAGAATTCTATGGACAGAGAAGCCTGACAGGCTACAGTCCATGGGGTCACAAATCGGACCTGACTGAGCGACTAACACTTTCACACTTAATACTCCATATAAAGTTATTACAAAGGATCGACCATATCCCTGTGTTACACATGACATCCTGGTAATTTACTGACTGTATGCCTGCCACTTGGTGCCTCTTAATCCTCTTCCCCTGTCTTGCCTCTCCCCTACCCCTTTCCCCACTGGTGGCCACTAATTTGTTCTCTGTATCTGTGAGTCTGTTTTTGTTTTATTTGTTCACTTATTTTTTAGATTCCGTATACAAGGGAAAACATGGTGTTTGTCTTTCTCTTTATCACCAAGCATAATATCCTCCATGTTGTTGCGAATGGCAGCATTTCTTTTTTATGACTGATACTTCTGATTCCTTTAGATGGTAGGTTAGGTTGTTGGAGACTTCTCCTGTTTCTGGAGGTGGGGCTGTATTGCTCTAAGCTTCCCTCTTAAAACTGCTTTCGCTGTGTCCTGTAGATTTTGTAAACTTGTGTTTTTATTTTCGCCGTCCTGCGGCATTTCCTGATTTTCTCTACGGTATCGTGAGTCATCGTTGGCTGGTTGCTTTGTGTAGCATCCTGTTTAGTCTCGTGGGTTTGTGCTTCATTTTTCTCCTGTAATTGATTTCTGGTTTCATGCTGTTGTCATCGGAAAAGATACTTAATACCTTTTCAGTCTTGGATTTGTTGGGACTCGTTTTGTGGCTAGCATGCGGTCGATCGATCCTGGAAAAGGTTCCGTGCGCATTTGAAAAGACTGTGTTCTGCTGTTTTGGACACAGTGTCTTGAAGTTACCTATTAAGTTCATCTGGTCCAATGTGTCATTTAAGGCACCGTTAACCTTATTGATTTTTCTTTCTGAATGATCTGTCCGGTAGGTGGGGTGTTGAAGTCGCCTACAATTATTGTATTACTGTCAACTTCTCCCTTTATTTGTGTTAATATTTTCTGCATATATTCAGATGCTTCTATGTTAGGTGCATATATGTTAATCAGTGATATCGTTTTCTTGTATTGAGCCCTTTATCGTTATATAATGTCTTTGTCTATTATTATAGACTTTGTTTTATGGTCTATCTTGCCTGATACGATTGTTGCTGTCTGAGCTATATTTTAGCTTCCATTTGCATGGAATGTCTAGATAATAGCCTCCTTGATACCCTGGCGCATACACAAAACACACAAAGAATTTAGGAAAAGAACGTTACCATGTGTCTACCATCCAGAAACCACCGCCCCTAGACAATACTGTGTTTCTTTCTAGTCTGTGGTAGAAACTCTGCAAACAACTGCACCCTTAGCGTTGCCTCGCGTGTCTTTTTCCTCCGTCTTAAAAGATGACCAGGTTATATCACTGTGTGACTGTACCGTAGTTAATCGTTTAATTACTGTCCATTTAATGGATGGGCGTCCAGACTTTTAAACTTTTGGATACTTTGACTGCTGATACTATAAACTGTCTTTTCATTCACAGTTTGTTCCCCTTGTTCTCACTTTCAACTTCTCTCTTTCTCTATTCAAAGCACAGAAACGCACACCTCTGCCTTTTAACCAACCAAGTTTAGAGAGGAAGAAACAGTACTCCTGAAGCAAATTCCCACCTGCATGTTTACACTAGAAAGTATTTAGCATCTTATTAACAGAGGGCTAAAAATCATTGTAAGATCTAGAAATCCTGGTTTTCAGTATGCCCTACCAAATTGTCAGGTCATAAATAAACTTTTGGCCTTGAAATAAGAAATCTGAAGAAACAGAACTGAATCAGTGATTTTAGCCAGCATTAAAACAAATGCTGCTAAAAAGGTGAAATTTATTAAAATTCAGTTGTTTCTTTTTTAGCTCAAAAAGGGAGAGTCTTTTTCTTCCATGCAAAATTGTATTCTTGGGGACTAAAAATACGTATCCAGGGAGTCAGCAGTTAAAACCATAAATGAAAGGAATGAATTAATTTGACACTTTAGGTTAATATCACAGCTCCTTTTGGAACCTCAAAAAAGGTTAGAGTATTTTTGTTTTGCAATATTAACTGAAGCAGAGTTGTGCAGAGGAAAAAAGATGATTTATTTCAGATTTAAGAGAATTTGCCTGACTATAATAGAAAAATATTTTCCCCTGTTGTATTAATATATTATAACATATGTAATATAGTTATATGTTAAGAAACCATACCCTAGTTGAACTAAAGCGAATAGTGTATGGATTTTTTATATTTCCTTTTAACAACATGTTATTATTTTATTTATTAATTATTAATAATGGTTAGTTATTAAAATACAGTTGTTTTTCAATTACTGCTAACTTATTCCAACCTTAAGGCTGCTGAGGGGCTTCCCAGGTGGAGCTAGTGGTAAAGAACGCACCTGCCAATGCAGGAGACATAAGAGACACAGGTTCAATTTCTGGTTCAAAAGATCCCCTGGAGGAGGGCATGGCAACCTACTCCAGTATTCTTGCTTGGAAAATGCCATGGACAGAGGAGCCTGGCAAGCTATAGTCCATGGGATTGCACAGAGTTGGACACGACTGAAATGACTTACACACACGAGCTTGTGTGAGTGACATTTGGGTTAGACTGGATAGATTTCATAAAGTATGTGTTTTGAGTAGCGTTTGGTTTTAAAAGACAGCAGAAGCTTAGATTAGGGGAAATCATTGTTGTTCAGTTGCTCAGTCGTGTCTGACTCTTTGCGGCCCCATGGACTGTAGCACACCAGGCTTCCCTGTCCTTCACACTCAGACGTGTATAAACCTGAAGCTCTGCACTTAGTAGGAGTGGATTATCCCTAATTAGTCTCAGCAGGAAGTAACGAGCAAAGTGGTAACTAGTGGACTGATGCGTTTTCCTTGCTGGACGTGAGGTAAAATTTCAGGTTTGCAGTTGAGGTTTTATGGGTCGTGTGCTGCTGTCTCTATAGCCTTAGGAGGTAGAACAGAGTAACTGATGAAGGAAGCGTGTAGTGTGCAGACCAGCTGGAGGCGGAAGGGGCCGAACGCTGCTTGTTGACCAGATGTGGGATGTTGATGGGTGTCTGGAGAGAGGTTACCAGGGAGGACTTCTGTGACCCTGCACACGAACCTGCAATGTCTCCGCTTTTCCTATGTCCCTCCTCTCGTGTTCCGTGTGGTCATCTAGATGTCTTCGAAGATGAGAAACTGCTAAAGAAGAGCCCTCCCACAAAAGTTTCCCGAGGAAAGCGGAAGAGAGGCTGTGGTGATGCTGGGGGCTCAGCAGATGGTCCAGTGAGAAGGAAGGCGGCCAAGGTTTCCGTGAAATCTGAAGAGCCCCAGGTTATAAAGGATGAAGCCCTCAGCCATGGGGAAGGTTTCAGGTGAGATGGCAGAAAACGTCTTGACCGGGTCCATCAGGGAAGTGTGACCAAGGAAACCTGCTCTTGTTGCTCGTCTCTGGGGTCTGTGGAAAAGGTGGGATCTTTAAACACATCTAGGTGGCGCTCGGGCCGCTGGTAAGACTGGAACAGTCGTGGTGACTGTGTGGGTCACGTCCCAGCCTCTGCAGGTGAGGACCACAGCTTGCAGAGAGTGCGTTACTCACGGCTACACAGCTAGATGGTAGGTCACCTCCCAGCCTCTGCAGGTGAGGACCACAGCTTGCAGAGAGTGCGTTACTCACGGCTACACAGCTAGATGGTAGGTCACGTCCCAGCCTCTGCAGGTGAGGACCACAGCTTGCAGAGAGTGCGTTACTCACGGCTACACAGCTAGATGGTAGGTCACGTCCCAGCCTCTGCAGGTGAGGACCACAGCTTGCAGAGAGTGCGTTACTCACGGCTACACAGCTAGATGGTAGGTCACGTCCCAGCCTCTGCAGGTGAGGACCACAGCTTGCAGAGAGTGCGTTACTCACGGCTACACAGCTAGATGGTAGGTCACGTCCCAGCCTCTGCAGGTGAGGACCACAGCTTGCAGAGAGTGCGTTACTCACGGCTACACAGCTAGATGGTAGGTCACGTCCCAGCCTCTGCAGGTGAGGACCACAGCTTGCAGAGAGTGCGTTACTCACGGCTACACAGCTAGATGGTGGGTCACCTCCCAGCCTCTGCAGGTGAGGACCACAGCTTGCAGAGAGTGCGTTACTCACGGCTACACAGCTAGATGGTGGGTCACGTCCCAGCCTCTGCAGGTGAGGACCACAGCTTGCAGAGAGTGCGTTACTCACGGCTACACAGCTAGATGGTGGGTCACGTCCCAGCCTCTGCAGGTGAGGACCACAGCTTGCAGAGAGTGCGTTACTCACGGCTACACAGCTAGATGGTAGGTCACGTCCCAGCCTCTGCAGGTGAGGACCACAGCTTGCAGAGAGTGCGTTACTCACGGCTACACAGCTAGATGGTAGGTCACGTCCCAGCCTCTGCAGGTGAGGACCACAGCTTGCAGAGAGTGCGTTACTCACGGCTACACAGCTAGATGGTAGGTCACGTCCCAGCCTCTGCAGGTGAGGACCACAGCTTGCAGAGAGTGCGTTACTCACGGCTACACAGCTAGATGGTAGGTCACCTCCCAGCCTCTGCAGGTGAGGACCACAGCTTGCAGAGTGCGTTACTCACGGCTACACAGCTAGATGGTAGGTCACGTCCCAGCCTCTGCAGGTGAGGACCACAGCTTGCAGAGGAGTGCGTTACTCACGGCTACACAGCTAGATGGTAGGTCACGTCCCAGCCTCTGCAGGTGAGGACCACAGCTTGCAGATGGTAGGTCACCTCCCAGCCTCTGCATGGTGAGGACCCCAGCCTCTGCAGGTGAGGACCACAGCTTGCAGAGAGCGTTACTCACGGCTACACAGCTAGATGGTGGGTCACCTCCCAGCCTCTGCAGGTGAGGACCACAGCTTGCAGAGAGTGCGTTACTCACGGCTACACAGCTAGATGGTGGGTCACGTCCCAGCCTCTGCAGGTGAGGACCACAGCTTGCAGAGAGTGCGTTACTCACGGCTACACAGCTAGATGGTGGGTCACGTCCCAGCCTCTGCAGGTGAGGACCACAGCTTGCAGAGAGTGCGTTACTCACGGCTACACAGCTAGATGGTGGGTCACGTCCCAGCCTCTGCAGGTGAGGACCACAGCTTGCAGAGAGTGCGCGTTACTCACGGCTACACAGCTAGATGGTAGGTCACGTCCCAGCCTCTGCAGGTGAGGACCACAGCTTGCAGAGAGTGCGTTACTCACGGCTACACAGCTAGATGGTGGGTCACCTCCCAGCCTCTGCAGGTGAGGACCACAGCTTGCAGAGAGCGTTACTCACGGCTACACAGCTAGATGGTGGGTCACGTCCCAGCCTCTGCAGGTGAGGACCACAGCTTGCAGAGAGTGCGTTACTCACGGCTACACAGCTAGATGGTGGGTCACGTCCCAGCCTCTGCAGGTGAGGACCACAGCTTGCAGAGAGTGCGTTACTCACGGCTACACAGCTAGATGGTAGGTCACGTCCCAGCCTCTGCAGGTGAGGACCACAGCTTGCAGAGAGTGCGTTACTCACGGCTACACAGCTAGATGGTAGGTCACGTCCCAGCCTCTGCAGGTGAGGACCACAGCTTGCAGAGAGTGCGTTACTCACGGCTACACAGCTAGATGGTAGGTCACCTCCCAGCCTCTGCAGGTGAGGACCACAGCTTGCAGAGAGTGCGTTACTCACGGCTACACAGCTAGATGGTGGGTCACCTCCCAGCCTCTGCAGGTGAGGACCACAGCTTGCAGAGAGTGCGTTACTCACGGCTACACAGCTAGATGGTGGGTCACCTCCCAGCCTCTGCAGGTGAGGACCACAGCTTGCAGAGAGTGCGTTACTCACGGCTACACAGCTAGATGGTAGGTCACCTCCCAGCCTCTGCAGGTGAGGACCACAGCTTGCAGAGAGTGCGTTACTCACGGCTACACAGCTAGATGGTGGCAGGAGCCAGGATAAGACGCAGGTCTTCAGCTCCTGGCCCGGTGCTGTTTCTACCACACAGACATTAGGTACTTGAGTCGTTTCCCCGACGTCCCAGCTGCGTCCTGTCCTGCTCCCCTTGGGTTCGCACTGCTCCTGCCCAGCTGGACGCCCCCCTTCACTCGACACGTGCTCACAGTCTGCTTGCAGCCTGGAAGCGTTCTGCAACCTTGACGATGCAGAACAGAACTCACCTGCCCCTTGGCCCCCTCTCCTCCTCTGGCTTCTTGCTGCATCTCTGAAGAGTGTAACTCACCTGCCTTGTGTTACACTTGCTTGTGTCCAAGCCACACACCCCTGTGAGCTCTCAGACGTCCGTTATATTTACTTGTGTCTCCATCATACCTTCCTGTGAGTGCACAGACGGCTGTTACACTTGCTTGTGTCCAAGCCACACACCCCTGTGAGCTCTCAGACGTCCGTTATATTTAGTTGTGTCTCCATCATAGCCTCCTGTGAGTGCACAGACGCCTGTTACACTTGCTTGTGTCCATGCCGCACACGCCTGTGAGCTCTCAGACGGCCGGAACCACACCGGCTCATCTGTGTATGCCGCTTGGCATCTAGGGCAGGGCCTCTTACAGTGACTGAGCTATTGATAACGTGGTGAACCATGCGTGTAGACCTCGTGATCCCTTGATCATCTGCCTCCGGGGAGTGCTGGGGGAGGGGTGGGGGTGCAGGCAGGAGGGCCAACGGAGAGACCGCAGTCCCCGCTTCACGTCGGAGACCAGCCCTCCCAGTGTTGGCTCTCCCGATCCCCCAGTCCCGGCTGGAGGAGACCAGCCCTCCCAGTGTCGGCTGTCCCGATCCCGCAGTCCCGGCTGGAGGAGACCAGCCCTCCCAGTGTCGGCTCTCCCGATCCCCCAGTCCCGGCTGGAGGAGACCAGCCCTCCCAGTGTCGGCTCTCCCGATCCCCCAGTCCCGCCTGGAGGAGACCAGCCCTCCCGGTGTCGGCTCTCCCGATCCCCCAGTCCCGGCTGGAGGAGACCAGCCCTCCCAGTGTCGGCTCTCCCGATCCCCCAGTCCCGCCTGGAGGAGACCAGCCCTCCCGGTGTCGGCTCTCCCGATCCCCCAGTCCGGGCTGGGAGGTAGCCCAGGACAGGGCAGCTGTGGGAAGGAGCACGGGGTCTCCCGGCATCCCCCAGTCCTGCTGGGAGGTAGCCCAGGACAGGGCAGCTGTGGGAAGGAGCACGGGGGCACGTGGACTCAGCACCGCCATTCGCCTCCTCTTCCCTAAGACTCTTCCTTGCAATGCCACTGAGCTTCCCGCTTCCCGCTCCCACCTGCTGGATTCTTTCTGCAGAGAAGTCCACGTACAGATCAGCCAGGACGCTGCCAGGGAGAGCCCGGCTCCCCTTTTTGCCTCTAGGCTGGGAAGTGACATTTCTCCCACGTTTACTCTTAAGGGGATATTTTTGTTTCTGTGCTTTTGAAAGGAAGCGGCAGGCTAAAAAGGGAATGCCTTGTCTTTTTAGAGCTGCAGTCTGAAGCTTGTTAATTTAAGTATTTGTGCTAAAATCTTGGGTAATATCCTCACTGGACACCATGTGTCAAATCTTACAAAAACTAAAAGTAACTCGGGGCTCTAAAGATGTTTTATGTGTGAACTTGCAGGAATACTAACATGTTGCGTGTGAACAAGCACTGAGTCCTGAGCCGGGGTGTAGCCAGCTGCGCATCTGCAGAGTTCTGTGCCTCCGCTCCCGCCGTCCGTGTTCCTCATGACACACCCCCACGTGCCTAGGAGTTAAATTCTGCCAGCCTCAGTCGCCTTTCATCTTGCCCCTCAGAGGCGGCGAGCGGCAGCGAGTGTAATCCTTCCCTCTTTCTTGCTGGCGTCTGGCTGCACACGTGCGCTCGGGCATCATGGCTTCTCCTTCTGGGCCCTGCATTCTCTTCGTGGTCTCGTCTCCCTTTCCTGTCTGTTTGCAGACGGCTGTTTCCCTTCACACAGCCTCAGGGTGCGGGTTCATCACGCTCCTCCTGTTTCCGAAGACACGTCTAGTGTTAGACCCCTGATCAGAGCCCATCCTGCTGGGAACCCGAGGCCCAGGATAATGCAGGGCGTGAGGCTCAGAGCTCCCAAACCATCTTCAACTAACGGCAGCAGATTCACAGTAAACAGAAGGAGCCTTGAAAGGGGAGCTTAGCTTCCCCACGGCACCGGGACGTGCGCGCTTTCTTCACCTTCTTCTGTGATCTCTGCGCAGGGACTTGCCGAGCGCCCGCAGGAAGGGCCAGCCCCCGGAGAGAGAGGCCGCTGCGGACAAAGGCAGCTGCGAGGGGGACGACGAGGAAGACAGTGAGGAGGACTGGGAAGAAGTGGAAGGTAAATGACCCCCTCTGCTCCCAGAACAGTTCATCCTGTTTGCCTGCTTGGTTCTGTTCGGGGTCATGTCACGGCAGCCCTGTCCTTTTCTTGGAAAACGAGGAAGACAAAGATAAGGTCGCAGTAGGGACTTGCTTCGGTGTAAGGAACAGTTCACGACCAGGGCGCCCCAGAGGGTTGTGCCTTCTCTCCCTGCGGGGCACTCAGTGAGAGATCAGTGAGAGAGGCACGTGCTCGCGCGTGCCTCGGGTCCAGCTTGGCCCCTCGTGCAGCGGTGTGCGCGAGTGCGTCCAGCGGTGCGAGCTGAGCTTGCTCTCGGGACGGTCGGTGAGCGCTGCGCAGCCCCTGTGAGCCGGGTGGCTGTGGGAGAGCGTGACGGGCCTGGCGCATCCCTACTTGCGTAAACAGCGGCCAGGCTCACCGTCCTTAAGCCCACCTTCCTGGCAGGGCTTTTCCTAGCTTTTCCTTTTGAAAGTGTTCAAACCTACAAAGAAATGCAGCCTGGAGTCCAGGCTCTCTTCGCCTCGACGCCCTGACTTGACTGTTGGGCCGTAGGGACCGTGTCTCTCTTTCTGTAACTCTGCTGGTGGGACTACTTACTACGCGAAAGTAAGTCACAGACATCCTGACTCTTCACTGTAATACTTCAGCGTTTATCTCCGGAGAGTAAGGCATTGTCCCACCTGATGAAATACTGTCATCACCTAATCAAGGCCCTGATTACTGTGAGATGATCCGTTATAGCTGCCTTTTTTTCTTGTTTCCGCCCTGCCCACGCCCAGTGCAGGATCTAATCAAGGTATTTGGTTTCTCTAATCTAGAGCAGAGGCTCCACCCACCACAGCAGCAGGATCTTAGTCCCCTGCCCAGGAACTGAACCCGTGCCCCCTGCATGGGAGTGAGGAGCTCTAACCACTGGGACACCAGGGAAGCCCCCGCCCCCGCCCCCGCCTCACTGTTCTGCTTTTCTTTGTTCTTAGTCATTAAGTCCTGCCGACTCTGTGACCCCATGGACAGCAGCTCGCCAGGGTCTCGTGTCCGCGAGTATCTCCTGGAGTTTGCTCCAATTCATAGCACTGTTTTTTTTTTTTTTTTTCATTTTGGCAGAGTCCTGGCCTCTTGTTCTGTAGAATGTCTCATGTTCTGGTTTATCATGATGGTTAGCTTGTTTGAATGCCCTCCTGCCTGTGCTATGAACCGTGAGTCCAAAGACCTGGTTGCCTTTAGAGTAACCGTTCTTTGGCAGGAATACTGCCGATGATAATGCTCCGTATTATCACCGAGCTCTGCGCCTCGTAGCGCATCCACTAAGAGGCACCTGGCGTTGGGTGGTCCTGCGGGCGATGCTAAGCTCGACCGTGTCTGTGGCCCTGCCTGGCTGTGCCAGTGTAAAGGCTCATTTTCCTTCTGAGTCTCTGTGAAGATCCTGTGCACCAGTCCTTTTCTACTTAATGGTGTCGGTGTGATCTTGACTGAATCAAAGATTATTATAGTGAGCATTGCAAGGTGGCAATGTTTTGATTGTCGTTTCGCATATAATTATTAGCTGACTGATTTGTAAAGCAGAGGTCTCCGTTTTAAGGACTTTTTACTTAGTCATTTCTTTCGGGTATCACTGTGGACGTTAAAATTCAACTACGTCAGCAGTTATCCTCTTTAGCCTTTTGACCTTCAGATTGCCCCCACATTTGGCGAGCAGGAGCCCCTTTAAGCAGCCGCGCTGTGGTGTCTAACGTGGCCTCAGTAGTTTCTGAGAATGTTTTTGTTCTCTGGCACAATAGATATACGGGCGTTCCAGGGTCTCCCTGCGGCAGAGCTGGAATCGGCCCTGTTCATTTTAGTAGGAGCTGGCACACAGGAGCCAGGGTCCCAACACCGGGTGTGCTCACTGCTTCTAGGTCCAGAGCTGCTTTGAAAGGCTTAGCTAATGAAGTTCACTGTTACATTCAGTTCAGCAGAGTTAAGTTCGGCTGGTGACCGACTCTAGTACTCTTGCCTGGAAAATCCCACGGACGGAGGAGCCTGGTAGGCTGCAGTCCATGGGGTCGCAGAGAGTCAGACACGACTGAGCGGCTTCACTTTAACTTTTCACTTTCCTGCACTGGAGAAGGAATTGGCACCCCACTCCAGTGTTCTTGCCTGGAGAATCCCAGGGACGGCGGAGCCTGGTGGGCCGCTGTCTGTGGGGTCACAAAAGAGTTGGACACAACTGATGCGCCTTAGCAGCAGCAGCAGCAGTGTTTACAAGCAGTGTAGCGGAGAAGGAGATGAAAAAGATGCATGCCTCACCATGTACACGTTTACAGTCGAGTCTGAAGTCATACCTCTACAAAGTGAGCTGTGGGCGGACTTTACTGTAATAATACGGAGAGCAAGACACGGCTCCCATGCCCCGGCTTCATGGCCCCAGGGTCTGTGTCTGACTCACCCCCCGTCCCTGTGTCTGTGGATCTTCCCCCAGGGCTGTTGCTCTGGGCGCTCATGCAGGTTAGTGAGACACCTGGACGTGCGCGCTCAGGGCCTCTCCTAGGAACTCGGAGCAGGGGTCTCGACAGTTTCCTGCCTCACTTCCTCCACCCCAGCAGAACCTTGTTGTTGTTCAGTACACTGCCTCTTATAACAATAATTGTTATCATTGATCTAAAAAATTACTGTTGCTAGAAGTTAGTGAGCCCGTGCCGGGTGACGTGGGGGAAAGCGCAGCCTTCTCTGCATCTGCTCTGCCCGTGAAGCCAGTGGAGATAGAGATTGAGACACCGGAGCAGGTGAAGGCCAGAGAAAGAAGGTACGATCAAGCACTTGCTTCTAGATTTCCGTCACGTCTCACCATCGGCAGCTGCTCCCCAGGAAAGCTTTTGGAAAGCACATAGGAGACGTGGGCTGAGTGTCCAGGTTGTCAGGAGCCTTAGGCGAGAGAGCCCTGGGCTCACCTCGAGGACTTGAAGGCGAAACCTTTGTGTCCAGGCGAGCGCAGACGTGCCAGGGGCCGTGCAGGGCGCCTGTTACCGTACTGACTCTTCAGGACAGCGTGTGAGTGAGGGCTGAGGAATGTTTCAGCTGTGAGTGGAGGAGCCCCGATCTGTGTCTGTCAGGCTGATCGGACACCCCAGCTCGTGTCCCGCGGCATCGCAGCAGGGCCTGTGGCAGTGCCCCCCGCGGTTGGGGGCCTCCCCCACTCCTTCCAGGGGTCTCCGGTCCCTCTGCAGCCCCTGGTGGCCTGGCTGTATGCAGTGCATCTCCTGGTAGTTAACTGGTCCTGAGTCTCCCACGTGATAGGCACTTTATCAGGCGTCAAGGAGGTAGATAAAAGAAGTCGTTCAAGAGGTTTTCTTAAAAGGGCTTGGGACAGAGACGAGAGGGATCTTACAGCAGAACAGCGTTGCACAGACAAGCGACGTGTGCTGACTTAACGCCAAGGCAGTGGCCCCAGGAAGTGGGCAGTCGGGGGGTGGGCAGAAGGGAGGTCCTGGGGCAGCCGCTCTGGAGGCCTGGCAGGTGCGGGTCAGGGGAGGGAATGACCTGGGCCAGGGTTTGCGGGCAAGGAGGTGCAGGACGGGCCAGCGGCAGGTCTGCTGGGTAGCGCGGCCTGAGTCATTGCCCCCAAAAGGTGTCGGCGGGGACGGGCGAGTGGGGTCAGGCCTCCCCCTCCACTTCAGGATTGTTCAATGTGCGTTGCAGTGAAAAGATCAAAATGGAGTTTGAGACGTATCTTCGGAGAATGATGAAACGTTTCAGTAAGGAGGTTCACGAGGACACGCACAAGGTAAGGAGGGGCAGGCGGTGGGCAGGCAGACGGGCCGCTCCGACGAGGGGGTGGTGTGTGGGGCACTGGCGCTCCGTCAGCCACGCCTCCGGCTCTCCTGAAGCGAGGTGGGGTGATAAGGGGGTGACAGTGACCTCTGCCCGGGAGGGCACATGAGGTGTCAGCTCAGCACTCCGCTCAGCCAACCGGTAACACTGGGCCTGGCCTCAGCTGAAGGCGCGGCGGCTCCTGACTTCAGCTGGTACTGACTGGACACACACTGAGGCCTTGAGAGGAGCCTGGCGTTGTGGGGAGAGAGACTTGCACAGAGCTTGTCTTCTACTGTTCAAGGCTTTCTGTCTCACAGATGGAACAGGACAGACCTCAGAACAGGGAGACCTAGGATGCAGAGCTAGGGGAGATCAGTGCGGGCCCCAGCAGCTGAGGAAGGCCTCATTTAAGTGAGGGGTCGGGGCGGGTCAGGGGAGGATGGCGCGGGGAGAGGCCGTACTGACGGTCCTTTAGACCCCAGGCTTCCTAACGTTTCATCCACAGATCCTTCAGGATGCACCTCCAAAAGACAAGACCTCTTAGAGAAAGGAAGTTTGTATTTTGCAGCTTTGAGATTTGTCTCTCTGAGGGAAGGAGCATCTAGAGAGAAGAGGGGGTGAAAGACAGAGCCTTGGGAAACGGCAGTGTTAGGAGTTCTACGTTTTTGTATATAGAAATGACGGCAGGTATTTCCTGTCCTCGAAACGTCACTGAATTTGGCAGCCAAACTCCCTCTGGTCTTCAGGCTTCCCATTTCCCTCTTCTCAGGTTCACCTGCTGTGTCTGCTGGCAAACGGCTTCTACCGAAACAGCATCTGCAACCAGCCAGACCTGCAAGCCATTGGCCTCTCCATCATCCCAACGCGCTTCACCAAAGTGCCACCCCGAGACGTGGACGTCTCCTACCTGTCCAACCTGGTGAAATGGTAGGGCCCTGCGGCCTGTCCTGCAGAGCGTAGGGCAGGATTTGGGTCTCAGAGGCTGGGTGCAGGTCAGTCCCACAGACCCTCCTCGAGGGGAAGGTCTGGGCTGGGTCTTCAGGAGTTGGCCAGACAGGCTGGGAAGAGGAGCACGGGGAGGGGGGCTCCTGAGCCCCTCTTGAGGCTCCCCACTGTGGGTTCTGGCCGTAGGAGAACGAGGTTTCTCTTTGCCCTGGCCTCTCACGCAGAGAAGTACCTGGTTTCTCTCCAGGTTCATCGGAACGTTTACAGTGAACGCGGAACTCTCGACCAACGAGCAGGACGGCCTGCAGACGACGCTGGAGCGGAGATTTGCTATTTACTCGGCAAGAAATGACGAGGAGCTGGTCCACGTGAGTGGCACCCCTGGCAGCAGTGTTCTGTAGGTCTGTGAGCCAACGACAGCAGCGGTCACGTGCCACGCACCAGTCAGGCTGTTTTACAAACACTTCCTTGCTCAGTTCTCATAAGATAAAAACAGGTACCCGAGCTCAGAGAAGCGGAATCACTTCCTTAGGGCCAGTCTAAGCACTGGAGTCAGGACTGGGGCCATCCTGAGCGCTGAAAGCTGCCCCTCTCCGGTCTCCACTCGGCGTCCTGGGGTAAAGCACTTCGTTCGTGGTCAGGTGCCCTACAGTTGTGTACAGTATTCAAAAGTAGTGTCTAAAAGTCCCAAGGAGGGACTTCCCTGGTGGTACAGTGGCTAAGACTTGCATGCTCCCAGTGAAGGGGGCTTGGGTTCGAACCCTGGTCTGGGAACTAGATCCCAGATGCCACAAGTAAGACCAGTGCAGCCATAATAAATAAACATTAAAAAAAAAAAAAAAGGCGTAATGTTGGCTGCAGAAGTCCTTCAAGGGGGTTTCCTCACCATCCACATCGGGCAGTGACCTGGCAGACAGCTGTGCGGCGAGGAGGTTCTGTCCAGGAGCCATGGCGAAGAGCTTCTGTGCACACAGGCTTTGTCACACGCTCACAATCCCCTCAGGTAGAGCTCCGTCTCAGCGAAACACGTAGAAACGTGCTTTTATCCTCGAAGATTCCTGTCAGTGCCTATGCTTGTGTCGGAGCCTCAGATTCTGTTCAGGGAAAGAGACAGACATTTTGTATCTTTATAGAGACCATATGACCAGCATCTTTACTTTCTCTTCTGATGTGGCTTGAAAACGTCTGAGTATCTGGCCAGGAATTGTGCTGTTTAACCACCAGCCAGAGGAGAACAGTGGTATTTCAGTATCATCCTCCCAGACTCTGTTCCTGTGTATCTCTGTACACCTTTTCTTCCTGAAGTTTTATTAAGCAAAAACAATAGTTGTTTTGTTCTGTTTTTTAAGAAAAAGAAGTGAGCAGTTCCATTCACAGTACTGTATAACCACTGCCTATTCCCAAATCCCGTCTGCTGCCCCGGAAGGGAACCCCGTGCCCACCGCACAGCCACTCCATTCCCCGGCCTCCCAGCTCCCCGGTAGCTGGCAGCCACCGGCCTGGGTCTGTCTCTGTGGATTCATAGTTTGGATACTTCATATGTACAGTCAGGCTCATGGTCTGCCACCTCTGCGTTCACAGACTCACTGACTGCCGATCAGACGTCTCCCTACAGGGGTTAAGCCCGCAGAGGTGGGACCTGAGGGTACAGAGCGCCGGCTGCTGTACCCTGCTGTGGGGCGGCATCATAGGCTCTGGAGTGCAAGCGGGTCCTGGGAGTGGTCCTTGCAGGTAGCCAAGGGACAGCTCCGTGCGACCTTCCATGTCTGGCTCCTTTGACTTGCAGTGTCTTCAGGGGTCACTCACCACACAGGATCACTCCAGTCCTTACTTCTCCCGAGGACAAGCATGTTGCTCTTTCTCATTGTAGATATCTCTGCTGCTTCTCCGGGCCCTGCACCTCCCTACCCGCGTCAGGGTTCACTCACCACACGGGATTTCTCCAGTCCTTCCTCCCAAGGACGAGCGTGTTGTTCTTTCTCATTGTAGATATTTCTGCTGCTTCTCCGGGCCCTGCATCTCCCTACCCGCCTCGTACTGTCTCTGCAGCCAGTTCCTCTGAAGTTATCAGCAGAGAAGGTGACGTTCCCGGGCCTTCCAGAGGAAAGGCTGGGTGGTCAGGGAGGAGTGAGAAATTACCTGAGACTTAAACAGATCTGCTCCTGAGACTGCTTTTAAAGGCTTCCTCCGAGTGGGCCTGGCTCAGGCGCTGTGCAGGGAAGCTCTGTGCAGGGCGGGCATCCAGCAGCCTGGGCTTTGCATGTGCAGAGGGGCCTGCGGGCCGGGCTCCTTGGTGCTCTCGTTTCTGGTCTGTGGATGGTACAGTAAAGAGGTCCTCGTCCTCCTCAGTGTTGTGGGGTGAGGATGGGGAGCCTCTGAACTCTGCCGTCACCCAGGAAGGGGGGTGAACGCTGCTCCTTGGGGGTGCTGGCACTGTCTGAAATTTGGTCCAGAAGTCAAGTTTTAATAATTTCTGAATTCTTAATAATGCGATTTTCCTTGAAAAGTGCCTTATGTGTAAGATGGGTACTCCTGCTGAGGAAACTGAAACTCAGCAGTGACATGATTTATCCAAATCACATAAAACTAAGATGCAGAAGTGGAATGTGAACCCGAGTTTGTCTGTTCCCACATCCTGTGCTCACTTTACAGTGAGAAGAATCAGACTGTGGGCTCCTTTCGGGTGCTGTAGAATTTAGTAAATGCTTTCTCACCCCCGCTGGAGGGCAGCCAGCCCGTCACTGAGCTGGGGACCTCTCGTGTAGGCTGGCGCTCCAGCGGGACTTAGGCCTGTTAGATGGCAGAATCTTTATCGTATCATTAGCTAAAGATAAAAAGCAGAAATTTCCTGTTCTGTTTAAGGGAAAGAAACCTTGCAAGGAAAGATCCACAGAGGCGCCTGGGGGCTCCTCAGAAGCTGCCAGCCACGCTCCTGGAAAGCCCAGCGGAGGAAGCGGAGGAGAGCACGCGTCTTCTGGGGGCGCTGGTGGGGCCCGTGCCAGAGGGAAGGGGGGCAAGGCGGCCGCAGGCAGGAGGCCGCGGGGGGAGTCCCCGTCCAGCGGGGAGGACGCGGGCCAGGCTCGGGGGCAGAGGCGGGGGACCCAGAGGCGAGCGCAGGCCCGGAGGCGGCGGGTGGCCGCCAAGGTGTCCTACAAGGAGGAGAGCGGGAGTGACGCAGCCAGCAGTGGCTCTGACTTTGAGCCTTCCAGCGAGGACAGCTGCCTCCCGTCCGACGAGGATTCCGAGCCCGGCCTGCTGAGGCCGCGGAGGGCCCCCGCCCCTCAGAGGACGAAGGCGGGGTCCAAGAGCAGGTCCAAGTCCCAGCACGGAAGCCGCGGTCTGCGCCCTGGCTTCGTAGAAGCATCGGCGAGCGCTGCGGGCAGTAAGCCGAAGGGAGGCAAGAAGCCGTCAGCGGACGGCGGGAAGGCAGGCAGACAGGGAGCGGCCGGCGTGGACCAGTGGCTGGAGGTGTTCTTGGAGCGCGAGGAGAAGTGGGTGTGTGTGGACTGCGTGCACGGTGTGGTGGGCCAGCCCCTGACCTGCTACCAGTATGCCACCAAGCCCGTGACCTACGTCGTGGGCATCGACGGCGCCGGCTGCGTGCGCGACGTCACGCAGAGGTACGACCCCGCCTGGCTGACAGCGACCCGCAAGAGCCGCGTGGACGCTGCCTGGTGGGCGGAGACCCTGCGCCCCTACCGGAGCCCGCTGGTGGACAGGGAGCAGCGGGAGGATCAGGAGGTAAGGACCGGGCGTAGCGCCGGGCCCGCGCTGAGGGGTTCGGAGTGTTGCCTCAGTTAATGGTCAGAGCGGCTGGGGCGCTCTAAATCAAGCTGGGGTAATTGCAGCCTTGATTTCACCAGCTGCACATTGAGGCTCTGAGAGAGGAGCGGACTTGGTATTGGAACCCAGGTTGCTCTGGCTCCAAAGCCTGTGTTCTTGCAGTCATTGCCCGGTTAGAAATGTGAAGATTGATGTAAGTCAGGTAAGTCGTCCCAAGTAAAAGAGGAAGACACTCAGTGTAGCCCCCGCTCAGCGTGCGCCCGCGCACAGCACCCAGGACTCAGCTCCCAGGAGGAGTGCGGAGGGCTGAGGAGGTGCCTTGTCGGTTGCGGGGCGCGCCCAGAGCTCGCTCTTGCCTGGAGAATCCCATGGACAGAGGACCCTGTCGGGCTACATACAGTCTGTGGGGTCGCAAAGAGTCAGACAGGACTAAGCACGCGTGTAGCACACTCGGCAGTCTCTGTCTGACTTTTGCAGTTTCAGGCGAAGCACCTGGACCAGCCTCTGCCCACCGTCATCGGCACGTATAAGAACCACCCTCTCTACGCTCTCAAGAGGCACCTCCTCAAGTATGAGGCCATTTACCCTGAGACGGCCGCTGTTCTCGGGTACTGCCGCGGGGAGGCCGTCTACTCCAGGTGAGGAGCCGCCCAGTGGGGCTCGCGGCCTTCCGAGGGCAGGGAGATGAGTTTGACTGCGCATGCGTGCCGTGTGCAGCGGCGGGGGTGGGACGTGGGGGAGTGTGTAACAGCCTAAAGCCTGAAAGTTAAAACCACAGGGATTAAAAGATCGGGGGCAGGCCGATCTTATAGGAGGAAAAATAAGTAGGGCGGGTAAGGTTTATATGGGCAATTAAAAAAAAAACCCCAAAACTGAAGTCAAACGAACACATAAAAGGAAGGAGTAAAGGGTTTATAGTGAAAATTAAAATCACTGGATATTTTAAAAGGTATAGAGTTTCAGCCTGGGAGGATGAGAAGTTCAGGCGACGATGGTGGTGATGGTTAGGTAACAGTGTCACTGAGCTACAGGCCTGAAGATGGTTCAGGTGGTAAATTGTATGTTACGTGTGTCTTTTCTGCAGTAAAGAGAAATTGCCAAAGAGGAAGGAGAAATAAACATGGAAAATGAGCGTAAAATACATGTAGTTATAACTGAACAAAGCTTTAATAACATGAGTAAAACATAACAACCAGAAGAAGACATTTAAGAAATGGTAATAGGAAATAAGTGACTTTTTAAGAATATTGACCTACAAGACCAAAAAATAGAGGATGTTCTTGGTAAATGGGGAAAGAAAGGCAAAAAAGGAAACTTCGGGAAATGCACAGGAGTAGGTGATTCAAGTGCCCTGCCTGGGAGCTACCTCCTGCGGGTGAACCCTGAGGGGTTAGGGTCTGTGTGGGAGCTCCCTGTCCCCTGCCTGGTCAGGGGCCCCCGCCGCCACCTAGACACTTGTTCCTCTCTTTCTCTATCTGGGGTTGAGCAGCCGACTAAACCCTAAGGCAGGGGGGACACACCTGACCTGCACGGCTGGGGCTCTCTGCCCCCCAACCCAGCTGCCGGGACCTCCCCGTGGAAGGAGGTGCTGTGTGCGGCCGTTGGGGTTGGGGTCTGAGTGGACACGTCCCCCACAAGATGGCAGGCCGTGGGCCTCCCCAGGGCCCTGGGCGAGGCAGCGGGGCGCTCGGTGCTTCGGTGGGTGTGAGCAGTCCTCTGTCTCCCGCCCGCTCCTCAGGGACTGTGTGCACACGCTGCACTCCAGGGACACGTGGCTGAAACAGGCGCGTGTGGTGCGGCTCGGAGAAGTGCCCTACAAGGTGAGAGCCGCGGGACGGGAGGCGGCCGCGCCCCGGGGCAGGGGAAGAGCGTGGGCACGTGGGAGAGCAGGGGGGGGAAAGCAGCCCTCCGACCCCCGGCGTGTGCCTGAGGCCCTGGGGTCAGATCTGTGTCCCCTGCATGTTCAGAGAGGCCATAGCCCCACTTAGTGTGGACACGCCCACACCAGCTCTCTGCGGTCTCTGCTGAGCCTTGGAGTTGGCATCACACGTGAATTTTACAGACAGGAAAGCAGGAGCTGAGAAAGGGCAGCTTGTCCGAGGCCTGAGCTAGCGAGACAGCGGCCCCAGGGCCCTGCCCTGGCCTCAGTGCTACACCGGGTCGGTCAACTGCCCAGAGACGTGTGAATTCAGCACAGATCGCAAGGCTGGGATGGGACACGGGGCCCAGTTCAGCCAGCAGAGGACAGTGTGGGCAGTCGTGAGCCACGGGCGCTTCTGAGAGATCGCTGGGAGGAGCCCTTTGGGTTGTTGAGACCTGGGGAGCTGGGCCAGGTAGGGGGCCTCTGGTTTGTGGGAAGGGATTGAGGCACAGGGAGCAGGTCACGGCCCAAAGCAGGCCTGTCGCTCACCAGCCGTGGAAACATCTCGAGTCCACTGTCCCCTTCAGTGATGGACACAGTTTAAGGCCGTGACGGGGGTGAACTACTCACACCTCCTAGATTGCTCACCTCTTAATACGGGGTGATGCTAATGACGCACCCACCTCCGGGCCTGCGGGAAAGGGTGTACTGAGCTCAGTACCCAGTGCGCTGGGAGCGCGTGGTGTGAGCGGTGGCTACTCCCTCTGGTGTAGATGGTGAAAGGCTACTCCAACCGGGCCCGGAGAGCCCGCCAGGCCGAGCCGCAGCTGCACGACTACAACGACCTGGGCCTGTTTGGCAGGTGGCAGACCGAGGAGTACCAGCCGCCGGTGGCCGTGGACGGGAAGGTAAGGAGGGCCGTGTCCGCGGGGGCCGGGACCAGGCCGCCTCCCTCTGCAGCTGGCTGGACCTGGGCGCCTGCCTCCGCAGGTGCCCCGGAACGAGTTTGGGAACGTGTACCTGTTCCTGCCCAGCATGATGCCCGTGGGCTGCATCCAGTTGAACCTGCCCAACCTGCACCGCGTGGCCCGGAAGCTGAACATCGACTGCGCGCAGGCCGTCACCGGCTTCGATTTCCACAAAGGCTACTGCCATCCTATGTGTGTGAGGGGCATGCCACCGAGGCGGGGAGGCAGGGCGGCAGGCTGGCGTGGGGGCGAGGCCCCGGCTCTTACTTTCAGGGTTTTCCTCTGGATTTGCAGGATCAGCCTTGATCCTTGACCTTTTCACACTTTCCCTCTGGGGCTTCTGTCCAGAGGCTGCAAAGCCGGTGAAACCAGCACCCTGAGGTGCCAGGTTAAACACTGTTCTGAGGGCGCTCAGGGTGACCGAGCAGCATGCTTCCTGGCTGGTGGCCTCGGCCTGTTCCCGCGGTGGAGGAAGAGAGGGGAGGGTCCATCGCCCCGCTTTCCGCCCGGGTGGTGTCTGCCAGCAGCCCTGGCCAGGACGGTGGGCCACCGGCCAGGGAGTCCTTCAGGGCCCGAGTGCTTAGGGCTGGCCGGCTGTCCCCACGGCGGGGAGTAGAGAGGCCAGAGCAGGCGCGGGCTCAAGGACCACGTGTGCTGACCCCGCAGAACCGACGGCTACGTGGTCTGCGAGGAGTACAGAGACGTGCTCCTGACCGCCTGGGAGAACGAGCAGGCGCTCATAGAGAAGAAGGAGAAGGAGGTGAGCGGGCGGCCGGGGGCACACAGGGCGGGGCTGCCCCCCGGGCCGCCTGCACCACGGCTGCGAGGAGCGGGGAGCCGGGCCTCGCATGCTTTCCGCTTCCGACTGCCTCCTAAAGGGATCTGCTGTGGTCCAGGGCCCCCCCATTGTCCCCAAAACACCTCAGAACTGGTACCGGTTAAGGAGAGGGGTTTGGCTTTGGTGCCTCTCCTGTGTATTGCTTCATGAGGCATAGACCAAGCGGCTCTGCCGACCCGCTGTGTCCCCTGTATCTGTTCCTGAATGGCCGTGCTTAGCATCTCCCATTCTCTGTCCGCCTCTGCAGAAGAGGGAGAAGCGGGCTCTGGGGAACTGGAAGCTGCTGGTCAAAGGGCTGCTGAT
Source organism: Bos mutus (assembly GCF_027580195.1). NCBI lineage: Eukaryota > Metazoa > Chordata > Mammalia > Artiodactyla > Bovidae > Bos > Bos mutus. The sequence continues at coordinate 58,199,342 of NC_091638.1, forward strand.
CCGGGAGCGGCTGAAGCTTCGCTACGGGGCCCAGGTCAGTGTGGTCCCCGGAGGCTGACGCGCCCAGGGAAGGGCCGCAGACCTGTGTCTCCTGGGCCGTGTCCTGTCCGTGTTGAGAAAGGTGTCCTGGAGTCAGGCCGTGGGCCCTGCCCCGTCTACACAGGGTGCCCGCCGTGGGCTGGACCCGGTGCTGAGCCCACTTGGGCGGACAGGTGTCTGCACCTCCTGGCCTCATACTGCCCCTGGGGCTGCGACCACCCCCCCAGGCCCGCCCGCCCCCAGTGCTCATTCAGGCCCTTCTGCAGCACTGTGGCCCCTAAGGGCTCCCGTGGGGGCACAGTCACACGGAGTGGTGCATCAGTGCCGGGTCAGACGTGGAGACGTGCTCTGGCAGCATCTGACCACCCCCCCGCCCCACCTGCATCTGCTCCCTCCTCAGATCCCTGATGCCCCCTCTCCCAGCTCTGTGTTCCCATGGGCTCCTTCCTCCTGCCCGAGCTTTCTGCCCCTGCCTCCCCGGACTCGAGGCCTCCAGGGCTGCTCCCTCGGAACATCCGACACTGACTGTTAGTGCTTTAAGTATTTGGGCACTTTTTTGGTTCAAAACCCAGGCAATCAGTGCAGCGCGCCACTGGCAGTCACCTGCTGGGTTGGCGCAGCTCCCTGCGGGCAGTCCCTTGGCCTTGGCCCCCGCATCCCAGGGCCATGCTCCTGGACGCGTGGGCTTCCTGACGCCACCGCTTCTCCTGTCTCCCCCGCCCTGGCCCGGCCCCCCAGAGTGAGGCGGCCGCTCCCCACACGGATGTGGGAGGTGGGCTCTCATCAGATGAGGAGGAGGGGACCAGCTCTCAAGCAGAAGCGGCCAGGATCCTAGCGGCCTCCTGGCCCCAAAACCGAGAGGCTGAGAAGCCAAAGTGCCCCAGGAAGACCAGGAGAGAGAAGAAGGAAGCGGCTGCCCACCTGTTCCCGTTTGAGAAGCTGTGACGCGACCAGTCACCTCCTTGGCGGCTCGGCTCTGCCCCAGACTCTGCTCCGGGGCAGAGTCCTCCTGCGTCCACACTCGAGCCGCTGCAGATGGCTCAGGCCCGGCCTCGGGGGGCCCCTTGCTCCTCAGGCAGCTCCCTGACGCTGTGTGCAGGCGGAGCGGGTCAGCGCAGGCCCCCTCAGGCGATACTGCTGCCTGCTTTGCCAGGAACACTTCAGGGCAGCAGAGGACTAGAACGAAGAGCCACAACAGGAAAAACAACGAGACTTGCACATTACTAAGAGGCTTCCCCGGTGGCACTGGTGGCAAAGAACCCGCCTGGCACTGCAGAGACGAGAGAGACACGTTTGGTCCTCGGGTCAAGAAGATCCCCGGAGGAGGGCGTGACTTAAAAGTTAGGAAGAATGGATCAGTGTTTAACCAGATTTTATTCATTATTGGATCCACGTATAAAGCCCTGAACACTGTAGATGTTTAGGAGAAATAACTTTTGTAACATTTTGAGAAAAAAATAAAGCATTTATCTAAAAAGGCTTGGCTCTACATCTTTCAGATTTTGCATCAGCTAAGGAAACCTGGGTGACAGTGCTGTGTACACAGGTCGGTTGTGTTCAGTCGCTCAGTCGTCGACTCTGTGACCCCACAGACTGCAGCACGCCAGGCTCCCCTGTCCTTCACTGTCTCCCGGAGCTTGTTCAAACTCTTGTCCATTGAGTCAGTGATGCCATCTAACCATCTCATCCTCCGTTGCCCCCTTTTGACTTCAATCTTCCCCAGCATCAGGGTCTTATCCAGTGAGTTGGCTCTTCGCAGCAGGTGGCCAGAGTCTTGGAGTTTCAGCCTCAGTCCTTCTAATGAACAGTCAGGGTTGATTTCCTTTAGGGCTGACTGGCGTGGCTCACAGCTCCACAAGTCTGGTCCATGAAGCAGGTACACAGATCAGGACTACATTAAAGATCGGAGTTTGTTTTCCCGCAGGCTGAGAACGTAGCGTTAACAGAGGAATATTTTTCTGTTTAGTTGAGGAGGTATTACTTAATCTTGATAGTAGCCATTAAAAATCAGAGTCTGTTTTATCCAAGGGAAACAAACAAAACCCTCTGGAGTGTGACTCATGTGGCAGGAACTGGCAGGAAGGCTCTTGTTGAGAAACACGGGGAGTTGCCGTGGAAACCACTAGCTGTGGCACTTTCTGAGTCAGAGCTTGGTCTCGCCCTCCTGCAGGTGAGCGCCCTGTTTTCTGGGAGTGGAGTCGAGCACTGCCCGCTTTCTGCAGGAATAACCTGTTCTTCAGGCAGACAGCAGGCAGCTCCTGGGGACACATTGTGGAAATGGAGCCTAACCTTGGGTTCTGAAAAGTTAGCACTCACCTGCCTCGAATCCTGTAATAAGGGGAAAAGACGTTCAAACTGCAGGATGGACGCTTGGCAACCGTCTGCTGCTTCAGAACGGGCTTGTGGGCTTCCTCTCGCTCCGTGCCCACCAGCACCCGTGGGGTAGACACACCCCCCACGTCACAGGGGAGGAGGCTGAGGCTCAGGTCACCGTCATGGCAGGTGCCACACAGCTCATCTGCCAAGGCGGGGGACGCCTTCTGCGCTGGGTCCCGCTCACTCCCTCCCACCTCCTAGAACCATCTACAGACGGGTGCCAGGAGCCACACTCGGTCCACACAGAACAAAGGTTTTCAAGTGCTACAAATATCGAGGTGCTGTTTAAAAAAATTTAAACCAAGTTTAACTACTAAAAGCAATATATAAGTTGCAAAAATTCCTAGGTTCTAAATAAACTCTATGGCTGAATTCTTATGATAGAAATTTCAGAAAGAATGCAAAAAGGAATATGGCAAGTTCTATATCAAAAGATGTTTAGAAGTTTATTTTGAATTTTTATCAAAAATACAAAGGTAATACAAGTTTCATTATGATTTTCCAAATGCTCAAAATATTTATTAACATTCTTTTGTTCTTTAAGAACACTTGAAATTGGCAGTAACTTAAAATCTGTACTAGAAAAAAGTCACACAGATGTCAAGGATTTTGTATTTGGCCATCATTTTGTTGCTGTGCTTTCCAAACGCACCTTTAGGAGTTGATAGAAGAAACCATTGATTTAACAAGCAATAGTGAACACTATTTCAGTCCTTAAACCCAGATAACTCATCCCTGGGGCTGGCTGTTTTGTACATGAAAAATCTCAATTTACACCACAAGTCCCCCAGGACACTGAGAGAGATTACTCACTCACTAAAGCAGCCACCCCAGCAAGGCATAGCAAGTTCCAAATAGTCAAAGGACGTACCATCTCTTAAGACATCGACGTTACCACACACTTTATCTTTCGAAGGGTGTGAAAGCCATTAGGAAACTTAGAAACTGTGAACTAAGTGTGGGTGGATTTGAGTTAGGAATAAAGCTGTGGACACTGAACACATAAGGCCCCCAGGAGCAGCCACTTGGGGCCGGGTGCTAACGGCAAAGCGTGTGGTGAGCAGAGCTGGGCGAGAGCTTCCCGACACGCAGCCTCTGATGCCCGACTGTGGTCGAGCTGTGTGTGTGCGCAAGGGGGTCAACGTGAAGCAACACACTTGGGACAGCTGAATAACAAAATCATCTTCAAGAAAACAGTGCGTTTTGATGCCACAGAAGAAAGGAAATGCCTTTCAGACGCAGAGACACCCGTCTCGTCTCAGAGGGAAAACAAGCCTTCTGCTAACACTGGTTTCAAAGCACCTGAAGCTTTGAAAACCTTCCCAGGGACCCAGAATACGGATGGGTAACTTCCTCAACCAGGTAAGTCACAGCCCCACCGAACTTCCCATGCTCTGAACTGACTTCAACAGACAGAACACAGAGGGCTTTTGTGTAACAGTCTGAGATATGAATCATTCAGGAGGGGTTTTGTTTTTTAAGTCTTATTTGAAACAACCCCCACTTAACAACGCCCCAAACAATCCCCTTGTCAGGGAGTTTCATGCAGAGACAGGAAACGATAAGAACTAAGTAACCAGACCTTCGAAGATCCTGCGTACCAAAAGGGTTCTGCCAAACCGCAACATGTGTGGGAGGCCGGACAGACATCCACGGTCCTCATCCAGACTCCCGTGGCCTCTGAGCACCCAGCTGAGTCGCACACAGAGTGGGTTTGGGGTGCCCAGGCCACCTTGTCCTGGACCCTGGTGTGGTGGTGGCTGTGGCAGGGCCTGGCACCGTCTCCGGTCTGAGTGTCACCACCTTTACAGACATCAGCTAAGAGACACGGGTGGCCACGTGGTGCCCAGAGAGGGAAAGGAGACAAGCAGGAAGGCGGAGGTCACGCTGCCAGACAGGAGCTGCCTCCTGCCAGCAAAGCTGCCCACTGCAAGAAGGGGCATGAAGGGCTAACTGACGGACACCAACCCGCTGCCTGTGTGCACGGCCAGGGCAGGGTGTGTGTGGAATCCGAGACCCAGGCAGCTCAGGGGAGGGCGGCCCGGGTCTGAGGTGCGGGGGTGTCTGCGGGCACTGCGCCCGCTCACTCCAGCTTCTTGGCCGGCACCCGAGTCCGAGCAATGATGATGGGCACCAGGGCCAGGCCAGCGATCCCGAGCGCCCACAGGGGCCGATAGAAGAGCCAGCCGGCGGCCACGGTCAGCAAGGTCAGTGAGGTGGCCACGCAGAAGGCAAAGGCCTTCAGGCCGATGTTGACCAGGTCTCGGAAGACAGGGAACCAGTCCACTGTGGGGAGAGAGCGGCAGTCAGGGTTCCCAGGCCCCCGGCTCAGCTCCTCCCTCCCCCTGCCGGCAGCCCGCCTGTCTCTGGACCAGGTGCGGAGGGAGAGGCAGCGGCGGGACACACGCGGGAGAGCCCCACGCACGGCCATGGCTTGGCTCAGCCCAGCCCCGGTGTGCCCTGGGGCAGATGAGCGATGCTGGCGAGCACCTCTCTGCTACCCGACAAAGCAGCAGGGCTGAACCCCCCGCGGGCCTGTTCGGCGCCCAGCCCTTCCTGGAGGAGCCTGTTGCTCACCCAAGCTGTGACCGGTCGCCTGTGTGCCAGCTCCAGGGAGGACCTGTGAGGGCTCAATGGACCGGAGGAGCCACCCACCCGGAGACCCCCACAGGCCGCCACCCGACGTGGGCTCCATCAGCCCTTCTGCAGTCGCCCTGTCCTTGCCTGTGGACTGCTGAGGCAGGCCTCCCGTGGCCCGCACGCACCGGGGGCCTGCACTCAGTTCCCAGGAGGCCGGGGTCTGGTGCCTGTGAGATGCAGGGGCCCGCAGGCCGCCTGGGGCCCATCTGGGTCCAGCCCCACGTGGGCCCGACAGCCCCCGCAACAAGCAGGGCTCGTGTGTGGGCGCTGGCTGGGGGACCACGAACCTCATCCAACCCTGCCCTCCTGTACACCAGTGCCGTTCCTAACCTCGGTTCACCCACAAGATCGCCGAGGCCTGGCAGTTAAGTTTACAGCCAGAAGGTGCCAGAACCACAATTTAAATCCAGGCTGTCTGAGTGCAGAGCCTCTGCTCTTGGCCACCACGCTAAGCCCAGAGGACTGGTACCCTGCCCGTCCTGCTGGCGGCATGGCCTCCAGGGCCCGCAGCCCATGGTCACGCAGCAGGCTCTCAGAAGGTGCTTGTCACAGGAATGGAGGGTGGGGCGGGGTGGACGGGCGCCCCGCTAGCAGCTTCCCTTGTCCCTCCCCTGCACCGAGTCCCTCTGTGCGCTCACTCTGTCCTGACCCTAGAGGCTCAGCCTCTGGCGTGGAGTGAACCAGTCAGAGGGCAGCCCCCGAGACAGACCTGATGAGGGGGGACTGGGCCCCGAGAGGAAAGGGCCTAACCGAGGTCGTGGCCACGATGGGCCTAGTGACCATGCAGGTTGCGTTCCTGGGTGCGGTTCCGCCATCTGGGGGAAGCGGCCTCCCCCACCCCCACTGCTCCTCAGTCTTCCCGCCTGTAAAATGGGCTGATTGTCTGGGGGCTGCAGCCAGACTCTCCCAGCTGGAAAGGCTAAGCGGAGGAGGGGTTTCTGGGAACCATAACCACCTGACTGGATGGGACTCAGCCCCCTGAGAAGCCCCATCCTCCTGCACAGCAGCCAGGCCCAGCGCCAGTCACCCACCCTGGGGTTGGGTCCTGAGCCGAGCGCCTGGGCTCAAGCAGGCCAACCTGGGGCCATGAGCAGCCTGGCACAGCCTCCCCTGCGTTCCAGACCTGCTGCGGCTGTCTCAAGTCTAGTTCAGGGTTTGGGGGGTGGGGCGTGAAGGATGACGGCTCTTGAGTGTTTCCTATTTGCCAAGCTCTTCACTAAACTCAGCAAGTTAGGTGTGAGGAACCTGAGGCTAGGCAGGAAAGGAACCTGGAGCTCTCCCAGCCGGCCAACCCCCAAGCACGGCTCCACAGCTGTGGGTGAAGGGGTGAAGGCTGAGGGGATGTGCGGTGGGCAGGGCAGGGAGACTGCAGCCTTGGGGGCCAGCGTCCACCCCCGGCTCACCCATCCCAAGGCCCTGAGGTCACAGCAGGGGCTGAGCACACCCAGTGGGTGGTGGGGGCCAAAGAGGCCCTGTGTGCCCACCTACCCAGCGTGTAGAGGATCCGCGTCATGAGGTTGAGGCCCATGAACATGGCAGCCCAGCCAGCCGCCCTCAGGCCCCACGTCTTCAGCGAGTTGCTCTTCTGTTCCCGACGAAACACCTCCTGCAGGACCAGCAGGGAGGGGAGGTGGTCACAGCGAGGGGTCCCACGCCGCCCCGCCGGCAGGCGCTGGGCCAGACGCCCCTCTCTGCGCCCTGTCCTCGGGGTGTGGGTGAGGGCTGACCCTGTTTCGGATGGGGGTGCAGGTCTCCCTGGGGGTGCCCACTCTCACTCACCTGGTCCTGCACAGCTCACCCCTTCACCCCAGCTCACCCCCAGCTCGCCTCCCGCTCTGCACAGGGCCACTCGGCGTCCCGGCCCCGGCAAGGGGGCCCTGGGCTGCGACAAGACTGACCCACCCGGCTCTTCACTTGGGACTCAGCAAAGACGTCGCTCGCCACCCACTGCCGAAGGAGGCTCCTGTTACCACGTCTGTTACCTCCGAGCATCTTGGGGGGTCCGGGGGATTCTCTGCTTTGTTCACTGCTCCCTCTCTCGGAGGGCAGCCGGGCCGCACACACAAGGACCCCTCACCCCTTCCATTGCCTTCTCCTGCCTCACGGCCCTGGCTCTGCCACCCTGGGGGCAGGCTGGTGACCAGAGCACTGAAGCGCGGCGCACAGGCGCACCGCGGCTGCTCACCTCTGCCGAGAAGTCCCCATGGTGCAGGAGAAGCAGGGTGTCCCCCGACTTGGTGGAGTAGGGGACCAGCTGGTCGCCCCGCTGCCGGGCAATCACGGTGACCTGGTCAGAGAACTCCGGCTCAGAGCTGCGGGGCCAGCGCCCTCCTCGCTGTGCGCCAAGGCAGTGGGGAGCCCCAGGCCGCCCCAGCCCCTGCCGCCACGTGGGCCTGGGGGAGGCGCTCCTGCTGGCCTGCTCTCTTCACAGCCCTGGGGAGGACCCGGGGGCGGGGGGTGGAGGCGGGGCTGGGGTGACAGGGTCTGGAGCGCAGGACAGAGCATTTACAGGGCAGAAGTCAGTGGTCGGGGAAAGCACCTGCACAGGGCTGGAAGAACCTCTTCAAGCACCACGCTGAGACCCTCGCCACTCCCCCGCCTGGGGCCCATGGAAATGCACACACACGAGGGGGAGGGGTATGCCCTAAGCATGCACTTGGGCCCGGGTCTGCACCCAGGAAGGCCCCCGTTGTCTGCCTGGGGAGCCGCTTACCACATGAGCTGGGCCCAGGTCGGGGTCGTCACTGCTCAGGCCCGCGTAGGAGAAGGAGACACGCAGATCTCCAACCTGGGGTGGAAGAGAGGCGAGTGAGGGAGGTGGGAGTCCAAGCTGGGGCCCAGGGCGCCCACCTGCCCACGAGGGGGTCACACCACCCCCACCTGCACCCAGGCAGCCCCAGTGCGCAGACAGCCCCTCCCTCCGCCCTCGCCAGTGCCGGCCGGCCGAGTGCAGCCGTGAGTCATGGAACCCGATGGGAGCTGAAGCGCGGCTCGGACTCTCCCGCACTGTGGGGGGGCGGGACTCAGGGGCCCCGACCTCTGCCATCGGAGCGCCCGAACCCACTGGGTACCTCGGGGTACTTGGGGTTTTCACTGTGGTAGAAATAGTCCCCCCGGCGAATGATGTCCACATGCGGGTCCTCCAGCTTAGACAGGCTCAGCGTCTTGAAGTTGTCCACTTTATCGATGAGCCCTGAGAGGCCAGTGGTTAGAAACAGTGTGTCCACTGCAGCCCCGTCTGCAAACCCGCAGCCTGATGGCCTTCCCAGCCAGCCCCACAAGCCCGGCTGCGCGGCCACCTGCCGGCTCGTCCCCCCGGGGCCTCTGCATGCCCGCTCTCCCACCCGGAGTCCCTGCTCCAACTCCGTCCGTCCACAGGACCAGCCCCTTCAGCCTCCAGCGCCTCCAGGAAGCCAACCCCGTCAGGCGGTGACCACAGCCCCGGGAGGGCCTCAGCCCTGTGGCCACTGCTCCCCAGGTCCCGTCACCTGCGTCCCGGCCTGGCTCCCTGCTGCCCTGCAGCATGAGGCCGGGCTGCCTGACATGGCTGGCACCGACTGCGGGCCAGAGCACACCACCGACAGGCCAGGCCCTGCTCACGCGGTCTCTGCCCTGCCCCTCGACGCAGTGGCCCCAGGGGTCCTCTCTCTCTCGTCAGGTCTGGCCCGGGGGCGGGCCCCAGGAGTGTCGGTGGCAGTCTCACAACCACACTGACCCCTGCAAGCCCCTCTCTGTGGGAGGCCCTCCGGGGTCTGGCCCGGGGGCAGCCCCAGGAGTGTCGGTGGCAGTCTCACAGCCACACTGACCCCTGCAAGCTCCTCTCTGTGGGAGGCCCTCTGGGGTCTGGCTCAGGGCCGGGGGCCCGTGGGGCTCAGGAGTGGAGGCGGGGCCTTGTGTGCGCTGCCCTCCAGGGCTGCCTGAGGAGGGGCTCTCAGCCCCGCCTGCTCAGCCCGGCAAGGACCCACACCTGGCAGCTGCTCCCTGAACAGGTTTCGGGGGGTTCCACACAGACCCCCCTTCCTGGGGACAGACCTGCCCTTTGGCCCCAGCCCAAAAGTATGACGCTGGAGAAGTGCTGGCCGACCCCTGCCCAGGGCAGCGGGAGACCCCTTTAACCACCCAAGGAATGAGTGCAGGGCCCCGGCTCCTAGGAGGCGACCGGGTGGAAGTGCAGGGTTCTGGGTCCACGGTGGCTCATCTAATGGCCCTAGACTTACCCGCCGAGAGGAAAAACCTGCCGATCTGGACAAAGGGGGCTGTTGCGGTGAACGACTCCACGGCCATCGCGCTGGGGAGACAGGGGGAGCTGTTGGCGATGTGGGGTGCCAGGGGAGCTGCCTGGGTCCCCGGGGAGGTGCTGGGCAGGGTCCGCACCCAGGGGGCTCCTGCCAGCCCAGCCCAGCCCGGCCCCGCAGTCTTGTCTTTCCCCGACCCCATCCCCTGCCGAGGAAGGGCAGCTTCCGCTGGCTTCCCGTCGCCCAGAGCTTCTTACGATCTTGCCTGGACCCCTGCCAGCCTGTCCCACCCTGCCCCCCAGCCGTCAGACGGCCCTGCCATGGACTTCACACCCTCCCCTCCAGACCCTTCCCGCCAGCATCCAAGCCTCACTGGGAACGTTCAAGGCCCTTCCTGGCCTTGCCCAGCTCATCACAGCACACAGACCACACGGGGCCTGTCCAGTGTCACGCCCGTCTCAACACCCTGACCCCTGCCCCTGAGCTAACTGTCCTCAGCCAGATCCCTGAACGAGGGTGTCAAATGCAGCCGCTCCTGAAAGCCCTGGGGACGGTCTCCCCACACCCACCACTGACCACCCCTAGGGCCAGGGGCGTCAGGCCCCGCCTCTGCTCACAGTGCCGGAGCGGGCCTCCGAACCCTAGCCCACGTTTCATCAGCCCGCGAGACAGAAGTAACTCAGCCCCATGACTCAGATGAGGACGCTGAGGCTGGGAACCTGCCAGGGGCTGGTTCTCACCTGGGGTTTTTGTGGCCAATCTCTCGGTCAAAGTTTCTGCTGTTGACGATCTCCGACCTCCATTCTGTGTCTGTTTTGAGCAGAGAGAACATGCGGAAACCACGGTAAGCCTCAGGTTTGAGGCCCGCCGGCCCCACGTCCTCTCATCCAAGCCCGGGACCCCCTGGCAGCTCCTGGAGCCTCACTGGATAGACGGGGGAGCAGGGCTCCGAGGACCAGCATGCGGGGACCCTGATGCTGGCTAAGGAGAGACACAGGCTGCGGGGAGCAGGGAGGGCCCGCGACTCACTGTAGGAGTACTTCCTCTCCGTCTTCACCTGCCCGTCCTCCGTGTACTCCCTGCGGGGAAAACACAGGCGCCCGAGTCAGCCCGCCACCCCCGAGGCAGCCCCAGCTCTGGGCGAATCCAGCCTGAAGCAGCCTCGGGGCTCCCAGGCCAGACTCCCCATACGGCGCAGGCTTGGTCCACACCAGCCCAGACACACGGCGATCCCTGGGAGCTAGCCCAGCCACTTTCTTCCCCCAGGCACTCCGAAGGAGACCCCTGCCGCCTCCAATCGAGACCATGGGCCAGTCTCTGGGGGACAATCTGACGTTCCTCTGAAAGGAAGACTTCCCACGGTAGCCTTCAGCAGTGCCGCAGTGAAGGCCGGCTGCGCATCCCCCTAACCCCGTGCCTCCCGCAGCCCCAGCCGGCCCCTCACCTGGACTCCTCGGTCTCCACCCACTGATACATCTCCACGTGCCGCCGCAGCTTCACGGCCGGGAGGTGGACCCCGTAGTTAGGATCAGACAGGAGCTTCACAGAGGAACAGACCAGGAAGACAAAGGACAAGAACGCTCAGCTCAGGGAGGCCAGGCTGGGGAGAGACAGGCCCAGAGGGCAGGCCAGCCCGGAGAACTCTGCGCTGCTCGTGGGGCGCCAAGCGGAGCCACCGCCTCAAGAGCTGAGCCTGTGACCCAAGCTGCACGCGTGGCTCAGGGTGCGAGCCCGGGGCTGCAGGGCCGGGCAGCGTGAAGGGTCTTCAGACAGGAGACGCTGCCCCAGGCACGCAGGCCCATCATCACTGTTAAAGCGCCTCTGTGTGAGGCTCTGGCCAAGGGCCATCGTGCCAGGACGGGAGACCCTGAATCTGGGCTGATCTGCAGAGCTCACTCGGGTTGTTACAAGGTTTCTCCCCATTTGACAGAGGAAGACTCTGAGACTCTGGAGAGACGGGTCCACAGCCACCGAGTGGTGTAGCGCGACTTACACCAGGAGTCTGTTTCTGAGGCCCAGGCCTCCAGACGACACCCACAAGGTACCCGAGCCCCCACGGTCAGTGGGTGCCACCGGCCTACCTTGGACGTCCGCAGGGCCCCGATGACATGCACCAGCCTCCCCTCGTTCTCTGGAGCCACAGTGTGGATGCTGCTGGGAGACACCACCAGCGACAGCCCCTCTGCCAGCGAGGTCGCCGTCTTCAACGCGCGGCCCTGTGCACGCCGGAGAGAGAGGATTTCAGCTGCTGGACGCCTGCTGCCCGGGGCAAGGAGAACCCAGGACGCCCGCTCTCCAGGCCTCCCCGCACCCACGCAGCACCAGCTGCGCCAGGAAGAACGGCGGCTGCCTCTGCCCTGCGCCCCTCCATCCATGTGCTTCACTAGGGCTGATGGCACAGCTGTTCAATGTGACCCAGGCCTCACCAACCGCATCCTGTGTTCACTGGCCCCACAGAGTGGTTCAGAGAGGACTGAGGACACTCAGAAGTCTCCCTGGGCCTTTGGCTAAACTGACTTAGAAACAGAGACGCGTCCTCTTTTCTCTGGGGTTGCTAAGCTGCTGGGATGTGACACAGGAGTTGCCGGGCCACCTTTGCCACCACAGGGGAAGAGCCCGCTGAACAACAGAGAAATGGGCAACAGACGGAGAAACGGAGGCTCCTAGGGGCCCAGCGTGAATGCCTGGATCCAGCCACGCCTGCGGCTGAGACTGTCCCCATTTCAGAGTTTAAACAGCTCAGTTGGTAAAGAATCCGCCTGTAAAGCAGGAGACCCTGGTTCAATTCCCAGGTTGGGAAGATCTGCTCGAGAAGGGATAGCTCCCCACTCCAGTATTCTGGCCAGGAGAATTCCACGGACTGTACAGTCCACGGGGCTGCAAAGAGTCAAACACGACTGAGCGACTTCACTTTTCACCTTTTCTTTCACCCCATTTCAGGTACGTGAATTGATCCACTTCCCCTCCTGCCTCTGTTCGTCGTGAAGTGGAGCCCAACACAATGAACTGACTGACTCAACCCTCATCCCCATAAAATCTTGACCCTTATTACCATATCCAGCCTCTGCACTGAGATGCTGCAGGGACCCTCACTCTGCACAGAGGGACCCCGAACATCATACCTCATTGGTGAAGATTAAGTAGAAGGAGACCAGGAAGGTCATGAGCCCCACAAACATTCCACCCGAGGTCTCGCTCAGCCGCTCCAAGAAGCCCGGCTGGGACTTGTTTGTGATTCTGACGTGATCTTTCTTGTTACTCGTACTGGAATACTGAAAAACACAAAAAGGAAACTGGTTTTCAAAAAACAAACTGCATTTACACTCAGTCAAACGCACAGACTGAGTGTTCAGTTTTGACAAGTGCAGAGCCGTGTTCGTCAACACACAAAATATGTCTCTCGCCTGAAAGCTCCCTGTGCCCCCTCCCTGCCAGTACCCCGTCTCCCCACCGCCCAGAGGTAACAGCGATCTGAATCTGTATCACTGCGATTCAGTCCTGCCTCTTCCCGAACGTGGTACGAATGGATCGTGACACAGCATGAGCTGCTTCTGTCCAGATTCCCGGACTTGGCCTAACGCTTGGGGCCACCTGTGTCATGGCATCAGGAGTCCGCTCCTTCTTGTGGCCGAGTAGAATTCCACATCTGTCAATTTACTCACCAGTCAATGGATACCTTGGATACTTCAGGTTCCTAGCGATTATGAGCAATGCTTCTGTGAACACTCATTTACAAGCTGGTGACACGTAATTTCTACCTGAGGGCAGGACATGAAAATCTGAACAGAAAACTCTGTGCCGTGTGGGTCTCCCCGCTCCCTAACACGCAGTCTGCATCTGCATCAAAGACGGGGGCGCCTGCTCAACCATAAGGACCTTCTCCCCTTTCTTCTGACGTCTGCAGTGAAACTTCTTAAAAGAGCAGCGTTCTTTCGCAGCTCTGCGAGGGGCCACGGTGACTGACCACTCGCTTTGTATGCGTACCTCCCTGGCCTCTGTGTCCCTGGTGAACCGTGTGTAAACCATCTGTGTACCCCTTTCGTGTGTGACCCTGTCCCAGCAATGCGCACAACTGTGTCTTCACCTTCCAGCAGGTGAGAGTTCTCAGAGCTTCTGGGAGGCTGTGTCCAGGGTTACAATCCTGTTTGGCTCAAATAAAATGCCTTTTTCTTCTTGATTTGATTAACTAAATTTTCATCCACTTTTGATTGGCGTAGTTGGGGGGCTGTCAGACGCATCCACCAGAGGACACTTGGAGTCCACCCCAAACTGGGGCCTGGTACCAGCACGGGCCCCTGGGGCACCACCAGCTTCTCTGTGTTCCTTCGGTGCTTTCGAGAGTTCTCCTGAGTTCTCCTGACACCTGGACATCATCGCTTTAAATCCCACTCTGAGTTTTACTCAAGCTGTTCCTCTTGGGACTTGGAGTCTTAAAAGGGTTACTGGACTGTCTCCTAGGCAGAGACCTGGGATGTGCTTTGGAGTGAACGGGGCTCTCTGGTCTTTCTTAACAGACTGACTTAAATTGGAAAGACTGTTGCATATATGGTGTGAACAAACCGCTGGTGGAATGAGAGATTGAGCCTGCACAGCTCCACAGTTAAGGGACACTTGCTCCTCAGCCAGGAGCAGCTCCCAGGCAGCGGAGGACCCAGCAGAAGTGCCTGAGCATCCGTCCCTGAGACGTGCAGTGGCCCCACAGGGCCCACTACAGCCACCAAGTCAGTTCTGCTCGCTGGGCAGCGGTGGCGGCTGGCCACCCGGCACTCCCAGCCCCTGCAGCATGCTCAACTGCTGGAGGGAGAAGCCGAGACACAGGAGAGCCAAGCCCACCCCAGGGGAACGTTCCATCACAGGGCCCTCAGAAAGTTGTCGAGATCCTATCTGAACTGGGCTGCCAAAGTAATAACGGGAAACCGTCCCTCAAAGGCCGAAAGGCCTCCTGGCTGGCTTCATGACAAAACCAATGCCTGCAAACACATGACTCTTGAATGGCCAGGAGGGAGCTTCTTAGATGTTCCAACACCGTAGAGAAAGCTGGCTTGGTAAAACATCTGTTCCAAATTCAGAAGCATTCCTAGGAGAAAGCCTGAAGTTATAATCCTTATCATGTTCCTGAAATGTGAACACAGCCCACACTGCCTTGAGTCTACAGTCTTGGCTTAGCATGCCAGGCCTCTCTGTCCTTCAGCATCTCCTGGAGTTTGCCCAAGTTCATCTCCATTGAGTCGGTGATGCCATCTAGACATCTCATTCTCTATCACCCCCTTCTCCTCCCGCCTTCAGTCTTTCCCAGCATCAGGGTCTTTTCCAGTGAGTCAGTTCTTCACATCAGGTGGCCAAAGTACTGGAGTTTCCGTTTCAACATCAGTCCTTCCGATGAGTATTCAGGGTTGATTTCCTTTCGGATTGACTGGTTTGATCTCCTTGCAGTCCAAGGGACTCTCAAAAAGTTTTCTCCAGCACCACATTTCAAAGGCATCAATTCTTTGGCATTCTGCCTTCTTTATGGTCCAACTGTCATATCTGTACATAACTACTAGAAAGACCATAGCTTTGACTAGATGGACCTTTGTCAGCAAAGTGACGTCTTCGCTTTTTAAAACACTGTCTAGGTTTGTCACAGCTTTCCTTCCAAGAAGAAATTGTCTTCTAATTTCATGCTGCAGTCACCATCCACAGTGATTTTAGAGCCCAAGAAGAGGAAATCTGTCACGGCTTCCACCTTTCCTACCCTCTATTTGCCATGAAGTGATGGGACAGATGCCATGATCTTAGTTTCTTTAACACTGAGCTTTCAGTCAGTTTAGTTGCTCAGTCGTGTCAGACTCTTTGCGACCCCGTGAACCGCAGCACGCCAGGCCTTCCTGCCCATCACCAACTCCCGGAGTTTACTCAAACTCATGTCCATTGAGTCGGTGATGCCATCCAGCCATCTCATCCTCTGTCGTCCCCTTCTCCTCCTGCCTTCAATCTTTCCCAGCACCAGGGTCTTTTACAATGAGTCAGTTCTTCGCATTAGGTGGCCAAAGTATTAAGCCAGCTTTTTCACTCTCCTCTTTCACCCTCATCAAAAGGCTCTTTCGTTCCTCTTTGCTTTCTGCCATTAGAGTGGTATCATCTGTGTATCTGAGGTTGTTGATACTTCTCCTGGCAATCTTGATTCCGGCTTGTAACTCATCCAGCCCTCATCCAGTACACCACACGGCATTTTGTGTGGTGTACTCTGTGCCTAAGTTAAATAGGCATGGTACCAGTAAACAGCCTTGTCATACTCCTTTCTCAATTTTGAAGCAGTCAGTTGTTCCATATAAGGTTCTAACTGTTGCTTCTTGAGCTGCATACAAGTTTCTCAACAGACGAGTAAGCTGGCCTGTTATTCCCATTTTTTTCCAGAGTTTGTCACAGTTTGTTATGATCCACACAGTCAAAGGCTTTAATGTAGTCAATGAAACAGAAGTCGGTGTTTTTCTGGAATTCCCTTGCTTTCTCTATGATCCAATGAATGTTGGCAATTTGATCTCTGGTTCTTCTGCCTTTTCTAAGCTGGTACATCTGGAAGTTCTCAATTCAAGTCCTGCTGAGGCCTGGCTCAGAGGATTCTGAGCACACGCTTACTAGCGTGGGGAGTGAGCGCTGAGCACACGCTTACTAGCGTGGGGAGTGAGCGCTGAGCACACGCTTACTAGCGTGGGGAGTGAGCGCTGAGCACACGCTTACTAGCGTGGGGAGTGAGCGCTGAGCACACGCTTACTAGCGTGGGGAGTGAGCGCGACCATCCGACAGTCTGAGCATTCTCTAGCACTTTTCTTCTCGGGGACTGGGATGAAGATCGACCTTTTTTCTTCTTTCCAGTTTTAGAGTCTACTTGGCTTAATTAGTAGACTCAAAAGGAAAAAAGGGGGTGTGTATGTGTGTGTGAAAACAGATCTTTGTAAAACTCAAGCAGAACAGCTATTTCTGTGTGTATCTGGATATATGTACGTCTGTATACACAAGTATGATTCATCTCTAACTTCAGAGGTTACTATCAACGTTAATGTAAAAGAGTTCTACTTAATTAATTTCAAAGTAAATGTTTACAAATCAAATATTTTACTTAAACTAGCCCAAACTGTCAAAGGATCACATAATCTAGGATTAATCTTTAATGGAAGAAAACAAGTTAAAATTGATGGTCTAATTAATACAGACATGGATTTACACTCATCATTAAGTGTAATATTTTAGCTGTACCCAGGTTTCCTGAAAGTTAACATGCTCATGTTATTGTGATTATAAAATGTGTCAACAAGAAAATTAACTTGGTATGGTAATATTTTCATAAATAATGAATAAGTTTTGGAGTGAATTCTTTTAAGAATAATTTTGTTTTAGGATATATGTACCCAAAAACAGGGCTTCCCTGGTAGCTCAGTTGGTAAAGAATCCACCTGCAATACAGGAGACCCTGGTTTGATTCCTGAGTTGGGAAGATCCCCTGGAGAAGGGAAAGGCTACTCACTCCAGTATTCTGGCCTGGAGAATTCCATGGAACGTACAGTCCATGGGGTCGCAGAGTCAGACACAACCAAGTGACTTTCACTTTCACATGTAAAAACAGTTTCTCCCAGTTTGGGGGGATTTGAAATTTTAGAGTTCTGCTGCTGCTACTGCTGCTAAGTCGCTTCAGTCGTGTCCGACTCTGTGGGACCCCATAGACGGCAGCCCACCAGGCTCCGCCGTCCCTGGGATTCTCCAGGCAAGAACACTGGAGTGGGTTGCCATTCCTTCTCCAGTGCATGAAAGTGAAGTCGCTCAGTCATGTCTGACTCTTCACGACCCCATGGACTATAGGCTACCAGGCTCCTCTGTCCATGGGATTTTCCAGGCAAGAGTACCGGAGTGGGGTGCCCAAATGATGGAATTCACTGAATGTCTAGACTGTTTTCTGAATAAGAAAATACTGGAAGATTAAGTGCTACATAAGTCTTTACTTACTTACTTTTACGGCACCCACTCCAGTGTTCTTGCCTGGAGAGTCCCATGGACAGAGGAGACTGGCTGCCCATGGGGTAGCAGAGTCAGACATGACTGAGCAACACACACACACACACACACAGACTAAATGTGTTTGAGACTATTAATAAATATAATCTGCGCTTCACTCAAAGACTGAACTATAAAGTAACATATATTTTAAAAACGGAACCCTGAAAAAAGTTTTTGTACATGGCCAGGACTTACTAAGATCAGATTAAATTTAATTAAACGAATGAATTTTAATAATAAAGGTAAAATGGTGAAAACCAACTTTTTTATCTGTGAAGAGGACAAAGCATTCTTGAAACACTGATCTGGTTTTGGTAAAGATTAGAGAGTTTCTTTACCTCTAACTTATCTGATGTAGCTCTCTGTCATTTACTTTTGAAATCTTTTTATTATCCCTTTGGTTGAAGCGAATAAATAGTTTCACAGTGACTTATGATCCTACTTAGTCAAACATTTAAAACCTTTTCATATCTTTCACAAACTTCCTCAAATCAAATTTTTTTTTTTAAACTTTACAATATTGTATTACTTTTGCCAAATATCAAAATGAATCCGCCACAGGTATACCTGTGTTCCCCATCCTGAACCCTCCTCCCTCCCCATACCCTCCCTCTGGGTCGTCCCAGTGCACCAGCCCCAAGCATCCAGTATCATGCATCGAACCTGGACTGGCGACTCGTTTCATACATGATATTATACATGTTTCAATGCTATTCTCCCAAATCTCCCCACCCTCTCCCTCAGTCCATAAGACTGATCTATACGTCAGTGTCTCTTTTGCTGTCTCGTACACAGGGTTATTGTTACCATCTTTCTAAATTCCATATATATGCATTAATATACTGTATTGGTGTTTTTCTTTCTGGCTTACTTCACTCTGTATAATAGGTTCCAGTTTCATCCATCTCATTAGAACTGATTCAAATGTATTCTTTTTAATGGCTGAGTAATACTCCATTGTGTATATGTTACACAGCTTTCTTATCCATTCATCTGCTGATGGACATCTAGGTTGCTTCCATGTCCTGGCTATTATAAACAGTGCTGCGATGAACATTGGGGTACACGTGTCTCTTTCCCTTCTGGTTTCCTCAGTGTGTATGCCCAGCAGTGGGATTGCTGGGTCATAAGGCAGTTCTATTTCCAGTTTTTTAAGGAATCTCCACACTGTTCTCCATAGTGGCTGTACTAGTTTGCATTCCCACCAACAGTGTAAGAGAGTTCCCTTTTCTCCACACTCTCTCCAGCATTTATTGCTTGTAGACTTATGGATTGCAGCCATTCTGACTGGCGTGAAATGGTACCTCATAGTGGTTTTGATTTGCATTTCTCTGATAATGAGTGATGTTGAGCATCTTTTCATGTGTCTGTTAGCTATCTGTAAGTCTTCTTGGAGAAATGTCTATTTAGTTCTTTGGCCCATTTTTTGATTGGGTCATTTATTTTTCTGGAGTTGAGCTGTAGGAGTTGCTTGTATATTTTTGAGATTAGTCGTTTGTCCGTTGCTTCATTTGCTATTATCTTCTCCCATTCTGAAGGCTGCCTTTTCACCTTGCTAATAGTTTCCTTTGTTGTGCAGAAGCTTTTAAGTTTAATTAGGTCCCATTTGTTTATTTTTGCTTTTATTTCCAATATTCTGGGAGGTGGGTCATAGAGGATCCTGCTGTGATGTATGTCGGAGAGTGTTTTGCCTATGTTCTCCTCTAAGAGTTTTATAGTTTCTGGTCTTACGTTGAGATCTTTAATCCATTTTGAGTTTATTTTTGTGTATGGTGTTAGAAAGTGTTCTAGTTTCATTCTTTTACAAGTGGTTGACCAGACTTCCCAGCACCACTTGTTAAAGAGATTGTCTTTAATCCATTGTATATTCTTGCCTCCTTTGTCAAAGATAAGGCGTCCATAGGTGCGTGGATTTATCTCTGGGCTTTCTATTTTGTTCCATTGATCTATATTTCTGTCTTTGTGCCAGGACCATACTGTCTTGATAACTGTGGCTTTCTAGTAGAGCCTGAAGTCAGGTAGGTTGATTCCTCCAGTTCCCTTCTTCTTTCTCAAGATAGCTTTGGCTATTCGAGGTTTTTTGTATTTCCATACAAATTGTGAAATTATTTGTTCTATCAAATCAAATTCTTAATGAAGCTCTTTTTTTTGTTTGTTTTGTTTTTGTTTTGTTTTGTTTTGTTTTCGTGTCCCATTCTTTGCAACCCCAAATTTTCCAGGCAAGAATACTGGAGTGGGTTGCCATTCCCTTCTCTGGGCGATCTTCCCAAACCAGGGGTTGAACCTGAGTTTCCTGCATTGCAGGCAGATTCTTTACCATCTGAGCCACCAGGGAAGCCCCTTTATCACTGAGCCAGTTGGAAACCCCCCTGATTGTGGTGGTGGCTAACAAACCTATTCATGGGTTAAAAGTCATAGAACTGTACTCCAAAACTCCCTCTGCAGGTGCCAAGGGGGAGCAGGGGAAGTGAGCTTCCCCTCAGTCTTCAGCATTGGCAGTAGACATGTCCAATGTCAAGTACAGTTTCATTTTCCCCATTTCCAATCATTCTGGAACCCCTAAGCTCTTCCCATATGGAAATAATGGAGCAGGCTATTACCCCCATGGTCTTCCCTGGTGGCTCAGTGGTAAAGAATCCACCTACCAGTGCAGGAGATGTGGGTTCAATCCCTGGACCAGGAAGATCCCCTGGAGGAGGAAATGGCAACCTGCTTCAATATTCTTGCCTGGGAAATCCCATGGACAGAGGAATCTGGTGAGCTAAAGTCCATGGGATTGCAAGAGTCATACGTGACTTAGTGACTAAACAACAACAAACTGCCCTCAGACCTCCCTTCCCTCCCTTTGTTTCCCAATCGGCCTTACAAAATGCAAAAGAAACCTTCTAGTAAGGGAGGACCTGCAATGTGGGTAAAGTGGGGAGAAAACGGGCTAGGCTGGCATCATCCTGGGGTGATCAGCAGAAGGTAAAGTTTGGAAACCCACTTTAAAGTAACCATGAATGTGAAAGTGAAAGGCTTAGTCGTTCGGCCATGTCTGACTCTTTTCAATCCCATGGACTGTAGCCCACCAGGCTCCTTCGTCCATGGAATTCTTCAGGCTTGAATACTGGAATGGGTTGCCATTTCCTCCTCCAGGGGGTCCTCCTGATCCAGGGAATTGAACCCAGCTCTCCTGCCTTGCAGGCAGATTCTTCACCCTCTGAGCCTCCAAGGAAGCCCCATACATACATCCAAATACATTATTTGAAACGGCCAAGTTGGGAAGCTCTAGACTTGATATTATCATGCCACCGCCACGGTCCAAAACATTTCCAGAATTTTTTTTAATAGCCTCCAAGCCAGTATGGGCTGCACAAGGACTCCAACACTAACAATGAAGATTTGAGCCCTTTCTATGCGTTAATGTATAATTTAATCCTCATAACAACTCTGTGAGGTAGGATCCCATTTTACAGATGAGAAAAAGTAAGGCACAAAGTTTAAGCAACCTGATCAAGTTTGCGGGGCTAGCAGTAGCTGTGGCAGAGGCTGGCTTTGAACCCAAATGATAAAGATCACGACCCATGTTCTTAACCATGAAGCTAGGGCATCTACTGGTACTTTCAATTTCTTTCTTTTGTACAAATTATTAGATTATTTTTTAACCTCAAGTTGTATTGATCCATTTTATTCCAATTGGATTTTAGTGATTCCTAAAAAAAGTAAGCTCTCCTCCAAAGAAAATCACCAACACAGAATAAACTCAGAAGAACTTGCTGCAGACTCTGGAAGTAACTCCCAAGAAAGTTACCCAATCGCTTGGGTAACAGCAGTCTTCTGGGATGCCGTGTTCTATCCGAGGCCCCAGAGATTGGAGCTGGTATGTTGATTAGCAATCGCCTACCTCACTCCTTTGGAGTCACACCTCAAAGCAAACAGACACCTGGGTGGCAGGTGATGGGTGCAGCTTCCAGAATCCTGCATCCCCTTCCTTCTCAAGGATGCTCAGTGAGCGTGAGAGGGCAAGTCAAATCCCTGACTCAGACATAGAAGATTAACAACTTCTCCCCTGCCCATTTACCCCAAACAAGGAATATTTCTGCCCGATGTGTTTGGCGAGCTCCAGGATTTGGAGTGGGAGTAAGAAGGTGAGTGAAGAACAGCTCGGCTATCAGCACTCTCAATGAAGCTCTTTTGACCTCCAGCTAACTCTGGGATGCTTCAGAAAACCCCTGAACATCTCAAAGAGAAATATTAAGCTAATTGGGCTCATTTGGTATGTTACATTACATGGGAAACACTGAGTAATGATAAATTCTTAGGTCATATTGTGTGGATAAATATATTAATATAAACATTCTAGAACTTGTAGGAAGTTCCTAAAATTTGAAATCTTCTGGTATGTGTCAGTCATGATTCTGGCTACTCTCTTAAAATGTTGTATGCTACATAAATAGCCAGTTTCCTTGACAACTGTAATCAGGTCTTTAACCAAGATTTTAAGTCTTCTGTCATTTATACACAGTTATGTCTATACATAACTGACGCTTTTACAAAACTGTTTCATGACTTGCTTTAGGCTCTCAAACTAGACTCGGCAGCCAAGGGACTCCCTCCTGTACAAGGGCCATTTCGGCCACAGCTCTCCTGGAAGGCCCCGAGGAACGCGCTGCCCTCTCGGTTCATGGCCGCACTCAGCTGAGTTTCTTTCGCACTCTCACCACCCGCAGCGCCGCTCGGTGAGCTGCCCAGCTTCCCGTGAGGGTCACTGCCTGGTGCCACCTGGGTTCCACGGAATAACCCTGCCCTGCAGCTCTGCTGCCTGTGCCACAGTTAGAAAACAGCCACGACTGCATTTTGTGAACCGGTTAGATCACCTTCTTGTTCCCAGGAAGCCCGTATCGATAATGCTGATCTCTAATTTAATGTACAGCTGGTCCTACTTAAGGGAGGAGCAGGGACGTTACCAAGATGGATATGCAGTAACGCCCACAGTGGGCATCATTAAAAGCTTTTATTTACGGGAAACAAAGCACAAGCTGAATGAATTGCCTTAACTCTAGCGAACGACCCCGGTGACACATATTCACACTGACAGTCGCTGTGCCTCTGGAGTGACACCCCACTCTGGAATGCTATGCAAACAGTGAGGTGTTTAACCTCTTCAGGACAACCTAATAAAAAAAAACAAAACGGAAGAGTTATCGTTCTACAACTGCCAAAACAGTTCACTGCTGACAACTCTGGGCGTTCTAAGGTCAAGGCCATGGAAGCTAAAGGCATCGGCGCGCTGAGGCGGGGTTAAACCCCCAAGCTGTCCACCCTTCAGAACGTCCGCGGCTCTCAGGGAACGCTCCTAACCCAGCGCAAGCGTTCCTTCCACAGGCTCAAGACACTGACAGACACGGCCCCGAAAAGGGGAATTTTGACCCCGCCACCCAAATCCGGTTTAGACCTGATTTAAAAAACAAACAGCACACAAGGCTCACACCTGGAGCACAGCTGCCGTCACCCCAGCAAGTATCTCCTTTAACTCTGTGCACCCGAGAAAATGGGTCATGGGGAAAACAGTATTTTTGGAAACTTTCCCCTGTGGTGGCTCAAGGGACACATTACATTATTGTCAGGGTCTTATTGAGACACTTAAAAAAACAAAGTTGGTAATAAGTTTTTTTTTTTACAGCTTCCAGAAAACCCTACAGATCACGGATTATAACAGAAATTTTGTCTATTGAAAAGGACATCAAATAAATGATTCTTTGCAACCACGACAGACAGCAAGTGCTTTATCCGTTGTTAACTTACCTCTGCTCAGCCAAATTGAACATTAATTCATGGATTCAAGTCTCTCATTTTGAAAAGGCACCTCGACTTCGACCCCTGTTTCTATACCCAGTTTCCTCTAACACAAACATCACCGATGGTCTTGACTTTCCAGGCCATTTGGAAACGTCAGTGGAGCAGTTTGCTGCAGGCAGATAGGTGACCACCAGCCATTATGATGATGGCAATGGCAAGCACTCCAGTCTATCAGACGCCAGTTCTGCACAAGCCCCAGGAGGTGGGCACCATCACGACCGCACGTCACAGGTGGGAAAACAGGGGTCAGCCGTTACAGCACCAGTCCACACCACACAGCCTCTAAGAGGCGGACTCAGGACTCCTGTCTGGGCAACTGGGGGCCACTCTCTGCCACTCTACTCCGGACTGCCTTCCTCACGCCTGGGGCCACAACAGGAGCTGAACACCGGGAGCCCGAGTAGGCACGCAGCACGGAAAAGAAGCCAGTCCCCAACTTGGGCCCTGGAAGGCCTGGCTTCCTCCTGGGCCTCCCCTCAGCCACCCCTAACAGCCAACATCAAGATAAGCGGCTCAAAGATGGCCTTCAAGAGAAGAAAGAAGGTGATCCTCAGGCTGGCATGACACACTCGGCCCACATTCTAGACCAAATTCCCAGTAAACAAAGACAGGGAAGATTTCCTCCCTGCCCGCTCCCCTACTCCAGGCTTAAAAGCAATGAGCAGTGTGTGGCGGGATAGGGGCTGACCTACCAGGATTTTCAGGTCCTGAAAATCACTTCCTGTGCAACCCAGAGTCAGCTGCTCTACCCCTCTGATCCTGTTTACTCATTTATGAAGCACAGATGTCAACAGTAACCCCATTACTCGATGGAGTTTACGGTGATTAAGAGCCCTGTGTCCTTCCTGCCCAGCCCACCATCTGATCTTTCTTTCGCACCGGGCCTCCCAGTCCCTGTAAACGTGCACCCACTACAGGGTGAGTCAACGAAGGTTTGGTGGCAGAGGACACCCAAATTCATCTACACTCTTTGGCAAAGATCAGGACCCTACGTATCCAAGATTCTCTGCCCATCAGGACTGAAGATAAACTGTTTTTTAATGTAATTAAGGACCTACGGTGCACCAGGCACTGTGCTAAAAGCAGAGTCTTCCTTCAACTTCACAGTAACTGGGCCCATGAGGAAACAAAAATCCCAAGAAATTAAGGTCACATAGCTACTGAGAAAGAATCTGGATCTTTCCCCAGGTGGGCCTGACTCCAAAGCCTGCCACACCTTCCCATGACCCGCCAAGCTGGCTGTGGGGCCCTGGGCAAGCGCGTCCCCCTGCTGGGAAGTCCCCATCTGTAAGGTATCGTGGTGGTGGTCTGGGGCACACCTGTCTCCTGACATAGCCCAGGCCTCCCCCGGCAGACCCTGCATCTGGGGGACCACCTCTAGGTGCACCACTTAAGGCTTCTCAGCCTCCCAAACAACTCTAAACCAGGCAAGGTGTACTGGGGCCGTGGGTGACGAAAGCCCTGGCTTCTCAGGGGGTGTGGGAAGCAGAGAGGACGCTTAGGGACAGAGGAGGAGCCTGGAAGGGTGTAACAGAGCAGCGGAGAGTGGCTAGGACACTCAACCAAAGCAAGAGGGAGGGAGTGCCCAGGCTGGCAGGGCTCCGAGCTGGCTCCAGACACTTTCACAGAGGAGCAGAGCCTGAGTCACCAGCTCCTTCTTCGCCCAACACCCTGGTGGGAGGTGCCCCTCGGTTTGTTGAATGAATGTTTGGCTTAAATAGAAAGGTTCCTGAGAAAGGCTGGCTCCTGGCAGTAGGCCAGCAGCCTTTCCAGGGGCACCACATTCAGCGAGGGGCTCTGCAACTAAACCCCTGCTAGGAGGACGAGCGCCCGGCCGTAGGGAAATGCCCCCCTCTGCCCGCCGCCCTGAAGTCTCTGCTCCCCACCTGGCCTGCGCTCCTGTATCATAACAGCCCCGGTCTTACATATCCCTCTGGGCACGGAGCTCACCGCCCGCCCCGTAACAGCACGTCGCTGGACAGCTCCACCCGGGCGGATCGGCTTCCCCACCGCCCCCGTGGACTGGCCACCTCTCTGCGGCCCCGTCCGGCCCTCCAAGTCCGCACACGTGACAACCCCGAAGGTCCAGGAGGGAACCGGGAACGAAGGGAAGGGCTGCGGGGAGGGGCCCCGCGCCAGAGGACCCCGAGGCGGAGCCACGGACCAGAGGCCCGGTCCCCAACACCGCGGGACCGAAGGAGTCGGCCCGCGCTGAGCAAGACAGACGGCACAGCTGCCGGAAGGCGCGGACACGGGCGTGAGAGTGAGGCCGGCGGGCTGGACGGAGGGGACCACCGGGCAGGGGGCCGCGACACGCCCGCGGGAAGAGGGGGCCGGAGGACCGGGAGGCCTGGGTGTGGCCGGCGGACCAGGAGACACTCACGTTCGCGGCCATGGTGGGGCCCGGTCGCCGCCCGCCTCGCTCGGCTCAACGTGGAGTAGGGTTTACGCCAGCAGCACTGAGTCCGCGACCTCTCGCCCGCCGAAGAGCAGCAGACAGCAGCACAAGCCCAGAGCCCGGGACACGCCACAGAGCTATCGCCCAGAAAGCCCAGGCTTTTTTGGCTCCCGCTCGCCGTGCCGCACTGCCTCCTGGGAAACGTAGTCCTTTCGGGTGCTTTGCGAAAGTTGCAACCCACTGACTCCTCACTGACGAGCCCGCGCACTGCAAGCTATTCTGGGAAATGTAGTTCCTACTGCCTGGGGCGTGGCCGCGAGGCGCGCAGCCTGCCGGGAAATGTAGTTATCGGCTGAGAGCGCCGAACTGGAAGCGCCGAGGCAGGCGCGCGGCGGGCAGGCCTGGGGGGCGGGCCCGTGCGGGCCTCCGAGCCGCCCTCCCCGCCGCGGAGAGGTCACGGCGTGAGGCCGCCGCCGCGATCGCCGCGAGGTCGGAGCGCCGGGCTGCATCATGGCCTACTGCCGGCAGGAAGGTAGGAGGGCGGGCTGCGTGGAGACGGCCTCCGAGGCCCTGCAGGGGACACGCGGTCCGTGCAGCGCCCCCACTGAGGGCGCGGGGCACAGGTTCTCGGGAGGAGGGTGCGGGTTGGCGGCGGGGTCGCCAGCCCCACTTTTCGGATGAGAAAACCGAGGCCCGCGGAGGAGCAAGGCCGTCCCGGGTCGCCGAGAGACTCGAACCTGGACCTCGGAGGGAACAGCACGTGGGGAGACTCGTAAACTAGGCCCAGGGGTTAGGGCGGCGCGAGTGCGCTGCCTGAGGCTGGTAACGGGAAATGTGCTGATTACTAATTATGTTGCTACGCCGCTCGCCACACACCACGTGTTCCCGTTTGCACCGCCTCTAACTGTCCCGGAAGGTCGCCCCTCGGTGGGCGCGACGCTGGCGGTGGGAGTGCCGCCGGCGGGCACGGGTCAGGCCCTGCGCCAGGAGCCTTGAGTGGCCTGTCTCGCAGCGACTTTACTAAGTCAGGCCCTGCTCTTAACCCAAGAGTAAACCAAGACCCCAGAGGTGACTTGCTTGAGCCACGCGGCCGGCTACTCGCGGAGCTGGGGTTGGAGCCCCGCGGTCTGATTCCAGAGCTTCCCCGTCTGGTGCCCAGTGGACTCCAGGGAGCCCTCCGCTGGGAAGACATCCCGCAGAGAAAAACAAAAGTTGGTCCCCGCTTGCCAAAAGTTGGTCCCCGCTTGCGGTCTCTCACCTAGGAAGTCTCCAGGCCGCGGTCCGAGTGTCTCCCCGCGCAACCACGAACTGTCCCTGAGCTGACACCCAAACCCTCCAGGCCCAGTTGTCCAGTCTTGTAAAATGAGAAGTTAGTCTTCATTCATTCCGCAGATATTCATGAAGCACCTTCGCCATGTCAGGTGAGGGGGAGGGAGGATATCTGAGACTATGAAGTTACAGAGAGAAGTGGAACTCCCTGGAAATTCTCTAGTGAATACTCCAGCTCCCTCAGTTATTTCAGGAAATCCTGAGCCCAGAGATGGAGGTGACCTGCCCAAGGTCATGTTTCAATTAGGAGAAGCGTGTCAAGCTTCAGCTCACAACTCAATTTAAAATGCTAAGCCTTTTTGCCAGTGGCCTTCCCTGGTGGTTCAGATGCCAATGCGGGAGACTGGAGTTCGATCCCTGGGTGGGGAAGATCCCCTGGAAGAGGAAAGTGAAAGTGGCTCAGTCCTGTCTGACTCTTTGTGACCCTAGGGAGTATACAGTCCATGGAATTCTAATAAATGGCAACCCACTCCAGCGTTCTTGCCTGGAAAATGCCATGGACAGAGCAGCAGTCCATGGGGTTGCAAAACAAAGAGTTGGACACGACTGAGCGACCACGCAACAATTTCCCAGTACCCCATTCTGCCTCTGGAACCCTCCTTCCCTGGGTCGCAAAGCCATAATGCTCAGTGATGTCTCTGAGAAGTAGTTTCCATTGACTGATATTGAACTCTGCCATGAGCAGAAGTCCTCTGCCCTCACCAGTTTGTTAGAGAGTAGGTCTCTAGTTTTTTATTTCATTGTCCTGAGTCTAATGTACTCCTTTATGTAGCAGATTTTTTTTAGTCTTTTAAGTATAATGAGGCTATAATCCTCATTCTTGTGGGTTTCTAGGAGTCACATGTTATCTGGGAAGCAGAGGTAAGTGTTCAGACCCATATCTTTTCCTGTATCAAAGATCTCTTTCTTTCTTTGGGGATAAGAATTAAAAGCACTCACTTTAGGCCTTGCCTAGTTTTTATCTATCCAGGCCACTGTCCCCTCAGTGCCGAACTTCTTGTTTTGCTATCCATGGATTCTTTATGCTTCCCATGGGACTTAGAGAACTGATCCCAGCTCCTTCCTGATTAAGGCCTATGTGACTGAGGCCTGACCTGGCTCCTGCTGGTCTCTACGCACCAGTCACTGTGCAGCCAGGCTGGCCTCTGGCTATTCCCTTTGCCTGGTGCATCCCTCCCCCAGCTCTTCTCACGGCTGCTTCCTCATCCTTTAAGATTCAATGCAGATGCCACCTCCTCAGTGAGGTCTTCCTTGGCCTGTGCATCTTCCACATCCTAAAGTCTCTGAAATACCTGGTGTATTTTTGTCCTCTTTCGGCTTGTTTGCCTTGCAGCAGACTGAGAGCATTAGATGGGCCGTGTCCCCGCAGCATTACCCAGTGAACCGGTACACAAGGGAATCACTTGCCCATGCACTTGACTTCAGGGGTCCGCCCCCTGCCTTGGGGTCGGAGGCCGAAGCTGGTCATTCAAGGTGTTAGGCAGCATGGACTCAGGCCGGCTCCCTGGCCCAGGGCCACACTGCTCCTGTCTTTGTTCCCCCTTTTCTAATGCTGGTGCTGCTCTTTCCTGTTCCGTCAGCAAACAGTTACTGAGCACCTGTGATGTGCCAGCCCTGATCACATGGCAGAGGCAGCTGGCACAGGTGGGTAGTCTGCCTTGTGGCCTGGTGGAGGCAGTGGAGGGGGCAGGTTGGATGTTGCAAGAGATGATGTGTTCTAGGGGAAACGAGACCACCCAAACAAGGTTTGATTTTGTTCCCTGTGACCTACTTCATGGTGAGAGCCATCTGTCCTCCATACTCAGCTGGGCCTGGGATCTTCATGTCTGAATTCAGAGTTCATTTCCCCATTCACTTTTCCAACAAATACTGATTACTCACTATGTCTCGGGCACTGTACTAGGCTCTGAGGTACTGCAGTGAATGGAACAGATACATCCTTGCCCCTGAGAGCTGACATTTCAGTCGGGGAGATGGATGGTAAACAGATATGTAATTGTGGGTGAGAGAAGGCGGGTTAAGGGCAATGGAGAGAGATGAAGGAAGATGCCATCTGAGCAGGAGGTCTGAAGTCAGGGAGAGGTGGCTGTGAGGTATCTGAATACGCTCCTGGACGACAGAACGGCCTGGCAGGTCCCCGAGGTAGGCGTGTGCTCAGCGTCTTCGGGTAGAAGCAAGGAGACGCTGAATGGAGGGAGCGGGGGTGGGGGTGGCGTCCTACAGGTGAGGGATGCGGGTCTTTCTGGATGGACTTGAAGGCAGAGCCCGCCGGGCGGATGAGGGAGGTGGAGAGAAGGACGGCAGTCAGTGTGACTGCATAGAGTACAGCTGCGGATCCGGGCGTCGGCGTGTCTCTCCGCTCTGTGCTTCCTCTGTCCTCAGCCAGCCCTGAGCTCCTGCTTTCAGAGCCTCCGGCGCCCTGACTCCCAGTCCTGCCAGGCTCTGGCTGGGGACTGCCCCTTCTGGGGACTCTGCGGGCACCTTTCTTCAGTCTTTTCAGGGAAGAGCACGGCTCTACCCGTTTTCCCACTTCCAATCCTTACTGACATCTCCAGCCCCATTCTCTCTTCACAGAGATGTTTGTCATTTGATGCCGCTGAAAGAGTTACTGTGTTTTGAGCAGAATTCCAGGTGCAAGTAGAAACTCAGTTCACCTCCTTGTTTTCCCGATGTCTCTTGACCCTTGCCCGAACCGGGGAGGGAAGTGGGCTGAGCTGGGAGGTGCCTGAGCGCACACAGCTGTTGTGTGCTTGTGCCCCGATTTGAACCCCAGTCTTGAGCCTCTGGGATGCTGATGGCACCGGGAGCCAGAGCCTCCCAAACTGGCCCTACCTCTCCCGCGCAGGGCCGCGCTTGCGCTCTTCCTGCAGATGGTGTCGAGCCCTGACTGTCAACTGGTCTGTTCAGCCAGCATGGCCATCGAGCACCGGGGCTGGAGATATAAGATAAGTCACTGCCCAGGCTTGGACCCCTTGGCTCTGGGCCTAACACCAGCCTCCGCACTGGGCTGGGCCTGGCTGAGATCTTGGTAAACAAAACTGTCAGAGCGGAGCTGAGCAGTCGTGTCAGCTCATGTCTTCTGCTTAGCACAGCACTTCTGTGGACTGCTTTCGAGTGTTCTGAACTCTGGCCGGAATGACCGAGGTCTTTAGGTTCTTCAGCGTGCCCTGGCTGCCTGGCCTCAGGCCGTGTGGGACAAGCCGCCTTCTCTGAGGTCAAGTGTGGGGTGCTGGAGCGGGCCGTGGGCCTGTGTGTGTGGAGTGTCAGCCGTCATTGCTGTCACCCGCCTCTGAAATGGTGTACCGCCCCGCACCTTCCCTCTGTCTTCGCACTGCCCTCTCCTGCACGCCTCTCTGAGCTCCATACGGTCACCCTGGTGCTCTTCACAAGCCTCTGCCGGAGGAGCCTGGCGGGCGGAGTGTCATCTGAGGGCGCCTGCTGGCAGGTCCCTCGGGGCCTGGACGAGGTGCTCCCAGGCCACGGGAATGAACAAAGCTGTGGAGCCGTGGGAGTTCAGAGCAGGGCAAGACCGCCTGTTAGACATCATCAGACTCGGGGGCTGAGAGCAGCTGCAGTTGAGGGGTTGGGGCGTCTCGTCTCCACCGAGAATGCGCAGTGGCACCAAGACGTGCTGTCTCCCTCTCCCCACTCCAGCCACAGGCTCACGGTGTGCTGGTGCCGCTGGACTGTCCCCCAGGTCGGCAGCGGGTCCCCGGGGGAGCGCATCAGGGTTTCAGAGGGGACAAGCTTCACACAAGGCTTCCGTGGCTGCTTGGGTTCAGGCTGAGCCACAGCTCCTGGTGAAACATGGCTCCCTCTGTTCTCCAAACTCTAGGGAAGGATCGAATCATATTTGTGACCAAAGAAGACCATGAGACTCCAAGCAACGCAGAGCTGGTGGCCGACGACCCCAATGATCCATACGAGGAGCATGGTGAGCGTGGGGGCCGGGGTCGGCGGGTGGTAGTCCGATGTTCCTGGCCGCAGCTGGGTGTTCACCTCGGCCAGCACTGCTCCCAGGACACGAGTGCGTCTCCCTCAGGTGGGAGGGGCTGTGCGCTGACCAGGCCATCAGGCCAAACCTAGGAGTTGCTTCTGAGTTTTGAACAGTTTTCCACTTTGACAAAATGGAGGAGCCTCAGTGCTCTGACACGCCCAGCGCCCCTTGGACACCGTCCAGCCTCGCTTTTTCCAGTCCTCGCGCTGTGCTGAGAGCAGCCGAGGAACAGGAGGGGCTTGAAGGGAGGGCGTGGGGGGTCCTGACCGTCCATGTGGAAGGGGGAGGCCAGGACTCCTCCTTCAAGCCTTTGGACTAAACAATTTCCCCTGTGTAGTCCTGAGCACAGGCACGGCCACAGCCCTAAGGGGTGGCTTAGCACATCCAGCGGAGCTGCACCTGGAGAAAGTCGTCCATGGTGACTTCTCTTCAGCTGAGCCGAGAATGCTCGGTGGGTTTCTGCCGGGAGTTTAAACCCCATCCCGAGGGGGAAGCAGGGCCACCAGCCGGTGCCAGCCAGGCAGCAGTTTGTCTTACCATTATTCCTGTGAGGCCCAGCCTTGGGTTTGCTTTTTATGAAACCTGTCTCACTTCCTTGCCCATCTTCCCGTCCCAGGACTGATCCTGCCAAACGGAGACATCAACTGGAACTGCCCGTGCCTTGGGGGGATGGCCAGTGGCCCGTGCGGGGAACAGTTCAAGGCGGCCTTTTCCTGCTTCCACTACAGCAAGGAGGATGTCAAGGGGTCGGACTGTGTGGACCAGTTCCGGGCCATGCAGGAGTGCATGCAGAAGTACCCAGACCTGTACCCCCAGGAGGAGGAGGAGGAGGAGGAGCAGCCAGCAGACCCCTTACCGGAAGCTGCCTCTGAGGCCAGCGCAACCAAAGAGGCGGCGGCGTCGAGCTAATGACGGCCGGGGCCCTGGGCTCCAGCCGCCTTCAGAGCCCAGATGAACCTCTCCAAGAAAGTGTCTTTTCCCTCCGTTGTTCTGTGCACTGTAATGTACAAAATAAGTTATTGTGCTGATTGGGGGTCTTGGCCCCTTGCCGTATTTACACTGAAAGATGGGGTTGTGTGTATGTGTGTCTCACATGAACCTGTCGGTGAATGTAGCTGCCACTTTTGAGTTCGCAGATTGTCCTGAATTTTGCCACTTGGAAATAACGTGCTGAATCATCTCAGCAACCAGAAATCTCTATCTGGGAGGGACTCTTGTGAGTGAGCTGATTTGTTTTGACTCTTTGTGTTCCTTTTAGTAGATTTGATACCCAGTTGGAAAGTGAAATAGAAACAAAACGTTTTCCCTTACAAATGCTGGGGTGGGGCCATTCCTTGTAAGCAGAGGTGAGTTGATCAGACCTCGAGTATTTGAGGAGGCGCTATGCTTCATTTCCGGTTCCTTCTGGTTTCCAGTTTTGCCTTGAGCTCCAGGTTTTCTGCAGTTAGAAAGCAGAGCTTTGGACCCTCTGAGTGAATCCCTTTGTAAGTGAAAAGAAAGGCTGATTTTTGATGTTCTTATTATTCCCAAAGCTCTGCTCTGGGACCGTGTTCACACTGGTTCTGTCTCAGCCTGTCCAGATGCAGTGCTCCTGAGAGGTGGGGACCTAATCATTACCAGAGTGGGAGGCAAGAGAGGACACAGTGTCAATTAAAAGGAAAACATGGTTTTTACCTGATTGTGAGTGTGTCCTCTGTTTTTACTAATTAAAAATATTTCTGATACAAGGAAATAGGAATTGTGAAAAACTCAATTGAAATTCTCTGAAGATACCGGTAGATCAGTTTGAGTCCAGTTTTCTGTGTTACATTCAAACAAAGCTCAGGTGATTTTGTCTGTGAGCAGATGCTGTCACATGGGCATTGCTGTCAACGTTTCTGTTGTATTTGTCAGAACTAAGTCACAGCCCACAGTGCCCAAGGGACATGGAGACACAGCACAGGAGGCTGCCTCTGACACCAGAGAGTAAGCCTGCAGGCCCAGCTCAGGGCGAGGGCACGGAAGCTGGAATGGCCAGGTTTGGAAGCCTTGACACCTGGAGAAGCCCTGGGACTTCTTTGAACTGCAGGCAGAGCCTTGCGCGTTTAACAGACATACCGGAAACATTTTGACCAAGACGTCACTGATCTGTGACCATGTCTTGGATCCCATGCATTCCATGCATTCAGGGAACCTGTACGGTCCATGTCCTAGGGACATGGGAAGGTGACCCATCTTGTCCCCAGCTGCATGAAGATACAGTCCAGCCAGGGGTCAGCATTTACTTAAAAGCAGAAAAGTAAGGAGAAAGGCAGATCCCGGGGGCTAGGACAAAATGGCCAAGTAGACGGACCTGACCTCACCTTCTCTCATGAAAACACCAAGATCACAAACAACCGCTGAACAACCTTCGACGAAAAAGGATGGTCTATGTCCAGAGAAAACGGAGCCACTCCGAGACGCGAGGGAGGGGTGCGCTCACAACGTAATCGAGCAGCACACCCACTGAGCAGGTGACCTGCAGACGCAAAGAACATACTGCAGAGGTTCTCCCACAGGAGTCAGAGTTCTGAGAGCCTGGGGGTCTGGCAGTGGGAGGAGGAGCCCCAAGAACATTTGGCTTTGAGGGCCCTAAATCCCATGGACAGAGGAGCCTGGTGGGCTGCAGTCCATGGGGTTGCTGAGGGTCGGACACGACTGAGCGACTTCACTTTCACTTTTCACTTACATGCATTGGAGAAGGAAATGGCAACCCACTCCAGTGTTCTTGCCTGGAGGATCCCAGGGACGGGGGAGCCTGGTGGGCTGCAGTCTATGGGGTCGCACAGAGTCGGACATGACTGAAGTGACTTAGCAGCAGCAGCAGGGCTTGATCACAGGAACTCCATAGGACTGGAGGTAACAGATGACACTCTTCGAGGGCACACACAAATCTGGTGCACACTGGGACCTGGGGGAAAAAACTGACTTCGTAGGAGCCTGGGCCAGACCTACCTGCTGGTCCCGGAGGGTCTTCTGGGAGGTGGGAGGTGGTGTGGCTCACTGCAGGGACAAGGACATTAGTGACACAGGTATTGGGGAGTACTCACTGGTGTGAGCTGCCCTGGAGATTTTGGCGCTGAGACCTAACCCCACCCATCAGACCTTAGGCTCAAGTGCTGGGTGGCCTCAGGCCAAACAACCAACAGAGTGGGATCGCAGCCGCAACCGGCAGCAGACAGATGCTTAAAGTCTTCCTGAGCCCTCAGCCACCTCTAAACGATCCTTGATGTGACCCTGTCCACCAGGGGGTCAAGACCGAGCTCTACCCACCAGTGGGCAAGCACCAGTCCCTCCCACCAGGAAGACTGCACAAGCCTCACTGACTAGCCTCACCCACCAGAGGGCAGACACAAGCAAGGGGAACTACTATCTTGCAGGCTGCAGCATGGAGAACGCAAATAAGACGGCGGAGGAATATGTGTCAGATGAGAACAAGATAAAACCCCAGAAGAACGGCTAAATAAAGGGCTGATAGGCAATCTACCTGAAAGAGAATTGAGAGTGATGATAGTAAAGATGATCTCAGATCTCACAGAAAGAATGGAAGCACAGACTAAGAAGATACATGAAATGTTTAACAATGAGCTAGAGGATGTAAAGAACAAACAACTGAACAATAACTGCAATGAAAACTACAGGAGCAGGAATCAATAGAGCTAATGAGGCAGCACAATGGATAAGTGAGCTGGAAGACAATAGTGGAAATCACTGCTACGGAACAGAATAAAAAAATGAAACGACAGTTTAAGAGCCCTCTGGGACAACATTAAACGTACCAGTGTTCACATTATAGGGGTCCCAGAAGAAGAAGAGAGAGAGAACCTGAGAAAAAACTCAAAACAGATAATAGCTAGAAACTTCCCTAACTGGGAAAGGAAATATTAGGGAAAGGAAATAGTCACCCAAGTCCAGGAAGTACAGATAATCCCAGGCAGGATAAACCTAAGGAGGAACACTCCAAGACACATAGTAATCAATTGCTATTAATAAAAATTAACGACAAAGAGAAAAATATTAAAAGCAACAAAGGAGAAAGAACATACAAGAGAATACCTATCAGGTTAACAACTGGTTTTTCAGCAGAAACTCGGGATAGAAGGGAGTGTTGTTGTTTACTTGCTCAGTTGTGTCCAATTTTGTGTGACCCCATGGACTGTAGCCGCCAGGCTCCTCTGTCCATGGGATTCTCCAGGCAAGAATACTGGAGTGGGTTGCCATTTCCTTCTCCAGGGGATCTTCCTGGCCCAGGGATCAAAACCCCATCTCCTGCATTGGCAGGCAGATTCTTTTTTGCTGCTGCTGCTAAGCCGCTTCAGTCGTGTCCGACTCTGTGCAACCCCATAGACAGCAGCCCACCAGGCTCCCCTGTCCCTGGGATTCTCCAGGCAAGAACACTGGAGTGGGTTGCCATTCCTTCTCCAATGCATGAAAGTGAAAAGTGAAAGTGAAGTCGCTCAGTCGTGTCCGACTCTTCGAGACCCCATGGACTGCAGCCCACCAGGCTCCTCTGTCCATGGGATTTTCCAGGCAAGAGGACTGGAGTGGGGTGCCATTGCCTTCTCCTCTTTCCCGCTGAGCCACCAGGGAAATCCAATAGAAGGGAGTGGCATAATATATTTAAAGTGATGAAAGGGAAAAACCTACAACCAAGAATACTCTACCCAACAAGGCTCCTGTTCAGATTTGATAGAGAAATCAAAAGTTTATACAGAAAAGCAAAAGCTAAGAGAACTCAGCAACAGCAAACCAGCTTTACAACAACTGGTTTCTGGAGAACGGCAGCTCAAGACCAGCTGACTTGGAGGTGCTAGTTGCCCAGTGGTTTGTGTCGGTTTTATTTTGTGACGTAGGCAAGTACCCCAGCCAGGCTTTTTAGCAGGACACTGGATTTTAAGTCCTCAGGAAGTTATGTGACTGCACACATCTTAACTTAGTAATATTTTAGTAACCCGTATTGTCTCACATGATTAGAAACTATAGACCTCATGTAAAGTAAAAGGTTCCTCACTCACCTGGAAGAACCAAAGAAAAGTCATGCGTGCCTGGATGGTTTCACCAATAACTTTCAGGATCCGCAGGGTGTGAAGAGCTGCTGGAAGACAGCTGTCAGGGGGCTAAGCAGACAGACTTCCTCCTTTGCTCATCTGAACAGCAGAGAAAGGGGACACTCAGTTCATCGAAACAGGGCAGGAAGAAAACAGAGCCGGGGCCCCCATGAGTTGGTACCTGAATCATTCTACTTTCCTACACGTCTGAAACCTTCCATGGAAAAAGTTAGAAAGGCATAGGCTAAGCAACACTGTTTAACCATGCTGGTTCAGGTTCAGGGCCACATTGCTCCGTCCCACATGGTGGCTGCCTGAGCTCAGCTATAATTAACGCTCCAAGCTTCAAATCAAGGCTGATGGGAAAGTTGTTTAAAAAGATACTGATCGGGTTGACGTCCCTTTAGTCCCCATTCCTGTCCTCTGCGTCTTCAGATATAATTTAGGCTCCCTTTCCAATCTACCTTTTTATGATATTTTTGGAATTTTTTTTTGGCTGTGCTGGGTCTTCATCGCTGCACATGGGCTTTCTCTAGCTGTGGCAAGCGGGGGCTACTCTTTGCTGCGGCGCGAGGGCTTCTTGTCGTGGAGGCTTCTCTCGTTGCAGAGCACAGGCTCAAGGCACACAGGCTCTGGCAGTTCAGCGCGTGGGCTCAGTGGTTTGCAGGGCCGGGGCTCTGGAGAGCTGGCTCAGTAGTTGTGGCACACGGGCTTAGTTGCTCCGTGGTATGCGGGATCTTCCCAGACCAGGGATCGATTGGCAAGCAGCTCTTAACCACTGGACCACCAGGAAAGTCCCTAAAAAGCTGTGGGAAAATAAACATGACATACAGTTTGTCATTTTAACCTTTTTCAAGCCTGTGGCTTTAAATCCATTCACATTGTGTAGCCAACATCACTATTCATCTCCAGGACCGTTTCATTTTCCCAAACTGAAACCCTGTCCCCATTAAACACCAGCTCCTCTCCTTGCCCCTCCCACTGTCTGTGCCTATGACTTTGACTCCTCTAGGGACCTCACATGAGTGGGGTCAAACATAATGTTTGTCTTTCTGTGACTGGCTTATCTCACTTGGCATGATGTCCTCCAGGTCCATCCACGTTGTCGCATGGACATTTGGGCTGCTCCCGCCTTTTGGCTTCTGTGAATACTGCTGCTGTGACATGGCTGTACACCTTCCAATGTATTTTTAACACATCTGTCACCAATACTGCATTTTAAAAAATTTGACACTAACACACCAGACACAATCAATGTCTTATAGCCAACTTTTGTCATTCACATTATTTCTAAAGTGTGTGTACTGCTAGGTCATTTTGAGTAACATGTGGCATTCTTCGGGTCTTCTCTGGTGGCTCAGTTGGTAAAGAATCTGCCTGCAGTGCAGGAGACCTGGGTTCAATTCCAGGGTCGGGAAGATCCCCTTGGGAAGGATATGGCAACCCGCTCCAGGATTCTGGCCTGGGAAATCCCATGGACAGAGTAGCCTGGTGGGTTACAGCCCGTGGGGCCGTAAAGAGTGGAATATGACTGAGTGACTAACACTCTGACTTTTGATGGCATTCTTATAACATAAGGTAAGTATATCTTATCAAAATCTTAATATATCTCTTAAACTTTTATGCATTTATTCTCTCGATGGCTTTAGATGGTTTCTAACTTATTTCTGACCTGTTGAAGGTCATGCTGGCAGGGACACCTTTGTACAGCCTCTCTGTGCACAGATGCCTCTCCAGAGACAGAACTACTCATTTGTAGAATGGACACATTCCCATTTTATTTGATTTTCTGAATTTCCCTATAAAGTCGCTCTGTCAATTTATATGGTCAGATATTTGGAACCAAGAAGGGAGGAGTCTCCATTATGATGACACCATTATGGTGACTCCCCCTTATCTGAAATTTCAATTTTTGCTTTTAGTTACCACTGTCAATCTCAGTCCAAAAATATTACATTAAAAAATTCCAGAAATAAAAAACTCATTCATAAGTTTTAAGTTGTGCACAGTTCTGAATAGCATGATGAAATTTTGCACCATCCTGTTCCCTTCTGCCCAGAACGTGAATCATTCCTTTGCCCAGCACATCCATGCTGGCTACCTAGCAGTCTCCATTATCAGATCCACGGTATCACAATGTTTGTGTTCAAGTAACCCTTAGATCAGAGAAGGCGACGGCACCCCACTCCAGTCCTCTTGCCTGGAAAATCCCATGGACGGAGGAGCCTGGTAGGCTGCAGTCCATGGGGTCGAGAAGAGTTGGACACGACTGAGCGACTTCACTTTCACTTTTCACTTTCATGCATTGGAGAAGGAAATGGCAACCCACTCCAGTGTTCTTGCCTGGAGAATCCCAGGGACGGGGGAGCCTGGTGAGCTGCCGTCTATGGGGTCGCACAGAGTCAAACACGACTTAAACAACTTAGCAGCAGCAGCAGCAGCAGCAGCAGCTACCCTTATATAATACTTAACAATGTCCCCAAAGTGCAAGAGTACTGATACTCTGGCAAATTGGATATTCTCTTACTATGTCTAATTTATAAATTTAACATCTTCATAGTTATGTTTGTATAGGAAAAAGCATAGTATAGGTAGGGAATAGTACCATTCATGGTTTGAGGCATCCACTGGGGGTCTTGGCATATATCTTTCCCCACCCACTTAAAACTGGGACTACTGAGTCATTTGCTTCTCCTTCAAAATCACTTAATGGAAAATATGCTTAATTTGCTGATTTATATACCCCAAATTTGAAATCTGTGATCATTCAATGACTGGATTAAAATTCTACTTAACTAATATTTTGGGAAGAAAGTTCTCAATGAGAACATCATCACTTAAAATTTGGGAGGAAGGAACAGTGAAAAATCCTTTAGAAGATAAACTACTATTGAGCAAGAGATAAAATAAGCTTGTCTAAACTATGATAAATTTTCTTATTTATTACAGAAAATTCAGTGAGACTACAACAAAGAAATTTCTTATTTCTAGAGGCTTTAATAAATTTAATGTAATGAAATCTTTTAAAATAGTATCTGGAGTTAAACTCAATATCCTCTCCTCCATGATTATAAGTTAGTAAAGAATAACTCTAAAGTTAACAGATCAGCTAAGAGAAGACGCTGTATGTATGTATGCTCAGTCACCCAGTCATGTCTGACTCTTCGCAACCCCATGAACTGTAGCCCACCAGGCTCCTCTGTCCATGGGGTTTTACAGGCAAGAATACTGGAGTGGAGTGCCATTCCCTTCTCCAGGGAATCTTCCCAACCCAGGGATCGAACCTGAGTCTCTTGCATCTCCTGCATTGGTAGGAGGATTTTTTTACCACTAGCACCAGCTGGGAAGTCCCAGATATCAAGGAAAAATTTCCCCAAGGACATATAAAGTGTAGTTAGATAAATGGACCCCTGTACTTACCTATGATAATATCCCTATGCTGAGCCATGAAAAACACCACGTTTTATTTTATCCACAAATTTAAACTTAATCTGCCATTTTAGCATCTCCTTACATCCTGGGATATTTAAAAAAAGCTTAATATGTACCTGGCCTAAGTTTAAAAAAATATCTACGTGGTAGTGAATAGGCTTTCCCAGTAACTCAATCGGTAAAGAATCTGCCTGCAGTGCTGGAAACCCAGGTTTGATTCCATGGTCAGGAAGATCCCCTGGAGAAGGCAATGGCAACCCACTCCAGTATTCTTGCCTGGAAAATCTCATGGACAGAAAAGCCTGGTGGGCTACAGTCCAAGGGGTTCCAAAGAGTTGGACATGACTTAGCAACTAAACCAGTGAAAAGGAAGGTGAAATCATTCTAATATAGAGTAGCCAAAAACATTTTATGAGAATGCAATGTCAGTTTCATGGAAATACATTCTATACAGAAAATCAGATTACATTAATAGCATTTTTAATATTCAGGTTTCTCTCTGAACTTGTGAATTACCAAAACAGGATATGAAAAGTTTTAAGTCATAGAAATGAATGTAAGCCTAGGAATTCCTGGCTTTTTGAGATGGTTTTACTTATGTAAGCCTTTATTCAAGAAGAGTCACTCATCTAAGACAAGCTTCACTAAATACTAATGCTATCAAAGTTCAAAGACATTCTGTGGTGCATTTAGAGATAAACACCTATGTCCAGGTTCTGATTCAGTGAAAGTCAGAATTCAGGATGCCTCCTCTGCTTCCTCTTCCATTTAGATTTTCCAAATCTGAAAAATCAAGAGAGACTCAGCTGGATCTCTCTGTGTTGAGGCTGCCGGGTGTGCTTATATGGAAAGATGGCTTTAGCTCATCTCTTCACAGACCGGTAATCTTGCTGTTGCATCAAAAGTCTGACAGCACCTGTCATGTCACAGGGAAAGAGGGAGTCACCAAAGTAAAAGACGTCTTTTATCCTCAGAAAATGATAAAGAAGTAACATGTGGATGAAAACTTTTTTGTGTATAGATCTCAGTTTCCAAGGCCATATGAATCTGAGTTTTTTATCAGGTGCCAATCATGGAATATTCTCCAGTAAGTGATTTTAGACCCTGAGGCATCGCAAGGTGCGTGGACAGCTGCAAAGGGAGTGGGCAGTGCTGGCTGCTACCACCCAGCAGAGCAATCCCAGCCCCAGACTTCAGGCGGATTCCACGGAGGCACAGCCTCCATGAAGCATTGTTGCTGAAAGGGTTTGCTGCTGCTAAGTCACTTCAGTCGTGTCCGACTCTGTGCGACCCCTTAGACGGCAGCCCACCAGGCTCCGCCGTCCCTGGGATTCTCCAGGCAAGAACACTGGAGTAGGTTGCCATTTCCTTCTCCAATGCATGAAAGTGAAAAGTGAAAGTGAAGTCGCTCAGTTGTGTCCGACCCTCAGCGACCCCATGGACTACAGCCTACCAGGCTCCTCCATCCATGGGATTTTCCAGGCAAGAGTACTGGAGTGGGGTGCCATTGCCTTCTCCGGCTGAAAGGGTTTAACTTGATCCAATTAAGGGTTTAGCTAGAGCTTTAATTGTTTTACCTTCTTCCAGAAAATAAAGGAGGTTGATTATGGTAATTAGGTGATATATTCTCATTATTAAAGAGAAAAACCATTATAGAAACTACATCAGCCAACTTTGTTCTTTGAAAGAAATTCACCAGCTCCTGGAGACTCCAAATTAGCCCACAGTGGGTATGACAACACTGGATGCCAGTCACCCGAGACTCTCCCTACCAGCAGAGTCGCAGCATAAGACAGCATCTTTACTTCCCT
This sequence comes from Bos mutus, assembly GCF_027580195.1. Classification (NCBI taxonomy): domain Eukaryota; kingdom Metazoa; phylum Chordata; class Mammalia; order Artiodactyla; family Bovidae; genus Bos; species Bos mutus. The sequence goes on from NC_091638.1 coordinate 58,240,537, forward strand.
GGTGGCTCAGCTGGTAAGGAATCCGCCTGCAATGCAGGAGACCTGGGTTCGATCCCTGGGTTGGGAAGATTTCCTGGAGAAGGGACAGGCTACCCAGTCCAGTATTCTGGCCTGGAGAAGTCCATGGACTGTATAGTGCATGGGGTCACAACGAGTCGGACACGACTGAGCGACTTTCACTTACCCGTTAACACTGGCAAAAAAACGTAAGGGAAGCTAGTGGCTAGTCCACCTCCCCAGGTAGTGCAGCGGTGAAGAGCCCTCCTGCCAATGCAGAGACTCGGGTTCCATTCCATGGTCAGGAAGATCCCCTGGAGGAAGAAATGGCAACCCACTCCAGTATTGTTGCCTGGGAAATCCTATGAACAGAGGATTCTGGCGAGCTACATACAGTCCATGGGGCTGCAAAGAGACAGACACTGAAAGTGAAAGTGAAGTCACTCAGTTGTGTCTGACTCTTTGCAACCCCATGGACTATAGCCTACCAGGCTCCTCTCCTCCATCCATGGGATTTTCCAGGCAAGAGTGCTGGAGTGGATTGCCATTTCCTTCTCTAGGGGATCTTCCCGACCCAGGAATCAAACCCAGGTCTCCTGCATTGCAGGCAGACGCTTTACTGTCTGAGCCACCAGGGAAGCCAGACAGACACTACTTAGACTAAAACTAGAGTGTAAACTGTAAAAATGGATTTGGTTGACCTGATGATTGGAAAGGGCCAGCAAGACCTCAAAGGGAAACTAAAAGGAAGGCAGAGTTTGTGCAGGTAACCAAGGCTCTATACAGTCACCTGTGTTCACTGGGCAAGAGCTGGTCCTCAAGTTGTGTGTGACCAAGCCGGGAATTCTCCTAAATCTGCTATATTTAATATATGTTATCTTTTATTGAGATATAATTGACATATAACATTAGGTTGCACTTCCCTGGTGGCTCAGTGGTAAAGAATATGCCTGCAGTGAAGGAGCAGTGAAGTGTGTCTCCTGTCCAGGAGACACAGGTTCGATCCCTGGGTCAGGAAGATCCCCAGGAGGAGGGCATGGCAACCCACTCCTGTGTTGTTGCCTGAAGAATCCCATGGAGAGAGGAGTCTGGTGGGCTACAGTCCATGGGGTCGCAAAGAGCTGGACACGACTGAGTGACTGAGCACGCATACATGCAACATTATGTTCGTTTCAGGTGTACAACACAAGGACTTGAGATACTCATATACTGTGAAACAATCGCCACAGTAAGTTAACACCCATACCCATAATTGTTACACATTTTTTTCTCGTGATTTTAAGTTTTAAGATCTACTCTCAGCAACTGTCATCAAACACGTAATACAGTATTATTAACCACAGTCACCGCATGTTGGGGGCCAGAGTGAGGTACTCCGCCCGTGACAAAGGTCATGAGGAAGGAGGCTCAACATACGCAAAGGCGGGATCGAGCCTCAGGAGTCCCCCTGGAACTCCTCGAGCATCTACCCCCATAACCAGAGCCTGCCTACTTTACTACTTTGTGCTCTCACCTACATCTCTGACTTTACGGGGGGCTGTCCCCCACCACCTCTTTCGGAGAAGGAGTTAACCTAGAGCTCCAGTTAATAATAATTCCTGGGCATGATAAGAGTGTTTTAACCTACAAACTCCTCTGAAGGTTCTCTAGCCTGCCTGACAGGCTTGTCCGGCCACATGTGATTGCTCACAGCCTCCCAACCGTGAGAGGCACAAGATGCTTTAAACCTTCTAAAAACAGGTTCCTTAGAAAAGTTAGAAAACTATAAGTATAATGGGCTGATTAGAAACTGTATTGGTGAAGGGTTTTTCATTTGTTGAGCCAATGTTTGTTGCTAAGTCTCCACATCCCCTGCCCTTACACACATTAATGAATATATAGAAGAAATAAGTATTAACCTTTGATATTAATCACGTTAGACCTTAGGCTAAGTAAATTCTTTCCTTAACTAAAACCCACTACACCCTCACCCTATAGGAATGTAACTTTATTTGGGTGGCGTCTGTTTTAAGAATAATCACCCCTGGAGAAATAAGTGTCCTGGTTGACTGACTGTTGTCACAAGGAGAGGGTCATAAATTGTCAGCAGGCCCCCCTGGCCAGAAGATGATGTAACACCCCTAAGACCTCTGTATACATTTGTATGAAGCACCTGACTTTGATAAAAGTCAGGACTACTGACCCCAGCGTGACTTTTGCATAACATCTCAGTGTATAAAAGTAGACCATGGAAAATAAAGAATTGGGATCAGTTTCTCGAAATACTGGTCTCCCCATGTCGCTCTCTCTCTCACTCTGGCTGAGTCTCCATCTGGAGCGCGGAACCCGCCATGCTTACTAATTATGCCTGGGCTTCTAAGATCCGACCGGGGAGGCCTCAGTGTCTCCTCTCCTTCGGGAGAACGGAAGGACGCCTGCGGCCTACGTAAGTGGTGCAAACTTCTTGTCTTGAAGTTTTATTGGTCTCCCGCGTAAACCAAGCTACTCAGCCTCTTTTCTCCACTGAATTTTCTTACTGAGCTATCCTCATCCTATTACTCTTTATATCTTTGATAAAATATTTAAATAAATAGGTCGCCGACGCCGTCCCCGCTTCGAATACCCTGGATCAGCCAGGGCAGGACCCCGGCAACCGCACTCTACATCACACCTCATGCTCTGCTTCATAACTGGAAATTTGTGTCTTTTGATCCCCTTCACCCATTTTGCCCACCCACACCCTCGCCTTTAGCGAGCGCCAGTTTAGAAGGCTCAGTGGATCCCATACAGGACGAATACTTAACCAACAAACTGCTTAAAACTAAAGGCAAAGAAAATATTTTGAAGTCTCTCAGGAGAAAACGATGCATTTTGTGTACAGGAACCAATATTCAAATTACAGTGTCCTTTAAGAAGTGAATGCATGAACAAATTGTGTTATTTTACTTATAACTCCTGAGAGCTTCTTTAAGTCTATAACTTCAATATCTGTGCTATCTTGGGTTTGGCATCTACGTATTTATTGTGCCTTAGTATATTGGTCACATTTTCCTATTTCTTTATATGGTGAGTAATTGTGAACTGTATTTCGGACTTCTGAATATTGTACTATGTTTTCAGTCCTGTTACAATCCTCTGGGGAATGTTTATGCTTTTCTTTTAGAGGAAAACTGAAAGTTCTGCTTCATCTTCTTTTTGGTCTATTCCAGTCTCAGCTGTGTTGGTTCAGGTCTGTCCAGTGTGTGTATCCAGTTGTTCCGAGACTTGTGAGGGGCGTACACAGCATTCAGTTCAGTTCAGTTCAGTCACTCAGTTGTGTCCAACTCTTTGCAACCCCATGGACTGCAGCACGCCAGGCTTCCCTGTCCTTCACCATCTCCCAGAGCTTACTCAAACTCATATTGAGTTGGTGACGCCATCCAACCATCTCATCCTCTGTCGTCCCTTTCTTCTCCTGCCTTCAATCTTCCCCAGCATCAGCATCTTTTCTAATGAGTCAGTTTTTTGCATCAGGTGGCCAAAGTGTTGGAGCTTCAGCTTCCGCATCGGTCCTTCCAATGAATATTCAGGACTGATTTCCTGTAGGATGGACTGGTTGGATCTCCTTGCAGTCCAAGGGACTCTCAAGAGTCTTCTTCAACACCACAGTTCAAAAGCATCAATTCTTCGATGCTCAGCTTTCTTTATGGTCCAACTTTCACATCCATACATGACCCACTGGAAAAACCATAGCTTTGACGAGGTGGACCTTTGTCAGCAAAGTCATGTCTCTGCTTTTTAATACACTGTCTAGGTTTGTCATAGCTTTTCTTCAAAGACCAACTGTCTTTTAATTTCATGGCTGCAATCACCATCTGCAGTGATTTGGGAACCCCCCAAAATGAAGTCTCTCACTGTTTCCATTGTTTCCTCATCTATTTGCTATGAAGTGATGGGAGCTGATGCCATGATCTTCGTCTTTCGAATGTTGAGTTTTAAGCCAGATTTTTCACTCTCCTCTTTCATTTTTATCAAAAGTCTCTAGTTCATCTTCGCTTTTTGCCATAAGGGTGGTGTCATCTGCATATCTGAGGTTATTGGTATTTCTCATGTCAATCTTGATTCCAGCTTGTGCTTCATCCAGCCCAGCATTTTGCATGATGTACTCTGCATATAAGCTAAATAAAAAGGGTGACAATATACAGCCTTGATGTACTCCTTTCCCGATTTGGAATCAGTCTGTTGTTCCATGTCCAGTTCTAACTGTTGCTTTTGATTGGCATACAGATTTGTCAGGAGACAGGTAAGGTGGTCTGCTATTCCCATCTCTTGAAGAATACATAGAATTAGAAAGGCCTTCTCTGGTTGTCTCTCCTGTGGCATTCCCTCCAAGTCTCTGGCCCTCCCAGGCCCTTTGGCCTGTTTCCTCTGGGCAGAAGTATATTATTTCTGTTATCATTGTCGTGTCAATTCATGAGCTCTTTAGAAGTCCATGTGAGAAAAGAAGTGGAAAACTGACACCTAGGTAGGCTGCATCTCCAAGATATGACTTCTTCCACAAGCAGCTTGTATTTGTGTCCTTATCAGAGTTCTCAGGTAGTCTTGAAAAAATATTTTGTCCAAATATATCAGCCACAATTAACAAGAGGAATGGGTTCCACTGGTCTAGAACTGGACAGTATTTTTTAATTTCAATTTCTAAAAATTTCATGTCTAGAATTTTTATGAGTGCTTTTTATTTCTTTAACAGGTGTCATGTTTATTTTAGATTGGTGGTTATTCCGGTATCTACAACCACAATCAACCCCCAAATTTTCTTTGAGCCCCTTTGTTATGTTTTCTTTTTGTTTTCTCTTGGCCCTTTGTCCATCTCCAGATAGTAATTGTTCTATTTCATCTCACTTTAGAGTTTGAAACTGTGTTAAGAGCTCTGTCTCAGGAGACTGATTAGAAGTTCGTGTCTTCTTAAATAGTTGTAGAGTTACATTATCTACTAGGTACTTGTCAGCCACAAATATCAAGTAAATACATTTAGGAGAAAAAGCATAACTCCATATATTTAAATTATTCAAGACAGCAAATCCTCTATACCACCATTAATCATTCCGAAACTAGTGAATTGGCTCACTTAAGAGAAGCTATCTATCAGTGAATAATTAGACATCTACTGTCCTTCCCTTCATGAATTTTAAGAACTCGATCCTTTGTTTTTAGTGTGGATTAGCACAAAAGGACTGATGGTGGCATAGCCATTGCCCACCAGCATCTGGACAAAAAGAAGACCTGGGTTACTCTTCCTCAACATTCCTGAGAAGGAAGTGATCATGCAGTCCAGAAAGTACAAGACGACAAAGACTTACTCGTGAGCAACAGAATGGTCTCAGTGGCCCCTTCTTCTGGGGATGTTTCTGGAGAAAGCTTGGTGCTGTGAAGGTGCTGTGACTGCCTCTTATGCCTGTATAAGAGAGTCACCATGCATCCACTTGAGACTGCAATGAGCCCTATGAGAGAGACGTCCCAGAAGGTCGCTGGGGAGAAACGTATGTACCTGAGAACGTAACTCAAGGTCCAAAGTGAGCAGGATTCAGTGATAACCAGAAAACTGCCCGAGGTCACATTGGGAGTGGCAGTGGTTGAGACTAAATAGCGACTACTAACGGACATGTTAAAGACCCAGAGGAGGAGAAAGCAACGTAGGTTGGGATTTGACGGTTCAAGTTTGAATTTTGCCAAACAGGAGTTTCTGAGGTTGAGGGTGATAGCCTGGAAGACGCTCAGCAGGCAGGTGGTACAAATGGAGAGGCCCCTTGTCAACCTGTTTGAGTAGAAAACTGACTTACATTTTATGTCATCCCTAGCGTTCTGAGACCCAAAGATGTCTGTACCTATGAACCCCACGGCTACTAGCATGACTATGTGGATTAGGGCCAAGTGACTAATCGTCAGATCCAGTGGGCTCGGGTCTGTGCTCGAGAAGGAAGGTGTAGACGTGCAAGAGAAGAAGGATGGTGTCGGCTGAGATCCCAATACCAACCTCGCAGAAGAATGCATTTCTTACAGCAAAAGAACTGGAGGGTTTATCTTTATCCATCTCTATGGGGACATCTATTTATAGTAAACATCTGAAGAGAAAAACAAGAAAAATTCTCTTTACCACAAATATTACCTTCACCATTTTCAACCAACTCTATTACCATCATGAAAACACGTGGACTGATCCAAATGCATCCGTGTTTGGGTCCACGCATCCATGGGCTTGATACTCAAGTCTGCCTTCGCGCCTACCTGGATGCCGTTACGTTTCTCTCCCCCAGCCCACCCCTGCGCAGCCCATCCACGGTGGATAATGTACCCCACTACTGGGCTGGGCTCTGGCGGCACCGCTACAATTGTCATGCTTTATAGGCGTCAGTTGCTCATTTTTACCTTACTTTTTACTTTTCACAGTCAACAGTCACTATTATAACCACTGGCAAATCTTATTTCTCTATAGGAAAATTCCATAGTAGAAGCAGAAAAGTTGATCTCCTTTCTCCAAAATATTGATCCAGGCAGGTAACAAACATTAACACAATCAAAAGCACCCATTTACATTAGCTGGCATGGAGTGCCAGGAGAGACAAAGGGAATTATGACTCTAATCATCCAACTACACCCAGACTTCAGGGTTCACAGACAACTCTATTAGTGAGAAACATACTGCAAATATTCATTTATCTGTTTATTTTTACATGAACATGATAAAGAAAGATCCCGAGTGCCACAGCTAAGACCCAGCGCAGACAAATAAATAAACATTTTTTTAGAAAAGAAAGATATATGCCTATTTCTGTGCTTCATTAGCAAACATATTCTGGAAAATATGAATATTTCATTAAAACAAGCTAAAATAAATCCTACTGTGTGAGTCCTCGCACATCCATGCTTCATCACGCTAACTGCTTGAACTGCACACCACTGTTCAGGAGAGCAGTGACAGAGCGGAAACTTTTCCCGTCAGTAGGGTAATAATCCATGAGACCCTCCTCCAATAAGCCTCTCAGCAGTGACTGATGTTCAGAGGGTATCTGGCTCACTAATGTACCAAGCACAAAAAAATCTCATTTATACACCTGAGATGCCCTCAAAGGGGCTTGATCATAATGACCTAAGTCACAGGCACACACACACACACAATAACATAAACGAAAATTCGGAAACAGGTCATATTCTAAGAGGCTACACGGAGAAAGAGGAAATAAAAGCTATGTGGGAAAATTAGGAAACAAAAATGAAAGATAAAACAAGGAAAAGAAAACAACACACACATGGAGTGACACACGTCAGTGAGAAGTGTCAGCTTCATCTGGGAAAATCACCGCCAGGAGCTGCTGTGACTGATGGCGCAGACCAGGGCTCATAGCTGAGGCGCCTTTCAAACACCCGGTCAAGGAAGCAATCACTTTAGACATTGTATCACTGTGCGATTATGTGAATCACGGATAATCATGTGGTACACAGTGCCATCAAAACGGGCCACACACTGCTGAAGAATGTTAAGGTCATTTCACTCGAGCCAGGGGTCAGAGAAGTGACGAGTGTGCGTGGAAAGAGGACACCCTGCACCAGAGCCCAAGGTAAACGTGGGCGTGGTGACCTTGTGGTGACCTTGTGGACAGACGACAGGGTGAAGGAAAGGAGAGAGCATCTTGTTCGCTCTACACGAGCAGAGTAATGGCTTGGGATGGAGATGAGGCATAAACAGCGTGGTCTATGCTCAGCGATGTGCAGTGTGCCCTAGTCACACGAAAGAGCACGTCTTGGTACCGCTGTGTGACGCAGCGCCTTCACTCCCATCGTTGCTATCCTCTGTCATAAAGCAGGAATGAACAGAAAGCATCTGGGAGGAGAGAGTGACCATATGCCGTGTATGTGGGTTTGGACTGTGGGTGTGCTAGAAAACACGTTCCACCTTGTGGCACCTTTCAGCTGGAGAACCAGGAAGAGAGCGATGGAGAAAGAGCCTGAAAAGTCAGGGAAGCACAATCACCACGGTCCAGATGCCAGTGACGGGTACAGAGCATCTGAAAACATGAACCTCAGGAGAGCGAAAAACAGAAACCTGAGGTACAGTCGAGTGTAACAGCAGCAGTTTCCTAAACACACGGGTGAGAATTATCTACTGTTTTTACAGATTTCAAGGATTGAGAAGTATAGCTCGGGGTGGTTGCTTACCCATGGCTGTTTGGGTATTTACAGCATCGATATTTTTACATCTATTCTGTGAAAAGGCAAAACAAGAGTAATCATTATCCCAAACACAAAGGAAAACCCCACAGGTGCTTTATCACAAACCCAGAAAGCCCTAGATAAGAATGGGTCTGGTTTACTTGCTTCAGAGTTTTTACTTTATCATCCTCTTCTTTGTATTTCAGTAACAAAAAAAGATCAATTCCCATTTCTCTCATAATAAATTCACAAGACATAGTTTGGAAAAAAAATCTAAAACTCAAGCATAGAGGTCAGGGCAGATGAAAATGGTTTTTGTTCCAAATTTTCCTTCTGATGAAATGGGTTCTGGCATATCCGAAATGAAAGGGAACAGATATTTTTAAAATGAATAACCTATGAAGAAAAGAGAAGTAGACACAAAGTCTTTCTCCTCACCACATACTGTTGACTCTACTTAGGTCTTCAGTAGACAAGCAGAGGACATGCCTACCATCAGCACTATATTTTCTTTATTTTTCATGTAATCCCACCCTCATTTTCACTGTCCTTTGATTTGAAATTCCCTAAGTGCTAGAGCATAGTCCTATCTACATTAATTTGAAACTTATGAAGGTAAAACTGGGACAAGAAAGATCTTCATGAGAAAAAAGTGGTAAATATTTTGTAGGAATGTGAGGTTAAACTCTCTTTACAAAGTGATGTTTCAAACAAAGAATCTGGTTTTCTTCTAAATGCTTAGTTTTTTGTTTTCAACTTCCAACTGAAAGGAAATAAAAGAAAAAATAGAATAAAAGAGGCAGAGCTAGAGGTTGAGAGCTGAGGTAACGACAGGCATATTGAACATAATTAAAGCTGAGGTGTCGCCCACCTCAACTCAACTGTATGAGGAACCTGAATGACCTGGGCCTCCTCCTAACAGAGGCAGCCAAGAGCCTTCATTTTCTCTGAAGTACACAATATCAAATTATGCTTCAGTATCAAATGTAGTTTACACAAAATTATATAAACAACTATAAAACATGTGACAAAATGGGGCCCCATAACTTGTAATCAAAAGAAAACATAATCTCTGGAAGCAGACCCACCCATGTTCTAGGTATTAGAATTAGGAGACAGTGCTTTAAAACAAGTGGGGCTTCCCAGGTGACGCAGTGGTAAAAGATTTGTCTGCCAAGGCAGGAGATGTAAGAGATGTGGGTTCAATCCTTGGGTTGGGAAGAGTCCCTGGAGTAGGAAATGGCAACCCACTCCAGTATTCTTGCCTGAAAAATTCTGCGGACAGAGGAGCCTGGCAGGCTACAGTCCATGGGGTCGCAGAGTTGGAGACGACTAAGCAACTTGAGCGTGCACGCACGCACGCACACACACTCTTTAACACAACTACTATCAATACTTTGAAGGTTAGAGCAGATATAACAGATGAAAAGATTGTTTCTGTAGAGACATTAAAACCTAAAAGGAACTAAATAGAAATGTAAGAAATAAATATATAATGTCTACAATCTAGAATTTCAAATGGGAGGATTGGATACCACAGAGAAAAGCTTCAAGGAACTTCAGAACGATTAACAGATATCCAAACTCATTTAGGGAGGGAAAAGGCTTTTTTAATGAAATAAGCCTAAGTAGGGTAATAAGCACTCTCTAATATGTGTTATCAGGGTCTCTGAAAGAAAAGAAAATGAGAAGAAAACACTGGGAGAAAATAAAGGTCAAAGTCTTCCCAAATATGACATAGACCAAGATCTGAAAAAGTGCTGAGAAAAACGAAAGAAAACAAGACCTCAGGGACTTCCCTGCTGGTCCGGTGGGTAAGAGCCTGCCTTGCAATGCGGGGGACGTGGGTTTGATATCTGGCTGGGGAGCCAGGATGCCGCACGCTGTGGAAAAACGAAGCCCACATGGGAAAACTACTGACTCCGAGGCCACAACTAGAGAGCCCACAAGCATGCAGTGAAGACCCCGAACGCCGCGACTGAGACGCGACGCAGCCAAATAAATAAACAAATAATGAATATTAAAAAACAAGACCTCAGCACAGTACAGTGAAACTGCTCAAAAACAAAGAGAAAAGAGAAAAACCTTAAAAGTAGCCAAAACGAGAGACATTTTAAAATAGATGAAAAAAGACAAAAATCAGAGACATCAGCATATCAAAAATCGTGCAATCAGAAGACAATGAAAATGTTTTCCTACAGATTCCTATATCTAGTGAAAATCATATTTGAAGATGAGAACAATATTTTTTAGAAATATAAAAGTTGAGAGAGCTAATCACTAGCATAAACAAATAAATGATATATAAACACATACAACAGAAGGTTCTTGAGGATGTAATTAAGAAATAAATGATTGAAACATGGATCCACAGGAAGAAATAAAGAATAAAAATGACAAATATGTAAAAAATACAAAAAGCTATGCTTTTTTTTCTCTTAATTTTAAAAAAACCTAATGACTGTTTAAAGCAAAAGGAACAATACATTGTGGGATTGATAACACTTGTAGAACTAAAATACAGGACAAAGGATAGAGAAGGGGTATAGATGCAAAAATCCTTAACAAAATATTAGCAAGTCAAATCCACCAACACATAAAAAGATATAAACCGCAGGACTATGTGGATTCATTCCCACCTAGGGTGGGTCAACACTTGAAAATCAATGATCATAATCCATTATATCAACTGAGAAAAAGAAAACACATATATAATAATTATATCAATAGATGCAGAAAAAACATTTGACAAAATCCAACACCCAGTCTTGATGGAAAATAAAAAAAAGAACTCAACAAACTAATATGAGAAGGGGATTTCCTTTTCCTGATAAAGAGCAGCTACCAAACGTGTACCGTTAACATCATACTTAAAGGTAAGAGGTCTTCCCTCTAAGATCAGAAACAAGGTAAGGTAGTAATACTCTTTTATGCATCCAGTAGGATATATGAAATTATAGACCAAAACCAAAAATGTGGCAAGGATGTTAATCAGCGAGTCTCAGGCATCGCTGGTGGGAATGTAAAATGATACGATGAGTCTGGAAGATTGCGGCAGTTTCTTACTGAGTCAAACATAAACCTACCCTTTTGCTCAGCGATTCCACATATTAATATGCATTTATCCCAGAAAAAAATGCAAACACATCCACAAAAAAAAAAAAAAAGACTTGTACATTCACGGCAGCATTTCACAGTAGACAACAGTTGGAAACAATCCAAGTGTCCTTGAAGAAGTGAATTGTTATTTCACTTCAGCAGGATACTGCTCAACAATCCAAGTGACAGAACTACTTCCTCAGGCATTGTCATGCCAAACAAAAGAAGCCAGACTCTCCGAGTAAACACTGCCTGATGTCTCTGTTCTAGTGGAGTCAGAGGTGACCTAAGGGGAAAATGAAATGGTCATAGTGTTGCCTGTAGGATGTGGAGGGGCTGACTGTGCAGGCACCTGAGCAAGTCTTCTGGGAAAGTGGAGATACTCCATATTGCCTGCTTGGAGGTTTCACAAGTGCCTCCATTTGTCAAAATTGTATGGGTAAGGTTTGTACATTTAAACAATAAATTGAAACCTCTAAATGAACCGTAAGTGGTGATGAATGATGGGCTGGTGTGCAGTGGACGAAGATGCAAATGACAGAAAGACCATAACTGCCAAAGCTGTTAATAAGCGTTCATTGAATCATTCTGCAGGCTTTACATTTTAAATCATGTATGATAAACTGTTAAAATAACATCAACACTGGAACGCAAGAATAATAAAGAAAAAACCGAGAATGAGTTTTTTCATTTCTAGATCAGATCTTTGGAATTGTCTTGGTCAATGTCAAAAAGTGAGACAAGCTTTTTTTTTTTTTTTTTTTGCTCAAACTTTGGAAAAGAAGCAAAAAGTAGGCTTCTCATGATTTTAATTACTTCCTTACTGACGGTGCACAAGAAAAAGCCAAACGTAGCTGACTGATCTGTCTGCTAGGTGGTGTCTGGTTGACACGGCTGGGGGAGAGAACGTCACTGCTTTTGCGTGTGTGGTTACCACTCCCACTCCCTTTCATGGTTTCTCCTTGTTGTTCAGTATGTCTGATTAGCAACCACAGATAAAGCTTCCACATTTCTGAACAGAGACAGCAAGTGCAGATCTATGTGATGGACCTCACACGTCATGGTGTGGGTTAGCCCACAGCACTGGAAGATATGAGATGGTTTAGGGTCCTTTTTTATGAAGACTCAGTTGATCAAATATCAGTGGTGTGTATTTAGTCTAGGTAAAGTGAAAGTGAAGTCGTTCAGTCATGTCCAACTCTTTGCAACCCCATGGACTGTAGCCTGCCAGGCTCCTCCATCCGTGAGATTTTCCAGGCAAGAGTACTGGAGTGGGGTGCCATTTCCTTCTCCAGGGGATCTTCCCGACCCAGGGATTGAACCCGGGGCTCGCACACTGTAGGCAGACTCTACATTCTGTAGGTATATAGTAATTTTTTTCCTGAGCATTTTAATTTTCTTTTTTAACTGCTTTGAATGGGCAGAAACTGGTCTTTTTTTCTGGTTCCCTTTCTAATGAATTGGAAAAGAAAAGCTAAGAATCACTCAATATCCAACTGTGTGGGATTTTTGCTTTTACAAACTATGTCACTGAATTCCGAGGTACTTCTACTGCCAGAATCTACGGACAGCTCCACACTGGGCCATAACAATATAGTTCTCGCTTGTTGCCCTAGAAGAATCAGGAGCTGGGCTTCTCAGTGCCTTGGTCACAGAATGCAAAAGATTCCCAGATCTTTTCAGAATGTGTATTCCATCTTAGAAAGGGCCATTAACATATAGGGGATGAGTCTTTATATCACATTACGGGGCTACTTTAGGAAATTGTGGAAAATGAAAAGAAATTGGCTCCAAGGAGTTTCTGCTGTCTTCACCTATGGCCATAGGGATACTTTAATATCTTATTTAATCTGAAACTGGGCTTCCCTGGTGGCTCAGTTGGTAAAGAATTGCATGCAGTGCAGGAGACCCAAGTTTGATGCCTGGGTTGGGAAGATCCCCTGGAGAAGGAAACAGCTACCCAGTCTATATTCTTGGCTGGAGAATTCCATGGACAGAGGACCCTGGTGGACTACAGTCCATGGGGTCACAAGAATTGGACACAACTTAGCAACCGACTCAGTCTGAAACTGATAAGATAGGAATCATGGAATAGAAGGACAATAACACCCAGAAACCACGTGCTGTCCTGAGAACCAACCCCAGGAAGAGGGTGCCCATCACACGTTGTGGGGACAGCACACACACAGCCGCTGTGAACGCATGTGAGGCACCGGAAATCTTTCACCCCCGAGAGTGACATGACAGAGTGTGGAGTGAGATAACACTAATGTGATCTCAGGACGAAAATGAGAGCACTTGGTACTGTGACCTTTCGCCCCTCCACACAGCTATGGCAAGGGAATGGGTGGAAAAGTTTTGAGCTCAAATCTTCCCAGCTTGTTATTTTCCAAGAGAAAATAAAGTCAAGGGACAAGTAAAACATTCCACTGGGGACAGGATGGTTCTGTTGTCCCCAGCCAGATCTTGTCACATTTCTACAGACACTAAAATTACAGGCCTGCAGAGAGATGAGGTAATGACATCCTTGCCTTAAAACTGTGCGGGCCCTTCTCACGTGCACAGGTCACCCCACACGTCCATCTGGGTAAGTGCCTCTCTATTCCACACACTTAGAATAGTGCGTGGGTAGGGTCTAGACAGGGCACGGAAGGAGGAAATGGGGTCTACGGTGAGGCTTTTTGGTAGCCTCAGATTAGGCATCCAGCTAAGCCATCTACCATAGCTCAGAGGACTGCTTTGTCTACAAGGCAATATGAACATTCTAAATATGCTTATCATTTAATTTCATGACTCATAAAAATTATTTGATTCTCAAATGAGTAGTCAATTAATTTTAGGTACCCATTCAATTTCTCTGAATAAAATTACTTTCATTTATTAATTGTATCAGTTCTCAAGTTACATATGATTATATTATCTACTCATTTTAGACTGAAATTTTACTAATTCATATGTATACTCATCATGAAAGGGTAAATTTTAGCTCTGGTTTTTAATTAAATATACTCAATTTAGTTCTCTCCACAAAGCAACTAAAACTATTATATTTATTGTGTCTTCTGTAGTTGGTATAGTTTTAAAAATTTAGATTCCTTATGAGGAAATTAGGTTCTTTGTTCAAAAAACTGTTTCATAAAGAGACTTTAACTTTGCATAACTATAAAATATCTACAGTATTTTTTCATGAAAACCTTTTTTGTCTTGGTTTTAATACCACAAATTTTAATGGTGTCAGCACTTAAACCTACGTTTTAGCAGCTACAAAACCTCAAATCACAGAACAGTGAAAATGAGGCTGCAATTACATTAAAAATTAAGAAAAAAAGTGATGATGATGATAGAGATTTCCTATGCTTGTCTAAGGATATTATCTCCCAGAAATCTGTGAGGAGAAAGACTATTTGGGTCCATTTGTTTATCTTTAATCCATATATTATTTCATATTCATTAAAAGATTTCCATTGGTATGGATATACCAGAACAAATTTCATTAGGAAGAAAATTATAACCCTTATCTCTATGCTTGGGTTTTGCATTTTCTTTTTCCTTTCTTTGTGATTTTTCAGTTGAGGCATAATTGACACACATCATATCAGTAATTTCGGATGCACAACATAATGATTTGATAGTTGTATGTGTGGTAAAATGACCACCACAATCAGTCTCGTTAACATGCTTACTGTAAATGTTTACAGAATTTTTTTTTCCCGTGGTGAGAACTACATTTTACTTTTCAAACTATATCTTATCATGCATTTATAATAATAAACAGATAGATGTTAACCAATCTCCCTTCTTGTTACTAAAATACCAAGACTGTGATGATAAATGAAAGTGAAAGCAGTTTAGCAAGAAAGCCTTTCTGCTCTTATTTTGCCGTTGGTTGATTAGGGAAACCAACTCTCACACAGGACTCTGTATTCTCGAGGTTTGACAACTTAATATTTGTGACATGTAGAGCCTCTGGGGTTTTACTGTTCCTTTAATTGGAAAAAATAATTACTCTTCTCACTATAGATAAAACATATTTACACTATAAATACTGTGGTTCAAGTGAGCACCTGAGATTGGACTTCACAATCCTTTCACTTAGGAAAATCAATAGATAATTCTCGCCCATGTTTTCTGGGAAATAGCTGCCATCCATCAACTCACATACTCCCAATGTTTGTCTTCCTCATCCCTCTGGGGTTTACACACGTCACCAGTGCTCTGCACACCGCACTGACATCTGGCTGATGCTTGGGCTTTCCTGAGAGTGCTAGACAGTTCCCTGCAGTTCTCTTCGCAGTTTTCCAGCAACAGTTGTGCTTCAAGGTAGGTGGAGAATATACCCAATATACCCGCAGCCCCAAACCCACTAGAGTGGTACATGATCAACTGCATCTTATAAATGCCTCTGGACCATTTTAACTTGATTTATGGATGACAAATGTAACAGCAAAGATGAAGCTGACCTATAAGATAATGAGAAACCAATATACATGCTCTTTCACATCTCAGGCCAATTCCTAAGTGCTGACATTAAACATTATTTACACATTACCTCCACCCTAATAAGTGTGCATTGTTATATGATCCTGTTGCAGATGAAAAAGCGCACACGTCCTTTCTTCTCTTCTCCTGGTGTCTATGAAATATTCAAATCCTCCAGGATGTTTTCTAATAAAAACACTATGTTAGCACAGAAATGGCTACATATCTTCATAATGCAGTCAGTTCTCTGTATGTGTGGGTTTCATATCCACAGAGTCAACCAACCAGGGTGGAAAATATTTTTTGTAATTCCAGAAAATTCCAAAAACCAACACTTGAATTTGCCACATGCTGGCAACTAGTTACACAGCATTACATTGTTTTAAGTATTGTAAGTAACCTAGAGATAATTTGGGGCTTCCCTGGTAGCTCTGCTGGTAAAGAATTTGCCTGCCATGCAGGAGACTCCAGTTCAATTCCTGAGTCGGGAAGATCTTCAGGGGAAGCGATAGGCTACCCACTCCAGTATTCATGGGCTTCCCTGGAGGCTCAGCTGGTAAAGAATCTGTCTGCAACATGGGATATCTGGGTTTGATCCCGGCGTTGGGAAGATCCCCTGAAGAAAGGAATGACAACCCACTCCAGTATTCTTGCCTGGAGAATCCCACGGACAGTGGAGTCTAGTGGACTATCCACAGGGTCGAAAAGAGCTGGACATGACTGAGCAACTACGCAC
Organism: Bos mutus; assembly: GCF_027580195.1. Classification (NCBI taxonomy): domain Eukaryota; kingdom Metazoa; phylum Chordata; class Mammalia; order Artiodactyla; family Bovidae; genus Bos; species Bos mutus. The sequence goes on from NC_091638.1 coordinate 58,257,014, forward strand.
AGCACAGCATGTTCAGAGCAACTAAGCAATAGAACTTCTTGCTAAGTACCTGTGAAAATATCATAGCCCTATACTCTTGATTTACAGATAACAGATCTGTGAAAATGTCTAAAGCCATTTTATGATGCTAGGTACCTCATATTTATAAGGCTTGACTTAAAGTAAATACGTGCATCGCACAGATAAGATATCCCAATAGGCTATCACCAAACTCTTGAGTATGAACTGTGTGCTCAGTCCTCCTGACTAGCGAGATAGCAGTGCTTGCTTGAAGGACACCTGCCGGCTTGAAGTCCTGTACTGAAGCCCTATGAAAGAAACCTCCTTCAGGGTGGGGTGAACACCAGTTTTCTAATTAAAACCTGCAAAGAAAACAATCCATAATCTATTTAAACTGCTGTTATATTTACCACCCTGGTACCACACGTCAAGGGGCGGAGAGAAAAGAAATCTGTTCCTGCTAATGACTGACAACTCAGAGTCGTAAAGTAGTGTTTTCAGGTTAGATAATGAAATATATGTAGGATGTGAAGTTACCTTGGAGGATTCCAAGAAAAGAGCAACACTCCATCAGGGCACGATGTACAGAGATTTTTTAAATGGTCCCCAGTTTTGGTAGTGATTCCCCTCTCACCTGAGGCAGGAGCAGGGCTAAGGAATTATTAAGAGAACTGCACCAACTCTCCCAAGTCACATGTATGAGGAACTAGATAATACTAAATTCTATAATTCTATAGAGACTTATATGCATCATACACTCTTCTGTTATATTATGCACGCTTAATCTGTTTATTCTCATAATATCTTTAGCATAGAGGTAATGTGTTTACCGTGTTCTACACAAGAGATAAACAGTTGAGGCTCAGACGTAAAGTGGCTGCTGGAGCCACACTTGCACTCGGTGTCCACTCACACATTTAATCTCAAGCTGCCTCTCAGGGACTGTGCCTGTCAACATTTAGTCTTTGTATATTTGGTCTGACAATCAATAAGCTAGAGGAAAGAGAGAACCGAGATAAACCAACTCTGTGCATGGCCATCTAGTTGACACCCTTTGTTTAAGAGGACCTGCGGTCCACCCGTAGGCATTTCTCCTCATTCTAATTCAACAAAAGCAATAGAGCTCTTTTTACACACGTAGCCTTACATCACGTTTCCGCAGATGAAAGGCAAACTATTTCTCACTATAGAGGAAGTCTCAGGTACTATGCAAGTCCAGCAATGACATACACAAGCCAGTGAAGACTGGGAAGTAGTCAGGCTAGAGGAATACTGGGGATGGTGTTGGGGCAGGGGATAGGTAAAGCAGTCTTGTGCACTGAATAGTGGTGAAGCGTAAACTGGGGTCAGCCCACCTGCTCCTTTTTAGTATCCACTCATTTATGGAGCTGCACCTGGTCTTAGTTGTGGCATGTGGGGTCTAGTTCCCCGACCAGGGATAGAACCCGGGCCCCCTGCCTTGGGAGCTCAGAGTCTTAGCCAATGGACCACCAGGGGAGTCCAACCCACCTATTCAGATGGTGGCAATAGTGCCAGCTGAGGTTGTTGATATTGGTCATATTATAAAGAGTTAAAGATAAAGAGTTTTCCTTGAGTTTCTCCACAGGTACTCACTACATGCTTATTTTCCTCCACAAAGATGAATAAAAATAGACTTTCCAGTTTCATTGACATAAGAAATGCCTTTTTCTCCGAAGTTGCCATTGGGATCTTGGCCAACACCATCCTTCTTCTCTTCCATGCCCACAACTTCCTTCTTGAGCACAGACCCAAGTCCACTGACCTGACCATTGGTCACTTGGCCCTAATCCACATAGTCATGCTACTAACCGTGGCATTTATGGCTACAGACACCTTTGGGTCTCAGAAAACCTGGGATGACATCCAATGTAAGTTGGTTGTCCACCTGTACAGTTGGATGAGGGGCCTCTCCATTTGCGCCACCTGCCTGCTGAGTGTCCTCCGGGCCATCACCCTCAGCCCCAGAAACTCCTGTCTGGCAAAGTTCAAACCTCACTCATCCCATCACAACCTGTACTGCACTCTCTTCCTGTGGGTCTTCAACATGTTCATCAGCGGTTACTTCTTAGTGTCCACTGTCGCCACCCCCAGTGTGACCTCAGCCCATCTTCTACGTGTCACTGAATCCTGCTCACTTTGCCCCGTGATTCACTTCCTTAGGTACGTACACTTTGTACTGAGGACCTTCCAAGACGTCTGCTTGTTGGGGCTCATGGCCCTCTCAAGTGGATACATGGTGACTCTCTTGTACAGGCATAGAGGCAGACCCAGCATCTTCACAGCACCAAGCTTTCTCCAAAAGCACCCCCAGAAGAAAGGGCCACCCAGACCATTCTGTTGCTCATGAGTTTCTTTGTGGTCATGTACTTTTTGGACATAACTGTCTCTTGGTTCTCAAGAAAGTTGTGGGATATTGACTCTGTGCATATGTGTGTCCAGATGCTCGTGGGAAACGGCTATGCCAGCATCAGTCCTTTGGTGCTAATCAGTGCTGAAAAACGAATAATCAAGGTCTTAAAATACATATGGGTGAAATGGCATTAAATATGTAATTATTCTGCAACGGAAGTGAGAGTTGCTAAGTCATGTCCGACTTGTTACAACCCCATGGACTGTAGCCCACCAGGCTCCTCTGTCCATGTGATTCTCCAGACAAGAATACTAGAGTGGTACCCATTTCCTTCACCAGAGGATCTTCCTAACCAAGGGATCGAACATGGATCTACTGCATTGAAGGCAGATTCTTTACCACTGGTGCCACCTGGGAAGCCCATTCTGCAATGAATGAGCCGTTTAAAAGATGATGTAAGGTACTGACTTCAAAATTATTAATCACAGTGTACAGCCTGTGCTCTCTGGGTTAACTGAAATATGTGGCTTAGGCTTTGTCTGTTAAGTCTCTTCACCTTGATACATGTAGCTCACAAACACATGGAAGGTCATTTAACAGCATATCTGTTTGAGATAATTCATGAGTTTCACTCGAATCCCAGTCTTAAGATCTAAACCTCTTACCCAGTAACAAACTGTAAAGGGATAGAAAGGATATCAATGACTGTCTGGGAATGCATGAGGGGAAAAAAGAAAAGCAGAGTAAGATTTACAAATGGCGTGAAGAAAATTTGGGGGATTGTGACAGTTGTTTTACATGTTTAATACACATTGAAAAGAATCCATTCAGTTCAGTTTATTTCAGTCGCTCAGTCGTGTCCAACTCTTTGCGACCCCATGAATCGCAGCACGCCAGGCCGCCCTGTCCATCACCAACTCCCGGAGTTCACGCAAACTCACGTGCATCGAGTCGGTGATGCCATCCAGCCGTCTCATCCTCTGTCGTCCCCTTCTCCTCCTGCCCCCAATCCCTCCCAGCATCAGGGTCTTTTCCAATGAGTCAACTCTTTGTATGAGGTGGCCAAAGTATTGGAGTTTCAGCCTCGGCATCAGTCCTTCCAATGAACACCCAGGATTGGTCTCCTTTAGGATGGACTGGTTGGATCTCCTTGCTGTCCAAGGGACTCTCAAGAGTCTTCTCCAACACCACAGTTCAAAAACATCAATTCTTCGGCGCTCAGCTTTCTTCACAGTCCAATTCTCACATCCATAGAATCCATTGGCATGCTTCAAATTCATACAGTTTACTATATATCAGATAAATCAAACAAGGTGTTAAACAACAAAGTTAAAGAAGACCAAAGACAGCACAAGGAAAGAAGTCATAAAGATCAGGCAGAAATAGAGACAGAAAAAAAAAGGAGAGAAAAGTTCAATGAAACCAAAAGCTCTTTTTTAAAAGATAAACAAAATTGGTAAGCTTTTCAGTTCAGTTCAGTCACTCAGTCATGTCTGACTCTTTGTGACCCCATGGACTGCAGCACACCAAGCCTCCCTGTTCATCACCAACTCCCAGAGCTCGTTCAAACTCAAGTCCATTGAGTCAGTGATGCCATCCAACCCTCTCATCCTCTATCATCCCCTTCTCCTCCTGCCTTCAATCTTTCCCAGCACTGGGGTCTTTTCTAATGAATCAGTTCTTCATATCAGGTCACCAAATATTGTAGAGTCAGCTTCAGCATCAGTCCTTCCAATGAATATTCAGGACTGATTTCCTTTAGGATGGACTGGTTGGATCTCCTTGCTGTCCAAGGGATTCTCAAGAGTCTTCTCCAACACCACAGCATCAATTCTTTGGTGCTCAACTTTCTTTTTAGTCAAACTCTCACATCCATATATGACTACTGGAAAAACCATAGCTTTGACTAGATGAATCTTTGTTGGCAAAGTAATGTCTCTGCTTTTCAATATGCTGTTTAGGTTGGTCATAGTTCTTCTTACAAGGAGCAAGCATCTTTAAATTTCATGGTCGCAGTCACCACCTGCAGTGATTTTGAAGCCCCCAAAAATAAAGTCTGTCACTGTTTCCATTGTCTCTCCATCTATTTGCCATGGAGTAATAGGACCAGATGCCCTGATCTTCGTTTTTTTAATGTTGAGCTTTAAGGCAGCTTTTTCACTCTCTTCTTTCATTTTCATCAAGAAGCTCTTTAGTTCCTCTTCACTTTCTGCCAGAAAGGTGGTGTCATCTGTGTATCTGAGGTTATTGGTATTTCTCCCGGCAACCTTGATTCCAGCTTGTGCTTCATTCAGCCCAGCATTTCACATGATGTGCTCTGCATATAAGTTAAATAAGCAGGGTGACAGTATACAGCCTTGATGTTTTCCTTTCCCGATTTGGAGCCAGTCTGTTGTTCCATGTCCAGTTCTAACTGTTGCTTCTTGACCTACATACAGATTTCTCAGGAGCCAGGTAAGGTGGTCTGGTATTACCATCTCTTTAAGAATTTTCCACAGTTTGTTGTGATCTACACAGACAAATGCTTTGGCCTAATCAATAAAGCAGAAGCAGATGTCTTTCTGGAACTCTCTTGCTTTTTCGATGATCCAACAGATGTTGGCAATTTGATCTCTGGTTCCTCTGCCTTTTCTAAAACCAGCTTGAACATCTGGAAGTTCATGGTTCACATTCTACTGGCTTGGAAAATTTTGAGCATTACTTTACTAGTATGTGAGATGAATGTAATTGTGCAGTAGTCTGAACATTCTTTGGCATTGCTGTTCTTTGGGATTGGTAAGTTTTTAGACACCTTCATTTAAAAAAAAGAGGGAGGACACAAATAAATGGAATAATACATGATAAAGGAAAAGTTATAACTAATATCACAGAAACACGAAGAGTCATAAGAGAACTCTATAAATAGTCATATGACAATAAGTTGGACAACCAAAAAGAAATAGATTCCTAGAAACAGATAATCTTCCAACACTGAATCAGGACAAATAGACAATCTGAAAAGGCTGATTGATATTATATAGTAATTATAGTAATCAAAAAACTAACAATGTCTGAGACCAGGATGCTTCACAGGGAACTTCCACTGAACTTTTAATGAGCTACTACCTATTCTTTTCAAATGATTCGAAAGTATGTGGGAGGAGGGAACACTCCCAAATTCATTCTACGAGGCCACGATTATTACCTTGTTACCAAAAGCAGACAAAGGGATTTAAAAAAAAAAAGAAAATTATAGACCAATATTTCTGGTAAATATAGATGTAAAAATTCTCAACAAAATATTAGCAAACCAAATTCAACATTACATTAAAAAAAAAGTCACACACCATGATCAAGTAGGATTTTTTTCCCCAGGGATGTAAGGATGGTTCGATATTCCAGAAATCAATCAATGTAGGACACCATATTAACAAAAGGACAGGAAAAACAAATCACACAATCATCTCAATAGATGCAGAAAAATCAGTAGACAAAATTCAACATCCATTCATAATAAACTCTATCAAACTGGATATAGAGGGAACAAACGTCAATAGAATAAAAATTATGACAAACCCATAGTTAACAGCATACTCAATGGTGAAAAGCTGAAATCTTTTTCTCTAAAACTAGAAACAAGACAAGGATGCCCACACCTGCCACTTGTATTTAACATAGTGTTAGAAGTCCTAGCCACAGCAATCAGACAAGAAATAAAAAGCACTCAGATTAGAAGGGAAGAAGAAAAAAGCCACTATTTTCTGATGACATGATACTATCTAGAGAACACACTAGAGTTTCCATCAAAAAACTATTACAACTAATGAAAGAATTGGTAAAGTTGCAGGATACAAATTAACATACAGAAATCTGTTATTTTTCTATACACAATAATGAACTATAGGAAGAGAAAGCAAGAAAACAATGCTGTTTAAAATTACATCAAAAAGAAAAAAATACCTAGGAATAAACTTAACTAAGGAGGTGAAACACATATACTTTGGCAACTGTAAAACACTGATGAAGGAAACTGAAGATGATACAAAGAAGTGGAGAGATATTCTGTCTTAACAAATTGGAAGGAATAATATTGTTAAAATGTCCATACTACCCAAAAGAATCTACAGATTTAATACCATTCTTATCAAAATACTCATGATATTTTTTGAAGAATTAAAACAAGTAAGCCTTTAGGATTTTAATGTATACTGAACCACAAAAGACCCTACATAGCCAAAGCAAACTTGGGGAAAATAAGAAAGCTGGAGATATCATGCCCCCTGACTTCAGACTATACTACAAAGCTGTAGTAATCAAAACTGCCTGGTACAGGTAGAAAAACAGACATACAGATCGTAGAGAGCTCAGAAATAAACCCATACACCTATAGTCAATTAGCCTAGGACAAGGAGGCAAGAATACTCAATGGGGAAAAGACAGTCTCTTCAATAAATGGTGCTGGGGAAACTGGACAGCTACATGTAAAAGAATGAAACTGGGACATTTTCTCACAACATATACAAAAGTAAACTCAAAATGGATTATAGACTTAAATATAAAACCTGAAATCGCAAAACTTCTAGAAGAAAACACAAGCAGTATACTCTTTGATATTGGCCTTAGCAGAAAAAAAAAATTATATTTCTCCTCAGTTAAGGGAAACTAAAGCAAAAGTAAACAAAGAGGACTACAAACTAAAAATACCCTGTGCAAAAAGACCGTTTATTGAATAGGATGAAATATTTGCCAGTGCCATATCAGATAAGAGGTTAATACCCAAAATATACAAAGAACTCATACAACTCAACATCAAAAAATAAACAACCCAGTTAAAAAGTGGGCAGAGGAACTGAATAGACATTTCCCCAAAGAAGACATACAGATGGCCAACAGGCACAATGAAAGATGCTCAACATCCTCATTGTCAGACAAAAGCAGATCAAAACCATAAGATATCATCTCACACCTGGCTATTGTGAAAAACACAAAAAACAAGTGTTGGTGACGATGTGTAGAAAAGGGAACCCTCATGGTGGGAACGTAAACTGCTGTAGCCACTGCGGAAAACAGTATGCAGGTTCCTCAAAAAACTAAAAAGACAACTGCCATAGGACCCAGCAATTCTACTCTGAGACATTTATCCAAAGAAGACACAAAGACTAATTAGAAAAGACATATGCACTTTATGTTCAGTGCAGTTATTTTTATGATAACCAAGATATGGAAGTAACCTAAGTGTCCATGTGGTTTATATATACACAATAGCGGAAATCTTGCCATTTACAAGGCATGGTTGTACCAAGAGGGTATAGGTGAAATAAATCAGACAGAGAAAATCAAATACTGTATGATTTTAGTTATACGTGGAACCTAAAAAACAAAACAGATGAACAAACCTAACAAAACAGAAGCAGAGTCATAGACACAGGGAACAAACAGGTGCTTGCCAGAGGGGAAGAGGTGGGGGAAAAGAGAGGTACAAGGTAGTGAGGGAAATAAGAGGTACAAGCTTGCAGTTACAAAATAAATGAGTCATAGGGATGAAATGCACAGTGTAGGGATTATAGTCAATAATTACGTGACATCTTGGAATGTTGACAGATGGTAACGAGATTTCTGTGGTGATCCTTTTGAAACGTATGGGAATATCAAGTCCTTGTGCTGCGCGTCTGGAACTAACACAGTGCTGCGGGCCAACTGCACTTCAGGACTGAACAAGCAGACTCATGGACAGGAGAGGAGCTCTGTGGTGCCCAGAGGAGAGTGGGGGGAGAGGAAGTGTGAACGGGGTGATGGTGCTTAAAAGGTACAACATTTCAATTATAAGACAGGGAAGTACCTGAGATGCAGCTTCTGCATGTTACATAGGAAAGTTGTTAAGAGAGTAAGAAGAGTTCCCATCACAAGGGAAACGTTTTTTCCATTTCTTTAACTTTGTACTGTATGAAATGACGGATGTTCACTAAATTTACTGTGGTCATCATTTCATGATGTATATAACTGAAATCATTTGCTGTACACCTTAAATTTTTACAGTGCTGTGTGTTGATTATATTTCAATAAAACCGAAAGAAAAGAAAAGATATTGGAAGACTTCCAAAATGTAAAGAGTAAACATAATAAATAACTTACTATATTTTAAAAAATAAATAGATGATCGTCATAAAACTACCCAAATGTGATTACAAACGTGGATTTCAGCAAACTTCAAACAGGAAAAATTAAAAGAAAACCATCCCTGGGCAGATCATGATTAAACTAAAGATAAAAATCATAGATACATATTGGGAAACAATGATTCATATGACCATAGATTTCTCCTCAGCAATAACAGACATCAAAAGACAGTGGAAGATATTTTTAAGAGCCAGAAGGGAAAAAAAGAAGACCAAAAACCCTGTTTTATACCCAGAAACAATATATTTCAGGAAAAACAGTAAAATGAATTAATTCTCAAAGTACAACTGAGAGGATTTGCCAACCAATTGGCTCCTGGAGGAAGGCTGAACAACTTCATGCCTAAGGGAAACACGGTACCTCAGAAATTAAAGGAGAGCCCAGAAATGGTAAACAGCTGGGTGCCTAGGAAAGATTATTTTTATCTCTTCTCAGATTTTCATTCAAATACACAGAACAGTTTAAAGCAAAATGTGTAACATGGACTAGTGGGAGTTTCATTATATGTAATAAATGTAACAGCGATGGTGCTGTGATAAACCTATAGGGTACTGAGGGTCTGAGAAATTACACGAAGTGCAACTATGTTAATTCTAAACTGACTGGAAATATTAAAAATGCATATTGTAATGCCCTGGGCTACAGCAAATAAAAATGTTCAAAGACATATTGCCAAAATGTCATTTGTTAACAGAATATTAATATTATTCAAATAGGGACTTCCCTGGCGATCCAGTGGTTAGCACTCTGTGCTTTCCATGCGGGGGGCAGAGGTTTGGTTCCTGGTCAGGGAACTAAGATGCCACATGCACACAGTGCACCCAAAAAAATAAAAATTAAAGGCATATATTATTCAAATAATTCAAAAGAAAGCAAAGGCGAGAGAAAAATAAACAGAGGAGAAAAATAGAAAAAACATAAAACATGATAGATCCCAAAATGTTAAAATCATCTAAAGCATCCAAATAAATGCAAAGATGGAGAATGATTTTTGGAAGTCCATATTAGCTGTATCCTAAGATAGGAACACTTTAATACAGAGTGAGACATACACCACATAGAGAGTGAGCAGGAGGAGTTTCTCTTTAATGTCAGGTAAAATAAACATAGGGTCAATGCATTTACTTTTTAAAAACTGGGATAAAATACACAAAACAAAAAATGTAACATGTTCACCATGTTTAAATGTATAGTATAGTATAGAGGCTGTGCAAGCATACACACCACCCATTGAAAGAACTCTCTGCACTTTGAATAACTGAAGCTCTGTCCCCATTACACACAACTTCCCAGCCACTTCCCCAACTCCTGGCACCCACCATCCTATCAGTGCTTCCTGTCTCTATGACACTCACTATTCTAGGTCCTCATGTAAGTGGAATCACTCAGTATTTGTTCTTATGTCACTCAGCACAATGTCCTCAAGGCTCATTCTCACTGCAGCAGGAATCACAATTTCCTTCCGACTCTCAGAGGCCCCTCCTCCTGTTTGCTCTTTGTCAAAACAACACGGTTTCTGAGAAAAGAAACGGGAAACTCACCCTCATGCAGTGTTCATCTCCAAAATGCTCCTTCCATAACTGGCCCACTTTTGTTTACTTTTCAGAGATCTTCAGAGTTGTCTTTTATACTTTGTCCAAAGATTTTATGTGCAATCAGCAAGAGCAATGGGTCTCACTATAGCACAATTGAAACATTTCCACTGCATTTTCACTTCAGTTTACTTTTTCATTTAATTTCTAGAATTATGAGATTATGAATTTCCTTCATGTTAGTTTTGACTTCAGATTAACAAACATATGCGATAAAGAATATATATTCTCTAGTTGTTAGTCCTCCAGAGCAAGAAAGAAGCAAATAACAATTCAATCATAAAACATTCTCCAGAAGAAGATGAGCTATATATGAGCAAAAAACCCCTAAATTTTCCATACACTGAAAAATCAAGTATCTGTTGAAATTAAAGAGGAAAGAACTATGTATCTCTAAAAATACAGATCCTGTAACGATCAAGTATGTAACATAAGCATAAAAACATTAAAGAAGCAAGTATGGGAATTTAAACATGAGCAGAGGTCTAAAGACTTTAAAAATACATAAAAAAAATAAGGTTCCTATTTCTTCTCTCTCATGGATTTTTTTTTCACCCATGAATTGGCCTGGCAGTAGTAATAGGAACTGTAGCCATCTGGATGGAGGATCCAGAAGAGATGCCTTTGAGGGCCAGAGAGTGTGGGAGGGAATTCCAGAGGGGAAAACCTACAGAGGGGTCCTAATTCCACGTGTGCGCCTGCAGGTGTCTCAGCCTAACCCCGAACACACCCAGCTTACACCCACAAGAAGAGCTCGTGGGTCCAACACACGGAAGCGGATCTAGACACACAGGCTGAACCACACCAGGCTAACGGCCTTCCACAGCAAAAGATCTCAAAAGGGAGAGAACAGGGCTGAAACATAATACAACATTCAAAATGTCCAAATACAATTTAAAGTTATTCACTATACAAAGAATCAGGATAATGTGACCAATTTTAAGGGATAAACAGGATCAATGGATGCCAAACCTTCACCACACAGATGCTGAAAATATTAGACATTTGTTACATCAGAAGATCAGACTTCAAAATTGGATTTAATGAAAAGCACAAAATTACAGAAAGAAGTCCAATTCATATTTCAGCATTATTTCAGATTTTTGGTAGAATGAGAAAGACTTCATTTTGTTTAGGGTTCAAATTCAATGCTCTTTCTCTCTATACGTAAGGAAATATTACTGAATTGCCATGTAGATGAGCGGCTCTACAACTCACTTATGACCCACATCTCAACATCTCTGATTCATGTTGGATCTTACAAACATTGAACTGACACAGCTTGATTGGGAAATTTTTTTAAAAAAGTCTTAATGATACATATGGAGAATTCTGGAAATGGCACCCCACTCCAGTACTCTTGCCTGGAGAATCCCATAGGTGGAGGAGCCCGGTAGGCTGCAGTCCATGGGGTCTGTTAAGAGTCCAACATGGCTGAGCGACTTCACTTTCACTTTTCACTTTCACGCATTGGAGAAGGAAATGGCACCCCACTCCAGTACTCTTGCCTAGAGAATCCCAAGGATGGGGGAGCCTGGTGGGCTGCCATCTATGGGATCGCACAGAGTTGGACACGACTGAAGCGACTTAGCAGCAGCAGCAGCAGTGATACATAAAATAATGTTACTTCTTAAAATATGTAACAATTCTAGTTTGATATGTGGTACATGACCCTCATAAAAATACATATTTTTTAATTTGTTGTTTAAAAGTGAAGTAAGATACTGAAAGTTATAACTTCCAGTTATAACTGAAAAATATAACTGAAGTTATATCCTAGTATATTCCTATTCCATTCAAATATATGGAATTTTTACACTGTTACCCGAATTATTTAACATGGAAAAAATTATAAACTTTATCCTGAAGGCTTATGGTCTTATAAGTTTTTATCTTTAGTTTGGTATCAAACAATACCAACTTTTGAATATGTTTATATGAGTTTCACATTTTCCAAATTAATAAAATAATTAGGTTTGTACACAACAGAAATTTAGTGATGAACAAAGAGGTTTCATTTCCAGATGATTTTCCCAGACTGGTTTTTCCACTTAAATGTATCTCACCTATTTTGTACTCACATGCATGAGTTCTTGCATGATAAGGAACTTAGGGGCTTGCACACATTCTGATGAATTTCGTACATTAGTAAGGGTAGTGTGGCTTCCCAGGTGGCTCAAGTGGTAAAAAAAAATTCAGCCATTATGGAAAACAGTAAGGAGGTCCCTCAAAAAATTAAAAACAGAACTACCATATGATCCAGCAATTCCACTTCTGGGTATTCACTCAAAGAAAACAAAAAACAGTAATTTTAAAAGATATCTGTACGTCCATGTCCACTGCAGCATTATTTACAATAGCCAAGATATGGGGAAAAAACCTGTATCCATCTATGGATGAATAGATTTTTAAAATGTGATATATATATGAAATATATACAATGAAATATTATCCAGTCATAATAAGGAATGAAATCTAGTCTTTGTGCCATAGATGGACATTGATGGCGTTATGCTAAGTAAAATAAGTCAGAGAAGGATTGTACAAATGCTGTGTAGTTTCACTTATATGTGGAACCAAAAAAGAAAAATGAAAGAAACAAAAAAAACCCCAACACCTCAGCTCTCTACAGAGAACAGACGTGATTACTAGAAGTGAGGGTTGGGGGACAAAGTGGGTGTAGGGGGTCAAAGGGCATAAACTTCCAGTTATAAAACAAATAAGTCCTGGGGATATAATGTAGAGCATGGTGACTATAGTTAATAATGCTATATTGCAATTTGACTGCTGTTAAGACAGTAAGTCTTTTTTTTCTTTTTGTTTTTTTTTCAGTTTTATTTATTTTACTTTACAATATTGTATTGGTTTTTGCCATACATTGACATAAATCCGCCATGGGTGTACATGTGTTCCCCATCCTGAACTCCCCCTCCCACCTGCCTCCCCATCCCATCCCTCTGGGTCATCCCAGTGCACAAGCCCCGAGCACCCTATATCATGCATCGAACCTGGACTGGAGACTCATTTCACATATGATAATATACATGTTTCAGTGCCATTCTCCCAAATCATCCCACCCTCAGCCTTTCCCACAGAGTCCAAAAGACTGTTCTATACATCTGTGTCTCTTTTGCTCTCTTGCATACAGGGTTATCGTTACCATCTTTCTAAATTCCATATACACGCATTCAGTTCAGTTCAGTCACTCAGTCGTGTTCGACTCTTTGCGACCCCATGAATCGCAGCACGCCAGGCCTCCCTGTCCATCACCAACTCCCAGAGTTCACTCAGACTCACGTCCATCAAGTCAGTGATGCCATCCAGCCATCTCATCCTCTGTCGTCCCCTTCTCCTCCTGCTCCCAATCCCTCCCAGCATCAGAGTCTTTTCCAATGAGTCAACTCTTCGCATGAGGTGGCCAAAGTACTGGAGTTTCAGCTTTAGCATCATTCCTTCCAAAGAAATCTCAGGGCTGATCTCCTTCAGAATGGACTGGTTGGATCTCCTTGCAGTCCAAGGGACTCTCAAGAGTCTTCTCCAACACCACAGTTCAAAAGCATCAATTCTTTGGCGCTCAGCCTTCTTTACAGTCCAACTTTCACATCGATACATGACCACTGGAAAAACCATAGCCTTGACTAGACGGACCTTTGTTGGCAAAGTAACGTCTCTGCTTTTGAATATGCTATCTAGGTTGGTCATAACTTTCCTTCCAAGGAGTAAGCGTCTTTTAATTTCATGGCTGCAGTCACCATCTGCAGTGATTTTGGAGCCCCCCCCCAAAAGTCTGACACTGTTTCCACTGTTTCCCCATCTATTTCCCATAAAGTGATGGGACCAGATGCCATGATCTTCGTTTTCTGAATGTTGAGCTTTAAGCCAACTTTTTCACTCTCCGCTTTCACTTTCATCAAGAGGCTTTTGAGTTCCTCTTCACTTTCTGCCATAAGGGTGGTGTCATCTGCATATCTGAGGTTATTGATATTTCTCCCAGCAATCTTGATCCCAGCTTGTGTTTCTTCCAGTCCAGTGTTTCTCATGATATACTCTGCATATAAGTTAAATAAGCAGGGTGACAATATACAGCCTTGATGTACTCCTTTCCCTATTTGGAACCAGTCTGTTGTTCCATGTCCAGTTCTAACTGTTGCTTCCTGACCTGCATACAGATTTCTCAAGAGGCAGGTCAGGTAGTCTGGTATTCCTATCTCTTTCAGAATTTTCCACAGTTTATTGTGATCCACACAGTCAAAGGCTTTGGCATAGTCAATAAAGCATTATGCATTAGTATACTGTATTGGTGTTTTTCTTTCTGGTTTACTTCACTCTGTATAATAGGCTCCAGTTTCATCCACTTCATTAGAATTGATTCAAATGTATTCTTTTTAATGGCCATGTAATATTCCATTGTGTATATGTACCACAGGTTTCTTATCCATTCGTCTGCTGATGGACATCTAGGTTGCTTCCATGTCCTGGCTATTATAAACAGTGCTGCAATGAACATTGGGGTACACATGTCTCTTTCAATTCTGGTTTCCTCGGTGTGTATGCCCAGCAGTGGGATTGCTGGGTCATATGGCAGTTCTATTTCCAGTTTTTTAAGAAATCTCCACACTGTTCTCCATAGTGGCTGTACTAGTTTGCATTCCCACCAACAGTGTAAGAGGGTTCCCTTTTCTCCACACCCTCTCCAGTGTTTATTGCTTGTAGACTTTTGGATCGCAGCCATTCTGACTGGCGTGAAATGGTACCTCATTGTGGTTTTGATTTGCATTAAGACAGTAGATCTTAAAAGTCCTTATCACAAGAAAACAAAGAATTTGTAACTATGTATGGTAATGGATGTTACCTAAACTTATTTTGCAATACATACTGATAACAGATCATTATGTTGTACACCTGAAAGTAATATAACATTATATGCCAATTTTACCTCAGTATAAACATAAAAATATATTAATAAGTTTGAAATCTTTGAGGTAAATGGGCTCCACTTTCCTGCTAAAGTTTTGCTGACATTATACTCTTGGGATTTCTGTCCAGTGTGCAGTTTCTGTGGTTAATGAGGCATCTGAAAGCTTTTAAATATTGATTACATTCAGAAGATTTATATACACTATGAATTTTTCTTATTGAATAAAAGAGAAGTTATTTTGAAAAGTTTTTCCCCATTAATTGCAGTTATAGATGAGTGCTCTCTAGGATGAATTCTCCAATTCCTAACGAGGATCATTTAGAGTTGAAGACTTTCCTACACTGTCTGCACCCAACGGAGTTCTTACAACTGCTGGAAAAGAGTTGAGCTATAGCTGAAGGATTTCCCACATTTACTACATTCCTAAGAGTTTAATGGATTGAATGGTGTCCCCTTCAAATTTAGAAGTTTTATAATTGGTTAAACAGCAACCTCCAAAATTCACCCAGAACTTCAAAAGGTTGTCCTATTTGGAAATGAAGTCTTTGAAGCTACAATTATTTAAGACAAGGTCATACTAGACCAGGGTGGGTCCTAACTCCACTGACTGGTTTCCTTATAAGAAGCAAGAGGACACACAGACGCATGAAGGAAGAACAGCACAAGGAAGGATGCTGAAGTTTACTGGTGATCCGGAAGGCTGGGAAAGAGGCATGGGACACGAGGAACTAACCTCAACTACACCTGTTTTTCAGCTTCAGGTTTATTTGCTGAACTGTGAGAGAATAAACTAATATGTGTTCAAGCCTAGGTGTGCATGAACAGTACGTCCATTCATTCGTGTCTGACTCTTTGTGACCTCATGGACTGTAGCCCTCCAGGCTTCTCTGTCCATGGGATTCTCCAAGCAAGAATACTGGAGTGGGTTGCCATTTCCTCCTCCAGGGGATCGTCCTGACCCAGGAATCGAACCCGCATCTCCTAAGTCTTCTGCATCAGCAAGCAGGTTCTTTACCACTAGCGCCATCTGGGAAGCCCATTTAGGTTCATATTTGGAAAATTAATTAGATACATAAAATTCATTGAGAGGTGTGCTAAAAAGATACAAACTGCTAATAAAACAAGTTTTAAGTGGCTTTCTAAAAGGCCCAACAACCGAGCCAGTTCCCATGTTCAGTGGGCGCTAGAGAAAGCCTTAGGAGAAGGAAATGGCAACCCATTCCAGTGTTCTTGCCTGGAGAATCCCAGGGATCGGGGAGCCTGGTGGGCTGCCGTCTATGGGGTCGCAGAGAGTCGGACACGACTGAAGCGACTTAGCAGCAACAGCAGCAGCAGAAAAAGCCTTGCGCACAGTTTTGGCGCCATCTCGTGTCAACACCGAGCCGAGCACGTCTAAATATTCTAAACAAGAAAGCGGGTGAAAAAAAATGCAAAGAGCATAGGGATGTAGCCAAGCGTTCCTGAAAATCTGGGGAGGGAAAGGAGATGCGCCTGAAAAGGCAAGCAGAGCCAGCTCTGAGGGAAGCCTTTATCTCATTGGCACCGAAGGGCTCTTAGCACCTAAGTGACACGATCAAATGTATGTTTTAGAATAAACCATCCTAGGAATACAGGCACGGACTGTGAGAAGGGATCAGATGACACGTGGACAGCTGGTCCAAGCTGTGTTTCTGCCTGAATTTTGGGGCCAGATCACAGGAATAGCTGCCTCTTACCAGAATACAAGCAGGAATTACTCGGTTATATGTTCATGTCTATGCCCCCCATCCCACCCCGGCTTAAACAGTGCCTGGCACGTAACACTTTTTATTAGGAATTAAAAGGGGTGACATCTTACCACATACAGACCACAGGATAATACTGCCGAAGTCCTTACCCCGAGCATCCCCCAAGCCTCTTTCTGAACATTCCGACAGGAGGGCGTGTCCACCCATCTCACGGGTGAGGTCGCCCCCGCCCGGGCCAAGGCCGTCCTCCGACTCCGGACTCCTTCACCGCCCGGAGCCCAGGGAGCGCCTCCCACATCAGGTCCAAACGCCGGCGCAGCCCAGGCTCGGCTGGGGTCGTTTGTCCGTCCCACCCCCGCCCCGGACCGGGGACACGTCCACCAGACGACGAGGCGGGGACGCGCTTCTCCGAACAACCTGACGGGCAATTTCAGCCTGAGACCTGTCCCCCAGGACCCCTCCCAGGTTAACCGGACCCGAGGGCCCCAACCCAGAGAAGTGATACCCAGTCCCGGCAGACAGGGCACAAGGTCTCCACCATCCACAGCCCGAGCTGTGCAAACCGGGAAACCGAAGCCGCCACAGGAAAAGACTCCTCTGACGTTACCTCAGGGGCCTAGCGAACGAAGCGCCCCGCTTCCCCTGTTTAGCCTGAAAAGGTGGGGTCTAAACGCGAAGGATCGCAGGACTTCCAGAGCAGCTTCACCCCTATCAAGTCCCGCCACCGCCTCCACTAGGCGTGACCCACTCAGTCACCCTTGCGGTCACCCGCTCGCCTCCCGGGGACTAGCTCGGCCCCGCTCGGCCCCGCTCGGCTCCGCTCCGCTCTTCTCAGCTCCGCTCGGCCCCGCTCGGCCCCGACCGGCTCTACCCGACCGGCTCTGTCCACCTGCTCGGCTCCACTCGGCTCTCCTCAGCCCCGTTCGGCTCCTCTCGGCCTCGCTCGGCTCTACCCGACAGGCTCTGTCCACCTGCTCGGCTCCGCTCGGCTCTCCTCGGCCCCGCTCGGCTGCTCTCGGCTCCGTTCGGCTCTACCCGACAGGCTCTCTCCACCTGCTCGGCTCCACTCGGCTCTCCTCAGTCCCGCTCGGCTCCTCTCGGCTCCGCTCGGCTCTACCCGACAGGCTCTGTCCGCCTGCTCGGCTCCGCTCGGCTCTCCTCAGCCCCGCTCGGCCCGCTCGGCTCCGCTCGGCTCTCCTCAGCCCCGCTCGGCCCCACTCGGCTCCACTCGGCTCCGCTCGGCTCTACCCGACAGGCTCTGGCCAGCTGCTCGGCTCCGCTCGGCTCTCCTCAGCCCCGCTCGGCTCCGCTCGGCCTCGCTCGGCTCTACCCGACAGGCTCTGTCCACCTGCTCGGCTCCGCTCGGCTCTCCTCAGCCCCGCTCGGCTCCTCTCGTCTCCGCCCGGCTCTACCCGACAGGCTCTGTCCACCTGCTCGGCTCCGCTCGGCTCTCCTCAGCCCCGCTCGGCCGCACTCGGCTCCGCTCGGCTCCGCTCGGCTCTACCCGACAGGCTCTGTCCACCTGCTCGGCTCCGCTCGGCTCTCCTCAGCCCCGCTCGGCCGCACTCGGCTCCGCTCGGCTCCGCTCGGCTCCGCTCGGCTCCGCTCGGCTCTACCCGACAGGTTCTGTCCACCTGCTCGGCTCCGCTCGGCTCTCCTCAGCCCCGCTCGGCTCCGCTCGGCCCACCTGCTCTGCCGCTGTCGACCCGTGGAACAATCGCGATTCGCGCGCTTCCCTGGCTGGGCGCTACGGTCCTTGCTGGGTCCAGCTCGGCCCTATTTGGCCTCCCTTCGGCTTGTGTCCCGCACAGCCGTCTCCACCCGCAGCCTCGTCGCCTTCTTCGGTCACCCGAGGAGCCCCCTGCCCCTGTCCACCCGTCAGCGGCCGGGCCGCTCTGAGAGAGCCGGTCGTACACCACCCCGCAGAGGCCACGCGGGCTGAGGGGCAGCCCCTGGGTTTCGGACCGTCGCGGCCTCGGCTCGCGTCCAGGCCCCCACATCGCAACCGGAGGACCTTGGGGCCGACCCGTCCCCGCCGAGTCTCGGTCTCTGCATCTGCGGACTGGAGCTGCTGATAGCCCCGTGGTCCCGGGGCTCGCGGCGGGGCTGAGGAGCCGGGGAGCGCGTGTCGCTCTGTGAGCTAGACGGAGGGTGGACGCAGGGGAGAGCCGGGGACGGGACCCCCAGAGCCCGGGCCCTGAGTGCGGAGACGTGCACGGAGACCCGGCCCGCTGCCTGTCCGTCCAGAGCTGTGTGTCTTCCAGTAAGTCGCCCGGTTTCCTCATTAAAGGACCAGTTCCTTTACAAGCACGAACTCTGTGGGCGCCCCTGCCCAGGACCTGGAAGAATGAGGCTGCACACGTCTCAGTCCCATTCCGTGTCCTTCAGAAGGTTGGGTGGAGGGAAGGATAGCCCATAGCCTCCACTGAGTTTCATCCACAAACCTTTCCTAGCCTGTAACTCAAAGCTGGGGAGGCAGGGCAACAGGTGGGTACTTGAATTGCAAGCTGCAGAAACTGGATTTAGGAATTTAAATGAAAATAATTGTTTGAAAGGATATACTGAAAGGTTGGGGAATTAAGGGAGGCCTGAAGACAAAAAAACAGTAGAAGTCAGTACCCAAGACCTCTGAACATTAACCCTGGGACGCTGAGCTGTCACTGCTTGGACTGTGTCCAGAGTAGAGGATCTGATTAATGGGACATATGTGTCAGGAAATTCTTCACATTGGAGTCGGCTTTGAAGGATGAATAGACGTTTGCCAAAGGGAGAAGAATGGGGCTTCCACGTGGGAGAGGCAGGGACAGGACATGATATGACAAGGCAGGGATCTGGGGACCACGCTACACCAGGTGCTTTCCTGGTCATCTTATTCAATGCTCACAAACCCTATGAACTAAGTGCTGTTAATTTTGGGGGGAAATGATTTTATCTTCATAAAATTGCTAAATGCCTTTCTAAAGAATTCAAGCTAGATAGCAAAATGCTGCGAAAATTGGGGGTGGGGGTAGGGGTAATCATAGCAAATTCTAGTACCCCAAATGTCCAACATTAATATTAGCAACATCATCACAGATATCTTTGTAGGCCTATATATGGCAGGAGGCAAGAAGGAGAAAAAACTGGGGGGAGATTGGATGGAAGGGAGGGAGGGCAAAAGGAATCAGAAAGAATTCTGTGAAGGGGATCACACTATTTGCTAAAGTTTAAAATATATGAAGCTTATTGAATTTAACAAAGAGAATTTAAATGAAATAAAAGCAGTTGCTAATTTGATTGTTTGCTACCATAACAGATATTTCCTACAAGACTCCCCCCGCCAAGATTATGAAGAACATTGAGAAGTTGGGGGTCACTGATTCTCTTTAAGTTACACGTTTTGCTCTTGGCTCAATTTTTCCCTACTATGAAAGTGAAGTTGCTCAGTCATGTACGACTTTTTGTGATCCCATTGACTGTACTCTACCAGGCTCCTCTGTCCATGGCATTTTCCAGGCAAAAGTACTGGAATGGGTTACCATTTCCTTCTCCAGGGGATCTTTCTGACCCGGGGATCGAACCCAGGTCTCCCGCATTGCAGGCAGATGCTTTACCCTCTGAGCCACCAGGGAAGCCCTTTTCCCTAATACAGAGCATGAAAAAAGTAAGTTCCTCACATTTTCTTCATGCCCACACCCAACATTCTGCTGTTGGGCTATTGTTTTCATAATTCCAAGGCCTTTGATATTACATTTACTCTGCTGCCTCCCTTCCCTTGGATATTTAATTTCAGTTCTGGGTTTATTGGGAGCATTACTCACCTCCAGCCCTATTACCTTGGCTTTTCCCCCTCTGATATACATGCTTAGTTTTATCTCTTGGTGGGCACAGCCTCGACTGATGAATGTGAACCTCGAGCTTTGTTCAAAGACACGTTGCCTATGGCAGATCAGTGGAGGAGTCAAGATTCCGAGTTAGATTTTCCTGACTCCAAAGACTACCCAGGAGACAGGAGCTTTTGGTACGAGGTTGGCATCTGGGGAAGGGGAGAGTCACTCTCTCTCCTTGAACCTTCTGGGGAGGCCAGAGGGGGCTGGACAAGACATATAGCTAATTCTGCCCCAGGGCTCAGTTTCAGAGCTGGGCAGATTCCCTATGGTGCCTCTAACCCAGCCCCAGAGGTCTGAGGAGGGAATGAGTGACACAGGCTGCTAGTCTTGTCCTAGATTTACCTGGAGGCTGAGAGCTGTGGACAGAGAGCAGGACAATGAGGAATTTCAGCGCATCCCCTTTCCTATCGTAGAAACAAAAGTTCCCAACCAGGGGTCTACGCCAAGTTTCTTTCACTTGGGGGAAAATAATAAAGCCCAGAGTTGGGCAGCCTGAGCTGCAATGGCAGCTCGACCACGTCCCCGGATCCTTCTTGTTTTCCAGTCTGCCACCTTTCTCAAGATGGTGGCCAGAGGTCAGCAAAGAAGGGGGAACCCAAGGGACCAGGAGCCTGGAGACTTGCACCTGAGTCTCCCTGGCCAGAACAGAGTTCTGCGGACAATGCTGGGAAATGTAGCTTTTTAAGTCAAAAGACAGAAGCTTCATCTTCAATGGTAACTTGTGTTTCTTCATCACCTTTTAATCTATAGTCACAACAGCCTCATCATTTACTCACAGATGTTTGAAGTGCCAGCTGTGGGTCAGGCACAGACTTGTTGGATGTTTAGTGGTGACTGGATAAGGGTCCATCCTCACAGGGTCACTTGAGTGCTTCCTAAGTGCCAAGCAGCTGGTAGGAATCACTCCCTTTAACTCTCCTACCAGCACTGGGAAAGAAAGTGAAGTCGCTTAGTCCTGTCCGACTCTTTGCGACCGCATGAACTGTAGCCTACAATGCTCCTCCGTCCATGGAATTTTCCAGGCAAGAGCACTGGAGTGGGTTGCCATTTCCTTCTCCAGAGGATCTTCCCAACCCAGGGATCGAACCTGGGTCTCCCGCATTGTAGGCAGATGCTTTACCATCTGAGCCACCAGGGAAGTCCTTGATGACTTCACTGGGAAGTGAGTACTATTTTCCCATCTGATGGACAAGTCAACGGAGTTTCTAAGAGGCTAATGATCTATTCAAGGCACCGTCATTATATAACAGAGCCAGAATTCAAACCCATGTTGGTCTGCTTTAAAGCTTTGGCAATTCACCATTTTTTCCATCCTTCACTGTGTTCAGTGCCTGGGACCTACCCCTCAGAAATGCTGATTTACTGCTTGGAGGTAGAACCTGGGCATCAGTGTACCTGTATTACCTTCTTTAGTCTCACAGCAACTGGAGATGGTATTTTCTATTTAAAATTGGGGAAGCTAAGATCGGAGAGGTAGACTCGCTTGCCTAAAGTCACAGAGCAAGTTCTCCGTGGAGCTGGGAGGTGTGTGCCCATCTCCTGACCTTCTCCAAAGAGCTGTCCTTGGCTCCAGAAAAAGATCGCTTCCACAAACTTGGGGGGAAGCTTCCACACTGGCCAAGCCCTCTGCCCCAGCCAGGCCGGAAGCCGCCCTGGAGATGTGTGTGCCCGAGGGGTAGGGTACCACGTGGCAGCCGGGTGATAAAGGGCCAGGCTGGGCCAGGATGTGCGGCGGAAGCCCAGCCCTCTGAAGGCAGAGGCGCGGCTGGACCAGGGTGGGGGCCAGACATAGGAATGCACTTTTTCCCCAGCACAACACGCTGCGGGTTTCCTCCGCCCCGACTGAGCCCTGCCTAATATGTCAGGCCCAAAATGGGTCCCCAGCCAGGGACTGGAGGACTGGCTGGCGGGCAGGGGCCCACGGCCAGTCCCCGGAGGAAGTCACATGGTGTGTGGGGGGGTCACAGGCCTGACCCAGGAATGGTGGAGGGAGGGAGATATTTCAGGCCCAAGAGGAAGGACCCAGCCCATGAGATGAATCACCAGGGACAGATTATCCTGAGGAAGACCTTGGGGGCGGAATTGTGATAAGCACCTTGCTCCCAAGGTGACCAGAAGCCCACGTGAGCTGCCAGCAGTCCTTGAGGCCCGTGCGGCTGGAGCACTCAGATGTGTGTTTAAGAATAGCTCCAGGTGCTTTCCAAAAGGGGCTTCTCAGGGACCTTACGGCAGAAGGATGAGCGCCTGTGGCAGGAAGAGGAGAAAACAGAGTCTTGGGGATGAGTCGCTCGTTCAAGGTCACACGGGCAGAAATGGGCTCTGAAGGGGGACTTGGCCTCTTCATCTGTTGCCACCAGCTCCTCGTGTTCCTGGTACTCTGGCCTGGACGTGAAGTCTCACAGATAAAACCACTGGCTGCAGACTCCTCATGGCAAACAGGCGTCCGGTCCTATACGTGCCTCTGGAAGATGCACTAGACTTGCCCAAGCTGCTCAGTGTACAGACGGGAAGGATGGAGTCCAGAAGTGACAAACAGGATTCCGGTACCACCAAGCTCCAAGCTCCCCATCCCCTCCCACACACTATAGTTAGTGTACAATGGCCTTGTAATGACTTTAACCCCAAGGTCAGTGGAAAATCCCATGTGAGGCTCCACCTATGGGCTCACAAACCATGACAGTCCTCGGAAACAATCATGGACAGTGCTTCTTGAGCTTGAGGAGGCTGTCTGTGTGTTCCTCCCCTCCACCAAATGTTCACTTGACCAATTTTTGTTACAGGCATGCCTCACTGTAGTGGTTCAAAGATTTTTTTATTTTTATTTTTTACAAATTGAAGGTTTGTGGCAACCCTGTGTTCAGTAAATCTATCAACGCCCATTTTCCAATGGCATTTGCTCGCTTTGGGTCTCTGTGCTACATTCTGGTAATTCTCGAAATATTTCAACTTTTTCAACGTTATTCTATTTGTTAAGGTGATCTCTGATGGGTGGGCATTACGTTACTGTTGCAAAAAGGCCACAGCTCACTGAAGGGTCATATGATGGTTAGCGTTTTTTAGCAACAGAGTATTTTTAAAGTGTGTACTTTTTTTGGACATAATGCTATTGCACACGTAACGGACTATTGTATAGTAAAGTATAAACATAGCTTTATATGCACTGGGAAACCAAGAAATTCTTGTGACTTGCTTTATTGAGATATTTGCATTACTGTCTGGATCATTGGTGGTCTGGAACCAAACCCACGATAACTCAGAGGTCTGCCTGTATTACATTGTTTAGTATATACTATCATAAAACTAAGTATAGGCTCTTCTAAAGTCAGCAAGTTACAGATTAAATATAGTCAATGGCAGTCAACACAGAGATAAACTCAAGCAGGGCAGTCAGTGGAGGGTGGCCTTCAGTCAGAAAGCTGTCATGCCCAGTCGTCCAAGATCTGTGGATGTTCTATTCGAGTTGCACTGAAATAAGACAATTTTAAAATTCTCACTCTTGGACCCTTGAGCTTGTCTCTGGAAAACTAAGTGTCTGCAGAAGTTCCTTTGGGGGAGATGCACATATAGGGCAGCCAGCCGTGTCTGAGCTGGAGACATCAAGGCCCAGAAACGGTGGAGACCTGCTCTTCCCCTACCTGAATCGAAGTGAGCTCCAAGCTCCCCATCCCCTCCCACACACTACAGTTAGTGTACATTGGCCTTGTAATGTAATTTGTGAGTGTGTAATGTAATTTGTCGGAGAAGGCAATGGCACCCCACTCCAGTACTCTTGCCTGGAGAATCCCAGGGATGGTGGAGCCTGGTGGGCTGCAGTCCATGGGGTCGCTAAGAGTCAGACACGACTGAGCGACTTCACTTTCACTTTTCACTTTCATGCGTTGGAGAAGGAAATGGCAACCCACTCCAGTGTTCTTGCCTGGAGAATCCCAGGGACGGGGGAGCCTGGTGGCTGCCGTCTCTGGGGTCGCACAGAGTCGGACACGACCGATGCGACTCAGCAGCAGCAGCAGTGGTGTAATTTGTCATTCGTGAGCGCTCTGGGCACAGTGGCCGCCACTCAGCCAAGACAGGTCCAAAGGGGGCTGGGCTCTGCGTGAGGCCTGGACTCCAGTGAAGCCAGACTTGGCCGGTACCTTGGGAGCTGGTTATAAGCAGAGAAGCGATGCCCACCTCCACCAGGAAATCCAGGCGAGGACCTGGGCACTTTTTTTTTTTTTTTTGTAACCAAGTCATTCTGTTGCACCTGGAAGTTTGAAAAACACTGATCTAGATGACCTTTAAGATTCCTGAAGGTCCTAAAGGGCTGGATCCCAATATACAATATTATCACGGAAATCATCTTCATCAGCATCAAATGGCTATCACATGCTGAGTGCATGGTATCTACCAGACGCTCTGCTAAATGCTCACATACATGATTGCATATAATTCGTGAGGTAGCGTTATCATCCTCACCCCAGTTTACAGAGGAGGAGACATGCAGTGACTTCCTCGGAGCCAGGCAGAGTAGCGACCGAGGAGAATGTCACTCTCCGGGCTCCCACATGAGCTCCCTGCCCCATGCCCCACGGCTCTGTGTTGCTCGTGCTGGAAAGGCCCTGACTTTCACCACAGGCTGCCCCAGGCAGCAGGTCACTGGGAGCCTGGCTCTTGGGAATCTCCATGCCCTCCAAATACTTTAGTGATGAAAGCTTCACCTTGGTTTGCGTTGCTCACATTTTTCTCGTAAGCACAAATGAAGGCAGAGACTGTCTTACACACAATGTCCTTTCCTGATCAGTGGTGTCGCCGAGTGACATCTGTGGCCACCCCCATTGATTTAACATCCCAAATGCGTGCACGGCCCTTTCTGTGCTCCAGGCCGCCTTCTGAGCCCTTTATGTGAGTGTCTCAAACCTCACGATGCTCAGAGGTAGAACCTGTTACCACCCCCAGTTTACAGGAGTGCCAAGGAGAGCTGTGAGGACCCGCCCCAAGGTCACAGAGACAAACGTGGAGCCAGGCTTTGACCTGTTCTAAGAGCCCACACTTAAGAGTTGGTCTGGCAACCACTCCACCAGGGGTGTTAGGACCCATTACTGCAACCCTTGGGAATCAAGCAGCCTCTCTCTGACTCCAGCAGGGGGCGCCAAAGCCCCCTGCCCCAGCCCTGCCCCAGGGGCGCTGCAGTTGGCTCAAGAGGGGGTCTCTAAATGCCAAATGCCCTCGCCTCCCTGGCAGGGTCTGACCCTGCAGGCTCCTTGCTCCTTCCTGGCTCTCTCAGTGACTCCCAAGCCGCTCCTGCTGCTCCTGCCCCTAGCTGGTTCTCTCCATCATACTCAGCCTTTCTTCCATCATACTCAGCTTCCCCTGTGGCTCAGATGGTAAGGAATCTGCCTGCAACGCAGGAGACCCGAGTTCAATCGCTGGGTTGGGGACCCTGGAGCAGGGCATGGCAACCCACTCCAGTATTCTTGCCTGGAGAATCCCATGGACAGAGGAGCCTGTTCGGGCTACAGTCCACCAGATGGCAAAGGGTTGGACTAACACTTTCACACTTTCAGCCTCTCTGCCTCCCAAGGCAGTATCCCATCCCTGCCTTGGCTTAACCAACTGCTGGCTGCGGAGACCTCAGTCACCCTCGGAAGCCCACACTCTCTCTCCCGGCACACACATTCACCTGTCCAATCAGTGACCTACAGGCACATCAAACTCGGTACCTCCAAAACCAAGTTCATGGGCCTCAGACCAGCTTCTCCTGCCCGGCTCCGTGTTGTCCTCATCAACCACCCTGCCTCCTAGGGCAGAAGCCTGTTTTGGGGCCTCTTCACCCCATCTCCCTGCCTTCAGACTGTCTGCATCCACTGGTCTCCTTGAGTCTTCACCAACCTGAGCCCTCTCTCCCAACAACCTCCCACCTCATGTCCTGCCTCCCTCTACTGGTCCCATAATAGCCGCCATGTGCCTTCTGAAGCACAAACCAGAGCCTGTCACACCCCACTTGTCTTTCGGAGAAGGCCCATACTTATTCACTTTCCTTGTTGTGCAGTCGCTGAGCTGTTCTGACTCGTTCAAACCCCACTGAGGCACCCCAGGCTTCCCTGTCCCTCACCATCTCCCAGAGCTTGTACCCTGAATTTATCCCCAGGCCTCCTCTTGGGCCTCACCTCTGCAGCCCTCCCCACCCCATTCCCTCCAGCACTCCGTTCATATTAGCAAGAAGAGTAACACCGATCTCATCGTATCGTGAGAGGACTGAGTTAATCTGCTGATGTTCTTGATGACAGCACCCGGCATGCAGCACGTTCTACCTATGTGACGGTTAAACTGGCCCTCAAACTACTTGCCTCTGGACGGCAGACACTGAATGATTTATTTGATCCACCTGCCCCAACGTCCTGGTCGTGAACCAGTCCCTGGTTCTGAATGTTCCCTAATATTTGTGACCTGAGTGTGTCATTGGACTAAGACTGATGGTGCGTGTAGAGAAGAAAGAGCACATTTGAGGGGCCTTCTGCAGGCCGGCTGCTCAGGGCTGGGAGAAACAGGCGGAGGATAGCTGCTCGCCTGCCATGGGGCTCCACGGGGTCCGCATGCCATCTCCCCGCTCCGGCCTCGCTGGCCTTCCGTCTCTCTGCAGCACAGCCCTCATCCCCTCCTGGGCTCCTGCCCACCTGTGAGCCTGTCCTGCCTTCCTGCTCTGCTGGGCCTTTCATCCCTGCCCTTCAAGTCTCATGTCTAAAATCAACGCTCCAGCCCCAGTGCTGTCTCTCCCCATCACTCTGTCTTATCATCTGCACCTGCCCCTCTGACGTCTCCAATTATGCACTTGTTTACTTCGGGTCTGCCTCCCCCATCAGCTCGGAGAGAAGGATGTTGTACTTATTCCTTAAAATATCCACGGCGCCCATCCTGGGGCATGGCACAGACATTTGTGCAACGGGAATGGACGCTAGAATAGTGGTTTTCATTGACCTTGTGTGATTTAGCAAAGCCATTCAGAAGTGATAACCCTGGGGAGCTGGGAGCTGTTCCCTAGAGTCACGCACGCCTTGTTTGCAATCTAGCTCGGCCACTCCTCCAGCTGGTGTCTTTGGGAAAACACCTTCGCTGCCCTGAGCCTCGATTTCTTTCGTTGCAATCTGAGTCCCAAAGCCCCTAGCTCACTGGACTGGGCTGTGTATCACGGGAAGGGGTCAGGACCTCTGGCCAGCTCGGACGCTGTCCCCGCGAGCGAGCCAGGCCTACCTGCACCGCCCGCCAGGTGTCGCCGCGAGCGCGCGCTGAGCCGCCGGCTGCACCCGGAGCCCTCAGGCGGCTCGGCCGCCCCGCGTCTGGGCTGCGAGCGGGGAGTCCAGGCCTCCGCCCGACTCCGACTGTCCTCCAGGAGCGGGATTCCAGCGGAGGCTGTCTCACCTGGGCACCCACCTGCCGCCCCGCCTCGAATAGACGGGGGTGAGGAGGAATACGCTGAGCCAAGTCATCCTCCTCCGCCACTAGCCCTGCTAAAGGGGGCGCCCTCCCCCAAAGCTGGGGAGACGGGGGGTGAGCTCTCCACGACCCCTCCCCCCCGCCCCCAGCTCCGAGCACTCAGAGGGACGGGGAGGCAGGCCCGGGCGCGAGCGAGGGTTCTCGGCTTAGCTCCGATTCCCCCCCAACCGGAGGGCTGTCCCTGCGCGTCCGTTCGCCCCGCAGTTGGCGAGTTGGAGCCGGAGTGGCGGCTCGTGAGGACTCCCATTGCCCCCCACCCGGCTGGGCGCCCCGGAGCCGAGAGGGGGCGCCGCGGGAGCGCGTGGGGCAAGCGCGAGCGCGCTCGGAGCAGGAGGCCCTGTCCCGCGGGCGCGGGGGCGCGGGGCGGGCGCTCCGGGGAGGCGGGCGGGGAGGGGGCGGGGGACGGTGGGAGGGGCGGGGGCGGGCGGCTGCAGCGCCCCCGCACGCCCCGCGCCTCGCACACTCGCCCCGGCCGCTTGCGCGCAGCCCGGCGTCGCCCCGCGCCGCGCTCGCTCCTCCCTCCTCCCCGGGGCTCGGTGGCTCCCGCGCTCCCGGCGAGGCTCAGGCGCCGAGCGCGCGGACGGGCGCACGACAGACGGCCTCGGGAAGCCTCGGCCCGCGCCTCCAGGGCGGGCTATGTGGATTGCCCCGCCAAGGCCGGCCCGCGGGATCAGCCCGGCCCGGCCCGCGGCCCCGGCGGCCAGCGGGGACTATGAACCGGAAAGCGCGGCGCTGCCTGGGCCACCTCTTTCTCAGCCTGGGCATGGTCTACCTCCGGATCGGGTAAGGGCCGCTCGCACCCCCTGCACGCGCGTCCCGGCAAAGTTGGCGTGTCTCGGGGAGGGGTTGAGCTGCCCGCGAGCCGCCGCCGGCCGCCAACTTCCTTGGCTCCGCAGATAGGCTGAGGGGGTGAGGTGCGGGAGCTGTGGGCGCACAGAGGGCCCCCGCAGGCGCGAGCCCTAGGGGCGCGCACAGCCCCAGAGACACTGCCGTCCTGGGAATGCCCGAGGGAGGAAGCCCCCCCCACCCCAAGCTAAGGACAACCCAGCTTGGACGCTCCAGTGCGGAGGACTCTGAAGAGGGTCCCCCGCTGCAAAGGGTCAGCGCCTCCCAGGGACACTCGGACCGGGGCATGGGACCACCAGCCAGGACCACAGCAGCTCCCAGGGAGCTCAGCCCCCCAGAGCCCGAGAGAAAGTGTCCACAGAGGGGCGGGCACAGCCGCTCCTAGAGCAGGGCAGTCCCCGGGTGGCAGGCGGGGCGGGTCTGAGAGCAGGGAACAGGTACCCGCAGGGAGGGACGTTCGCTGGGCCAAAGCACAGAAGCCTGGGCACCACGCGTTTCTAGGGACCCTCAGACCCCCGGGCCGAGGGGACAGCGCCAGCCACCCGAGCAGACGCACACAAGGGTAGAGCTGGAGATGGCCCGAGACACCCAGGGACGCAAGCTCGCGAGCCAGCGCTGGCGAGAGGCGGGGCAGCCCGCCCCCTAAAGCTGGGCACCCGAGGCGGCCGGCGCGTCCGCCGAGCGGCCCTCCCCACCTCACCCTGGCGTTTCTAGTAGGTGGGCCGGGGGGGGGGGGCCGCTCGGGCTGGAAGGTGGGAGGGGGCGGCCCGGGACGCGTCTTGGAGCTGCGTTTGCAGGGCCAGTCACCCTTTGTACTTCGGAGATAGTGCGCGTGAAGCGTGGGGGCAGGGGCTCCAGGGATGGATGGGGGGTTCCGACGCGCCGGGGCCACCTTGGCAGGTTTCACACGAGCGGCGCCCCCAGCTCCGCTTGGGGAGGGAGCGGACTGCAGGGTCTGCGGCGAGGTGTGTATGTGTGTGTGTGTGTGTGTGTGTGATGGACCCTTTGTGTTTTGTCACTCGCTTCCCCCGCCTCCCCGCCCCGCGGCTCCGGCGATCTCGCAAGTTGACCGGCCGCGGCGGCCAGCAGGTGCGCACGAAGCGGACCAGGCGGCTGCCAGCCGTGACCGCGGGCCGGGAGGCGGCTGCGGGGCTCGCGCGCTGCCTGCCTGCGGCTGTTTTAAGTGTTATTGATTCGCCCGCGTCTGGGTGGCTTTGCTTTTTTTTCTCCCCCCTGCTTTAATCTTCATCTTGGCCCGCGCCCCACCGCCCCGCGCGCATCCAGGAAGCCGGTGGGGCTGATTGGCGCTGGCCGCGTGCGGCTTTATCTCCTTTTTAATTAGAAACGGGGTGGAGGGACCCGGGAGCCGAGAGAGAGAGGGAAAACAACAGAAAATAACCTCCCCTGGCCGCCCCACCCGCCCGACCTCCCGCCGCCGGCGCCGAGACCTCACGGTCCCCGCAGGGATCCAGCCGCCCAGAGGGACGGAGGGAGGGAGCACTAGAGCGCCCCCCTTCCGTCCTGCGGCCGCCCTTTGGGGTGGGGAGAGAGGGCCAGGTCAGGCGGGGAGTGGCAGGGTGGTTTGCGGCCAGGCCCTGCTGCCTTCTGCACCTCGGCTTATCCATCTGTAAAATGGGCATGAAGGGTGAAGTTTCACAGCTCTCTCCCAAGAGGCCTTCTGGTTCCGATGGATGGCAAGGCACCTGTGTATTCTTATCTGGATAGTTCCGGTGACTCAGGCACCAGCCTTTTGGAACAATCAGACCCAATAACAGTAACTACTATAGCAGCTCATTTATTGAGTGCTCCCTGTGTGCCTGACTCCTTGGGAGCACTTCCCACGTTTAATTTTTCAGCCGCCCTTTGAGAGGAGGCCTAGTTAATACCCTCATTTTAGCAATGGGGAGACCTAAGCGCAGAGAGGAGATGTAACTTGCCCAAGGTCGCACAGCTTCTAGGTGAAGGAAGCTTTGGTGTCACCCTAGGCCTGAGCGCTTAGCTTTGAGACTGTTTGTGCCTCTGAATTTTATTTTTCCCCCAAATGTATAATTTCACTCTCTGCCGGTGGAGGGGGTTTCCTGGTGGTCAGCTAGGTGTTCAGAGGCATCTCCCGTCTTGTGGCCAGAGCATCTCTGCTTGACTTATTCTTCTTATGCTGTCTCTTCCTCAAATAGTGCACACCCTTCTAGCTCCATGTTTTAGAGGCTGAGACGAATGACCGAGAGCACTTGTCAGTCTCCAGGTCTCACCCTCTGTGAGCCTCGGCTTTCAGCTGTGCAGAGGGGACACGTGAAATGGACATGACGGTCCCTGCCCAGGAGGGCTGTTCAGAGAGGCCTCGTGGCCCAGTGTGTGTGGCGGCACGGCCGTGCTGCCTTTGCGTATAGTAGGCACCCTGCAAAGCTCACGGATGCGTCCGAGGTCGGGGGTGCCTCTGTGTGGCAGGCACGCAGCCTGAGTGACGTTTCTGAGGCTCGTGATTGGGATGGAAAGTTAGGAGGGATGGAGTGGGAAGACAGGTTCCCTTAGGCGGGATGGTCAGGGAGGGGACCCTCAAGGTCACATGGCTGATGGCAAGAGGCCAAGCACGTGAAGCTCGGGGGGCGAGAGCTTCCCGGGAGAGGGACCGGCGAGGATCAAGGACCCGAGGCAGGAGGAGGAGGGCTGGTGTGTGGCAGGTGTGGTGGGAAAGAGGGCAAGGGTGGTCTGTTACACACTTAGAGAGCAGCAGGGGCCCCTCCCCTTGGTGAATCCCAATCCCAGATCGACTTCCCACAGCCCAGGATGGGCAGGAAGGATGAGGCACTTGGTCGGTGGGGCCACTGACCTTGGCCGTGTCAACAGGAGCTCATTACTACAACCCGACTGAGGTCTTCTCGTTCAGAGGATGCTCGATGACTTTTCAAGGATTACACACAACGGGAGCTCCAGACACGTGGGCCATCTTTGTGTAAGGAGAGGGCTGGCTCCATGGTCAGCGCTGGCATCGGAGCCTCTCTGGGGTTACCTTGATGCTAGGAAGTGGCCCCACACTCAAGCCAGACACCTGCAACTCACACGGTCGCCTCTCTTTTCCTGTGTCCTTGCCCGAGCCCTCCACAACGCTGGGTCACTTCATCTGCAGCCACCCCGCACCACTTCCACCAAGGCCAAGCCATGGCCACCTCTGGCCTGCCCACGCTCCCTGCCTCGTCCTGTCCCGCAGTGCTCTCCCGCCCGGGGCTGGAGGTGGGGACCCTGCCAGTGACTGGCTTCCAGCCCTCCCGTGCCTCGGCACACATGGAGAAAATTCCTGCCGCCAGCCATCACCTCTCTCTGGGCTCTGCCCTTCCCTGAGCCCTGGTTCCCAGCTGGCTTTTGTAGCTTCTTTCTGTTCCTTGGCGATCCCAAGCTTGTCCCCCTCCCAGGACTTTGCATCTTCTGTTCCCGCCACACCCCCTCCCCCGCCCCCCTGGAATACTCTACCTCAGTCCTTCCCACGGCTGGTTCCCAACCCTTCAAGGCTCCACCGCACTGTCACCTCCTCCGGGAGGCCCTCC
This sequence comes from Bos mutus, assembly GCF_027580195.1. Taxonomy (NCBI): domain Eukaryota; kingdom Metazoa; phylum Chordata; class Mammalia; order Artiodactyla; family Bovidae; genus Bos; species Bos mutus. The sequence goes on from NC_091638.1 coordinate 58,289,502, forward strand.
TTGACCACTCCAGCTGAAGCGGCCCCTCCCCTCCCCTCCCCTCCCCTCCCCGCTCTTCCCCTCCCCTCTCCTCTCCTCCCCTCCCCTCCCAAGCCCACCCCTACTTGCTATCACAGCATCTTCATTATTTTCTCAGTAGTGGGCATCGCTGAATGGCCTGTTGTGTTTATCTGGTGCATGCATTGTGGCCTTTGGTGACCCCTCGAGGGCAGGGCCTCGCCTGTCTGAGCCTGGTGCCCTGACAGGTGTCTGGTATGGACCCGTGCAGCGAGTGAGTGAGCAAGACAGGAACCTCACTGCCAAGGTCGTGAGCGTGCTCTAGGCCACTCATGTTTGGAGTGGGATCCACATACTCCATGCACCTACAGGAAGGAAAGACTGCAACTTTTATTTACAATTGCTTTTTAATTTTGCTTTATTTTTTCTATTTTTTCACATTAAAAATTTTTTTCTGTTTTTTTCTTGTTTATTTTTCTGTCTTTTTTGTTTTCTCTTTAGAGTTGCTTTTTAAAGATGTGTTTATAATGAAATGCGTACATCCATGATACATCTATAACACGTCTAAGTGTTTTTTCTTTAATATCTGTGCACCTGCTGCCCTATTAGAGGCAACTGCTTTGTGAAACTGAGGGGTTACCTTTGCAGTTTCATCCAAGATGAAACAGAGATGATCCCTAAACAGTTATCAGTTCCATTTTGCATGATTCTAAACTTCGTCTCAATTGAATCCTCCCAAAGATGCAAAGGCAGCTGGCTGAGTTCGTGTGGCAGTATGTTTGTTGCCGGCGTCATCTTTCTTTGTGTCTAAAAAGGGAATTACGCCTAATATTGAATATACACAAGTGCTGGGAATGACAAACGTGTGAACGTGGGCTGGGCGTGCAGTGTCAGAAGCTGAGAGGCCTGTGATGGGAGCGGTCGGGGGAGGCAGAGCTGGACACCCAGGCAGGGTCTGCAGGCTGTGCCCTGCCCGTCCACCTTGCTGGCCTAATGCTCCGTCTCTCTGTGTCCCCTGCTCCAGTGGCTTCTCCTCGGTGGTAGCTCTGGGCGCAAGCATCATCTGTAACAAGATCCCAGGCCTGGCTCCCAGACAGCGGGCGATCTGCCAGAGCCGGCCAGACGCCATCATCGTCATAGGAGAAGGCTCGCAAATGGGCCTGGACGAGTGTCAGTTTCAATTCCGCAACGGCCGCTGGAACTGCTCGGCACTGGGGGAGCGCACTGTCTTCGGCAAGGAGCTCAAAGTGGGTATGTGCTACCTGGGCGCCCCGAGTGGGGTCTGACAGGCCATGGGGAGACCAGGAGGCCTCGGGACTGCTCCAGGATCTCCTTCCCCTGCCCCAGGGTGGAACACCCCAGCTGTGGGATCCCGCAGGTGCAGAATTCAGGTCCGGTGAGGGGGTCAGCTCTCTGGTTTGCATCCACGCCACCATCTGTTCACGGCGGAGCTGCAGACCAGGGGCCCAGAGGCGAACTGGCTGATACAGCGCTGGTGCTAGTCTGCAAGCTGATGCTCAAATTTTCAAGTTATCCGTTTCACCAAAAACATGAACTTCCGGCTGCTTTTGCAAAACTCGGAAGAGCTACTGATACCTTATACCTGTGTCCGCTGAGCTAATGATGGGCTGCAGCTGAGAACACCGCACCCTGTCAATGGAGCCTGGGCAGCCCAGTCACGCCACAGGGCCCGCCCCTACATGTCCACCCGCTGCCCTGATACGGGCCACCTGGCCTCTGTGGGCATTCGGGTCTCCAGCCCCTGTCTTACGGGAACGGTGCCTTGTGCGGTAAAACACGCACAGCCACACACACGGTGCCAGGCCGCGCATCCGGTCTCCAAGGCGATCATGAGGGAAGCCTGGTGGAAAGGGCATCGGAGGGGTGTTGGTGGCCGGGAGGCCCGCGCTGGGTGGGGAAGGCCGCGTTGTGTGTTTTCTCGCTTGTGTGCGTCTGGACCTGGTGGGGCCGGGAACCCTGCAAGCCCACTGCTGAGCTGAGAAGTGGGGCGCTTCTTTGGAAGTGAGGTCAGCTTGGGGTCCCTGAGCCGCTGTGGTTCACCCCAGCTCTCTTGACTGCTCCAGGGGCATCCCTGGGTTCTCCATCTCCCGCGGCCCTGACAGCAGCAAATTGAGTTCATGTCGGAAAGATCCAACTGGATCTGCCCACTGCCCCGTGTCCTCACCCCAGCCTTCGGGAGCACCTTGGGGCTCCCCGGGCACCCCGAGCCCCCTACCTGTCCCTGGCCGCCCTGAAGACCTCATGTCCCTTGTAAATGGAAACTGGAATCTGTCGTCTCCCGATTAGCCTCCTTGGGAGGCTCTCCCAGCCTTGGGATGAAATCCCACCTGCTTATCCATCTACCGCACCCCCGGTCCTCATCTGTTCTCACCTTCTCATCCTCCCGCCCACCCAGCCTCACCTTGTTCCCCGAGCACGCGACACCGAGGTACCGTGCATCCCTTGCACCTTGTCTCCTCTCCCGCCGTCTTCTGAGCCCTCGCTCGTGGTCTCTCATGCTTTTCTCACCTTTTCCTGCCCACGCCCCTACCCCCTGTTTCTGGGACCCACGCCCGGGCTCTGGCATTTTAGCTGGATCTTTGTTAACAAGTGAGGTGTTACGTATGGGGAAACTGAAGCTCAGGGGGACTTGCCCAAGGTCCGCAACAGCGAGTGGCACGGCCTCCTGGGGCTGGGCTGACCCCAGTCTCACTGGCAGTCTTGGAATAGCTGCCTGTTGGTGGCGTGGTGATAGTGCCAGGCATGGTGGCATCCATGTAATAGTGGGCCTCCAGCATAGGGAGTCCCGGGATGAAGCTCCTCAGCTGCCCAGAGCTGCAAAATTGAGGGGTCTGCTGCAGGCTGAGGCAGGGGGCGGGGCGGATACCACCAGTCTGCACTTCTCATTTATACTACCAGTATATTCCCAGCAGGAGCAGAGGCCTGGGGCAAGGAGCATTCTTGCAGAGGAGGCTCCAGTAGGAGAGGTGGCCTCGGGGGTTTTAAGCAAACAGAGGCTCCAGGAATACCCCTGGGATTGCAGTTTTAGAGTGACAGGCCTGCGAGGGACCTGGGACTCAATCTGATCGAATCTGGGGCCTGACTCGGGAGTGTCCATCCATCCCAAACCATCACAGGGACCGTGGACAACAGGGCTTATGTTGTATGGGCCTGGGAGCCGCACTCCGACCATTTTCCCGGGAGGGGGGCAGCTCGGGCGGCCATACAAGCCAAGGGCCGCAGGCTGGGCAGCTCCCACGCACAGTCCTGGGGATGGGGTCTGTGATCAGGGCCCAGGCAGGGTCAGCTTCTTCTGAGGCCTGCCCCATGCTTGGTGTGTAGATGGTCTCCATCTTCCTGTGTGCTCACTTGGTCTGCAGGTGCCCTGATGTCTCTGCCCTAATCTCCTCTTCTAAGGACACCAGTCAGGTTGGAAGATGGCTTAGCCTAGTGGCCTCATTGTAACTTAACCCCCTCTTTACAGGCTGTGCCTCCAAATACAGACACGTTCTGAGGCCCTGGGGGTTAGGGCTGAATGTATGAAGTTTGAGGGACACAGCTGAGCCCTTAACAAGCAACCAGACAGCAGGATGGTCTGCACTTTAGGGAAAAGCATATGAGGAGAGCTGGGTGCTCAGAGGTGAGATGCCCAGGTGGAAAGAGCAGACTGGACAGTAGAGATGGCTTTGCTCTGGGTCCTGAAGGGTGGGAGGAATTTCACTGGCCAGTGAATGGGATCCCAGGCGGAGGGAACCGCAGGGAAAAGACATGGGCGTGTGATTGCTAAGGGGAGGGGCAGCGGGGGTCTGCGGCCTCAGGGATCAGGAGCCTCAGGTGAGACCATAGGCCAGCTATCAAGGGCCTTACACACCAGGCATTCTGTGACCCCTCATCAGGCTTATCAACAGTGTGGCCCCGGGGGACCCAGGAAAGCATTCAGCCCCCACTCCAGGCTTTTCCTCTGCTGAAGTAGAACGATGAACTCCCCCTAGAATCCACCAAGATGACAAGGAGAACCCTTGTGAGCATTTCTCAGGCAACTTCTGTCTCCGCCTCCCAAGCCACACTTTGTCTCTCCTGAATCTTGATGTCTGATTTATCCTACTGATAGATCCCCCTGAAGCACATTGTTTTGAGTTGTGTTTAATTTTACAGAGGAAAGGCATCACGTAACATGCGGTCTTTTGGAATTTACTTTTTTTCCCATCGCCGCTAACAGAGCTGGTATGTGTCGTTCCTTGTAGCTCTTTTTTTAAAAACATATTTTTTATTTGGCTGTGTCGGGTCTCAGGTGCAGCATCGGGATCTTTCGTTGCCATACGTGACCTTCTACTTGTGGTGCTCAGGCTGCAGAGTGCTAGGGCTCAGTAGCTGTGGTGCGCAGGCTTAGCTGCTCCGTGGCATGTGGGATCTTAGTTCCCGCCACCAGGGTTCGAACCTGCGTCCCCTGCATTGCAAGGCGGATTCTTAACTGCTGGGCCACCGGGGAAGTCCCCCTTGTGGCCGTGGTTGAATCATATCAGCCATGGTGAGTAGATCCCATCTGTGTGCCCACACACTGGCTGAGGGCCATCTGGGTTGTTACTAACAGGGCCCCTGCAGGCCTCCCTGTGCGCATGTCCCTGGGCCCCCGTCTGTGTCTCTGGCGTCTGTAGTGAGCCGCAGAATTGCTGGTGGCGGCGGGTGAGGACAGAGCTGCTTGCCCCAGTGACTGCACACTTTCCGCTGCCCCAGCCCGCATTGCTGACCTGCACCCGCTCCAGCACTAGGGATCGCCCAGAGGTCTTCCTCGCTGCCTGCGGGGCAATGTGAAATGCTTTCTCACCCTGATTTGCATGTCCTTGAAGTCAAGGGGTTGCAATCTCTTCCCGAATTTGCTGGCCGAGCAGGTTTAGTCTTGGGTGAGTTGCCCATTCATTCTTGTTGCCCATTTTCCATCAGGTTGTACGCGGTCGCGTCGTGCCATGGGTAGAGGGTGAGAGCTGCATCCCAGTCCCTGGGCAGGGCCCCAAGGAGGGTGGGTCACATGGGGCTTCACCCCCATCTTTCATCTTATTGAGCCTTGATTGGGGGTGGGGGGCCCTTCCTCACCCATCACCGCGTTGGTCTCTCGCACCTGCATCTCAGCTCAGCACCAGGTGGAGGCTGACCATGTCACACGGAGGTTTTGTGTTGAGATTGAGATGGGTGCCGAGTTTCCTGTGGCTGCAGAAGTTCTTGTTCATGTGGTCCTAACAGACATACGACTCCCGAGGCCGCCATGTATCCAACAGGCTGGTGGTAGCAGTGGGCCGTGGGCCATCCAAGTGAGCGCCCGTGTCCACCTCCCGTGGCCCACCTTGCCAGGAGGCAGGCAGCAGCACCCCCAGGACGTAAGGCCCTGGCACCCAGAGGATGTGGGCCATCGGGGGCATCCCTTCACCCTTCCAGGAGGCCCCCGTGCCTCTCTGCTATGAAGACAAACTCAAGGAACTGGAGGTGCTCTGGACTTTATTCCTGGTTTTTCCAGGACAAGTAGATGTGGAATAGAAAGGGGAGAGGCTGTCGTTCCCGTTTCTAACCTGAGCTCCTCATTTTGATTCTACGAAGCACATCGCCCAGTCTGTCCACTTCTCCCCAGCTCCATCATCACCTCCTGGTTGGAATCTCCATCTTCAGAGAGCTGTCGCCCAACTCCATCAGTCCCTAATACACTGCCCCCCAACCCCGCCAACCACACGGCCCCCAGCAAAGCCTGTCCTCTTGGTTGCTTGGACCATGGCGTTTCCCTTTGTAAAACCCTCCCTGTTGCTCTGAGAACAAGATGCTAACCGTCCCCCGGTCCTTTGCTGACCTCCGTAACCTGCATCCCGACCCCATCTCCCCCCCCACCCTCACGCGTGACAAGTCCTTCCCACCTCGGAGCCTTTGCCCCGAGGCGGGTCCCCAACCTGGATGCCCTCTGCTTCTTCCACCCTCGGCTCACGTGCCCGCCGCTCACCAGGGCCTGCTGCGCAGCGTAGACTGCCCGTCCCTCGTTGCCCCTCCCCTTCCGTGGTTTTCTTCACGTCACTTGCTGCTCCAGGGCACGTTCTCTATTTGCTTGCTCGTGCAGCCCCGAGGGATGGTGCAGACCCCCCACCCCAGTTCCTTCTGGAACAGGGGTCAGAGCAGAAGGGCCGCAGGGCCAAGCTGCTGAGCGATGGTGGGGACCTTGCATAGCCCAGCGTCGTGCAGGCCTCCCCCTGGATGCCACCTCCTCCAGGAGGCCTTCTTTGACCACCTGGCCGTGACAGCCGCCCCACAGGTCACTCCGTCCTGTTGTCTTTACAGCACTTACCGCTTTCAGAAGTGACTGCGTGCTTTGGGAAGGCTGTGTGTGTCTGACATCAGTCCGCGGCCGTGGGGAAGTCCATGGAGCATGGGCCTGTCAACCGTCGTCTCTGTGTGACCCCAGGGCCCGGCGCACAGTAGGTGCTCAGGAAACACATGGAGACAAGCTTGCTTCCCGGGCAGGCCCGCCCCACTCTGCCCTCCACGCCCAGCCGCTCTGAGCCCTCCAGGGTCTTGGTCGTCTTCCGGCCCAGGTCTGGGCGCACCGCACACGGGGGACGTGCTCCGTCCTCTTTGAGCGAATGCTTTCTGTTTCTGACCCGAAATGCAACCCTGATGGTTCAGTCCTGCCTGCGGTCATTCTGACCTGTCTTAGCCCAGCTTTCTGTTAGCTCTCTTCCCACGTTTGCATTGCTTCAGGTAGAATGAGTGTTGTCTAGGTCACTGCCTCGGGGAAACCGCTCCCCCACCAAGGCGCGACTCAAGAGGACCTGTTACTCTGTCTGTTCTGGGGAACACAGGTCTCTAGCCCTCCCCACCCCCACCTGCCGCTCTGGGGTGAAAAGGAGGGCTCCCCGGATGATCAGTTTGGGACCTCAGCATGCTGTACTCCCTGCATTAGAGGCTCTGAGAAGTCCTGCAGACAAGAGAGCACCTTGAATAGGCTTCCCTGGGGGTCCCGTCTCCCCAGACCTCGGGCTCATTGACAGTCTGCTGGAACTGCTCTTCCAAGGCACCCACCCCAGGAAACGGTGCTCTGGGGACCCTCACAGATGGGCCATGCCCGTCCCACGGCTTTCGGACTGCCCAGGAACCACTGAAAGTGTGTCACCCGCCCCCAAGTCCAGCGTCCTTCCCCGAGGGCACAGCAGGGCCACGTCCCAGTGTCTGATGTGGACGTGGACTGTGAGGTCCAGCCAGCGTCACTCTCCAAAGCCTTAAATCAGCCACAACATTCGGAATCCCTGCTTCTCTATACACGTACAGGAAACCATTCCTGTGCGCCTGTAACATACGTACAGCAGATAGAGTGAAGATGTGCTGTGTGCAAAGGATTCACGCAGTATTTTTTTCATATTTTTTAAGATTCCACATAAAGTGAGATCATATAGTATTTGTCTTTCTCACAGTCCATCCAGAATGTTGCAGATGGCAGGAGTTCTTTCTTTTTTTTTGTGGCTGAGTAATATTCTGTTGTACGTATACACGTGTGTGTGTGTGTGTGTGTATTTATATATGTATATATATGGGCTTCCCTGGTGGCTCAGATAGTAAAGAATCTGCCTGCAGTGCAGGAGACTCAGGTTTGATCCCTGGGTTGGAAGATCCCATAGAGAAGAGAATGGCAACCCACTCCAGTATTCTTTCCTGAATTCCATGGACAGAGGAGCCTGGTGGGCTAGGTCCATAGGGTCGCAAAAGAGTCGGACACGACTAAGTGACAAACACCTTCACTTCTTTTCGTGTACACGCACACGCCTCTATGTACGTATGTGTCACTTCCCTATCCATTCGTCTGTCAGTAGATCCTCAGGATACTTGCGTGTCTTGGCTAGTGTAAATAATGCTGTGATGAGCTTGAGGGTGCAAATATTTTTGAGTTACCACTTTCATTTTCTTTGGCTACATACCCAGAAGTAGAATTGCTATATGCTAGTCCTATTTTTAATTTTTTAAAAACACGTTCGTCTGTGTATCTGGTTGTGCCGGGCCTCACTTGCGGCACGATGCAGGGTCTCTAGCTGTGGCGTGTGAACACTTAGTTGCACCCCTTGGATCTGGTTCCCCGACCAGGGATGGAACCCAGGCCCTCTGTCTTGGGAGCACTGGGTCTTAGCTGCTGGACCACCAGGAAGTCCCTGTTTTTAGTTTCCCAAGGACTCTCCACACTCTTACACCAGGTTACAGCCCCATCCGTGCAGTATGTAACCTTCACTTCTGCTTTAGGTGCCTTTGGTTGAATTCATGGGACTTAAGTGCCCGTGGGACTCCCCCGCCCCATGTGTCCACCCCTCATTCATTCATTGGCCCCACAGATATTTACTGGAGTCTTCCGTGTGATAAGCAGCTGATGAATCAGCCACCGGGTCTGCCCTTGGGGTGCCCACCATCTGCTGGGGACAGACAGCGAAGTCGGGGCTGAAGTGTGCCCTGGGAGTCTGCTAGAAGAGGGCTGGGTGCCAGGCGGATGGCACCGGGCTGGAGCGTGGAAGGCTGCCCGCAGGGTCACCTAGAGTGGGCCGCCGCCACCCAGGAGAGGAAGGGCGTGGTAGGGAGGGGCAGTCACAGGCGGCCTGCAGGTGTGGCCCCGGCAGAGTGACCTGGGCACTGGCGGGATGCTGGGGGCCGGTGGGGGCAGAAAGGGGCTGGAGACAGGGGTGGGGAGGGATCCTTCCCACAGGGTCTGCCAGGGGATGGGGGTGGGGAGAGCTCTCTGAAGACCCTCTCTCCTTTGTGTCTGGGGAAGAGGCAGGATATGGGAATGATCAGATTCTTAGCACATATAGAAATCTGCTAGGAGTCCAGCATTATCGTCAACAGAGAAACGGTGATTTCCTGACATGCGCTCCTGGGGACGGCTGCATTCTTTTTCAAATACTCACGACCTCCTGTTTGGTACGCCCCTGCGGAATTTTTCCAGGGAAGGGCACCGGTGACCTAGGACTCAGGCGCTGGGGGCCACCCTCCTCTGCCTACAAGCAAGGCTACATGGATGCGTTTCTGGGCTTCTGCTCCCACCCCATTTCACTGCTTCTCCTCTCAAGTGGTCTAGAGCAGCTCGCCCCTCTCCCCGCGGTGGCCGATTTGGGAATCCGCATGCCTTGCACAATGGCTCCGTCTTTCCCCCATCTCGGGCTGGGCGGGTGGATGGAGCCCATGTCTGGTGAGCGGATGACAGATTGGAGGGGTGATCTGAAGACCTTCCCAGAGAGATACACAGAAGCAAGGGGCGGGCCAGTTCCACTTTCTCTCTGCCATTTCTTAACAATACGCCATCTTGCCAGAGCAAAAGACCTATTCTTTCCCTATTCTTGTTTAGAACGCAGCTAACAAAGGACTTTTTGTCTTGTGTGCATTTTTTTTTTTTTTTGCAAGCCTCAGTTCATCCTGGGTTTTAGCTCTCTTGACACTATTCTTTGAGATGACTCTTTTGTTAAAACGTTCTCTTGCCAGCTTTCCTCTGGTCGACAGACACACTCTCACACTCTCGCACGCCTTCACACGCACGTTCATTCATTCAACTGCCGAGGCGTCGCAGATGAGTAGCCTGGGTCCTCTGTGTTGAACTGGTCTTTGAATTCAACACCGAATAAGGATGGTGAAGGTGCTGAGCCACAAGCCACAGAGAGGATGTCAGGAAGGCCCCTCGGAGGGGACCCTGAGCTGCGCCTTGAGGGAGACGGTGACCACAAACCCTCCTAGGAAGAGCCGCTGCTTACCCACCCCTTCCAGGCCTGCTCTTGATTTGGTGGCTGGTGCCTTGGCTTGTTTCATCTTCCTAACATCCTTAGGAGGCAGGTGCTTTATTATTCCCATTTCACAGAGGAGGAAACTGAGGCCTTGAGAGGTCAGACAACTCACCCCAGGCCCCACCCCCAGGAAGTGGAGCTGGGATGTCAACCCAGCTGGATTGGCACTCCCCTGCCCCAGGCCCTGCTCTGAGACCACTGGGTAACATGGCCTGTCACCAGGTCAGTGGGAGAGGAAGGGTATTTGCAGACTGAAGGCAGAAAGGCTTAGAGGAAGGAAGGAATGCCTTGAGCCTTTCTTCTTTTTTTGTAAATGTATTTGTAATTAAACCACAGGAAGATACAGTACGCATGTGTGTGTTAACTGCTCTGTCATATCCAACTCTGTGCGACCCCATGGACTGTAGCCCGCCAGGCTCTCCTGTCCATGGGATTCTCCAGGCAAGAATACTGGAGTGGGTTACCAATTCCTTCTCCAGGGGATCTTCCCAACCCGGGAATTCCTGCATTGCAGACAGATTCTTTACCATCTGAGTGAGTGTCAGTCAATTGTATGGCTATTTTGAATTAGATTCTGATACACCTATGGGCCAATGTACTGCACTGTACGAGTATTTTAAAAGAACCTCAGGTGTTTGAACAATCTTCTGCAGGTTTGTTGTTGACCCTTGACGAGCGGCAGCAGTGCGCTCCAGCCTTGCTCACTGGGTGGAGATGCTTGGTTGCAGTGGAGGCAGGAGAGAAGGGCGGACGCTGGGGACTGGAGATCAGCTCTGTGGGCCTGTCCCATCAGCCAGGCTCAGCCAAGACGCGAGCCCCTGAAGCCCCCACTCTCCCGTTCATCCAGGGCTACCCCAGTTCCTCGGCTTGGAGACAGCCAGGTGTGGCATCCTGAGCCCAGAGAGGGCTGTGAGTGCCACGCCACGGGGCTGGCAGAGGCCACCTTTTTCCATCTGTATGTTTTCCAAATCATCATATATTTCGGCCGGTGTCACTGCAGATTGCTCACTCTCTGACCCATCAGCTTTAAATAGCAAAAGAGAAAAAAAAATACAGTGCACTTTGTGGTTTCCAGTAAGATACCGTAAATACACCCAGATAATATTCCGGTGCAAACCATTTGCAGCGGCTGCGCAGGGCGGTGGAATGGAATCTTTCGGGCAGGCTCGGACACCAGTTCATTTCCTCTGTCCCCGCCGGGATCATTACGGAGCTGGAATGCGGGGAGGGCGTCAGCCGGGCTCCCCGGGTTCATCTCCCTGATAACTCCAGTCTTTACGAAGAACCTCCCAGGGAACTGGGCTTCTCTGAACACAGAGGTTTCGTTTCATCTTCAGAGCAGCTGGGTCATGTCCTCCGGGCGGTTCCCACTTCCTAGGCAGGGAAGCTGAGGCTGGGGAGCCGGAGTCCTTGCTGAGGGTCACCCCCGCTGAGTAGGGAGCAGGTAGGAGGGACGAAGAGGCTCCATCATAGACAAGTTCAGAGCTGAGGCCACCTGGGCTTCTGGCTGGAAAATTACCTGCAGGTGCAGGTGGCCTAGTGGAGGATCCAGAGGCAGCTGTGAGGGCAGGACTCCTGCTGGTAGCCAGGAGACCCTGCTCCTAACCCTCAGGTCTCGCTGACTCACTGGTGACCCTGGGCAAGTCTCCCAGCCTCTGTGAAGCTCTGGGTCCAGGAGGAACCTTGGGCTTTATGTCTGTGGTGCTGGGTACTTTTCTCTGGTTCTGAAGACAGAGGGCCCTCTGCCCAGGCCAGGCGGTGGGGCTGGCAGGATCTCCTCCCATGCCTGCTCCCACCGCTGCCCATGCCAGGGCAGGGCTGCCTGACCCTGGTGGCCGGGAGCCCTCTCTCCCTGTGCAGAAGCCCCACCCCAGAGCTCCCTGCCCCTGTCATCTCCCTGTCCTACACTCTGCAGGGCCCTGGGCTGCCTGAGCGATGCGATCTTGCTGTCTGTCCCCCCAGAAGGCAAGGCTTCGCCCAGATCCCTCCCTCAGGTTCCTCAGCCCCCAGCGTAGTAACCCCCACCCAGGAGGTGCTCAGGAAATAGCTGTGGAGTGAAGGAACAGGGCACTTGGCTTGGTCGGGGGCCAAGGAGAGGCAGGGCGGATGGAGGCTCTTCCTCCGCTCAGGGACCGGAGGGACACGGGGTGGTCAAGGCGAGAGGGGGCCGAGTCTGACCCTGGAGGGGATGGTCAGCGATGGCCAAGCCCACTGGCCCCATGAGGAAGAATCCGGAAAGAGCCTGGCCAGGGACTGGAGTGGGTGTCCTGACATCAAGGCAGGAGAGAGGGTCAGACTCTGGGGCCAGGCTGGCCGGGTTTGGGTCCTTGTCAGAGCACACCACCTCTCTGGGCCTCAGTGTTCACGTCTGTAAAATGGAGATAATGACACCACACACCTCAGGGGATGCCAGAATGAGGCGAGTCGACCTGCACTGAGCGTTTAGGAAAGAGCCTGGTGCACAGGAAGCGTTTCACGACTTTGCTTTTCCTCTGATGAAGCGGGTGCCAGTGGGTCACCACCTCGTCCCGTTCCTGCAGCAGTAAAGCAGGCCCCCGGGGACACGTGTGTACGTGTGTCCAGGGAGACTCACGTACACAGCTTCGGGAAACCGCCCCACCGGAGGGCCTTCCCCAGGCCGGGAGAGGGGGGTCCCGGGAGCACGCATGTGGTCGGGGTCGGGGGAGTCCTTCGAGGCGACCCGTGACCTCCGGGTTGGCATCCTGGCTGTGCTCCCGAGCTCCGCTCCCCGAGCCCCCATTTCCCACAGACCCAGTCAGGAACTGCTGTTCGCCTGGGCGGGTGGCGGGCGTGGGCGGGCGGCGTGTAAGGTGGCCTCTCGCAGAGAGTCTGAGGGTTTAAGATTTTGGGACCCTTGTCTACCTTCTTTCTGCCGTCAGCTCTGTTCTCAGCAGCCCGTCCCATCTGAATGGGTCTTATAAGTGATTTATTGATGTTTTAACCAATAACCATTGAATGGCAGAAATAAAGGCATGTTGATTGGGGTCGATGCCTTATGCCAAAGGAACCTCTCTTAAGTGTGGGCTTTCCCACGCAGTGAGGAGCCAGGAAGGGAGGAGGGAGCCGGGACTGAGGAAGGACCCTGCCGACTGACTGGGGCCCGGAATCCCAGTCCGGGCTGGTTTGCTTCTCAGAGCCTCGGTCTCCTCCTCCTTAGTAACGTTGTGGAGAATGGTGGCCACCCGCAGGGCCATTGGGAAACAGCCTCAAGTGTGGGTCTGGAACAGAGCAGTTGCTTCACCAAGGTCCCTTCTCTTCTAGCCTCTCCCTGCATCCCCAAAAGCCCCCAAACCCCAGGCCTCGGGCTGACTCTGTGCCGATGCCCTGAGTGGGGCGACGGTGAGGTCGTGCCAAACAGGCGCAGCCCATCCCTGCCCTGCACCTGCCAGGTCAGAGCCTCTCTGGACCCTGATCAGCTGGGTTCCTCGCCCACAGCTGAGCAGAGCTCTTCCCCAAAGCGCCGAGCCAGTAATAAGTGCTCAACGAAGCGCCCTCGGCTTTTGGCTCCTGTTGGGAGCCTGCCTTCATTCATTCACTAAACAGATGACGTACTGAGCACCCGCTCTGCAGCAGGCCCTCGGGACACGACACGGCACTGCCTTGCAAGGGGTGAGGCTCAGAGCCAGCGGGAGTGGTCGGTGCGGCATGAGCAACAGCCAGCAGACGAGTCTGACACGGCAGGAGGGCGATGGAGAACGCAGAGGCATGGAAGTTTCTCTCCGTTCTTCCCAGGAGGCCTGGGATTCCATCTGTTACAATTATCATAATTCTCGCCCCCGCTTATTCATGCGCCGGCCACGGGCCAGGTGGGTGAGACTCACAGATACAGAAATGGAGGTTCAGAGAGGCTCAGTGATGTGCCCAGGGTCACCCAGCTTCTGGCAGGGTGGAGTTGCTCATTCATTCAGCCCTCCCTCACGCACTGTCATGGGGGCTGTCAACAGTTGGAGCCAAACAGGCCAGGAACCCCGAGTCTGGCCGGGCAGCCGGATGCTGGGTCATTCCCACACACCGGCCTCTGCATGAGGCAGCCGTGTCCTTCAGCCCTGGTGGACCAGTGGCTAAGACCCTGCCCTCCCAATGCAGGAGGCCCGGGTTCGATCCCTGGTCAGAGAACTAAGAGCCCACCGCAACTAAGAGTTTGCATGCCACAGCTAAAGTTTCCGCATGCTTCAGCTGAAAGCCAGCACAGCCAAATACGTATATTCTCTTAAGAAAGATCTTTAATAACAGTCACAGCAGCGGTATCAACTGTTTACAGGACAGTTACTCCGTGCCGGGCGCAGTGAGTCGGCCTCCTCCCGGCCCATGACTCACAGATGCTCTTACACCCATTTCACAGAGGGAGCAATAGAGGCCTCGACAGGTGAACAGGCTTGACAAGAGTTGCACAGCCAGCCCCCTGCCCAGGGGAGCTTCCCTGGTGGTCAGTGAGGAAGGGGAAGTAGTGGGGCTGGGCAGTCCTAGTCTCACACTAGGTCAAGGTCAATAGCAGGTCTAGGTCAAGGTCAATAGCAGGAGTCAGCAGCGGCCCTTCCGCATCTGGACCTGAGCAGCCGGTCCCTGGGTCCCGGGAGCTCGGAAGCTAAGAGTAATGGTCCCTTTGTTTCCCAGGGGCTGTGGGTGCAGACGTGAGGGCCAGCTTGGGGGCGTGGGGGAGAGGGGAGGCCATGACCCATGATAGACTTCACCCTGGTCAGAGAGTGACCTTGAACTCAGGGGAGCTGTGTGTGTGCAGGGGTAGCTGCCCTTCTCCCACCCATTTGGGATAGGCTGGGGGGATCCCGGTGGGAATAGAAGCCATCAGCATCGCTGTTGGGTCTGGGTAGGTGTCCTCCCCGAACGTCTGGGTGGCCACGTGTTACACAGGGGCCTCAGAGGCCCGGGACCCTGGGTGGGAGAGCCCCGCCCCTGTCCCAGCCCCGCCCACTGAGTGGGAGAGCCCCGCCCCTGTCCCAGCCCCGCCCACTGAGTGGGAGAGCCCCGCCCCTGTCCCCAGCCCTACCCCGCCCCAGGGATGAGCCTGGGGAGCAGGGCAGGTCTCAAGTGGCAGGCCAGGGCCCCACCCCTCCTCAAGTTGCTGCTCTGCTCTGGGGCGAATAAAGGAGACACAGTGTCCGCTCACCTGCCGAGGCCACCAGCCGGGCCTCCGCACTCTGCGGTCATCTGATCACCAGGGACAGTACCTGGTCTGCACAGCTCAGCACTGCCGCCCTACCAGTTGGGTGGCCTGAACGAGCCAGACTTTTCTCTCAGCCCCGGTTTCTTCAACAAATGAAGACTCCTTCTTACCTCACAGCCTTCTCCTAAGGGACTGTTAACTACCATCATCAGTAGGAATAGTAATCAATTTGATACCCGGGGTCAGTTTCTCACGCAGGGCTTCCCTGGTGGCGCAGATGGTAAAGGGTCTTACCTGCAATGCAGGAGAGCTGGGTTTGAACCCTGGGTTGGGAAGACCCTCTGGAGAAGGAAATGGGAACGCACTGCAGTATTCTTGCAGAGGAACCTGGTGGGCTGCAGTCCATGGGTCTCAAAGAGTCAAACGCAACTCACACACACTTTCTTTCTCATGCCAGGCTCTTTGCTAAATTCTCTGTTAACTCTGCCAAGTCCTCTCAACCTCCCTAACAAAGTGGGTGGTCGGTCTCCTACTTTGTAGTGCAGGCACTGGAGTACAGAGCACTTAGGTGACCTGGCTGAGGCCACACAGCCAGAAAGTGGCGGAACGGGGCTCTCCTCCCCATCTCACTCTCTGTGTTCCCTCCACCTGGCGATTCTCTGCTGTCTGTGCGGCTCTGACTTCGCTGTCGTCTGTCTGCTCCCGTGGGTCGTTTCCTTGTGGGTCTGGTGTTCGGTAGTGTGAGCTAGAGCTTGAGCCTCAGGACGAGGAGGAACTTGTCTGCGTTGCAGTCACTGCATGGCCGAGCTGGGGTTTGGACTTGGGTGTTTGCGCTCTGGAGCCCCTGTGTGAGCAGAGCTGTCGTAGAATGCCAGGGTCTGGCCGTAGCACAGTGAAGCAGTGGGTCTGGCAGGTGGACAGGCCTATGTGTCTGCAGGGTTGGTGGAGCAGGGGCCGGCGGGGGAAGGTGGCTGGGGGGCAGGGTGCTCATGTCCTGGCAGCCTGGGTGGGGGGGCTGTGCAGTGAAGGGCGGGGGGTGTGAGAAAAGGCCTGCCTGAGTCAGGTGACAGTGACCCGGGGCTTGAAGCATCTTGGGGGTCGCTGCCTCCTCCGCCTCCCCGGCCCCCGCTTCAGCCACCGTCACCCCCCTCCCAGACCCTGAAATGCTTCTCTGCCCGCAGAGCCTCTTCCTCCAGGGGCTTCCCTGACCCCCACCCATCCTGGCTCTGAGTGCCCACACCACACGCGGGGCCTGGGATCCTGTCCTTCCTGGTCAGACGGTGCTGCTCTCAGACCCAGAGGGGCCGGAAGGCTGTGTCACCAGCCCAAGTGACTCCCCGCTGGGTTCTGTCTCCTGCCCCCCAGCTATGCAGGACCCTTGTGCCCCGCTGACCACCCCAGCACCCTCCTGCTGGGCCCATGTACCTCCTTCCACGGGGCCTGCAGCCGCCCTCCCGGCCAGGCCCCGTCTCCACGTAGCTGGGAAAGCGTATGGGGAAGCGACCCCTCAGCGCTGGGTCTCGGCCTTCCCGCTGTAAGGTGGGGACCCCACCACAGCGCCTTTCTCATGGGGACCCCAGGGAGCAAGAGGTCAGAGTTTAGAACAGTGTCTGAAGGTGGAGCCCACATGCTGCGCAATTGATTCAAGCCTGTGAGAGTGAACGGAGAGTGAGGACTCGATGCCACTTTGAGCGGGGTCCCCAGGACCCCGCTTCCCGATGCCGGTCTGCCCTCCCGTCCCTGCGGGCGGTCCCTCTCCCCTCCCCCAGCTCTGATATCTGTGTCAGACGGAGGCTGAGGATGCAGGTCCCAGCCTTGTCTGCACGTGCTCACAGTCTCGTGGGCTGGACCTCTGGACCGCAGGTGACCTGGGTGCAGCAGGAGCAAGACCCCGAGCACAGGAGCTGCTGTTCAGGCAGGCGCCACGGGCCAGGTGGGCGCCCAGAGCTGCGGACAGACTCTCATCTCTCTCTCTTTTTAATCCTTACTTATCTTTTGACTGAAAATTTTGCTTTTATTATATTGGGAAGAGTTATTAAGTAGTTCTATTTAAACATTATTGTTCAAAAAATAACAATAAAATATATATTGAAGCGTAAGGATACATTTGCACACCGCATTTTGCAAAAGGTCCTTTCATTAGTTACCTGAAGGCTCAAAGTGGCAAAGAGCCGTCACTCTCCGTTCACGTTCGTAGGCTTGACCCAGTTTCATAGCAGGTGTTCGCCACCATCAGACACCGGTGAAAAACTCTGATCTCCTATTCCCTGGGGTCCCCACTTTATGGGGGAGGCCGAGACCCAGGGGAGGGTGGCAGCGGCTGAAAGTACCAGAGGAGAGGCTGATGTTCTGTGGTTTCGGCCCAGGCCTGTGGCTCCAGAGCCTTTGCACGCTGCGGGTGTTCGGCGTGCTGCTTGACGGTCGCCAGGGCCTCGTGTGTGTGTGTGTGCACGCCGTGAGCGCAGCCACGTCAGTGTGGAGCGTGGGTGGTAATCGGTATGCTGGAGGGCCCCTCCTCTGACGTCACAGGGGCCAGGCAACCAGGTGCCCCTCTCCTGCGCTGCCCCCGTCCACTCCCCAGGGCATTCAGTGACTGGGGATTGAACTGGGGTGCACGTGATGGGGGGGCTCTGGGGGCCAGGGACGGGCACTGGGCTGGTCTTGGTGGACCCAGCGGAGCTCAGCCTGCCTCCTCACCCCAGATGCCCGGACCTGAGCCCAGTGTTTCCGCTCTTGTCCCCGCAGGGAGCCGGGAGGCCGCCTTCACCTACGCCATCATCGCCGCGGGCGTGGCCCACGCCATCACGGCGGCCTGCACCCAGGGCAACCTGAGCGACTGCGGCTGCGACAAGGAGAAGCAGGGCCAGTACCACCGGGACGAGGGCTGGAAGTGGGGTGGCTGCTCTGCCGACATCCGCTACGGCATCGGCTTCGCCAAGGTCTTTGTGGATGCCCGGGAGATCAAACAGAACGCCCGGACTCTCATGAACTTACACAATAATGAGGCAGGCCGGAAGGTAGGTGGCCGGGGGGTGCCTGGCGCAGGTGCCACGAGACGGCTTCTTCTTTAACGGCTGGGGTTGGGGGTCTGGCGATGGGGCACGGGGCTCTGCCCTTGCCTGGTTCGCCTGGAGTCTGTGGTCCATTCGCTGCTGGTCGGGGGTCCTGTGTGGTATGACGCTGGTCAGTTACCCACAAGGCTGAGTAATTGTGTCCCTGTTAGAACATTGTAACCCAGCAAGATGGGATGAGGTGTGGATATGAACTCTAGTCCTGGGATCCACAAAATCAGCTGTAAAAACTCAGACTGTGGGCTGAGGGGGGCCTCGGGAGTTGAGATGAGTTCAGTAAAAGTCATCCCCCTGGGGTGCATGCCAGGGCTGCTAACACGTCCTTGGTCAGATTAACCAAGATCTGGAGCTGAAAAGGATGGAGGGGACCACCCCCTTTTCACTATCTCCTCACGCCCTCCAAGAGTCTGGGCTCAGCTTGGAAGACGGTCCGGGTTGTCCCAGAGTGGCTGCCGCCTCTGGCTTTAGACCCAGATTTTCATGCACAAGCACTTCATTTTTTCGCTGTTTGTTTTTAAAACTGGTCGTCACCAGTGACTCTTGAAAAATGTGCAAGAGGGAAAAGAGAAAGAAGGTTACTCCAGGGGCTCAAACACGTGTCCTGGCAACGGGGCCTGGCGCTGCCTGTTTGGCTGCCAGGGCTCCTTGCTTTGCTCGAGCGTGTCTGGGGGCCAGCGGTCTTCTCCCTTCGTCCTCACGGCATCCTTGTGAACGGGAGCACTGTTACCCCATTTTGCAGATTGAGAAATTGAGGCACAGAGGGGTTGACTGACGTGCTATTCAGGGTTAAAGCCAGAATGTGAAGCCTGGAGTCTGGCTGGCGGGCTGGCCCTCTGCACAGCGTGGGCTGGAAGCGGGCCGCCTGGGTTCTGATCATGGCTCTTGCCGCTCTCCTCCTCCTGGGAAGTAAGCAGGGCTGGCGGGAGTGTCCTCGGTCCAGGGCAAGGGGAGACGGGGAGGGGGCAGGGGAGCCCTTCCCAGGGCCTGGCGCACGGCTGGCCCTCAGCACAGGCTGGGTGTGACCGCAGACGGTGCGTACGTGTGGCGTGGGAGGGAGCTGTCTGGTACCGATGTTGGGGGTGGCCTGCCCGTCTCAGAGGGGAGCCGGGCTCCCTGCAGGCGGACAAGGAAGAGGCACCAGCGGCCGTCTGTCCCTCCCGCTGTGTCAGAGCCTCCCGGCTGGCCATGGTGAATCACCGGGCAGGTGATGATGGTGGGACGGGGGGTTGGACTAAAGGCCCTGCCGGTCCAGCCCTGTGCCGGGAGTGCCTGCCCAGGGAAGTCTGTCCCACCCGCTTGCTACGGTCGGAGCACTCCTTAGGGCTGAGGTCACGGGCTCCCTCCTAACCTGGAAGCTCCCGTCCCTGGGGGTGGACAGCTCCACTCTGGTTTGAGAGGACACTTGAGGGTGGCCTCCTGGATGGCCATTCAGCCAGACGCTGTATTTTCCAGAGCAAAGAGGCTGAATCTGGGGCTCCCCAGCGCACACTGATCCACCCCCAGCGCAGCTGCTCTGTGGTTTGGGGGTGCAAGCAGAGGCCCGGAGCGGGTCCTGACTAGCCTTCAGCTACCCGGGGCAGTGGCCACACCACTCGGTCGGAGCACAGCAGGAAGGGGGTCTCCCTGCCTGGCTCCTCACCCCCAGAACCGAGGCACCCCAAGTGACCGGACCCAGATCCCAGCGGCCAGGAGCAGGGCCTAGCCCCAGGCAGCCGAGGCTCAGCCTGGGCCCACCCCTTTGGGGGCCTCAGTGTCCTCATCTGTCACACGGGTGATGAGCCTCCGTTTGCTCTGGGGCTTGGCGGGGGCGCAGTTGGGGGATGCCCGGGACCCTGCAGCCTGTAGGCATGGGACCCCGCACCAGAAACTCTGCCCACCCCAGGCTTCCGTGGGCCTCAGGTGCAATGGGGCTGGAGGTCTTGGTGAGCTGGAAGTCCTGCTGGGCGTCTTGGAAGGAGGCGCAGATGTGCAGATGTGTTTATCGCCGGCTCCCTCCCCCTGCTGAGAGGAGACAAGACTCAACCTGACCACGGGGCTCTGGGCTTGCTGGCAGCCGCGAGAGAGAAAGGGGGGCGGGGGGCGGGGTGGTGGCAGACCCCACGAGGGGTGGCCCTGGGGCTGCAGGGGCACCCCCGACCCAGCTGACTGATGACGAATAACACGCAGGGACCACCCTGTCTCCAGTTTGCTCCGGGGGGGCGCCGAGCCAGGCTTTCACCTGCAGATGTGTCCGAGGGGCTGCGCTGGGGGGGCAGTGGGCACCCCTGCAGCCATGACCAGCTGTCCCGAGCAATCGTGTGGTCAGCAGTGTTGAATCAGAGGGGTCAGGCGAGAAGACAGAGCCAGCAGAGCCTTTGGAGATGTGATGTTCCAGTCAGAGTCGCTGTTGGAATTTTGTTGTTCAGTCGCCAAGTTGTGCCCAATACTCTGTGACCCCATGGACTGCAGCACGCCAGGCTTCCCTGTCCTTCACCATCTCCTGGAGCTTACTCAAACCCATGTCCATTGAGTTGGTGATGCCATCCAACCATCTCATCTTCTGTCGTCCCTTCTCTTGCCTTCAAGTTTTCCCAGCACCAGGACACATATTTTGGAATTTTAGGGTCACCGTATTTTGGGGTTGACATCGCAGACTGTTGAGGTTGGGGCTGTAGAATGTTAATGTTACACTCTCACACTTTAGGTTTGAAATCAAGGTCTTTGGGAGGGAGCGAGGCGTCCAAAGCGGTGGGTTGGAATCCCTGGACGGTGTTGGGATCTTTGCGGCTTTGCGTCATCTCTTTCCCACCTTTGGGGCTGTGTGAGGGGATGAGCTCACCACTCCTTTTGCCCTCAAGGTGCTCAGTCTAGTGAGAGAGGTGGGTAGAGGAGCAAAAATGATAATTCGGGACTGAGCGTACAGGAGACACGCAGCTGTTCAGGAGGCTCATAGGGGCTCAGAGGTGGGAGCAGTTTCTTCTTGGACAAGTCCAGACACCTCTAGGGCAAAAAGGAGGGACCCTTGAGCAGGGCTTTGAAGGATACCTAGGAGTCCTCCACGTGGAAAAGGCAGGCGGGAGGGAGGGAGTTCGGGGAGAAGTCACGGCCGCTGTAAAAGCATCGTGTTGGTCGCTCAGTCGTGTCCAGCTCTTTGTGACCTCATGGACTGTAGCCCCCCAGGCTCTTCTGTCCGTGGAATTCTCCAGGCAAGAATACTGGAGTGGGTTGCCATGCCCTCCTCCAGGGGATCTTCCCAACCCAGGTATTGAACCTGGGTCTCCTGAGTTACAGGCAGATTCTTTACCATCCGAGCCGCCAGGAAAGCTCTACAGGGGCATGAAGTCCTACAAAAGCATGGGCCCTTGGGGCAGACTGCATATACGTGGGAGAGGGGCCCGCGGGTGATGGGGCCGCAAAGGGGGCTGGGGTCAAGTGTAGGCCCAGGAGAAAGCATCCCCCTTGGGCTGGCGGTTCTTGCAGAGGCTTTGCAGGAGGGGTGCCGGGGGCAGGTCTCTGGGACCAGGTGGGAAGCAGAGTGCAGGGGGTGGGATGGCAGCGGGTGCCCCAGCCCGGCAAAGCCCACGGGTGGGCAGGGGGCACTGCCATTTAGGGGCCAGAATGGGCGGGAACCCAGCTCGGGTTGCATCTGGGGTGGATGGGTGGGAGCCCACCTCCCTGCAGTCAGGCCCTGGGGCGGGTGGAGACTGGACATGAGGGGTGATGGTTATAAGGGTGCACTTGGGCTTGGGAGTGGGGGGCCCCACGAGCAGCAGGTGGGGAAGCCCAGGGACCACGCGTGCCTGGAGGGAGGTTCTGGTTGGAGCCACTTCTGGAAGCCACCAATGGGAGGTGAGAGCCGACGCCCTGGGGTATTAGCAGGACAGGCTAGCCTGAAGATTGTACTGGGAAGGCCCAGAGCCGGGCTCAGCCCTGGGGAAACAGGCACTGGGGCAGGAACGTATGGGGCCGCGGAAGACAGGGAGGTGGGCCTTGTGGATGGTCCCTGATCGCTGCGCTTGGAGCCGGCTTTCTGCTGGGGGCCTGGGGGTCAGTCTCTGTGCCTCCATGACGCTCCTGCACCGGGCTGGGCTTGCCTCCGAGCCCTCGCTGGACATTAAGCGCCATGTGTGCAGAGGAGCTCTGGAGGCCCTTCCTGGGCGCACGGTGCCTGAGCCCCGTGGAGGCAGCCCTGGGGATGGGGGCCCAGCTGGGATGGGGCTGGCCCCGCTGGAATGTGCCGCTTGCTCCAAGGAAGGTGAGCTCAGGGAGATGGAATTCCACCCGAATGGGAGTCACCTCCCAGTCCCTGCCCAGCCCCTGCCCGCCGAGGGTGCCGGTCTTGTCCCTTCCTGCCCTGCCCCGTCTGGTCTGGGTGCTCCCAGGAGCGGGCTTCCCACCCTGCCCTAAGGCCCGGGAGCCAGGGGACGGCAGGGCGCTGGCCTTGGGTGGCTGGGGCGGGGCCCAGATAAGGCTGCTTAGCTATGCTCCCCTCTGCTGTCCTGAGGGCCACTTGCATATTTGATCGGATGGAGTGGTCAGGTGGCACGCTGAGGGCCTGAGCCCAGCCAGGTCCCGCCTGCCCCAGAGCTGGCCGGCCGCCCAGGCTGAGCTCTGGGGAGGCCTCCGAGGGCCTCCGTGTCCTTCCCGGCTCCAGGTCTGGTGCCCCTGTGGGTTCTTCCCTTTCCAGATGTGACGGCTTCCAGCTGCAGCTTGAGGGAGGTGGACCAAGGGTTGCTGTAGGCAAACCCCGACCCTCCAGGGCTTCCATGTCCTCCATGGCGGGACCCTGAGTGTCAGAGGGTCTTCTAGTTCTGACGTGAGGGGATGGGAGGAGTGCAAGGTGCTTAGGACCGACTGGACACCGGCCGTGTCCCTGGCCGTATGCTCTGGGAGGCCACTGAGCTTGTGTTCCTGCCTCAGGGCCTTGGCACGTGCTGTTTCCCTGGTCTGGAATGCCCTTCCTTCAAACGTCTGCGTAGCTAATTCCTGCTGGTCTCTGCTCAGAGGTCCCCTTCCCTGGGAGTCCCTCCCTGACTTTCCACCCGTCTGTCCACCTCAGCTCTGTTCACTGTCCTGCTTTATTTCCTTTGTCACATTTACCGCCATGTGAAGTCATCTTATTCACACATCTCTTTATGTCTCTGCTCGGGGCTTCCCTGAATGGCTCAGCGGGTGAAGAATCTGCCTGCAATGCAGGAGACACAGGAGACGTGGGTTTGATCCCCTGGGTCAGGAAGATCCCCTGGAGGAGGAAATGGCAACCCACGCCAGTATTCTTGCCTGAAAAATCCTCTGGACAGAGGAGCCTGGCGGGCTATGGTCCAGAGGTGTGCAAAGAGTCAGACACGACTGAGTGATGAAGCACACACTTAATGCGTCTGTCCTCCGTCTCCTCCCACTACATCATCAGCACCGCAAGGGCTGGGCGGCCTGAGTTTGCAGCTGTTTCCTCCGTGCCTAGAACGGGGCCTGGCACACAGTAAGTGCTCAGGCAGCGTGTGTGAACTGACGAGTGACGTGCCAGGCATCGCCTCTCACCTGGGGGGATTTCCCAGGCCTAGGGCTGCCAGATAAAGAACAGGCCTCCCAGTCCAGTTCAAGATACTGAAGGGTTTTTTAGTACGAATGTGTCTCCAGTGTTGTGTGGGGCATATTTAGAGCAAACATGTATTCATTGCGTATCTCACAGTAAAACTTCAATGGATTTCTTGCATTTTTACGTTAAAATGTTTATGTTGAGATGTCAACCCCCGTGCGGTTATAAGAATTCAGAAGGCTCCTGCATGCCCGTTGCTTGGTGTTCCCCGGCAGCTTGTAAAATTAACACGGCATCCCAGCCGGGTGTGGCTCGGCACGGTCAGGACACAGAACGTTCCGTGGTGAGGATTCCTGTGCTTCCCTTTGGCAGCCGGAGCTGCTTCCCTCCTTCCTTGTACCCTCCTCAGCCCTTGTTGTTCAGTCATGCCTCTGTCTTTACCTAAGTGGACTGCAGCACACCAGCCTCCCTGTCCTCCGCTGTCTTCCAGAGTTTGCTCAAGCTCATGTCTGTGGAGTCGATGATGCCATCCAGCCATCTCATCCTCTGTCTCCCTCTTCTCCTCCCACCTTCAATCTTTGTCAGCATCAGGGTCTTTTACAGTGAGTCAGCTCTTCGCATCAGGTGACCAGAGGATTAGAGCTTCAGCATCAGTCCTTCCAATGAACACCCAGGACTGATCTCCTTCAGAATGGACTGGTTGGATCTCCTTGCAGTCCAAGGGACTCTCAAGAGTCTTCTCCAACACCACAGTTCAAAAGCATCAATTCTTCGGCGCTCAGACTTCTTTATGGCCTTCCTAGCCTTTGGCAGCCACTAATCTCTTGTCCATTTCCACATTTTATCATTTCAAGGTTGTTATATAAGTGGAATCACACAGTAGGTAACCAGTTGGCATCGGCTTTTTTCGCTCAGCATAATCGCCTCATGATTCATTCAACTCGTTGCGTCGATGGAGAGTTTGTTCCTTTCTATGACAGAGTGTGGTTTCATGGTATGGAGCCCTTCCCCCGTTCAGGGCTGTCTGGGTAGTTTCCGGGCAGGGGCTGTGGCACACGAGGCGGCTGTGAACGCTGGTGGACAGGTTTCGGTGTGAACACATGGTTCCAGGTCTCTGGGGTCGGTGCCGTGGCTGTGTGTTGAGCCTTGTGAGGAAGGGCTACACTCTCACAGAGCGGCTGCATGGTCTTAGGTGGCCGCCGGCGCTGTGCCAGGGAGCGTGTTTGACTGCATCCTCTCCAGCACTGGGAGTTGTCACTGGCTTTCAGTTTTGCCGTTTGAGAGGTGGGTGCAGGTCCTCACTGTGGTCTCAACGACTGTTTCCCTCGTCGCTAGTGACGCGGACCGTCTTTCCACGTGTGTATTTGCCAGATGAGCATGCTCTCCCCGGGAATGTCTCTTCGTGCCTCATGCCCATTTCTGATTTGACTGTGTTTCTTGCTGCTGAGTTTTGAGAATTGCTTGTGTGTTCTGGATGCTAGTCTGTCAGACGCACGGTTTGCGGTGCCCCCTGCTCTGGTTTATGCTTCTCCTTTCCTCCTTTTCGTAGATTCTTTTGCAGAGCAGATGTTTTTAATTTTAATAAGGTCTAATTTATCAGTTTTCCCTTTTACGAATAGTGCTTTTGTGCGGAGAACTCTCTGCTGAGCTCTCGGTCCCGAAAATTTTACCGTTTTTTTCCTCTAAAAGCTTTGTAGTTTTACATTTGCATCTGCCTTTTGTGGGGGGGGGCCTTCCTTGGTGGGCTCAGATGGTGAAGAATCTGCCTTGCAGGAGACCCAGGTTCGATCCCTGGGTTGGGAAGACCACCTGGAGAAGGGAATGACTACCCTCTCCAGGTTTCTTGCCTGGGAAATCCCATGGACAGAGGAGCCTGGCGGGTTACAGTCCATGGGGTCGCAGAGAGTCAGACACGACTGAGCGACTTAACATACACACATAGCTTTAAATATTTTTATAACGTATCTGTTCCGAAGTAAAACTCAAAAACCGAAGCCCCTCCTCTGGTCCCCAGCCTCTACTGTCCTGGTCTCCAGACGGCGCTGAGAACTGTGCCATTTAATAAATGAGAGACCCATCACAGAGACCGTGCCGAGGCCACAGGCAGCGGGCGTGGGGGCAGGACGTGCACCCCGGCCCAGCTCAGCACCCGCTTGCTGTTTCGACCCCTCCCCACCCCGTGACCGGCCGAAGCAGGGGGTGGGCTGGACGGGGTGCTGCCGTGGGGCTGGGAGGCCCCGGGGACAGCCCGCAGGCATGGCCAGGCCGGGACGTGCAGGCCCAGAGGAAGGAGTCAGGCAGGTCCAGAGCGGAAGCCACGAGGAGGGGCTGGAACGGAGCCCGCAGGGGCCCGGGGGGAGGATGCCCGGGAGGCCTGAGGGCTTTTTTCCAGTTCTCCGTGGTGACACAGCAAGGGCAGGGCACAGCCAGGTCCGGTGGGTGATGTTGCCGTGGCGATAGCAGTGGGAGGGGCAGGGAGGTGATGGGGGGCGGGGGCAGCCCCAGCCCTTCCCCGGAGAAGGGAGATGTCTCCGGGACCCCAGCTCCACGGGGCCTGGTCTTCAGCACCCCGCTTAGCCCTGGGTTGCTGAGACCCCCCCTCCCAGCCCAGTCCGGGTAGGCAGAGGCAGGCCCAGAGGTCTTGGGAGGAGCTTAGGACCTCAGCCTGAGGCGGGTGACCTTGGGGAGGCTGTCACTGTCCCCCGGTTAGCGAGGGGCCCGGGGTGGGGGCGTGGGGAGGCAGGCGGCAGGACCAGGCAGAGGAGGCTGGGAGGCTGCCGGTTGCAGCTCTGATGATGGGATGAGCCAGAAGGCAGGTGCCTGGTTGCTGGGAGAAGGTGGGGGCCGGGTTCTGAATTCTCGCCAACTTCATCCCCACGGTCCTGTGAGGCTGCCATTCTCCGTTGTCGTCTCCATCTTACAAATGGGGAAACGGGGGCCCAGAGAGGTCAAGACACAACCCAGGCCACATAGCAGGCAGGCGCTGCCTTGGCTCTGGATCCGGCTTTTAACCTCTCACAGCTTCTCCTGCCCCAGGACCTCTTGGACCTAGACACGTTTCTCCCCATTTCTTCCGTCCCGTGGTTCCAAGACGTTATCCTGAGATTCTCCAGCACCCTGTTTGGGGCACCTCAGATGCTCTGGGGCCCCCACCCCCCAGAAGGCCCCAGTATCTGAGGTTTGGGGCTCGTAGGTTATTTGGGCACCTCCTGTCCTCTCCTGTCCTGGCCGCTGCAGTGCTGGGGCAGCCTTGCCTTCGTCCTGGGAGAGGACTGTCCTGGGCCATGTGGAGAGGAAGTTGTGCCCATTGTCCGTCGCCAGCAGGAGAGGGGCCTGGGCCATCCTGGGGGTGCAGGACGAGGAGGTGCCAGGGGTACCCAGGCCCATGCTGGGACTCGGCACACCTCCTGCCATCGTGGGACCTCTGGGATGGCTCAGCCTAGGGAAGCTGGCCAGGGACCCCCATCCTGTCCCCCTGCCAACTCCTCTCGTCTCTCTGGGCAGGCATGAGAACCACCTCAGCACCTCCCAGAGCCCATCCTGGAGGCCAGCGCCCAGTGGGTGCACTCTGCAAGGTGGGGCGACCTCAGTGTGATGCCCGCTGTCCAGAAGGGGTCCTGGAGGGCTCGGGGGTTGCAAGGGCCTGTCCCCTGCCTTCCTGCGCACAGCTGTGGAGCTGAGGGGCTGGGCTGAGGCTGGCTTGGCCTGCTGTGGGGACTGGGCTCTGGAGATGGTGCCCAGCTTTCCTGTTTCTCGGCTGTGTGACCTTGGGCGTCTTAATACGCCTCTCTGTGCCACAGCGTCTCCCTCTGCAAAAGGGTGACGATCGCTTCGTATTATGAGGGTTGGAAGAGCAAAGGCATTGAAAGTGCTCCTAGCCCTGCTGTCCTGCATGGCCGCCACGGGCTCCGCGTGGCTGCTAAAGTTTGAATTCATTGCCAATGAGTAAGACAAAGCATGGCCCTCAGTCTGCATTTCCAGGGCTAGGCAGCCACGTGGCTTGTGACTCGGGCAGGAAGGCCCAATGGACAGGCTGGCTTGGGGTGGTGGGCACTGGGCTCATACCTCTGTGTCACTTCTCGGGGGACACGGAAAGGTCTGGCAGTGAGGGGCGCAATCGTGCTGCCTCTCTGGGCCCCAGCCAGCCCAGGACAGGGCCTTGCAGAGGGGCTGTGGGTGGCGGTTCCCTTGGAAGGCGTCCCCAGAGCGGCTGCGGGCCCTCCGGGGGCGGGGTGGGGGGGACACGCATTTGAAACTGGCCAAGGTGGGAGGGGGCGGCCTGGCGAGGCCCCGTGAGGCCCCCCAGGCGGGGCGCAGCAGACGGGGCTCAGTTTCAGCGCGGCGAGACCAAGTCAAAAGGCGCCCACCAGGGCCAGTTGCCACCTTTGTGCTCTGCAGGGGGAGTGGGACTCAGGGTGTTATCAAATCTGCCCAGGCCGGGGAGGGGGAGCGGAGTGGGGGTGCGGTGGAGGGCTTGGCACCCGCGCAGCAGTGTCGCTTGCCCTGATTCTGACACTTGTGTGTCCCTTGAGGAGCGATCAAGGTGCTGTCGTGTCCCCCAAAAGGACCCCTGGGCTGACAAAGGGCTTCTTCAAGCACCCCCCTGCAGCGCACCTTCGCGACGCGGGTCCTGTGCTGTCTACACGAGGACGTCCATTTCACCGGCCTGACCACCTTGGGCGGAGGTGGGGCGGTCCTCATGAGCTCCATTTCGCAGACAGGCAGCCGAAGCCCCGGCTCGAGGGCTGCTGCAGGTCGGGGGCTCACCTGACCTCAGGGCCACCCCGGGACATTGCGGGGAGGGGGCGGGCCAGGCAGCGCCCGCTGGGGGTGGACAGGGCCCACCCAGCCTCCCCTGCTCAGCGCGCCCCTCGCAGGGTCTGTCTCACCCTGTGTGTTGGCCTAGTACCACTGGTCTCCATAAATGAGCCCCCGGCCCCCCAGGGGAGGTGCTGTCCTCCCATTTTACAGATGGGGAGAGTTGGAGGCACAGGTGGTTAAGGGGTGGACTGAGGTTGCCCAGGCAGAAGACGTGGAAGCAAGCTTCCCTCTCAGCCACCTGCCTGTGCAGCCCACACTCTGCCCGGCCTCTCTGGGTCTCTTCTTAGTGTGTTTGTGTGTGTGTGTATCTGTGTGAGTCTGTGTGTGTGTGTCTGTGTGTGTATTTTAGACCTGGAAGGATTGGTAGTAGTTTGAAATAATAATGATTCTAACAACGTTTGTAAAACACTTTATAATTTGCAAAGCCGCCTGGTGGCTCAGGCAGTAAAGAATCCCCCTGCAGTGCAGGAGACCCTGGTTGGATCCCTGGGTCGGGTAGATCCCCTGGAGAAGGAAATGGCAACCCACTCCAGTGTTCTTGTCTGGAGAATCCCAGGGACGGAGGAGCCTGGTGGGGCTGCCGTCTATGGGGTCGCAGAGTCGGACACGACTGAAGTGACTTAGCAGCAGCAGCAGCAGCAGCTCTGAAGCTCCGTGTGTCCCATGGACCATTTGTGTGGCCCGCTGAGGACTTGGGGAGGAGGTGTGCGGGAACTCGTGGAGATTGGTCACTTCACTGGACAGAGGAGAGGGGGTCGCTAGGGGCAGAGCCCGCTGTGTGGGCCCTCCCTGCTCTGCGACAGGTGAGGTCCCCCTGGGCCTCTTGGGGGTGTCAGAGCAGCTCCCCCAGGAGAGAGCTCTGCCCCGGCCCTTCCCAGCCCGCCCAGAGGTACCCAGGCTCCGCCACAATCCTGGAGCTGCAGAGCTGTCTGTGGAGTCCACTCTCCTGTCCAGACGTCTGTCCAGACTCGAGCCTCAGCTGCCCCTACCCCGCTCCAGGGGGTCTGCTGGCCCGGAGCCCACCCAGCCCAGCCCTCACTGTGGCTGCTTCTCCCACAGACACGCCCCTGCCTCCACCCGCCCACCCACTCGGGGGGAGTAGCCCCGTCCTCCCCACCATCCGGGCCCCAGACCTGGGCTCGGTCCCGACCCCTGCCACTCCCTACATCCAGCACGTCGGGTTCTGCCTTCGTGCGTGGCGTTCGCTGTCCACACCTCATCCCCTCCTCCCTGGCATAGTACAGCAGCCACCTCCTAACGCGTCTCCCTGCTGCCAGCGTGCCCGGCAGCCTCTTCAAATGGAAGGTGTTTTTTAAAAATATTTATTGATTTATTTGGGGCTGTGCTGGGTCTCCATTGCTGCGTGTGGCCTTCCTCTAGTTGCAGAGAGCGGGGGCCACTCTCCAGTTGGGGTGCGCAGGCTTCTCACTGCCGTGGCGTCTCTTGCTGCAGAGCGTGGGCTCCCGGCGCATGCGGGACCCCGTCCTTGGGGCTCACGGGCTCTGGAGGGAGCGCTGAGCAGCTGTGGTGCACAGGTTTGGTTGCTCCGTGGCACATGCAGTCTTCTTGAACCAGGGATTGAACCAAGGTCCCTGGTGTTGCAAGGTGCACTCTTAAACGACTGGACCACCAGGGGAGCCCTTCAAATGTAAGTTACCTTATCCACTCTCCACTCCCAGCCTTACATCAGCCCCCAACTCGCTCAGAGCAGAAGCTGAAGTCTTCACAAACGCCAGTGAGGCTGTTCACGACCCAGACCCCGGGGACCCTCTGACCTCATCTCCTCCTTCCCTTTGCTCGCTCTGTTCTGCCTGTGTGAGTGCTTGTGTCTCCTAAGTCACTTCAGTCGTGTCCGCCTCTTGGAGACCCTATGGACTGTAGCCCGCCAGGTTCCTCTGTCCATGGGAGTCTCCGGGCAAGAATCCTGGAGCGGATTGCCATGCCCTCCTCCAGGGGATCTTCCCAGCCCAGGGATCAAACCCTCGTCTCCTGTATCTCTGCATTGGCAGGTGGGTTCTTTACCACTAGCGCCACCTGGGAAGCCCACCCTTATCTTACTCCAGGCTCTGCTTTAAGTACTTGATGTATATTAAGTCATAAAAATCTCATGAGAGCCTAGTGAAGCACTATTTTTAAAAACACTGTAGCTGATTTACAATGCTGTGTTAATTTCAGCTGCATAGCAGAGTCATTAGCTTGCATATACACGTAGTCTTTTTCGTATTCTTTTCCACTGTGGTTTGAGACATTGACATAGTTCCCCGGGTTACACAGTAGGGCCTTTTTTGTCTCTCCATCCTGTATGTAACAGCCTGTGTCTGTTAATCCCAAACTCCCAACCCTTCCCTCCTCCGACCCTTAGCAGCCACGGCTGTCCTCCGTCTACGAGTCCGTCTCCGTTTCGTGGACCGGTTCACGCGTGCCCTATTTTAGATCGGACATATAGGTGATGTCATGCGGTGTTTGTCTCTCTCCTTCTGACTGAGGAAGGAAGTACTGTGATCTCCCTTTTACAAATGAGGACACCGAGACACAGAGAGGTTCATTAACTCACCCAAGGTCGTACGCTAAAAAAAAAAATAGAGAGCCAGGATCTGCCTCCAGGCAGTATGGCTCCAGAATCTACTCTTGCCACAGCTCTTCTCTCCTGCGCATTCACTGACTCATTCACTCAGCACGGGTAACACACCTGTTTGCGTCAGATGTGAGATTTTAGCAGCAGATGACTAGAAAATGGCCTTGGCCATCAGGGAGCTCACAGTCGAGTATGAAGTGCAAAACAAATAAATACAGGGAAAAGAAAAATCTGCTTATTCAGCAAACGTTCACTGGCATCTCCTACATGCCAGCCCTCTGTCAGGCGCTGGAGAGCAGAGGGAAGGCACAGCCTGTGCTTCCGAGGTGCTGATGTTCTAACAGCAGAGGGAAAGAGTGATTGCCACGTGGAATCATGGCAGCACGAGCTGAACTCAGTGAAGGAGGGTGGAGACTGTGGGTCCTGGCAGTAGGAGGTCCCAGTGTCTGGGAACTGGTTTGTGTGGGCGGGAGACTGAGCAGTTGGGCAGGTCGATTATGTGGATCAGTTCAGGTCAGTCGCTCAGTTGTGTCTGGCCCTTTGCGAGCAACCCCATGGACTGCAGCACGCCACGCCTCCCTGTCCATCACCAACTCCCAGAGCTCAAACTCAAACTTACCAACTCAAACTCATGTCCATTGAGTCGGTGATGCCATCCAACCATCTCGTCCTCTGTCGTCCCCTTCTCCTCCTGCCCTCAATCTTTCCCAGCATCAGGGTCTTTTCCAGTGAGTCAGTTCTTCACATCAGGTGGCCAAGTATTGGAGTTTCAGCTTCAACATCAATGATTCCAATGAATACTCAGGACTGCTCTCCTTTAGGATGGACTGGTTGGATCTCATTGCAGTCCAAGGGAGTCTCAAGAGTCTTCTCCAACACAGCAGTTCAAAAGCATCAATTCTATATGTGGATAGTTGGATGGATAAATAGATGATAGGTTGTAGTTGGAAGGATGGTCAGATGAATGGTTAGATGGATGGACGGATGTGTGATTAGATGGACAGATATTAAAAGATGGTTAGGTGGATGGTTGAATGGTTGGTTAGATGGATGAATAATATAGACATGGCATGGATATAGACATGGATGAAAAATAATCATGGCACCCTGGCGTGGTTCACTGGCTCCCCAGTTCTATGTTTATGATTAGATGGGTAGATATTAGGAAATGGTTAGATGAATGGATACGTGGACAGATGGATAGATGTTTGGAAGGGTAGGTGGTGCTTGTGGTTTAGTCACTCAGTCGTGTCTGACTCTGCCACCCCGTGTAGCCCACCAGGCCCCTCTGTCCATGGGACTCTCCAGGCAAGAATGCTGGAGTGGGTTGCCATTTCCTTCTCCAGGGGATCTTCCTGCCCAGGGATTGAACCGGGGTCTCCTGCACTGCAGGCGGGTTCTTTACCACTGAGCCACCAGGGGAGGAAAGATAGATAGGAAGTGTTTGGAAGGGTGTTTGGATGAAGAGTTATATGGATAGACAGTTGGATGGATGGATGGATGGATGGATGGATGGATATTTGGAAGGAGGCTGTGTTGAAAGGGCGCATGAAAAGCTGAGCTCACCGCTGGCAAGTTGGACATTATCTCAGTGAGATCACAAGACCAGCTGAAAGAAAGAGATGGAAATCCATGCATTCACTCTTTCAACAAATGTTTATCAAGCACGTATTTCTGTGTCTGGTACTGTGTTAAGCTCTGGGATTAAATGGTACTTGCCTTTATGGAGCTGACATTCCAGAGGGAAAGCAGGGGATAAACAAATAATCACATATATATAGACTCTACTGTCAATGTAATGAGTGCTGTGATGAGAAGGGAGAGCAGGGTGAGAGGGCAGAGATGACCGGAGGTGGGGGGGCATTTTCTATTAGGGAGTCAGGGGAGGCCTCTGCTGAACGGGAGGTCAGGAAGCGAGCCGCGCGGGGAACAGCATCCCAGACAGAAGGAACGGCAAGTGTAAGAGCTTGAGGCCAAGAGGCCAGTGTTGCTCACTGACTGAGAGAGACAGGAGGTGAGCTCCCAGGCGGTGTGTTTGGGGTCTGGGGTGGGGGCGATGGGCAGATCACCTCCTGGACTCTGGAAGGAGTGTGTGTGGCACAGCTTCTGTCTCGGAAAACCAAGGGCAAGACTCTGAACCTGGGCTGCTTGGCGTGTAGAGAGGCCCTGCCCTGCATGCTCCCCTGACAGGTCCCAGCCCTGCTCCTCCTCCAGCCTGGAGGCCCGTCAGCATTTTGATTCCAGCGCCCAGCTCTCCATGGTTTACAGCTCCACCGTGAAACAGCCCTGCGCCCCGGCACCTCGAGTGATTCACTTGCTCACCAGTTCTATATTTAGTGCCGTTGAACACCTCAGGGCCAAGTTTTCAGAGAGAAAAAGGAGGAGGAATTTAGGGAGAGTTGGTTACGTGTTTTATTTATTTATTTTTTTAAACACGCAGATCCATTTTTCAGTTGTTTTCTGAGATTATTTCCCAGCCTTTACCAAGTTACATGGCTTCCCTGATAGCTCAGCTGGTAAAGAATCCACCTGCAATGCAGGAGACCCTGGTTTAATTCCTGGGTCGGGAAGATTCCTGGAGAAGGAATAGGCTACCCACTCCAGTATTCTTGGGCTTCTCTTGTGATTCAGCTGGTAAAGAATCCACCTGCAATGCAGGAGACCTGAGTTCGATCCCCAGGTTGGGAAGATCCTCTGGAGAAGGGAAAGGCTACCCACTCCAGTATCCTGACCTGGAGAATTGCATGGACTGTATACTCCATGGGGTCACAAAGAGTCGGACATGATTGAGTGACTTTTTCAGCAAGTTACAGGATGCCAGTGCATGGTAGATTTGGGAGAGCGCATGGCTCGTTTCAAGGAGAGCCCAGTCCCCGCTTAACTACCCCTTTCTCTTGAAAGTTTGTGTTTGTTCTTGGTGAGAGCCAGCTGGCAGAAAGGACACTACAGACCAAGCGTGTGACTCAGGGGCCGAGAGATCAATTATTTAGTATCCCACGGAACACGGCTGGACTTCAGGCTGTTCGTTCTCAGTCCCCCAAAGCCAAGTCCCCCAGACCCTAGGTCAAGGCGCCCGCAGGGCGTCTCAGATTTTCATTCGCACACACGTCACCTGAGGGGTGTGTGAAGGTACAGCTCAGGAATTCTGACCAGTGCTGTCCAAGAGAAACTAATATGAACCACATACGTAATTTCAATTTTCTAGTAGCCCCGTCAAAAAGGTAAGAGAAGATGACATTAAACTTAATAATATTATTAACATAATATTAACATAAACTTAATAATAATATTTTTAATATGCCCCAAATATTGTCATTTATTTAATACGCAACCAATATGAAAGTGGGCTGCCCAGGTGGCGTTAGGAGTAAAGAACTCGCCTGCCAATGAATGCAGGAGACATAAGAGACGACGCAGGATCAATCGCTGGGTCGGGAAGATGTCCTGGAGGAGGAAATGGCAACCCACTCCAGTAAGCTTGCCTGGAGAATGCCATGGACAGAGGAGCCTGGCAGGCTACAGTCCAGAGGGTTGCACAGAGTCAGACACGACTGAAGTGACTGAGCACGTGTGCAATATGAAAACACGGGGAGGGTTGACTCACCTTTTCTTCCTGCCCCCCTCCGACAGTGAGTCTTTGAAATCTGGCCATCACTTTACACTTAGAGCACGCCTCTGTTCAGACTAGCCCCAGTTCAGATGCTTGTGTGGCAGGGGGCTCCTCTCTTGGACGGCACAGTCCGTCTTGAGTCCTCTCAGTCCGACTTGAATACCTCTGGTGACAGGGCGCTCACTCCCTCTTGGACATTCACTCCATCCCACAGACTCTTAGTTGGGAGTTGCCCCCAGGCCAACTGGGAAGAACCCAGCATCACTGCCTGCATTCCCAGGCTGGCTGGCATCCTCTGCAGGGAATAAACAGTCCTGCCCACGTGCAGAGGTCCCCTCCTCCAGCTCCCCGCTGCGAGCAGGCCCCTCGGGGCCCTACCCCAGCTGTGGTCTCTGCTGTTGTTCCTTCTTGTTGAACCAAGCTCAGGGACTTTAAATGTTGTCCCCCGATCACTCGGCCAGGATGCGGCAGAGCTGGAGCTCCAAGTCAGGACACTGATGCCTCTCCTCTCTGCTGTAAAAGCACCAGGGGCTTGGTGTGACACGGTTTCAATGGACCTCCTGGTCCTCCCTAGCTCCTGCAGGCACACAGGGCCGCCCACTTGCGCTGACAGCCCTCCTGGACACCAGCACAAAGGGAGCTTCTGCTCTGGGGCGGGGGCGTTCAGGGGCTTCAGTCGTGCCTGGTCACCCGGCGCTGCAGAGCAGTAAGGAGCTGGCTCTCCCTGCACCACGCCCGGCCCCTGGCAGGGGGAGAGCCCCCCCTCCTGCCACTGCTGCTGGAAACTGCCCTGGGACAGAGATAACCCGGGGTGTTTTTCCCTCTTGTCAGCCTGGAAAAAACCTGCCTCCTGCGGGGACAGGAAAGAGGCGATCTCAGGGGAGGTATCCCCGCACCGTGGCCCCTGGGCTGGCTGCCGGCAGCAGGGGCTGCAGGCCGGGCCCGCCCGCCTGCCTGGACACCAACACAGAGGGCGCTTCCACTGTGGGACGGGGGCGCTCACAGGGCTTCAGCCGTGCCTGGCCACCCGGGGCAGGACCTCACAGGGTCCAGGCCCTTCATCTGGGGGTGGCCAAGGGCACAGAGGGTGCCAGGCAGCAGGGCCTGGGCCCTGTCCCAGTACTCTGGGGAGTCCGCTCCTCTGTCCTCGGTCCCAAAGCTGCTCCCTGGGGCTTCAGCGTGGTCTTCTGCGGACTAAGTCAGGGGCCTGTCTATTAGACCCCACCATGAAGGAAAAGGCCATCCGGGCTCCTGAGCCAGGCCGCCTTTGTTCATTCACTCACTCATTCATTCACTCATGCATTAATTCTTTCATTCACTCATTCACGTACTCATTCATTCGTTCACTCATTCATTCCTCACTCGTTTCTTCTTTCATTCACTCATTCACTCACTCATTTCTTCACTCATTCATTTCTTCATTCATTCACTCATTTCTTCATTCACTCATGCATTCATTCACTCACTCATTCACTCATTCATTCACTTATTTCTTCAGTCAGTCATTCACTCACTCATTTCTTCATTCACTCACTCATTCCTTCATTCACTCATTCATTCACTCACTAATTTCTTCATTCACTCATTCATTCACTCACTCATTTCTTCATTCACTCATTCATTCACTCACTCATTTCTTCATTCACTCATTCATTCACTCACTCATTTCTTCATTCACTCATTCATTCACTCATGCATTCATTCACTCACTCACTCATTCATTCACTCTGAAAATGCTTGCTGAGCACCTTGGCCCCCTCTGGATGCCTCCTGAACAGGACAGACGAGGAACCGAGGAGGGGTGCTGCAGGCAGAGGGGAGCGCAGGTGCCGAAGCCCCGAGGGTTGGAGTGGTTCAGAGCGGCCTGGCACGAAATGCACAGAGGGCTTCCCGGAGCCACACAGCCGTCATCACAGTCCATTCTAGAACTCTTTACTGCCTCGAAAGGAACCCCCACGCCTGTCCGTGGTAGCTCCCCGCTCCCCATCCCCCAGCCCCAGGCAGCCAGCAGTCTGCTTCCTGTCTCTATGGATTCCCCTGCTGCTAAGTTGCTTCAGTCGTGTCCGACTCTGTGCAACCCTATAGACGGTAGCCCACCAGGCTCCCCCGTCCCTGGGACTCTCCAGGCAAGAACACTGGAGTGGGTTGCCATTTCCTTCTCCAATGCATGAAAGTGAAAAGTGAAAGTGAAGTTGCTCAGTTGTGTCCGACTCTTCGCGACCCCATGGACTGCAGCCTACCAGCCTCCTCCGTCCATGGGATTTTCCAGGCGAGAGTGCTGGAGTGGGGTGCCATTGTCTTCTCCTACGGATTCCCCTATCTAGGCCCTTTTGTGCAGATGGAGTCATTACAGTGTATGACCTTAGGGGTCTGGCTTCTGTCACGGAGCATCATGTTGTCAAGGTCCATCCCTGATGTAGCCGGTGTTGGCACTTTGCCCCTTTAGAAAACCGTTCTTAAATTCCTTGGCCGCGCCAGATTTTAGGGGCGGCACGTGGCTTTTCGATCTTCACTGTGGCGTGCGGGGCCTTTTAGTTGCGGCATGTGGAGTCTAGTGCCCTGCCCAGGGATCGAACCCAGGCCCCCTGCACTGGGAGCTCAGAGTCTCAGCCTCGGGACCACGAGGGAGGTCTCCACCCCGTCCCTTTTTAGGGCTGCGTGACACTCCCCCTGTGGTCCAGGCCACGTCTTGTTTATCTGTCCATCCGATGCTGCCGTTTGGGTTGTGTTACCTTCTGGCTGCTGGAGCAGTGCTGTCGTGAACACGCGTGGGTAGGTTTTGTGAGGACACTCGTCTCTGGTCTGAGTGTTGCACCATCCTTGTGTCCAGGTACCACACGTCCTTGAAGTCCATCCTCTTCGGAGCCATCCCTGAAAGAGCCCAGGTCTCTGGGTCAAGACCAGAAGGAGGGTCTGGATGAACGCAGGCAGGACCTGTGCCCTGGGTGCTCTGGCCCTGCCTCTTTGCGGGGCTGGCTGGGGACAGCAGCCCAGCAGGTGCCGTGGACACAGGCTCGGTCTGTGGGGGCTGCCCCTGGAGGGAGGCGAGCGGTTCTCCAGCATCTCTGCTTCCTGGCTTCCCTCTACAGTTGCCCCTGGCTGAGCCATGTCCTCCTCCTCCCCACATCTGATCAGGTCTGTCCTCCACTTGGTGGCCGCAGGGAGCCGCTGCAATGCCAAGTCCCCGTCCCACAGGAGGTGGGCGGCCGTACAGCTAGGCCACCGGCTCCCTCCCCACTTTGGGGCTCCCTGGCTCCCTTCCATGCAGGCCTTCGCCCGTGCTGTTCTCTCCACCTGGCCTACCCTTTCCTCCTCTGCGCCCAGCCTGGCGCTCCTCGTCCCGTGTCAGCTCAGGGGTCATTTCTTCACCCACCCCCACTCCAGCCGGGCCTGCTCTCAGCCATACCCTCAGTTACTGAGCACCGGGCCTGCTCTGGATGCCAGTCTGGGTGCCGGGGCCATGGCAGGAGCGGGCAGACTGAGTCCCTGCCCTTGGGCAGGTGGCGTTCCCGTGGTAAACAAGAGAAGCCGAGGACAGCAATGTGTGCTATGTCAGATACTAATGTCCGCGGGGCTCAAGACGAACCAGGGCAGGGGTCAGGGAGAGTCCTGGCAAAGGTGAGATCTGAGCCTAAGGCCCCAAGAAGCGGGGGCGGGAGCCGTGGAGAGAGCGGGCCGTGCAAAGGCCCTGAGGCAGGAGCATGCCAGGGGTGTGGGAGGAGCCACAAGGAACCTAGGGCGATCAGAGTGAAGAGAGGAGGTGTGGATGAGGCAAAAGAGGCGGCAGCGACCGCGGGGGTGGAAGAGGGGGACGGGGAACCCACGGAGCCAGCGCTTGGCCAGCAGCCGTTGTCATTGTTCCAGGGTCCTCCCCAACCCCCCCAAACCTAGAGCAGCCAGAACAGCCCCTCCATACTGCACGACAGCCCACCTGACTCAGCTGCTCCCGTTGTCTTGCAAGCACTTTCCAGTCGGGCTGTTGGGGGGCCGGGGCCGCTGCTGGGGGTCCGTGAGCACAGCAGGCACTCCTCTTCAGAGCTGACAGCAGGGGAGGGCAGCATCAGCCTCGTGCCCGTATGACAGTCGGGGGCACGGCCGCCTCCCCACCCAGGACGTCAGCTTCTGGTGAGCGAGGCCTGGCCTCTTTCTGCCGCCCGGTCACCGACCTCAGGCCTGCCTGGGGCAGAAATTCAAGAACACGTGCTAGAAAGTTGAAATTAGCGAGTGAGTGAGCGAATGGATGGGCCTCCCTGGTGGCTCAGCGGTAAAGAATCTGCCTGCAATGCAGGAGACACGGGTTCCATCCCTGGGTCAGGAAGATCCCCTGAAGGAGAGCATGGCAACGCATTCCAGCCTTCTTGCCTGGAAAATCCCACGGACAGAGGAGCCTGGCAGGGTGCCATCCATGGGTTCGCAGAGTTGGACAACAACTCAGCGACTGAATGATGGGTGAATGAATGAATGAATGCCAAGGCCAATCCAGTGATGTCAGAAGTCGGGAGGAACATGTTTCTGTGGCTCCGCTCACTCCCATCAGCCTCCTTGCCCCGTACCCTATAGTGGGGGGTACCTGACTGCCTTACTTGGGGCCACAGTCCACGCCCCAGGGCACCGAGCTTGCACAGGAGGTGGTGACACGCGTGCTCTGAATGTGTGAGAGACAAGTCAAGAAAGAGACGAGTCTGCAGTGAGGGCCGTCTGTCCCCGAGAAGCAGCTCCTCCCAGACCCCTCCGTGGGCAGAGGCTGGCAGGCCCCAGGCCCCAGGCTTCAGCTCCAGGACGACAGGGAGCCAGGGGTGGCGTCTGAGCGGCCGTCACCCGGCCAACATCACTTCAGCAGGTCCCAGTCCAGACCCGGGAGCGTCTCCCTCGGGGACAGGACTGACGCTGCTCGTTCTGAGGCCCTGGCCAGAGTCCGCGCCCCTCCCCAGGCCGACCCAGCCGCATTCCAGCAGCTCTGCTTTGTGGAACGCGGCCTCCCCAGCCATCCCCACCGGAGGCAGGCAGGAATCCTTGCTTGGAGTCAGCGCATCCAGAGTGACTCAAAGAATGTGACCAAGGAGAAAATACTCCACGTGTTTACCAAAAAAAAAAAAAGCTGTCTTTCCCCCCCTTTCATCTGAGTCGCCCAGAGGAACACAGCTGCAGCTGAGTGAAGTGAAGCTTTTCTGCTCATGATGGATCGACGTGTGGGGAGGAGGGGCAGTGGAGAAAGGAGTGGGAGTTGGGGGGCGGGGGGCAGGGGATGGGGGTGCTGGCAGCCCCCTCCCAGGGCGGCGCTCATACCTGTGGCACCTCCTGTGTCTGGGGGGTGGCGTCCTGCCCACGGGTTCCACGGTACCCTAGATCAGGGTCCTCGGAAAGGGTCCCCGACGTGGACACTCACCCGCCGTGCATTTCCCGGGAAGCGGGAGAGAAGCCAGGCGAGGATGCCATGTCTACAGAGACTCCAGTGGGTCCTGGGAGTGGCTCTGGGCTCCAAACGTCCCTTTAGCATCATCCCCAGAGGGAGGCAAGGGACCCAGCATCAACCAGGCACTGGCCACGGCCGCCCTGACGAGGGCCCGCGAGCTCGGTGCGGGGGCTCCTTCATGTGCTGAGTCCCATCAGTCGTCTTGGACTCTTCGCAACCGCATGGACCACAGCCCCCAGGCTCATCTGTCTAGGGGATTCTCCAGGCACGAATACTGGAGTGGGTGGCCATGCTCTCCTCCAGGGGGTCTTCCCGGAGGATGATTCCAGGAGGCTGTGGGCCTCACAGGCTGACACCCTGCGCAGCTGGTTGGTGAGTGCTCAGTCCTGGAGGAGGGCCTGGGTGGGTGCCGTGGCATCACTGCACTGTCCAGCCCTGTGACTATGGCCCAGGGGGACAAGGCCGACCCGGCACGCATGTCTTCCTTCCTTCTGTTCAGCTGTATCCTACAGCCCGACAGTCCGGGTTCACACCAGCCCAGCGCTGCCCACCTATGATGGCCCTGGCGCCTCTGCTTCCTCCCCTGGAGAGTGGGGGTGATGAGGATGAATGTGCCTGGTGGGGTCACTGGGCAGCTTCAGCAAGTCGCTGTCTGTTGCGCGCTCAGGACACCAGCCGATGCTGTCAGCGGCTTGGACTGGAGTCGGGCACGGTGGTGCCTGCCCTCCAGGGAGGTGCTCACAGTCCGGCGGGAGGAAGGGGTGTGCAGACGGGAAGTTGT
The DNA here is from genome assembly GCF_027580195.1 of Bos mutus. Lineage (NCBI taxonomy): Eukaryota > Metazoa > Chordata > Mammalia > Artiodactyla > Bovidae > Bos > Bos mutus. Next base: position 58,330,210 of record NC_091638.1, read on the forward strand.
GACCCCGGGCAGCTTGTCATGGAGTGGGCATGGGGCCCGGATGTGGGCAGTCGTCCCTACGCTCACCCTCGGGCGACGCAGGGACTTCGTGCCTAAGCGCCTGGCAACACGGCTGCCCTTCTGAGGGCTCCTTGGACCCGGCACCTCGCTGTGGGTCACTGGTCCTGATGCAGCCACCACGGGCCGTGTCCCCTCGAACACAGAGACAGAACCGAAGCCTGTTCTGTCTTTGGGGTGGGGCCTGGTGGACGGCACAGTTGGGGAAACACAGGGGAATTGAATGAAGGGGCTACTTACAGGCGCGGGCGGCATCAAGGCGCCTCAGCACCCGGGCCGGCGACCGGGGCTCCCCCGACTGGGCCTGGCTGGAGGCTGGGCACAGGGCGTCTGTGGGTGCAGCCTACACAGGTTGCCCTTGGGGGATGGAGAAGGGGGCACAGAGGTGCCCGGCACACACAGGCCCTCTGCCTTGACTCCAGCGGGGGCCCCACCTTGTCGGGCTCCCTAGGAAGTAGGCACGGGGTGCCCGGCACAGGGCGTGGCCCTAACACACACAGCGAGGGACACCTTGGATCACGCGCAGAGGCGGAGGGGCCCGTGCTGGCCTCCCTGCAGCAGGCCGTGTGGGTCACACGCTGCCTGGAGACGGGCAGCTGGGGCCCGGGGACCATCCCCGTGCCCACGTCCCCTCCCTTGGTCCAGCCCGGCCCTGGGAGAGGAGGCCTCCGCACCCAGCAGCTCTGCCCCCTGCTCTCTGCTCCCCTCAACTGGTGCGGCCTCTCCCAGGTGGTCGGCTGCCTTGGGGGAGCTTGGAGAAGGTTCCGAAGCCAGGTCTCCTGCTGGAAGGGAGTGGCTGGGGTCTGAGCATGGGAGGAGGCACAGTGTCCACACGGATGATGGGCAAGGATGCGGCAGGGGCCAGGGCAGTGTCCACACGGATGATGGGCAAGGATTCGGCAGGGGCCAGGGCAGTGTCCACACGGATGATGGGCAAGAATGCGGCAGGGGCCAGGGCAGTGTCCACACGGATGATGGGCAAGGATGCGGCAGGGGCCAGGGCAGCGTCCACACGGATGATGGGCAAGGATGAGGCAGAGGCCAGAGCAGACGGCGTGCGGGGAGGAGGCGGCGATCGTGGGGGTGCACCCGGGCAGGCGGCAGCAGCTGGGCGTGGGGTTCCAACAGGAGAGGTGCCTGGGTGTGGGAGGAGGCGGGAGGGAGGGGCCGGGCCGCGGTGGGCACTCACAGTGCCCCCCACCCCGGGGGGGATGGTCACCCCCTCACTTCTGTCTCTGCTCCTGCACCAGCCAGAGCTTGCCTCCTGCCCCAGCGACACCTGGGAGAATGTGCCCGTCTCGTCCCTGTGTCCCTGTCTTCTCTCTTGGGAAGTCCCCTCTGGGGCCTTCGTCCTAGAGGCAGAGGAGACCGGGGCCCAGAATAGGAAAGGGACTTGCCAGCAGCCACACAGCAACGTAGGGGCAGAACCAGGACTTGGGCCTGCCTGCTCCCTCCACCCCACGACCCTGCCCCCCACCCTGTGCCAGCTCACCCCAGCATTCATTGTGCAGAACAAAGAAAACTCGAAAAGGTTTTTTTAAAAAATATTTATTTGGCTGCACTCGGGATCTCTGATCTTCCCTGTGGAGTGAGGGATCTTTAGCTGTGGCGTGTGAACACTTGGTTGCCGCCTGTGGGATCTACTTCCCCCACAAGGGATCGAACCCAGGGCCCCCTGCATTGGGAGCTCAGCATCTTAGCCAACAGGCCACCAGGGAAGCCCTGCCCTTCTCTCCTCAATCTCTACCTTTTCCTCTGAGGAAAGACTTGCTCCTGCTTGACGAGAAGGAGCAGATCTCTGAAGGTGCAAGGTGCCAAGTACCAGCATACCTTATTAGGTGTGGCTTCGATGACAGGAGTTGGCTTTTTCCTGCAAAATGAAAGTCTGGATATAGTTTCTTTCAGAGGCTCTGCAGACTCTGAGAGGCCCAAGCTGTTTCCATCCTTCCGTCTGCCCTTGTCACCTTGTTGGCCTCTGGTTCTGTTGCCTTTGGGTCACAAGGTGGCTGCCTAAGCTCCTGCAATCACGCTTTCACACCACAGCATCCAAAGAAAAAACATGGAAGTTGTGTTCTCGGGTCTCTCTTTATCAGCTGGGGTCCAGTGTTTTCCCCGCTGTGGTCAGGGGGCTGGACAGGCAGGCAGTGTGCCCTGTGTCCTGTGGCCATTTCTGTCACCACCATCGTGTGGTGGCCGGAGGTGGGATTTGAAGCAGGTTCTTGGGCTGCCTTGCTCTGGTGCCTGCTGCCCTGCTTCAGGCTGCTCTTGTCACACCGTACTGCTGTGCTAAGACTGAGTCTGACTGCCTGGGTCACTGCTCACCAGCTGGGGTACAGACAGTCCAGAACTGAGCTCTCCCTGCAGAGCCACCAGGTGGGCCAACAGGGGAGGCGGGGCTCAGATGGACTGAAGCTGGAGATGTTCAAGGCTGTCAGCTCTGCTTCCTGCTGTGACTTCAAACCCACCAACTAGGGACTGGCTGTGGGGTTTACGTGAAGCATCGCTCTGTACAGGCAAAAGGACCTCTCAGCCAGGCTCAGCATTTCAGGCCACAAGGACAGAAACCCAAGTCAAGCCAGCTGAAAAACAAAAGGGAAGTCACTAGTTCATGGAAGCAACTGGTCCCGGGGTAGTGGGTTCAGGACCAGCGTGATCCAGGGCACAAATGATACTCCCAGGAAGCACGTCCACACACTCCTCCTCCTCTCTCCACTTCTCAGCTCTGCCTTCCTGGTTAGACCACGTGGCTGTGAGATGCCCGTCTGTGGCTCTGCCCTCTGTAGCCCCTCCTGCTCCTCTGGTGGGAAATTACGGTTCTTGTTCTGAAAGTCACACGGCCAGGCCGTCTCCTCCTGTATTACGAATGTTACACGACTGTTAATACGGCTTCAGATGGTTGCCTTTCAGCAGCCTCTTAGTTCATAGTGAGCTGGTGGTCGTCTAAAGCGGTCGATATTTCTCGGTCTGTCACCGAACCCCGAGGACTCCCTCTGATTGGTCCCAGCCTGCCTGAGTCACCAGCCCGGACTTGGCGGTGACCAGTGGGAACTGGAGAGTTGACTGGTGGCAAGTGGCAGTGAGGGCTGGCTGGGGCCCCTTTAGTTTCCATGGCTGGAGAAAGCCTCACCGCGGAATCCACGTTTGCAGAGCTTGGAGGCCACGCGGGTTGGTGGTAAACAGGGGCACAAAGAGAAGGGTGTCAGGCGTGGGAGAGGTCCGTGCTGGAGGAGTCCTCCTGGGCTGGGTGGGGCAGGGGCAGGGCGCTCCGAGGAGGAGGAGGAGGAGGAGGTAGCATTTGCAGAGGCCCCAGGAGGGCTGGGCTGGGCAGGGCCGTGCGGGGATGAATGGAGGTGCATTCCTGGAGGAGGGCCGGTCACCGCAAGGTGGGGAAATCATCCTGGGCTGCGTATTTCGCTGGGTGAGGGCTGCAATTTGGAGGGAGGGCAGTGGAGCTCAACACTGGCCAAGAGCTTTTGGTCTCAGCACTCAGCTGCCTCTCACAGTGCTATGGGGGGTGACAGAGGCCCTCGGTCACTGCCTGCCCTCCCTCCCCAGAGGACCACTTCCTCCTCCAGGAAGTCCACCCCCAGATCATCCAGGCAGCCCCAAAGTCTGGGGTGGCCCAGGAGGCCAGCCCCGATAGTATCTGTTGGGTGTCATGAATCAGGAATTTTTTCTGGAGCGAGTTTCTCCTGAGGCCCCTCCCAGGCCTGGGAGCCCCGCCCTGGTAATTCCGGGCTCTGGGCAGCACCTGGTACATTGTTGGCACTTCCTGGGGGACCTGTCAGGGAGAGATTGATTTTTCTCCCTCCAGCGGTGCAGAAAATCCTTCCTACTACTCCAGACAGGTTTGGTTGCCGGGCTGGGGGACAGAGGAGCAGGTTAAAAGCGGCCCCGCCCCACCTGGTTCAGGAATGCCCCCTGCAGACCCCAGCTGCCGCCCCCCACACCTCCCAGGACAAGAAGTCCCCACGTCTCGTGGCCCCTCCAGTGCTGGCCAGCGTGCTGGGGTCGCCTGGCTTTGCACGGAGCTGGGATCTGCTGCCCGTGACTCCCCTGCAGCTGGGGTACTGGTTCTGATCCCTGGACACACAGCCCCTCCCATTCAGCCCACCCCAGGACAGGCCAGCAGAGTGTAGTGGGTGGTGCCCAGGACCCCAGAATCTGCCTTCTCTTGGCGGGAGGGCGGGGGGCAGTTCCAGCTCTGTCAGCCTGGGCTCTGCAGCGCCCTCGTGTACGCGTGCTCTCTGGGTCTGTCCATCGGTGGCGGCATAGCCCAGTTCTGAAAGTCACATGGCCAGACTGTCTCCTCCTATGTTATGAACGTTTGACCTCTGTTAATATGGCTTCGGATGGTTGCCTTTCAGCAGCCTCTTACTTCATAGTTAGCTGGTGGTCATCTTTCTCAGTCTCTCGTTTCCTGTGCTTTTGTAATCTTTTTTTTAATACCAAAAAAATGATAGAGGTGGGTGTCCTAGCTGTTTTCATCCACGTTTTGAGTCTTTGGAAGTGACTGCATCCTGACCGGGATCGTCTGCTGTGGTTGCTCAAGCTGAGCGGGGCCAGATTTCAGATTTCTGCTCCCGGAGAGGCCCCCCCTTCCTGACCACTCACTGAGCCTGAAATGTCCCCATCATGCCCTCGACATGTGCCCTTCCCTGAGGCTGGCTCCTGGCCTGGCCCCTGGTCTCTGCACGGCCTCCATGTCCATCAGAGGCCCGTGAGTCACCCCGGGGCCCCACACCCTTCCCCACTGGGTGTCACCTCCCTTTCCCCCCACTGCCACTGCCTCCATCGGGGCCTCCAGCGTCTCCGGCCTGGGTGATGGGGACGGCCTCCCCGCCCTCCACTCTGCCTCTCTGACCTCATTTCCACCCTCTCTGGAGTCGTCTCTCAGGGGGTCAGCCAGACCTCATCCGTCACTGCAAGAAGGCCCCTTCCCAGAACCCCTGGGCCCTCAGGTCATCAGGAGCGCCCCTGCCCTGCGCGTGCAGCCCTGTCTCCTCCCGCTCCTCCTGGGGGGTTATCCGCATGCCGCCCACCTCCGGGCCTTGGCATGTGCTGTTCCCTGGCTTTAACTGCCATTCCTCCATCTCCCCTAAGTTCGACTTTTTTAAACTTTTTATCGAAATATTGTTGCTTCACAGTGTTGGGTTAGTTTCAGGTATATAGCAGAATGACTCACCTAAACATACACATGTTTCTATGTTTCAAATTCTTTTCCCACTTATTACAGAATCGTGAGCAGAGTTCCCTGCTCTGTACAGGGCGGTCCTTGATAGTTTTATTTTTTTAATGTCAGGGCTTCTCGTGTGGCTCCGGTGGTAAAGAAAGAATCCACCTGCAGTGGGGGGCGTCCTGGGTTCCATCCCTGGGTCGGGAAGATCTTCTGGAGGAGAGCATGGCAACCCACTCCAGTATTCTTGCCTGGAGAATCCCGCAGACAGAGGAGCCTGGCGGGCTACCGTCCACGGGGTCGCAGAGACTCGGTATGTCTGAGCAACTAACACACGTATTTAGAGAAGATTTTAGTTTCTTTTCCTTTACATTTTTTACATTCTCTCAGGTGCCACAGAAACTTTTTAATATTGTTCCAAGCTTGAATTTTCTTTTAAAATTTATTTTGTATTGGAGTACAGCCGGTTAACAATGTTGTTGTTAGTTTCAGGTGTACAGAAGAGCGACCCAGTTATACATACATTCATTCTTTTTTCAGACTCTTTCCCCATTTGGGTTATTACAGAATATCGAGCAGAGTTCCCCGAGCTATACAGTAGGGCCTTGCTGGTTATCTGCTTTAAATACAGCAGCGTATCCGTGTCCGCCCCGGGCGCCCAGCCCGCCCCTCCCCGCCCCTTCCTCGTCGGTATCCGTCCGTCCTTTCTGTTTCTGTTTTGTGAATAAGCTCGTTTGTGTCACTTTGTAGATTCCACATATAAGCAGCGTCGTATGTGCCTGTCTTTCTCGGTCGGTCTTCACTTAGTATGATAATCTCCAGGTGCATCCACGTTGCTGCAAATAGCGTGATTTCATTTTTTATGGCCGAGTAGTATTCCTAAAGGGAATCAGTCCTGGATATTCACTGGAAGGACTGATGTTGAAGGTGAAACTCCAATCCTTTGGCCACCTGATGGAGAAAGCTGACTCATTTGAAAAGACTTTGTTGCTGGGAAAGATTGAGGGTGGGAGGAGAAGGGGACGACAGAGGAGGAGACGGCTGGATGGCATCACCGACTCGATGGACATGAGTCTGAGTGAACTCCGGGAGTTGGTGATGGACAGGGAGGCCTGGCGTGCTGCGATTCATGGGGTCGCAGAGTCGGACACGACTGAGCGACTGAAGTATTCCATTGTGTATATGTACCCCATGTTTTTTATCCATTCAACTGTTGGTGGACGTCTCGGCTGGTTCCGTGTCCTGGCTGCGTTTAGTGCTGCCATGGACACTGGGGTGCGTGTCTTCTGGAATTACGGTTTTCTCCAGATATACTCCCAGTAGTGGGACGCTGCATCATAGGGTAGTTCTATTTTGAGTAGCTCAAGGAACCCCCATATTTTTTCCATAGTGGATGTACCAATTTACATTCCCACCAGCAGTGTGGGAGGGTTCCCTTCTGTCCACACCCTCTCCAGCATTTATTGTCTGTAGACTTTTTGATCATGGTCATTCTGACTGGTGTGAGGTGATATCACACTGTAGTTTTGATTGGCATTTCTCTTAATAATCATCCGTGCTGCGCATCTTTTCATGTGCCTCTTGGCCATCTGTGTGTTTTCCTTGGAGAAAGGTCTATTTAGGTTCCTCTGCCCAGTTTTGGATGGGACTGGTGGTTGTTTTATTTAATATTGAAGCCCCTGAGCTGTTAGTAAATTCTGGAAATGGATCCCTTGTCAGTTGCATTGTTTGCAAGTATTTTGTCCCATTCTGTGGGTTGTCCTTTTGTTTTGTTTTGTTTTTTAATTTCATTGGCTATGGTTGCTTTCCAGTGTTGTGTTAATTTCTACTGTACACCAAGGGGAATCCGTTCCACGCATACACACATCCTTCCTGCTCTGGACCTCCTTCCCGTTTAGGTCACCACAGGGCACGGAGTAGACGCCCCTGTGCTGCACAGCAGGTCGAGTCAGTCATCTGCGTTACCCACAGTGGTGCGTATTCGTCAGCTCCAATCTCCCAGTTCACCCCTCCCCATCTTATCCGCTTGGTATCCATTCATTTGTTCTACATCTGTGTCTTTATCTCTGCTTTGCAAATAAGTTCATGCGAACCACCTTTCTACCTTCTGCCTATAGATGACAGTATACGAGTTTTTCTTCACTCTGTACGACAGTCCTAGGTCCATCCATGTCTTTGCAAACAGCACGATTTTGTCCCTTTTTATGGCTGAGTAATATTCCATTGTGCATACGTGCCACATCTTCTTTATCCATTCCTTTGTTGATGGATACTTAGGTTGCCTCCATGCCCTGCCCATGGTAAGTAGAGCTGCAGTGAAGATTGGGATGCCTGGTCTCTTGGGTTTATGGTTTTCTCCGGCCATACGCCCAGCAGCGGGACTGCTGGGTCATATGGCAAATTCTATTTTTAGTTTGTCAAGGAGCCTCCACACGGTTCTCCACAGTGGACGCACTCCCGTTCCTACCCACAGTGTGGGAGGGTTCTCTCTTCTCCACACCCTCTCCAGGAATTCCTGTAGATTTCTTGGATGATGGCCATTCTGACCCATGTGAGGTAATAAGACCTCCTTGTAGTTTTAATTTGCATTTCCCTGTGTCTTTTCATTTTGTTCATGATTTCCTTTGCTGTGCAAGAGCTTTTGAGTTTAACTTGGTCTCATTGGTTTTCTTTCTGTTACTCTAGGAGATGGATCCAGAAAGATATGGCTGCAATTTATGTCAAAGAGTGTTCTACTTCTGTTTTCCTCTAAGGCTTTTATAGTATCCAGTCTGTCATTTAGATCTTTAATCCATTTTAGGCTTACTTTTGTGCGTGGTGTTAGAGGGTGTTCTGTGTTCATTTTTTCCATGTTGCTGTCCTCCCGGAACCGTTCACTGAGGGGACTGTCTCTCCTCCTCTTTTTATTTTTTATCTTCTCCTCTGTGTCGTCTTGAGTTGGGCGGGTTCTCGCGTGTCCTGCCTGGTTTCTGGTCCTTGCTGCGCAGGGCAGCTCCTCCCGGGTCAAGTTTCGTTTGCTGTCTGTCTCCCTCCTTCACAGCACTCTCCGACTTCGATCTGGGGGCGGTATTAATTCCAGGGCTGCTCCGTCTGGGTCCTCAGGCTCAGAGAAGGCAGGACGGCCCGTGTCTGTCTCAGGGAACCCCCGGGGCCTCCGCGGCAGAGGTGAGCAGGTGCTCGGTGCACGACGAGTGAGGACTGAGGAATGCATACGGGAGCAGACGCACAGTGAATCCTCCTCTTCCTCCGCGGCTGGTCGACACCTACTCCGTGCCAGGTTCTCTGCCCGAGGCTGGGGGTGGAGGGCCGTGTCCTGGCCCCAGCGCCCCCAGGAGTGTCACAGCCTAGTGGGGGGGTCTCCTCATTCTCGTAGCCCCAGGAGCAGAGGCTGAGATGGAGTTCGGTCCAAGCTGTTCATGAGGAATCAGTGAAGGGGGGTCCCAGGTGGCTCAGTAGTAAAGAATCTGCCTGCCAATGCAGGAGACGCAGGTTTGATCCCTGGGTTGGGAAGATCCCTTGGAGGAGGAAATGGCAACCCATTCCAGTATCCTTGCCTGGAGAATCCCACAGACAGAGGGGCCTGGCGGGCTACAGTCCATGGGGTCACGAAAAGTCAGACATAAGTGAGTGCGCACACACAGGGAGGGTGGGGAGGAACAGGGTGGGGCATGAGTGTGCCTGCAGCGCCTCGGTGGGAGTGCCAGAGCAGGTACCGCCCGTCAGAGCGGCCAGACCGTGGGACCCCCAGCTTTCTCTGTCCCCGGCTGTGGGGAAGGCGGCAGGTACGTGGGGCTGGGACGGATGCTGCAGGGTCTCACAGCTGGAGGCTGCCTGGTCCTGTGGTGTGCTGCAGCTGGCTCCTGGCACTCACAAGACCCCGTATTAAATACTGGAGATATGCAAGCTGATTGCTAAACCACTGGGAGCTTCAAATTGGCCATGGTGGGAGCAATTATCCCACACTGGGCTTTTTCTTCTCTTGGGAGCCGGTTTACCAGCACACCGCTACAGGCAGGGGGTCTGGGTGGCATGGCTCCATGTCCACCGCAGGGAGCTGCTGGCCTGACGCCAGAGGCTATTAATAACTGGCACACAGTCAGCAGGGGGACAAAGTGAAAATTACCCAACAGCCCAGGACAGGGGTGGAAACCATGGGGGAGTCCGTGACTGCCCTGGCAATCAGGGAAGGCTCTGTGGAGGAGGTTACGCTTTTCCGAACTGGTAGAATATTCAGATGGCGCCAAGAACAATCCTATGGCAAGGAAGGTACCAGGTATCCTCTCCGGAGGCAGCCCCTCCTCCCAGCGTCTCCTGCTGCTCGGGGCGCGCACTCTGTGCTCTCAAGCACACACACACACAGTCTATCTCGCGCAAACAACGCGTGCTCCGCATGCTTTGCACACCCCTGCTCTCTCCACTGGTGCATCTCACTGGGAAGCACAGGGCAGCCTCGTCCTCTGGCAGTTCAGGACATTCCAGTTTATCGATGCCCCGTGATTCGCAGAACCGGTCCCATTGGTGGATCCCGAGAGCGTTTCGGCCTTTTGATATCTCAGATAACGCCTCTCTGAGGCTGTCATTTTACACATGCATGCGCCTACCCCGGAGGGTACATATTCTGTGGTGGAATTGTTGGGTCGAGCCTCTGTAAAGGCAGTAAAGATTGGCCTTCCAGATAAGGGCCGGCAGGTGCAGAGCCCAGAGGTGGAGGGAGGGGAGAGCGCGTGGGCTGGGAGTTGAGGGGCAGCTCATGCCCGGGCCTGCTGCGAGGAACCAGGGTGTAGCACTGGGTCAGGGCCGGGTGGCCGACACGCTCCGACTCGGAAACCCAGGACGGTTTTAACCAGAGAGCCTGAGGCCAACGGCTGGTGGCTGGGCGGATGGAGTGCCACACGGCCCCACAGGGAGTATTATTCAGCCGTGAAAAGGAATGGGGTGCTGACCGCTGTGGCAATGGGGTGAACTCTGAAAGCTTTGTGCTGAGTGCAGGGAACCGGACACACAAAAGGCCACACACTGTATGAGCCCGTTTATGCAAAATGTCCGGAACAGGCAAAAAAAAATCTATAAAGAGAGAAAGCAGATGAGCAGTTGCCAGGGCCCGAGAGGGGGAGAAATTGGACTGACTGCTGCTGCGCAGCATGGGCTTTCTCTCGGGTGATGAAGCGCTCTGCACTTAGCGGTGACAGCTGCACACGACATGTACTAAAGCTGCTGACGCGCACACGTTCAGGAGGGTGGACTCTGTGGCTTGTGCATTACACTGCAGGCAAGAGAGGCGAACAGAATAGAGGACACAGGCAAGGGAGCCCCGAGGGAGGGTGCAGCTCCCTGGGGCTGGCAGCAGGGGGGCCGTTACTCCTCAGGCCGGATGGGCCAGGGGGTCGGGCTGCTGGAGCCCAGTGGGCGCGCAGAGCACATGGGAGCTGTGACCTGTGACCTTGGTGAGGGGGATGGCCACCCCGTGGAGCCGGTGGGGAGGAGCGGGAGGAATGAGAATCAGGACTTGGCTCTGCCCCCGGGGCTCCCTCCGGGGCCTCCACTGGCCAGAGCCTCTGCATTCATCCCGAGGCAGCTGTGCTCGGAGCCAGACCACTCGCCCCTAGGAGTGAGAGCCAGCTCAGGGGTGCAGCCTTCTGGGCCAGTTTCCTGGGGGTGGGGTGGGGGAGGCGGAGGGTGGGGAGTGCTCCGGACAGATGTATGGAGGAGATGCAGCCTGCACTGTGGTCTTGAGTCCCTTTCCTTCTCTGAGCCTGTTTCCTCACCTGTGAAATGGGATGGACGTGCCCATCTCTCAGTGGGTGTCAGACCCCGGAAAACGCTTTGGGTTGAAGAGCAGTATTGGTACGAGGTCGGGATTCTTAGAGTCAGAAGCAGCCTTGGGAATCATTTACTTCAAACCCTTGACTTTGAAATGGGGAAACCCAGGTCCAGGGAGGCCCCGTCAGCAGCAGAATCAACCACGTCTGGACTCCAGCGACTCTCCCTGAGTACAGCCTCTCGCCTGGGGGTTTTTAAAGACCATGTTTCAGACAAGTATTAGGTCCACAGTGCAATTGAGCAGAAGGTGCAGAGTTTTCCCAGATGCCCCTGGAGTCTCACATACACCGTCTCCCGGGACTGGAGTGAGTGGTACCTTTGTTACAGCCAATGAGCGGACTTTAAACAATCATAAATCCTGCTCCTGGCCACCACTGGCTGTCCTGTCCTCACACAATAAGACCCCGTCTCGCAGCCCAGGGAGACAGGCAGACTGAAGGTCATGGGGTGGCCTGGATGGACTCCTGGAACAGGAAGGGGACAGAAGGTCCCAACCCAGGGGATCCGAATGAAGTACGGACTTCACTGAATAAGCGGATATTAGAAGAAGAGAGTGGCTCGGTCGTGTCTGACTCTTTGTGACCCCCAAGACATACAGTCCATGGAATTCTCCAGGCCAGAACACTGGAGTGGGTAGCCGTTCCCTTCTCCAGGGGATCTTCCCAACCCAGGGATCGAACCCAGGTCTCCCGCAGTGCAGGCGGATTCTTCACCAGCTGAGCCGCCAGGGACGCCCTTAGCTCGTTCGTTAATTTACCGTGCTGATAAGTGTACGTTATGCTGAGCGGAGGTGTTAGGCGCAGGCAAAACGGGCGAAGGATGCACTGGGGCCTCTGTGCTTTCTCCACACTTGCCCAGCGAATGTGGAGCTTCTTGGCGCTTCTCCCCCTCCCTCCCATCCACCCTGCATGCCAGCCCTCTGGGTCACCGCAGGGCACCGAGCTGAGCTTCCGTGCTGCACGGCACCTGCTTTGCACACGGCCGTGTGTACACGTCAGTGCTGCTCTCGCAGCTCGTCCCACCCCACCCCTGCCCCACTGTGTGCACGAGTCCGTCCTTTCCAGCTGCATGTCTGTTCCTGCCCTGCCGTAGGGCTTCATCGCCGTTTTTCTAGGTTCCACATGTGTGTGTAAACGTGTGTTTTTCTGACTGACTTCACTCTGCGACAGGCTCCAGGTTCACCCACATCACCTGGTATACTTATGGCTGATGGACGATGCTGTACACCAGGAATACACATCATATGCCACTAAAAACAGAAAAACCAAGCCACTGCTCCTGAGCATGGTCAGCAGAGCCTGTGGGAGGCCCCCTCCTGGGCTCCGCGCAGCCCTGGCCCTGTTCAGCGGAAGCCTCGGGCCCTCTGCCCTCCGGCCGCTGGCCCCAGTGTCCGTCCCATAAGGGGCCTGTGCTGCCCCACCCCGGCCTGCCCTGGGCCTCTGCTTCTGCTGGAGCATCCCCTCCTTCAGAGAGGATGTCCCGCCCGGCGGTGTCACGCGGCTGCCTGCCTCCCACCCCCACACTCCGCACCCTTGACCCAGCTCCACCATCTTCGTCTGGCTTATTCTCTTATTTGAGGCAGGTGCCTGCGCCCTGCTTCCCCACGGGCTCTTTGCATGGGCGCAGGTTCTGTGGCTCAACGTTACTCACCAGGTGAGTCCCCGGTCCTCACCTGGAGCCACTTCCATGAAGGCCAGTCCCTGCCCTGCCTGACCGGCGGTGACAGGTGGGGTGAGGGGCAGGAGCAGAACTCAGAGGGCCTTGCAATCTGCTTTCTCGGTGGCCTTTCCTTCCATCTCGAGAGGTCTCTGCATCAAGAATGCCAATGTGGCATCGCCCGGGCAGTCTCATGGGCCCGGTCGTTAAGCCAGGAAGGACCCAGAAGTGCAGCCATGGGCAGAAATACTGACAGTGGTCCACTCAGGCGGCTCCAGGCCCCCACTGCCCCTCCCCGGGGCCCCTGACCTTCCCTCCATCGGCGATGCAGGGCCCCTAGGACCCTGGAAGCTCGGGATGGGTGCTTGAGCCTGGGGTACCAGCTGTGCCAGGGTGTGAAGGCACTTGTTGCTGATTTCTCTCTGGACATCTCCTGAGTGCACCGGCCACGGGCCAGGCCACGGGGAAGGTGCACGGACCCGTGACTGCCTGACCCAGAACTGCAGCCCAGGCCCCAAGTGGGAGGGCCCCGGAAGGCCCCCCGCCCCGGGCAGCTCGGATGCTGGCAGCCAAGCCTGGCTTTGTCCCACATGCATTTCCTCTGCTCGCACCCCCTTGCCTGGGGGAGAGGGCTCGGTGCCCGTCCGAGTGACCAGTCCTGGCCAGCGCGGCTGTGATTCCGCCCAGCTTAATGCGGACTTAATGTGATCACCGAGCTCTCAAAATGCAGAGTCTGCAGGGTTAATTAACGGGCTGGGTGTCATGCGATCAGGGGCCCATGCAAGTGCTGCCAGGGCCGCAGGTCATGGTGGCCCCGGAGGAGGAGGGAGGCGGTGAGCTGGAGGCGGCCGCCCGGGCGTCTGGCCCTGGCGCTGGGGCTCGCCGCCTGGGGGGCCGCCACCAGGGACACACTCGGTGTCACCCAGTGCTTCCTCACAACCGGCCAAGAACTTGTTTCTTTTTAAAGCCAACTTAGTTACAGTCTACTGCACACACCGTGCGTGGCCCTCACCCAAAGGGCGCAGTTCAGCACTGTTTGATATCGTCACACGTGTGCACAGCCACCCACAGTCAGCTTACCTGCAGAAGAGCCCTGCACCCTCCAGCACTCGCCCCCCACTTCTCGGGCCTGCCTCCTGTCTGCACAGCGCTGCCTCTCCCGGATGTCGCCGGTAAATGCGATGAGACCGGAGCTGGTCCTGTGGGTCTGGCTTCGGTCACAGCGCCGCGTAATCAGGGTGCTCTGTGGCAGGGTTGGCACCCCATCCCTTTTCATGGGTGATACTCTGCGTGCGGGCGGCCCACGTTTTCTCTCTCCACCCGTCGGTGCTCGTCTGGGTCGTTTCCACTTTGGGGCTGTTGTAAAGGGTGTTGCTGTAAACGTTGTTTAATCCATTTTTTACATGGATGTGTGTGTGCAGGCTTCCCTTCTGTTAAGTATATTGACTCGCCGGGTTACCTCCTCCTGAAGGCTGAGCATCTGGGGTCAACAGGACCCTGGACACGGGCCCATCCCTGGAGATGGGGATCTGATCTGGTCACCTCTCTGGCCCCAGCACCCACAAAGGCCCAGCCCAGAGATAGAACTAATGGCGACTTTTGGAACATCTGATTCTCTCCCAGCCACACCCCCCTGCAACTTTTGCCACAAAAGATTGAATTGTCTTCACTCCATGTTTACTGAAGGCAGCTGAGGCTCAGAGTGGGAGTGACAATCCCAAGGTCACACAGCAAATAAGCAGCCACCAACCACTTGACTCACACCCCTCGGCAATAAGACCCTGGCCTCCGAACACCGCACAGACCAGCTCTAGGAGGTAGCTGACCCTTAGCTTTTGCCTTGTTAAGTGGAATCATGAAGTAAGACACCACCTATAAAAGCATGGACCCAGGTGTGCACAGGTGATGAACAGATTTCTCGTTATCCTTGCTCTAACATCTTACAGAAAAACTGAAATGACCTCTGTGGCCAACCCAACACCTAGGGAGAATTGCTGGGTGTCTCGGGGTGCCTGAGCAGCTCCAGAAGAGCGCCCCAGACTGGGCGGCACGGGAGCAAAACAACAGCAACGTGCTTCTCCCAGTTCTGGGAGCAGGGGGCCCAAGGTGCGGCTTGTGCCCTGGTGAGGACCCGCTTCCTGGCTCTCAGCCGGGACCTTCTCTCAGTCCTCCTGGGCTGGAAGGGGCTCTCTGGAGCTTCCTTCACGAGGCACCAAGAGCATTCATGAGGGCTTCATTTGTGACTGACGACCCTCCCAAAGGATCCCCACTACCCTCCCTTTGGGGGCTAGGATTTCAGCCTGTGAGATGAGGGGTGGGGAGCACGGTCCCGGGTCATTCGGTAGCCGTGTGTTTAACACGGAGGAGCTGCCAGCCTGTCTCTGGGGGCTCGCCTGCTCACATCCCCCCAGCAGCACACGAGGCCACACTTCTCCACATCCTGCTGCAACGGCGGCCCTCTCTTTCCTCTCGCGCACCCCGGTGGGTGGTGCGTGCTGTCTCACCGCGGTGCTGATCCGTGTTTTCCCGGAGCTACTGACGTGCATTCTCTCTCCCTGTGCTTGTGGGCTCCTGCGCCCGTTGCATTTTTATAAATTGCAAGCGCAGCTCACGTACAAAAAGAGCTCTCAGATCGTCTACGAGGATTTAAAGGAATAAAGAGAAAGCGCCCATATCAAGGAACAGAACGCTGCCAGGACCCCAGGAGCCCCTGGGTGACCCTAGCCAGCCGTGCCTCGCCTTCCACCCCAGGGATACCCTGTCTCGGTATACCTGTGACTCTCCTTTCTCTCCAGTCCATTCTGCCGCCTTTGGACGTGATACGCACGCAGTCATTCCGCGCAGCGCTCCCATGGCTGCCCCCTTCCCTCCCCACTGTGTTCCGAGGTTGACCTCTGCTGCTCTGGCTGTTCAAGGTCCCTGTCCTCGAGGGCCCCGTTGAGCCCACTCACCTCCGTTTATCCGTCTTACCATGGATGGACATCAGATCGTGCCCACAAAGCCGTCACAAACGCTGCTGGCAGGAACATCCCTGAACCTGTTTCCGGGCATGTGATATGCAGGGCAAGCGCCTCGGAGGGAACCACTTCCAAGCCAGGTGCTCCGCGTCCTCACCCCTGCTCAGTGTCAGAACCTGTTCTGAATGCCCCTCACCCCAGGCATCCGTATGGGAGGCTCTGATGCTCTAAGATCCACCAGCCAGGGCATCAGGCCCCAGAAACGCCTGCTGAACTCTGCCCCCAACACACACGACACCTGCTTTTTAGGCCAACACGGAAAGGTGACACCTGGGGACTGTCTGCTCACTGATGACCACAAGGGACATCTGCGTGACTTGGGGGGCTGCTCCCCCCACCAGCTGCACCATGTGGGGATCACACAACAGGTGTCCTGGAAGCAGGCGTTCAGCTGAGTCCCAGGACACTCTGGTGCCCTGGCCTCGCTGGCGTGTTTAAGTACAGACACTGTGGGTTTCCTTCCTGTTGAGTATCGTGACCAATCACCTCTTGGACTCGGAGCGTCTGGGGCCAAGCGGACCCTGCACACAGGCCTGTCCTTGGAGACAGGGATCTGACCTGGTCACCTCTGTGTCCCCAGCACCCACACAGGCCCAGCCCAGAGGCAGAACTAATGGCTACTTTTGGAACATCAGGTTCTATCCCGGCCCCCTTAACTTTTGTCAGAGAAGATGCTCCCGTCACTCCATGTTCACTGAAGGCAGCTGAGGCTCAGAGAGGGGGATTGACAACCCCAAGATCACACAGCAAGTATTCAGCCACCAAGCACTTGACTCGCACCCCTCGACAACAAGACTCTGGCCTCCGAACACCTCACAGACCCGCTCTGGGAGTCAGCCGAGCCTTGGTTTTTGCCTCGTTAAATGGAATCCTACTAACCCCAGAGTTAAATAAGACGCCAGTGCACGGGCTGCCCTGGTGGCTTGGTGGTAAGGAGTCCACCTGCCAGTGCAGGAGACGCAGTTTGACCCCTGGGTCGGGAAGATGCCCTGGAGAAGGGAATGGCGACCCACTCCAGTCTTCTTGCCTGGAGAATCGCATGGTCAGAGGAGCCTGTCGGGCTGCGGTCTATGGGGTTGCAAAGCGTCGGATACAACTTAGCAGCGAAATAACAACATAAAGGCATGGACCCAGAGTGTGCCCAGGCCACTCCCTCCCTCCCGCACTCAGCCTGTCGCTGTCACAGGCAAAGGCAGCCGGGCAGTGTGGATGAAGGACCGCTCACACGCTCACACGCAGTGACCCAGAAACGGCGCCCACCAGCACGTGCCCATCCCGTGCCTGGCGCACAGCAGCGAGGGCCTGTTAGGATGACATCAGGCTGAAGATGGCCTGGAAGGAGGAGACACTGTGACCCCAAAGATGCCTCTTCATGCACAGAGTTTAAATCAATTTACAACAGAAAGAAAGGAGGGAGGGAAGGAGACAAAAACTGGAAAAAAAAAAAAACTCAACCTAGATAGCAATATAAATATCCTGTCCTGTGGGGGGTTTGGTAAACGTTGTCTTCTTTAATTGTTGGGCTATTCCAAGAGCTGCCTCATTGGAAGAGGCCCTGACGCTGGGAAAGATTGAGGTCAGGAGGGGAAGGAGGTGACGGAGGATGAGACTGTGGGATGGCATCACCGACTCGACGGACGTGAGTTTGAACAAACTCCGGGAGATGGGGAAGGACAGGGAGGCCTGCTGCGCTGCAGTCCATGGGGTCGCAGAGAGTCGCTCAGACGTGTCCACAGCGGGGCCAGCAAAATCCAGGCCATGGGCCATCTCGGCCCATTTCTGAAAATAAAGACGGCACGGAGCCCAGTCGTCAGCTGTGCCTTTCCTGGAACCTTCTGTCACTGCCGTCACGTAGTAGGTCCTCTTTTGTGCCCGGCTTCTTCCGTGCCACGTTGTGTCTTAGGTAGCTGAGCTTCCTGTGTGTCTCAGAAGTCCGCCCTCTCTCCTTTCTGACCAGCATCTCACTGGAGGGTTATAATGAAGTACAGCCGTCGCCCTGGTTCTGCACATGGGGAAACAAGCAAGCTGCCTGAGGGCGCTCAGCAGGCTCATGTTAGATCTGGGACTTAAACCAGTCCTTACGGCTCCAGGGAACAGTAAGAACGGGGGCGAGCCGAGGGCTGCCAGCCCGGGAGGGAGGCGGAGGCTGGCACAGCTCCGTGTATCACTGCCCGGGTGGCCGAGCTGGCCGAGGTGAGCCAGACGCCGCTGGACCGCCGTGCTGGCCTCTGTGGCCAGCTCCCACGCCAGCAGGTCAGCGCCCAGCTGCTCTGGTTATGAATAATTTCGAGCATCACTCCGGAGTTGCCGGGTACCTGTTCTGTTGGCCTGGCAGAACACCTCGCAGCCTGCCTTTGAAAGTCTCCTCCTGGCTTTCAAACGTTGGTTCTGAAGTGATTTTAAGCCGGCGCAGCCCTGAGAGAACCCACGTGTGGTTAAGACGGGCCTGCGTGGATCTAAGCAGCAGCATGAGGCCCCCTCGGGGTTGGGAGCAGGGAGAGCAGGTGAGTCCTGGGGAGGCTTTGCATCCAGGTTTGAGCTTCCGGCACCAGAAAGATAGTAAGCGAAAGTGGAAGTGGCTCAGTCGTGTTCGCCTCTTTGCGACTGCATGGACTATACAGTCCATGGGATTTTCCAGGCCAGAATACTGGAGTGCATACCCTTGCCCTTCTCCAGGGGATCTTCCCAACCCCAGGATCGCACCCAGGTCTCCCACATTGCAGGCAGATTCTTTACCAGCTGAGCCAGCAGGGCAGCCTCCCGGAAAGAAAAGCACAGGCCAAACCCGCCAGGCGGGGCAGCAGGGCGGGTGGGGGGTGGCCCCGGGGCGCCCCGCGGCCCTGCTGTGACAAGCTGTGCTCTCCCCACCGCCCCCACAGATCCTGGAGGAAAACATGAAGCTGGAGTGCAAGTGCCACGGCGTGTCGGGCTCCTGCACCACGAAGACCTGCTGGACCACGCTGCCGCAGTTCCGCGAGCTGGGCTACGTGCTCAAGGACAAGTACAACGAGGCGGTCCACGTGGAGCCCGTGCGCGCCAGCCGCAACAAGCGGCCCGCCTTCCTCAAGATCAAGAAGCCGCTGTCCTACCGCAAGCCCATGGACACTGAGCTGGTGTACATCGAGAAGTCGCCCAGCTACTGCGAGGAGGACCCGGCGACGGGCAGCGTGGGCACGCAGGGCCGCGCCTGCAACAAGACGGCGCCCCAGGCCAGCGGCTGCGACCTCATGTGCTGCGGCCGCGGCTACAACACCCACCAGTACGCCCGCGTGTGGCAGTGCAACTGCAAGTTCCACTGGTGCTGCTACGTCAAGTGTAACACGTGCAGCGAGCGCACCGAGGTCTACACGTGCAAGTGAGCGGCGGGCGGCGGGCCCGGGCCACGCGCAGGGCGGGGCGGCGGAGGGCCTGCGCGCTCCCGCGGCCCGGCCGCAACCTCCACAGCTTCCCGCCCCAATCTCCACAGCGCTGCTGAGCTTGTCTTGTCTGCTGGCACGGGGGGCGGGGCGGGGGGACCCTGACGGTGGGGAGGGGGGCGGGGGACCCCTCCCGGGCCCCAAGACGTCATCCACGCCCCACCCAGACACCGCCTTCTGCCGGAGCGGAGCCTGAAACACCAGACCCCGGGGGCCTCAACAGTAATAGCAATATTTAACAATTTATTCTGATATTAAATAATAATAATTTATTTAATTAAACAAGAACCCTTCCACCTCCTCGGGATCCGTTTTCTGCAATCAACGTGGACCGCTGGCTTTCCCTGTGGGATGTTCTGCTGCTAGGACGAGGAGTGGAGTAGAACTGTGCGTAGTGATTCTTCAGGCGGATCTTTTTCCTAGCTGATTTCGCGAAGACCCCCTTGCCGCACTAGATGTTCAAGCGCAAGGGCAGACATCCTTTCTACGTATATAGATACACACACACACACACATTTTTTTTGCTGTTTGCTGCTAATTCTCCAGAGATTTAAGCTGGTCTGGAATTGGGAGACGTTTTCTAGAATACGGTTCCCAGCCTGTAGTCCTCCCCAGCTCAAATCTCCCCATTAGAAAAGTCCAGTTTGGAACAGAGAGAGAGAGAGAGGGGAAAGGTAATGCTAAACCCCCCAGCAGTTCCCACCTTCTAGAAAGTGAGCCACTGGATAAGAGAGAATATTTTGTAAGAGACTATTTTTATATGAATATTTTATTTATATTGAGTCCGCCTGTATCATTCCACAGCCTGTGCTGCTTCTTAATCCCGGTACTCCCTTTGGGGTAAGGAGGGGCTAGGCCTCACGGACACCCTGACTTACACGGCTGGCTCTCCAGCCCTGTTGGCCAAGTGGGTAGGAGCAGCCCCAGACGCCTGGGCCGTGGTGTCGTCAGCTTCCCCGAGAAGGAGGCAGGGCCCTGACCCCGGCCTTTGGAGCAGGGCCCCCGAGTGGCGACCTTGAGCGGAGCCGTGTGGAGCACAGGCTCGTGTCCCGGGCCCCACGTGACTGTCACAGGGACACGTCATAACCGCTTGGCAGAAGTCACCAAGGGAGCCCGCTCCTCCTCAGGATGCCCTGCCGCTGCTGGGCACTCTCAGTTACGGGGCAGCAGAGCTGGGCGAGGGGCTCCCTCGAGCAGCAGGGCTTCCTGGATGGCACAGTCCCAGGGCACAGAAAGGTGTGGATGAGGCCTCTGCACTGGGTCCACCGGTGTCCAGCGCCTCTCAACCTGGAAGTCTCTCCTCCAGGAGGGTGTGGGTGTTCTAATGCGTGTGTTTGCATTTCCCTGTGTGTGTGTGTATGTGTGTGAGACACACATACACACACACTTTAGGGATGCTTAGCACTGTCGTGTGACGCCCCCTCAAGCACCTTCCGGGTGCCAACGTGTACGTCTTGTGTGCTCCTGCATGTACATGGCTATCTGTGTATCTCTCTCCACGTGCCTGGGAGATTCAGGGTGCTGTGTGCCTGTTGCTCTTCTGGTCCTGGGGGTGTCTGCTTGCGGGTGAGGGCTTGTGGTGTGATGCAGGTTGCTGGGATCTTTGGCGATTGTGTTGAGCCACCAAGAAGAGATGGCACCTCTGAACTCTGTGCCCACAGACACTGATGAAACTGATACCTCTGAGACAACAGCCCCCTGGCCCCACACACTGGGAGCCCCTCGGTGCCTCTAGGCTGTGTCAGACTCCCCGATGCTAGCAGTGGGGCTGGATCACAGCATGGACAAATAAAATGACTGGACAGTTGCTTGACTTCTTCCCTTGGACCTTTTTTGTCTTCTTTACATGGGTGTCTGGATGTGCAGGCACGCAAAGGGATGAGTGGATGGACAGATGAATGAGTGGATGGGTGGATAGAAAGATGGATGGGTGAGTGGGTGGATGAATAAGTAGATGGTAATGGATGGGTGGGTAAGTGGGTAGGAGGTGGATGAGTGAGTGGATAGTTGGATGTATAGATGGGTGAGTAATGGATAGGGGGGTGAGTGGGTCACTAGATGGATAGGTGAATGGATGGGTGGATAGAAAGATGGATGGATAATGGATGAGTGGATAAGTAGATGGGTAGATGGATAGCTAGGTGGATGGATAGGTGGGAGGTCAGTGGGTAGGTGGATGGATCAGTGAATGAAGAGATGGATGGATGAATAGATGGGTGGACAGATGGGTAAGTGGAAGGATAAATGGATAATAGATGGGTGGGTGGGTCAGTGAATGGGTAGATGGATGGGTGAGTGGGTGGATGAATAAGTGGATGGTAATGGATGGGTGGGTAAGTGGGTAGGGGGTGGATGAGTGAGTGGATAGGTGGATGTATAGATGGGTGAATAATGGGTAGGTGGGTGAGTCGGTCACTAGATGGATAGGTGAATAGATGAATGAGTGAGTGGATGGGTGGATAGAAAGATGGATGGATAATGGGTGGATAGGTAAGTGGGTAGGTAGATGGATGGATGGATGAGTGAGTAGATGGGTGGATGGATAGATGGATAAAAGGTGGGTGGGTAGGTGGATGGGTACATGGATGAGTGAGTGGACAGGTAGGTGGATGCATGGATAATGGATAGGTGGGTACATGGGTGGGTCACTCGATGGGAGAGGGATGGGTGGATGGATAGGTGGATGAATGGATAGGTAGATGGACGGATGAGTGAGTGGATGGAAGATGGGTAAGTGGATAGATAATGGATGGATAGGTAAGTGAGTGGGTAGATAGATGGATGTATTATTGGCTAGTAGGATGGATAAGTGGATGAGTGGACAGATAATGGGTGGGTAAGTGAGTGGGTTGGTGGATGGGTAAATGGATGAATGGATGGATGAGTGAGTAGATGGATGAATGGATAGATGGATAAATAATAGATAAGTGGGTAAGTGGGTGGGTGGATAAGTGGATGGATGGATAAAGGATGGTGGGTAGGTGGATGGGTAGATGGATAGCTGGATGGATGGATGAGTGAGTTGATGGATGGATGGATGATGGGTGGGTAGGTGGGTGAGTCAGTGGATGGCTAGATGGATGGATGAGTGGGTAGATGAATAGGTAGATGGATAATGGGTAGGTGGGTAAGTGGGTGGGGGTGCATGGGAAGACAGATGGGTGGATGGATGAGTGAGTAGATGGTAGATGGATAAGTGGATGGATAGTGGATGATTAGGTAAGTGGCTGGATAGATGAATGAATGGATTAGTAGGTGGATGGATAAGTGACTGGGTGGGTGGGTGGGTAGAAAGATGAATGGATGGATGAGTGAGTAGATGGGTATATGGATAGATGGATAGGCCTGTCAGGTTCCTCTGTGCATGGAATTTTCCAGCCAAGAA
Source organism: Bos mutus (assembly GCF_027580195.1). Lineage (NCBI taxonomy): Eukaryota > Metazoa > Chordata > Mammalia > Artiodactyla > Bovidae > Bos > Bos mutus. The sequence goes on from NC_091638.1 coordinate 58,352,737, forward strand.
TCCTGGAGTGGGTTGCCATTTCCTTCTTCAGGGAATCTTCTGGACCAAGGGATTGAACCCATGCCTCCTGCTTGGCTGGTGGATTCTTTACCACTAAGCCACCTGGGAAGCCCAATTGGATGGACAGATGGATGTTAATGGATGGGTGGGTAAGTGGGTGGGTAAGTGGATAGATAGATGGTTGGATATGGATGAAGGGGTAAGAGGGTGGGTTGGTAGATGGATGTGTAGATGGACGGATGGATGGGTAGATGGTTGGGTGAATGGGTGTGGGTGGATGAATGAGCTGATGGGTGGGAGGGTAAGTGGACAGATGAGTGAATGGGTGGATAGGTGGGTGGACAGATGGGATTAGGGAGAGGAAACATATGGACGTTTCTTGCACCCCACCCCAGGTCACAGTTTTATCCCCACCTTGGAAAACCTCCAGCATCTACCATGAGTAGAGGCTCCCCAGTCCTGCGGTCCTGCTCCTGTCTCACAGCACCTGACAAAGGGGAGGCTCTGACCACACTCCCCAGACCACTTAATGTTAATCACATAACATGATACCAGAAGTCACCCCACGACTTCCATCTCTCCAGGTAAGGAACGGGCCTGGCATGAGGGCAACCAGGCCTTTAAGAAGAATGCCAGCCTTCATGTGGCACCTTCAGTTCAGTTTAGTTCAGTCGTGTCCCACTTTTTGAGACCCATGGACTGCAGCACGCCAGGCCTCCATGTCCATCACCAACTCCTGGAGTTTACTCAAACTCATGGCCATTGAGTTGGTGATGCCATCCAACCATCTCATCCTCTGTCTTCCCCTTCTTCTCCTGCCTTCAGTCTTTCCCAGCATCAGGGTCTTTTCAAATGAGTCAGCTCTTCACATCAGGTGGCCAAAGTATTGGAGTTTCAGCTTCAGCATCAGTCCTTCCAGTGAACAGTCAGGACTGATCTCCATTAGGATGGACTGGTTGGATCTCCTTGCAGTCCAAGGGACTCTCAAGAATCTTCTCCAACACCACAGTTCTGGCACCGTAGAATAATGTTAATTCCCAAGCCTGTGGCCTGCCTTCTCTCCAAGATGCCCAGCTCAGCTGTGCTCTGAGCCCCAGCTTCTTCACCTGAAAAGTGGGGAATAATCCCTACTTCACAGGGCTGTTGTGAAGGTCCTCCCTCCCAGTAACAAGTGCATGGCCCTTTCAGCAGCAGAGCAATGGGTCAATGCTAAATATTAGTATTATTAATTATTGCTGTTACTATTATTCTCCCCATAAGGGTGAGATTCTTCAAATACAGTGTAGAGCAATAAATATTTGGCTCTGTGTTGGGCAAAGGTATTTTTTCCCTCTTGAGCTTATTTCTAAAGTGGCTTTTCAATAAAACAGACTCTAAAAAGGCCAAAATCGTAAGAAGCTGAATCAAAACTTAGAAAATCCAGGACTATGGTGTTGAATGCTCAGATGCCAGGGCCCTGGTGTAACAAAACTGAGGGAAATGAGTCACTCAGCACGGGCCCACTGCAGTCGCCCAAGTCTGGGAGGCATAGAGAGTCCCACACAGGACAAACCCAGGGAGAAACTCGCCAAGTCACATATTAATCAAACTAGCAAAAAGTAAATTCAAAGCAAAAAGTATTAAAAGCAGCAAGGGAAAAGCAACAGATAGTATACAAGGGAATCCCCAAAAGTTTATCAGCTGATTTCTTCACCAGAAACTCTGCAGGCCAGAAGGGAGTGGCCAGATATATTTAAATTGATGAAAGGGAGAAACCTACAAACCAAGATTACTCTACCCAGCAAGGATATCATTTAGATCTGATGGAGAAATCAAAAGCTTTACAGACAAGCAAAAGCTAAAAAAAATTCAGCACCACCAAACTAGCTTTACAACAAATTCCAAAGGAACTTCTCCAAGTGGGAAACACAAGTGAAGGAAAAGACCTACGAAAGCAAACCCAAAACAATTAAGAAAATAGTAATAGGAACATACATACCAATAATTACCTTAAATGAAAATGGATTAAATGCTCCAACCAAAATACATGGACTGGCTGAATGGACATAAAAATAAGACCCATACAAGATGCCCACTTTAGACCTAGGGACACGCAGAGACTGAAAGTGAGGGACTGAAAAAAGATATTCCATACAAAAGGAAATTAAAGGAAACCTGGAGGAGCAATACTCAGTTGAGTTCAGTTCAGTCGCTCAGTTGTGTCCGACTCTTTGCAACCCCTTGAACTGCAGCACCCCAGGCCTCCCTGTCCATTACCAACTCCCAGAGCCTACCCAAACTCATCTCCATCGAGTCGGTGATGCCATCCAACCATCTCATCCTCTGTCATCCCCTTCTCCTCTTGCCCTCAATCTTTCCCGGCATCAGGGTCTTTTCAAATGAGTCAGCTCTTCACATCAGGTGGCCAAAGTATTGGAGTTTCAGCTTCAACATCAGTCCTTCCAATGAACACCCAGGACTGATCTCCTTTAGGGTGGACTGGTTGGATCTCCTTGCAGTCCAAGGGACTCTCAAGAGTCTTCTCCAACACCACAGCTCAAAAGCATCAATTCTTCGGTGCTCAGCTTTCTTCACAGTCCAACTCTCACATCCATACATGACCACAGGAAAAACCATAGCCTTGACTAGACAGAGCTTTGTTGGCAAAGTAATGTTTCTGCTTTTTAATATGCTATCTAGGATGGTCATAACTTTCCTTCCAAGGAGTAAGCGTCTTTTAATTTCATGGCTGCAATCACCATCTGCAGTGATTTTGGAGCCCCAAAAATAAAGTCTGACCCTGTTTCCACTGTTTCCCCATCTATTTCCCATGAAGTGATGGGACCGGATGCCATGATCTTCGTTTTCTGAATGTTGAGCTTTAAGCCAACTTTTTCACTCTCCTCTTTCACTTTCATCAAGAGGCTTTTTAGTTCCTCTTCACTTTCTGCCATAAGGGTGGTGTCATCTGCATATCTGAGGTTACTGATATTTCTCCCGGCAATCTTGATTCCAGCTTGTGCTTCATCCAGCCCAGCGTTTCTCATGATGTACTCTGCATATAAGTTAAATAACCAGGGTGACAATATACAGCCTTGACAAACTCCTTTTCCTATTTGGAACCAGTCTGTTGTTCCATGTCCAGTTCTAACTGTTGCTTTCTGACCTGCATACAGATTTCTCAAGAGGCAGGTCAAGTGGTCTGGTATTCCTCTCTCTTTCAGAATTTTCGACAGTTTATTGTGATCCACACAGTCAAAGGCTTTGGCAAAGTCAATAAAGCACAAATAGATGTTTTTCTGGAACTCTCTTGCTTTTTCCATGATCCATCAGATGTTCACATTTGATCTCTGGTTCCTCTGCCTTTTCTAAAACCAGCTTGAACATCTGGAAGTTCACAGTTCACATATTGCTGAAGCCTGGCTTGGAGAATTTTGAGCATTACTTTACTAGCATGTGAGATGAATGCAATTGTGCAGTAGTTTGAGCATTCTTTGGCATTGCTGTTCTTTGGGATTGGAATGAAAACTGACCTTTTCCAGTCCTGTGGCCATGGCTGAGTTTTCCACATTTGCTGGCATATTGAGTGCAGCGCTTTCACAGCATCATCTTTCAGAATTTGGAATAGCTCAACTGGAATTTGATCACCTCCACTAGCTTTGTTCGTAGTGATGCTTCCTAAGGCCCACTTGATTTCACCTTCCAGGATGTCTGGCTCTAGGTGAGTGATTACACCATCATGATTATCTGAGTCATGAAGATATTTTTTGTACAGCTCTTCTGTGTATTTTCTCTTCTTAATATCTTCTGCTTCTGTTAGGTCCATACCATTTCTGTCCTTTATTGAACCCATCTTTGCATGAAATGTTCCCTTGGTAGCTCTAATTTTCTTGAAGAGATCTCTAGTCTTTCCCATTCTATTGATTTTTCCTCTATTTCTTTGCACTGATCACTGAGGAAAGCTTTCTTATCTCTTTTTGTTAATCTTTGGAACTCTGCATTCAGATGGGTATATCTTTCCTTTTCTTTTTTGCTTTCACTTCTCCTCTTTTCACATCTATTTTTAAGGCCTCCTCAGATAGCCATTTTGCTTTTTTTGCATTTCTTTTTCTTGGGGATGATCTTGATCCCTGTTTCCTGTACCTCAACATAATAAAGGCCAAATACAACAAACTCACAGCAAACATCATTCTCAATGGTGAAAAACTGAAAGCATTTCCTCTAAGATCAGGAACAAGACAAGGATGTCCACTCTCACCGCTATTATTCACTATCACTTTGGAAGTCCAGCCATGGCAATCAGAGAAGAAAAAGAAATAAAGGAAATCCAAATTGGAAAAGAAGACTCACTGTTTGCAGACGACATAATACTTTACATAGAAAACTCTAAAAATGCCACCAGAAAACTACCAATGTAATCAATGAATCTGGTAAAGTCGCAGGATACAGAATTAATGCACAGAAATCTCTTGCTTTCCTATATACTAACAATGAAAGATCAGAAACAGGAATTAAGGAAACAATTCCATTTACTATTGCAAAAAAAAAAAATACCTAGGAATAAACCTACCTAAGGAGGCAAAAGACCTATACTCGGAAAACTATAAGATACTGATGAAGATGCAAACAGATGGCAAGAAATACCATGTTGCTGGATTGGAAGAATCAATATTGTGAAAATGACCATACTACCCAAAGCAATCTATAGATTCATTGTAATCCCTATCAAATTACTAATGGCATTTTTCACAGAATTAGATTAAAAAAACTTAAACTTTGTATGGAAACACAAAAGATGCCAAATAGTCAAAGTGATCTTGAGAGAGAAAAACAGAGCTGGAGGAGTCAGGCTCCCTGACTTCAGACAATACTACAAAGCTACAGTCATCAAAAGTGTCTGGTACTGACATAGAAACTCACACACAGGTCAATCCAACAGGACAGAAAGCCCAGAGATAAACCCACATACGTCTAATCACCTCATCTGACAAAGGAGGCTGGAATATACAATGGACAAAAGATAGTCTCTTCAGTAAGTGGTGCTGGGAAAACTGGACAGCTACATGTCAAAGACTGAAATAAGAACCTACTAACACCATACACGAAAATGGATTAAAGACCTAAATGTAAGACTGTTCACTATAAGACTTAGAGGAAAACATAGGCAGAACACTTTTTGACATAAATCACAGGAAAGCCTTCCTGACCCACCTCCTACAGTAATTAAAATAAAAACAAAATAAACAAATGGGACTTAAAAGCTATTTCACAGCAGAGAAAGCTGTAAAGATGGAAGATCATATTCTCCTCTGAACAGGAGAAAATATTGCAAACGAAGCAACAGACAGGAATTAATCTCCAAAATATACAAACAGTTCATGCGGCTCAATATCAAAAACAAAACCAACAACCCAGTCGAAAAATGGGCGGAAGGCCTAAACTTCTTCTCTAAAGAAGACTGCAGATGGCTGTATGAAAAGACGCTCAACACCCCTAATTATCAGAGAAACACAAATCAAAACCACAGTGAGGCATATTACCTCACACTGGTCAGAACGGCCATCATCTGAAAATCTACAAACAGTACAAGCTGGAGAGGATTTACTGGAGAAAAAGAGCACCGTCTTTCACTGCTGGTGGAAATGTAAAGTGATACAAGCAGTGCGGAGAACAGTAGGGAGGTTCCTGAGAAAACTAAAAATAAAACCGCCGCATGAGCCAGCAATCCCACTCCTAGGCACATACCCTGAGGAAGACACGTGTAGCCCAAGGCTCCCTGCAGCGCCAGTTACAGCAGCCAGGACACGGAAGCAGCCTGGATGTCCATCAACAGATGAACGGGCAAAGAAGAGGTGGTGCACACACAGTGGAGCATATACGCAGCCAGAGGAAGGCACAAACTGGGTCATTCGTGGTCATCGTGGAGCGCTGGGATGAACGCCCTGTGCGTGCAACAGCGTCTCACTAGCCGCCTGTCTCACACACGTCAGTGCGTGCGTGCCAGTGCCAGTCTCTCGATTCATGCCACCCTCTCCTTCCCCGCTGGTCCTCAAGTCCATCGTCCACATCTGTGTCTATTCCTGCCCTGCAAATAGGTTCAGCAGCACCGTCTTTCTAGGCCCACACACTAACACGTGTACAATAGATAGCCGGTGGGGAACCAGCTGGTGGGAAAGCACTTGGTGTTCTACACCACACTGCAGTGTGCCTGTGCGTGAATGCACTATGAGGGATTGCCGTTTCCTCCTCCAGGGGATCTTCCTGACCCAGGGATCAAACCCAGGCCTCTTGCATTGCCAGCAGACTAGGAAAGAAGTACGTCAAGGCTGTATACTGTCACCCTGCTTATTAAACTTACACGCAGAGTACATCATGAGAAATGCCAGGGGGGATAAAGTACAAGCTGGAATCAAGATTGCTGAGAGAAATATCAATAACCTCAGATATGCAATGACACCACCCTTACGGCAGAAAGTGAAGAAGAACTAAAGAGCCTCTTGATGAAAGTGAAAGAGGAGAGTGAAAAAGCTGGCTTTTTGAGTTCACACTCTGAACTCAACATTCAGAAAACTAAGATCATGGCATCCAGTCCCATCACTTCATGGCAAACAGAAGGGGGAGAAGTGGAAGCAGTGACAGATTTTATTTCCTTGGGCTCCAAAATCACTGCAGATGGTGACGGCAGCCATGAAATTAAAAGACGCTTGTTCCTTGGAAGAAAAGCTACGACCAACCTAGACAGCATATTAAAAAGCAGAGACATTACTTTGCCAACAAAGGTCCATCTAGTCAAAGCTATGGTTTTTTCAGTAGTCATGTATGAATGTGAGACTTTGCACTATAAACAAAGCTGAGCACTGAAGAATTGATGCTTTTGAACTGTGGTGTTGGAGAAGACTCTTGAGAGTCCCTTGGACTGCAAGGAGATCCAACCAGTCCATCCTAATGGAAATCAGTCCTGGGTGTTCATTGGAAGGACTGACACTAAAGCTGAAACTCCAATACTTTGGCCACCTGATGTGAAGAGCTGACTCATTTGAAAAGACCCTGATGCTGGGAAAAACTGAAGACGGGAGGAGAAGAGGACGACAGAGGATGAGACAGTTGGATGGCATCACTGACTCAATGGACATGAGTTTGAGTAAGCTCCGGGAGAGTTGGTGATGGACAGGGAAGCCTGGCGTGCTGCAGTCCATGGGGTCACAAAGAGTTGGACACGACTGAACTGAGTGGGAAACTGCTGTGTGACACAGGGAGTTCATCTCAGTGCTCTATGATGACCTAGAGGGGTGAGATGAGGGGGTGGGAGGGAGGCTCACAAGGGAGGGGACATATGTATTCATGTAGCTGATTCATGACTTTGTACAGCGGAAATGAACACAACATTGTAAAAGACAATGGGGCTTCCCTGGTGGTCCAGTGGTTTAAGAGTCTGCCTTGCAACACAGGGGACGCCGGTTCGCTCCCTGGTCTGGGAAAATCCCACATGGCACAGAGCAACTACGCCCACGTGCCACGACGACTAAGCCCGCGGCGCTAGAGCCTGCGAGCCGCAGCTAGAAGCCTGTGCGCCCTAGAGCCGTGCTTCACAGAGCCACCCCAACGAGAAGTCCGTGCATCACCACTAGAGCCTAGCTCCTGCTCGCTGCAACTAGAAAAGGCCCATGTGCAGTGATGAAGACCCAGCACAGCCAAAAGTAACTAAATAAAATTATTTTTTAAAAGACAATAGATAGTTAATATATTTTATATTAAAAAAGCAATGAAAAGACAACCATCAGAATGCGAGGAAATATTTTCAAATGAAGCAACTGACAGAGATTAATCTCTGGGAGTTGGTGACAGATAGAGAGACCTGGCGTGCTGCGGTTCATAGGGTTGCGGAGATTCGGACATGGCTGAGCGACTGAACTGAACTGAATCTCCAAAATGTACAAACAGCTCATGCAGCTCAATATCAAAGAAACAAAAAACACAATCAAAAATTGGGCAGAAGACCTAAACAGACATTTCTCTAAAGAAAACACGGAGATGGCCAACAAATACATGAAAAGATGCTCAACAATGCTCGTTATTAGAGACGTGCAAATCAAACTACAATGAGGTATCACCTCACGCCATCGTCCAAACATTTATGACCAATAAATGCTGGAGAGGATTTACTGGAGAAAAAGGGAACCCTCTTTCACTGCTGGTGGAAATGTAAACTGATATAGCCACTATAGGCAACAGTGTGGAGGTTCCAGAAAAAAATAAAAATAAAGCTACCATTGATTTAGAAATCCCACTGCTGCTAAGTCGCTTCAGTCGTGTCCGACTCTGTGCGACCCCATAAACGGCAGCCCACCAGGCTCCGCCGTCCCTGGGATTCTCCAGGCAAGAACACTGGAGTGGGTTGCCATTTCCTTCTCCAATGCATGAAAGTGAAAAAGTGAAAGTGAAGTCGCTCAGTTGTGTCTGACTCTTCGCGACCCCAGGGACTGCAGCCCACCAGGCTCCTCCGTCCATGGGATTTTCCAGGCAAGAGTCCTGGAGTGGGGTGCCAGTGCCTTCTCCGATGGTTACACCCTGAGAAAACCGTAATTCAAAAAGACACACGTAGCCCAATGTTCATGCAGCACTCTTTACAATAGCCGGGACATGGAAGAAACCTAAATGTCCATCAGCAGATGAATGGATAACGAAGATGTGGCACCTAACACAATGGGATATTACTCAGCCATAAAAAGGAATGAAACTGGTTAACTTTCAGAGACATACATCGACTTAGAGACTGTCATACACAGTGAAGTAAGTCAGAAAGAAAAAGAAATACCATATATTAACACACACACGTATATATGTATGACATCTCCAAAAGTGGTACAGATGAACATACACGCAAAGCAGAAATAGAGACACGGAGCTAGAGAGCAAACACGGACACCAAGGGAGGAAGGGGCGGTGGGGGGGGGGGAGGGGTGGAGGCTGGGATTGGCGCATGCGCACTGCTACTTATAAAACAGGTCACTAGGAGAAGTACCGTGTGGCACAGAGAACTCTACTCAGCGCCCCGTGGGGGCCGAAATGGGAAGGAAATCCAAAACGGGGTACACATACACGTATGGCTGATTCACTTTGCTGAACAGCAGAAACCAACACGACCTTGCCAAGCAGCTATACTCCGGTGAAAATTGAAAAAACCCACTACTTCTACTATTACTGCCATTCTCCTCACAAGCATGAGGTTCCTCAAACACGGCATACGATAATAAGCATTTGGCTCTGTGTTGGGCAAAGGTATTTTTTTCCCTCTTTGGTTTATTTCTAAAGTGGCTTTTCAACAAAACAGACTAAATAGGTGAAAATCCTAAGAGGCCAAGTCAAGAATTAGGAAGTCCAGGACTTTGGTGTTGAAGGTCCGTGTGTAACAAAACTGCGGGAGGTGAGCAGCTCAGCACGGGCCCACGGCGGCCGCGTGGGGATGTAGGCCGCCCTGTGGCCAGACCGTGTGGTTTTTCAAGAAGGGCTGAGTATTCAGGTTTTCAGGGTAAAGCCTCCTCCTCTTTCTGTATGTTGACAAGCACCGCGAGGAGGGCGCAAAGTCTGACTGCACGCTGAGCGTGGCGTTTGTGCACGCAGCACCCAGCCTAGGGTGTGCACCAAACCTCCTGTTTTCAAGACAGAGAAGCTGAGGTCCAGGGAGGTGCGGGCCTCTACCCCAGACCACACGCACAGCAGAGGGACCGTCAAGGCCACGACTCGTGCCTCCTGGGGGAGCCCTTTCCCGACACAGGGCACCCCAGAGGCGGCAGAGTCATCCGCATGCGGGTGGGGAGGATCAAGTTCGCATGTCGTCCAGATGTACATACGTGAGCACACGTGTGTGTGCACACACTCACGTGTCTTCTGCAATTATGTTTAAAACCAGCTCAAAGTTCCCCGGGCTGGGAACTGGGCCTTCCTGAGGCCTCACAGGGATGTGCTGTGCCCAGCAGAAGGCCCAGGGACCCCAATCCTTGCAGACTCCCTGCCCCCAAACTCAAGGGACTCGCTCAGCGAGACCCGGGTCAGGGAGTCCTTTTCTCCACCTGAGTTGCAGCCGAGCCCTGCAGCTTCAGAAGAGACTGCAACATGTTCCCTGAGCCCCTAGGAGGTCGCCCATCCCCAGGTTCAAGGGAGGACAGTCTCAGGGGAATGAGAAGTGACAGCTTCAAAGCCCCCCACCAGGAGGAGGGACAAGGGCTCTGGCCGAGGCTGTCCCACGGCAGCCACACACGGGGTCCCGAGCCTCCACTGGCTCCACAGAGGCTCAAGGAAGACAGTGGATTCAGGTCGGGACGCCCATGCCAGGCACAGAGTGCCATGAACTTCCTCTAGCCACCTCTGACAGGTCACCATGCTCTGGCCCTGCTTCCCTGGGCCCCCCCCTCTGTCTGCCCGCCCTCTTCACTGACCTGCCATCGTCTCTCCCCCGAGGAAGTCACAGCCTCCTCCCAGGCCTCTCTGCCTCCACCCAGGCTCCGTCAAGCCAGCCTCCCAGCTGCAGCCAGGTGAATCCATTCCCAGCATGCCGTGCTCTGCTCTGCCTCTGGGCCTTTGCACATGCTTGTCCCTCTGGCTTCTGCGGGGCTGGCTCTTTCGGGTTCATAAGACTCAGTTCAAATGCCAACACTTCAAGGACACAGCACCAACCACCCTGGCTTCAGCACCCCTCCTCCGTTTCTGTCTCCTTATGGCGTGTACCGCTATCTGAAACGTTACTTCTCACTTCCTAGAGGCTGTGCAGGATAGTGGTGGTTAAAAGCAGGGATGCTGGAGCAGACACCCTGAGTTCAAGCCTGCCTCTGCCATTTACTGCTGTGCAGTTTAGGGCAAGCGACATAACTTCTCTGTGCCTGCCTGTCTCTATTTATAAAATGGGAGCGGTGACAGAATTATCGCAGTGATTGAATGAACTAATGCATGTAAATTGCAACACACAGGGCCTAGTGCATCATACGGACTGAGGAAGCACGAGGTTTAATTAACATGCTGTTAACTTTCCCGAGGGTAGGGCTTTGTCTGTCTTTATGGCCACTGGGTCTCCAGTGCCCAGCACATAGCTGAGGGTTAATATCTGTTAACCAAGAAAGAACGATGATAAAATGGACAACCTAGGAGAAGTGGACAAATTCCTAAAAGTGTACAATCTCCCAAGACTGAGTCAGGAAGAAATAGAACATATAAACATACAAATTACCAGTAATGAAATTGAATCGGTAATTTTAAAACTCCCAAAAAAACCAAAGTCCAGGACTAGATGGCTGCAGAGGTGAATTCTGCCAAACACTTAGAGAAGAGTGAACACCTATCCTTCTCAAACTATTAAAAAAAAAAAAAAATCACAGAGGTAGGAACACTTCCAAACTTATTTTAGGAAGCCAGCAGTACCCTGACACCCAAACCAGACAAAGATCTCGCAAAAAGAAAATTACAGGCCAACGTCACTGATGAACATAGACGCAAAAACCCTCAACAAAAGAGTGGCAGACTGAATCCAACAACAAAGGGCCAGACACCATGATCAAGCAGGATTTATCCCAGGGACGCAAGGCTTTTTCAGGATCCATAAATCAATCAGTGTGACACATCGCACTGACAAATTGAAGAACTGAAATCACGTGATCATCTGACTAGATGCAGAAAAAGCTTGTGACAAAGTTCAACATCCGTTCATGATTTAAAAAAACCCTTCAGAAAGTGGGTATAGAGGGAACATACCTCAACATGATAAGCACCATATATGACAAATCCACAGCAAACAGCATTCTTGGTGTTGAAAACCCAAAGGCGTCTCCTCTGAGATCAGGACAAGACAAGCATGCCCATCCACTCTCACCATTTTTATTCAGCATAGTTCTAGGGGTCCTAGCCATGGCATTCAGAGAAGAAAAATGAAAGAATTTCAAGCTGGAAAAGGAGTAAAATGTTCACTGTTTGCAGATAACATGATACTATACATAGAAAAATCCTAAAGACACCACCAGAAAGCTACTAGAGCTAATCAATGAATTCAGTAAAGCTGCAGGATACAAAATTAATATACAGGAATCTGTTGTATTTCTATACACTAACAACAAACTGTAGGAAGAATTTAAGGAAACAATCCCATTTACCACTGCATCAAAAAGGTTAAAGCACCTGGTGATCGGCCTACCGACGGAGGCAAAAGGCCGGTGCTCAGAAGACTGTGAGAGTCTGATGAAGAAACTGGAGACACAGACGAAAAGACAGCGCATGTTGGGCTGGAGGAATTAATGTTGTTAAAGCATCACATGATATCACTCATATGTGGAATATAATTTTTAAAAATGAGATACCAATGAACTTGTTTATAAAACAGAGACGGACTAAAAGACATAGAAGACAAACTTACGGTTCGCCAAGGGGAAGCGCGTGGCGAGGGATAAACCCGGTACTTGGCATTTACATGCACACACCCCACACACGAGAGAGAAACCAGCCAGGAACGCGCCTCAGCATTCTGTGATAGCCGAGACGTGAAAAGAGCCGTAAAAATAGTGAAGACATGTATTTGGAGGTGTTGCTCAGTTGCTCAGTTGAGTCCGACTCTGCGACTCCACGGACTGTAGCCCACCAGGCGCTGTGGGGTTCTCCAGGCCAAGACTACTGGAGCGGGTTGCCATTCTCTTCTCCAGGGGATCTTTCCCACCCAGGGATCAAGCCTGCCTCTCCTGCAAGTCTCCTGAATTGCAGGCAGGTTCTTTTTACTGCTCGGCCACCGAGGAAGCCCAGATAGACGTATATGTGTAACAGAATCAATTCGCTGTGCACTTGACATTAACACAACATTGTAAGTTGACTCTCCTCCAATAAAAGTAAAGGATTTAAAATATTCAGAGACTGTTACAGTGACCACACTGCTCAAGGCAATCTACAGATCCAACGCAATCCCTATCAAAACACCAAGGGCACGTTTCACAGAATGAGGACAAATAATTTTAATATTTGTATAGAAACGCAGAAGACCCCAAGTGGCCAAAACAATCTGAGAAAGAAGAACAGAGCAGGAGGAATCACGCTTCTTGACTTCTGACTATACTGCAAAGCTACAGTAATCAACGCTGTCTGGGACTGGCAGAGAAACAGATGCACAGATCAACACGACAGAACACACAGCCCGGAAATAAACCCACACACTTACGGCCAATTATCCCACAACAAAGGGGGCAAGAACACACAACAGAGGAAACACAGTCTCTTCAATAAGCGGTGCTGGGAAAACTGGACAGCTACCTGTAAAAGAAGGAAATGAGCACATTTTTTCATACCATATACAAAAATAAACTCAAAATGGATTAAAAGGCTTAAATATAAGACCAAAACACATAAAACTCCTAGAAGAAAACATAGGCAGAACACTGTTTGATATAAATGGTAGCAACACTTTTTTTTTGGATCTGTCTCCAAAGCAAAAAACAAACAAGGAATCAAATGGGACCTAATTAAATGTAAAAACTTTTGTATGGCAAAGAAAACCATCAGCAACATGAAAATACAATCTACTGAATGGGAGAAAATATTTGCAAATATGACTGATAAGGGGTTAATATCCAAAGTATATAAACAGCTTATACTGGAAATAGACAAAAAAACTGATCTAATTAAAAAACAAAAAACAAAAAACAGGCAGAAGACCTGAATAGACATTTTTCCAAAGAAAATATACAGATGGCCATCAGGCACACGAAAAGATGCTCAACATCATTAATCACCAGAGAAATGCAAATTCAAACCATAATGAGCCATCACCTCATATCTGTCAGAATGGCTATCATCCAAAAGACTGCAAATAGCAAATGTTGGTGAGGATGCAGGAAAACGGAGTCCTTGTATACTCTCGGCGAGAATGTAAATTGGTGCAGACACTGCAAAATAATACGGTGGTTTCTCAAAAAACTAAAAAACAGAACTACCATATGACCTAGCAACTCCACTTCTGGGTGTACATCTAACAAAAATGAAAACAGTAATTGAAAAAAGATACATGCACCCCAATGTTCATAGCAACACTATTTACAGTTGCCAAGATACGGAGCAACCTAAGCGTCCATGAACAGATGAACGGATAAAGAAGATATGGTACATATGTGTGCACACGCACGCGCACACACACACACGCACACACACACACACAGGAATACTGCTCAACCGTGAAAAGGAATGAAAGTTTGTCATTTGGAGCCACATGGACGGACTTGGAGGGCATCACCCTAAGTGAAATGAGTCAGAGACAAATAGTGTGTGATATCAGTTATACCTGGAATCTAAAAAGGACAGCTAGCGAGTATAACAAAAGGAAACAGACTCGCCCGCACAGAGCACAAGCCACCGGCTACTCGCGGGGAGAGGGGAGTGGGGAGGGCAGGACAGGGGCTGCGTATAAAATAAAGGAGCCACAGAGGCACCGTGCACAGCGCAGGGAGTGCCGCCCGTATTCTATAAAAACTGTGCACCGTGAGCCATGATGTTGTACACGTGAAACTTACATAATACTGTCTACCAACTCTGTCTCAAGAAAAAAAACATTTTTAATAAAAATAAAAACAACAATAACAAAGAGTGAGTGAAGATGCACATCCACTCCCAGACGTGCCAGGCCCCTACCCGGGCCGAGGCTGGGGGGCAGCGGGCTCAGGTGGGCTTCTGGGGCCCAGGCCTGGGGGACAGAGGTGGCCTCCCCTGGGGGCTGCTCAGGGGGGTGGCAGGGACAGCTGGAGCCCCTGGACGTGGTCACAGGCCCATCTGCTCCATTGACAAGGTGGCCGCTGGTCGCCACGACGACGCTCCTGGCCCCAGAAGAACGTGCTGGAGACAAGGGGAGAGCCTGCAGTCACCCCCGGCTCCGCCCCCAGGATGGCCGCCTCTGACGCAAAGGAAGTGTCACACACGTGCTCGTGGGCAGGCACGCACAGACCCGCGGCCACACGCGGGAGGAGCCAGACACCCAGGGGGACTGCACACACCGGAGGGGCTCACCCCAAGGGGCAGACCAGACACCCACACGGCGAGGGCACATGCGCACCCGCCCAGGCCAGACCCAGACAGACCCCACGGGAGGCCCCCCACCCAGAGGCCAGACACGGACCAGGCAGCCAGCATCCCCTGGGAGGCCACATCAGACCTCACCGTTCACCCGCGGTCCCGGAACCCGCCCTGTGCAGGCCCCCAGCGAGTGTGTGCACGGTGTGTGCGTGTGTCTCTATGTGTGTAAAGAGACCACCTCCGAGGCCCGAGCCCTGTTCCCACAGGGCAGTGACCCCGCCTCCCCCCCACCAAGCCCCGGCTCTCAGCCCAGGACGCAGGCCTCCAACCACAGCTCGCCCCTCTTACCTGGAGAGATGGGGGGATGGATGCAGATACCAGCGGGACACCCCGTTGCCTTCAGCGCCGACAGCAGCTGGGAAGGCCCGCCGCGGAGTGGGCAGCGCCCGGACCACCACCTCGACGCCCAGGCCTGGGGCAGCCCCACCGCCATCGCGGCCAGGTGAGGCTCAGGGGTCGGCGGGGCAGGGGGCATCTTCCCAAAAGGAGTCCTAGACAGGGATTCTCAAAGCGAGGTCCCAGAACCTCTCAGGGGATCCAGAGAACAAACGATCAAAACTACTTTCTTGATGATAGTAAGAGATTTGCATTTTTCACTCTCACTTTCTCGCAGGCAGGCGTTCCACGGAGTTTTCCAGAGGCTACGTGAGGCGTGATCTCGCGAGAGCTTCAAAGCCCTGGCAGGTGTGAGAACCCAGCTGGCCTTGTGTTAACCTCGCTCAAGAGAGCTGCAAAGTGAAACACAAGGCCACTCTGGGCTGCTTTGCTGGTTTTAAGACAGAGCTATTTTTCATTAAAAAAAAGTGCATTATTCCTGTGAGTACAGTGAGTTCGTTGTCATGAAGCAACGAATGCATAAAGACCTCTGTTTTTTCTCAGCTTTAATTTCCATCGCTGCAAATGTCGATACACACATACACAACAGCTCTGGGCCTGCAATGATTTTTTAAACGCTAAGGGGCCCTGAGACCCCCAGTGTCTGAGACCTGCTGCCTGAGACACGTGGCTAATGATTGATTACAGCTCCTCTGTGCACCCAGACTCAGTGGAGGACACACACAGGGAGTGCGTATTGAGTCCTTTCTGCGCCCAGCCCCCAGCTGAAGGCTTTACAAGGTCATCTCAGGGAATCCTCACACCAGCCTTATGCGGGCGGTAATGTCAAGGCCGAGGAGGAAACCCAGGCTGAGCTGTGAGTAACCCAACAGGGTTGTGGGACCAGTGAGTGGTAGTCAGGACTGAAACACAGAGTTTCTGGCCTGAGAGACCCCAAGTCGAAACCCCACCATCTCCCACCTCTCCCTGTCCCAAATAAGATACGAAGTGCCCAGGTAACTCTCAATTTCAGATAAGCAAAACATTTAGTACAAGCGTGTACCCAGCATTACACGGGACATACTTATATTAATTCATCGTTTGTCTGAAATTCAGATTTAACTGGTGTCCTACATGCTTATTTGCTAAATCTGGTGACTCTAGCTGTGCCAGGCCTGCTCTGGGTGCTCAGGGTCCCCGCCGGACAGCGTGGCCTGGCCGCTTTCTGGCTGTGCACCCTGAGGCCAACCCCTTCCCCTCTCTGATGTGCTTTATGGTCCCCCTCCCCAGGGCTAAGATGGAGGGGTGTTGGGAGCAGAGTTGTAGTGATCGCGGGTGCTTTTCATTCTAGTAAACTTTCCCCTAAAATTCAGTCCATAGCATCCACTTACCCACCCCACACACCAGCCCTGGCTCCGCCCCCGCCCCCCGCAAAGCTGGTCAGGGCTACTTGGCAGGATCGTCCCAGAGCTGTTGCAAAATGCACCCCCTACCCCCACCCTGGGTGCCCCGGGAAGGACTGTGTGTTCTGCAGCCTCGCCCTGATCCTCTCTGACCTCCCATGGGGCGTGGCTGGGGAGGGGCCAGCCGGCAACAGGTTCTTGAAAGGCCACAGGTCCTGGAGCTTCCTCTTCAGAGAGATACCCATTTTACAGACAAGGAAACTGAGGCTTAGCTCTCAGGGCCTGTGATTTAGTACTTGATTAGGTGCCAGGCCGCTGCATCCTGAAACGCCAGGCCCTCTCCCCAGGGGAAGGTCTTCTGCCTGGAGCGACCTTCAGTCCACCTGCCTCTGGCCCCTACCCGCCAGCACACCTGGATGGCGGCAGAGAGGCGACTGCTGGTGGGCATGCTGACACATTGCCTGCCAGTGGAAGGCAGCCAGGGCTGCACATCCCTCAGGGACTCGGCGATGCTGAATCACTAAACACACCGGTGGACTTTTCCACTTAATACATAATTACTTCCTTGAGTAAGAGCCTACCTCCGCCAGCCTGGCCCCCTTCTCTGCTGTTCTGTTTTTTTCCCTTGACCTCTGAAAGGATGATCAATTGGCGTGGTTGAGCCCCAGCTACGGGCAAAGAAGGCCCAGGCTGGCAGGAACCCAGCAAAGCGCCCTCGGAAGGGGACTTCACACTGGAGCTCAGCAGGGTCACCAGGAGATCAGGCACCCCGGAGCTGTGTGACCCAGGGCAAGTTGCTTAGCCTCCCCGGGCCTCAGCTGCCTCATCAATGATGGAGTGAGGCCCTTTTCTAAGCACTGTGCACACCTCTAATGTACTTCTCTCCATATGAGACAGGACTCTTATCAGCCTTGGTATGAGTACCATAGGCTCGGTGGCTTAAATAACAGAGATTTATCACCTCTCAGTTCTGGAGGCTGGAAATCCCAAATCAGGGCATCAGCAGGCAGGTTCCTTCTGTGGCCGTGGCAGACTGTCTGCTCAGGCCTCTCTCCTCAGCTTGTATATGACCCTCTCCACACTGTCTGCCCTCAACGCATGTCTGTGTCCATATTTCCTCTTTTTATAAAGACTCCAGTCCTACAGCCAACAGTCCCTTGCCAACAAAGGTCCATCTAGTCAAAGCCATGGTTTTTCCAGTAGTCATGTACAGATGTGAGAGTTGGACTATAAAGAAGGCTGAGCACTGAAGAATGGATGCTTTTGAACTGTGGTGTTGGAGAAGACTCTCGAGAGTCCCTTGGACTGCAAGGAGATCCAATCAGTCCATCCTAAAGGAAATCAGTCCTGAATATTCATTGGAAGGACTGATGATGAAGCTGAAGCTCCAATACTTTGGCCACCTGATGCAAAGAACTGACTCACTGGAAAAGACCCTGGTGCTGGGAAAGATTGAGGGCAGGAGGAGAAGGGGACGACAGAGGATGAGATGGTTGGATGGCATCACTGATTCAATGGACATGAGTTTGAACAAACTCCAGGAGATAGTGGAGGACAGAGGAGCCTGGTGTGCTGCAGTCCATGGGATTGCAAAGAGTTGGACACAACTGAGCCACTGAACAATAATAAAGGAGGTCGGGTGGGCAGGCAGGTGGTCACTGGCACTGCTCACACATAAGCTGTTTCTCCACCCCTCAGGTGCGTCCAGGGCCATGCTCCTGCCTTGCGGCTGGCCGTGTGACCCGCACTGGCCAGTTTGCAGGGGAAGTCATGCGTCTCGTGTCCAGGCAGACACCCTGGGAGCTGGCAGCAGCCCCTGCTTCCTTCTCTCTGCCACAGCGACTGGCAGCATTCCCGATGCTGGCTGCCCCGTCAGCCTGACTCGACGGCACACAGCAAAGCCACAGCTAGCCCATTTGGGGCATGTTGAATGGGTGAAAAGGAAACTTTTGTTGCACTAAAGCCACTGGGGATTTGGGGCTTTTGTTACTGCAGCAAAACTTGGGCTCTCCTGACTTGACGGTCCTGACGAATGGGATTCCATGGCCCTCATGCTCCCCGGAGGATCTGCAGGAATAACAATGCCAGGGGCTTATCCGCGTTGTGTGTCTAATGCCCCGACTGGCTCACTGCACGGTCGCAGCAATCCGGTGACCAGGCACCGCTGCTGCCCTGCTGGCGGCACAGATGGGTGGGACACTTGCCCGGGGAGCCCCGGGTGGTAGGCAGGCTGTGAGCTGGGCCCCACTGGTTCCTGGTCCCTGCCTCTGAGAGTTGGAAGGTTCCAGCCACCCCAGCCCAGCGGCCAGCTTGACCCTGAGGAAGGCTGGCGGCTCAGCGCCTGGCCTCTCTGCTCGGTTTGGGCCCAGGCTGAGCTAGGGTGCCAAGTTCAAGGGTCTTTGCCCAGGCAGTCAGGTGGGTGCGGCTCTGGTGCTCAGAAAAGGGCTGGGCTCCTGGTTGCTATGAACCCCTCGACATGCCCCCAGGCCCGGGTGCAGGCTTGTCCACACCCCCCTGGGGCGTCTGCCTTTCCCCTACCTTGGCTCTTCCATCCAGAGCACCCAGGGCCCCTGGCCCCCGATAGGCAGCACTGCTCAGGTAGAGCCCAGCAGCCCTGCTGGGCTATCTGCCTAACGGAGGGATGGCGGCTGGGGTGAAGGCCTGGATTCAGCTTCTGCAAACCAGTTTCCATGAGTCCCGCCCCTCTGAGAAGCCTTCCTTACTGAATTTTCAGTGGTGATGGGAGAGTTCTCCCATGTGCCTGGGGAGTGGGGAGGAAGAGAAGAAAGAGTTGTGTCAGGGGTTGGCCCAGGAAACCTCACTAAGGCCTCTGAGGTGGGTGCCCTGTGCCCATCTCATAGATGGGAAGCTGGAGGATGCTGAGCAAAGGGGCGGCCGGTCTGAAGTCGTACAGCTGCTGAGTGGCAGAGCCCGGACTCATGCCAGGATCCTGTTCCCTCGTTCAGTCATGGCCGACTCTTTGTGACCCCATGGACTGCAACACGCCAGGCTTCCCTGTCCACCACCAACTCCCGGAGCTTGCTCAAACTCACGTCCATTGTGTCAGTGATGCCACCCAACCATCTCATCCTCTGCCGCCCCCTTCTCCTGATGACGGACAGAGTGCAGCCTGAACGCCCACCTCCTGCCGGTTTCTCAGCCACCATCCAAGCAGAAGCCGCCCCTGTGATGGGAACTGGGTCAGGAACTGAAGACACACAACAGCTGCCTCAGGGTCAGACCTTAGCTCCGGACACTCAGTGCCTTGGGCACCAGGGATCCGACCTGCTGAGCCTCAGTCTTCTCGGCAGTACAATGGGCATAACAAGAGAGATTCTTTCTGCAGTGCAATCATGAGGTCAAGTGCACGCATCTGTGAGCTCACTGCCCCAGAGAGCACTGTAGGACGGGGGCTTCACAGGGACCTGTGAGCAAGTCTGGGGACCAGTTCCAGGAGCAGAATTGCTGAGCCCCGGAGGCGGCCCCACCAGCTACTGTTCCCACGCAGGGCACCAGGGGGCCCTCACGCCCACATCCTCACCTGGCACTGCCCAGCCCCACCGGCCCCAGTCTACTAGATGCAGGCGAGACCTGGGCTTCCCTGGTCACCAGTGAGTTTGCCCATCTGGGCCTTTTCCGTCTCTGCTGTGAATGGTTTGCTTACACCCATGGCTCTATTTCTACTGTGGCTACCACCTGAGAAAACCCTCCCGAGACCCCGGCCTGACCAACCTCCCTGCTCCAAGGCATCGTCTCCTTAGGAAGCAGGCAGGGGCCCCACGTTCGCGGGGTGCCTGGACTCGGGTGGTTGGCTGCACTTGGCTCTCCCTGCTGGGACGGGCCGCACTGCGTTCTCACCCCTGCCTGCTCCTCTGGCTCCTTCCTTCAGCCACTGTGATGGTTTATTATCAAACTGGAATAAATTCAAACTCCTTACCGTGGCCAGAGGGGCCCCAGGACCGGGTTTCTGCTGCAGCCCACCTCTCCTGACCGGCCTGCAGCCTGCCCAAGCTGGGGCTTCCAGGCTGGTTTCACCTGCCACGCTCACCCCCACCCTGAGGACTCGGCCTGTCGCTCCCTCTGGGCCAGTTCCTGCCCACAGAGGCTGCCCCTGCCTGCCCCACCACGAGGCTTCTGCAGACTCAGGAAAAGCAAGGAGTTGGCCTCGGTTGCAAGAAGCAGGGGGCAGCCTCTGTGAAAAGAAGTGATCTCCTTACAGTCCAAGGGACTCTCTAGAGTCTTCTCCAGCACCAGAGTTCCAAAGCATACGTTCTTTGGTGCTCAGCCTTCTTTATGGTCCAACTCTCACATTCCGGCACGTGACTACTGGAAAAAACACAGCTTTGACCAGATGGACTTTTGCCGGCAAAGTGATATCTCTGCATTTCTAACACACTGTCTAGGTTGGTCATAGCTTTCCTGCCCCCTAAAAGTGGGGGTTCTGGGTCAAACAGTAGTGGGTTTTACATTCTGATGGGACCACTGAAGCGGGGTGGTCTTCCCCCAGGATGACTCTGGCTCAGCCCTGGAGAGCCCCTGAGGAAGTGAGCTTCCCTTTGTTGGAGGAAGTCAAGGGACTTTTAAGCCACTCCCCTCCCAAGATGAGACCTGCGTGAGGTCCCTTCACAGCCATGGTGGGAAGGTGGGGAGGGGGCTGTCTGCTGGGGAACTAGAGCTGCCGCCGCCTGGGGTTGATGCTCCTCCGCCCCCCTCCTGGGGTTGATGCTCCTCCGCCCCCCGCCCTGGGATGGCCGTGAAATCAACAGGAAAACCGCAGGCCTTGCAGAATCACGGCACTGGTTGTCACCAGATGCTCTGAGGCGGGGGTGCTAATTTATGCAGACAAGTGGGAAGGGGGCTTCGCGGAGGATGTGCGGGCTAGGGGAGCGAGAGAGCCCCATGCTGGGCCCGGGCAAGGAGGTGCACCCGTGTCTGTTGCTGTTCAGTGGCTCAGTCGTGTCTGACTCTGGGACCCCATGGACTGCAGCACGCCGGGCTTCCCTGTCCACCACCAACTCCCGGAGCTTGCTCAAACTCACGTCCATTGCATTAGTGATGCCACCCAACTGTCTCAGGCTCTGCCACCCCCTTCTCTGTTTGCCTTCAGTCTTTCCCAGCCTCCTAGGAAGGACTGAACAGGTGGGGGACCCCGGGACATTCAGGGGCTCTTGGCAGTGAGACATAAGGAGCCTGACAGTAAAGGATCTCTGATTTCCCTCTAAGATCTCATAGTGCCATTGAGAATTTCTGTCTTCGGTTTCCTATATCCAACTCTGCTTTAAAATGCTCCATCACGTGATTCTGAGCCCCTGATTCTACGTGACAGCTTCAGAGGGGACCACACAGAGCAGCCGAGGTTCCTGGAGATCAGACCTAACCCCCAGGAGTGGTGAGAACTTGGGGCTCTACCTGGCGGCTCCGTGCCTTGGTTTCCTGACTGGTCGATGGGGAAAGAAGGTACCAGCTCAAAGTGTCCCCGGGAAGGTTTGAGGAACCAACCTCCGTGGGCCGTGGCGAAGGGGGCCAGGCTCACAGGGGTGCTCAGCAATGCTGGCTTGGGCCGCTCCTCAATGACTCTTGACAGCCAGGGGGACAAGAGGTGAGTCTGGGAGCTAAGGTCGAGGACTGAGCTCCGGGGCCCTGATCCACCGGGTGGCTAGCCCTGCACAGCCGACAGCTGCCGGGAAGCTCAGCAAACACGCAGAGGGAAGGGGGCTCCGGGGGCTGTGAGAGAGCAAATAAGGGCACGCTGCGGGCGCCAGCCTTTTTCAGGGCTGCTGCTTGGGGGTCCTCTTGGGGCACCCGGCCTGTGTTTGGACAGCTTGAGGGGCGTGGGTGCAGAGCAATCGGAGATGCAGAGAGCTAGGCCCAGCCAGCCAGCGCGGCCCTGACCTGCCTGCCCCCCAGGCTGGGCACCGCGGGCAGTCTTCCTGGCTACATGCTCAGCCAGGCCTTTGGGGCTCCCAGGATGGGGCACTGGGGCTGGGTATCCAATGACATCAATAATAATTATTATTATTTCCTTTTCCAGGGGATCTTCCTGACCCAGGAATCGAACCTGAGTCTCCTGCATTGCAGGCAGATTCTTTACCAACTGAGCTATAAGGGAAACCCATAGTAATAATTAGCATTGGTTAAATGCTTACCACTGAACACCTGCCGACCTGGGCTGGGGTGGGGGTGGGGGCTTCATCTTCCAGTGTCATATCTGTTTGCCTTTTCCTACGGTTCATGGGCTTCTCCAGTCAAGGATACTGGAGTGGGTGGTCACTCTCCTGCAGTAGACCACGTTGTGTCAGAACTCCTCACTATGACCCGTCCGTCTTGGGTGGCCCTGCATGGCATGGCTCCTAGCTTCATTGAGTTACATGGCCCCTTCACCACGACAAGGCTGTGATCCATGAAGGGGATCGTTTCACCGACTCAATGGACATCAGTTTGAGAGAACTCCGGGAGACGGTGGAAGACAGAGGAGTCTGGCGTGCTGCAGCCCGTGGGGTTGCAAAGAGCCGGACATGGCTTGGAGACTGAACGACAAAATGCTTACCAGAGGCCGGGCACTATGCTAGTGAGATATGCAGAGCATTTCGTTTAATCTTCACAGTATCCCGTCACTACTGCAATTCTATGGATAAACTCATTGAGGCAAGACAAAGTACTTCTACAGCCCAGAGGGTCCTGTTCTGGATACCACACCGTCACAAACCACACACTGCCTTTCAAGAGATTCTGACGATGATGCCAACAGGGAGCATTTTCTGAATAACCTGCTTGCACTGAACCCTATTAGGTGGGCATCATTATGAGACCCATTTTCCAGCTAAGGTAAACTGAGGCACAGAGAAATGGAGCCGTTTGCCCGAGATTGCGCACTTAGAAATGGTAGCAGCTGGGACTCACAGCTGTTTCCGTCAGGCGCTGAAACCCGTGATGCTGACCAAGCGCTGAAACCCGTGACACTGACCAAGTGCTGAAACCCGTGATGCTGACCACTATGCAGTGTATTCGACTCCTCTTGCTGCTGTAACAAATGACCACAAACTGAGTGCAGACTTACCCACTTCCAGGTCTGGAGGTTAGAAGTCTGCAGTCACTTTCCCTGGGCTGGAGGCAGGTGCCGCCTGGGTTGGTCACTTCTGGGGCCTCTGAGAGGAAGACCCACGCCTTCACCTTTCTCAGCTTCTGGCGGCCACCTGCACTCCTCGGCTCCTGGCCCCTTCCTCCGTCTTCAGAGTCCCTCACCCCCTGCCTTCCTCATGAAGCCACGATGATCACATCAGGGCCATCTGTGCAACTGAGGCTCATCCCCCATCTCAAGACCCTAGATTTATCCACATATTCAAAGCCCTTCTGCCACTCGAGGTTAACACACTCAGGCTCCAGGTACCAGGACACAGGTGATTTGGGGGGCCATTATCCCGCCTGCCACAGCCATGAACAGGCTGGGCTGCGTCTTGCTAAAGAGGAGGTAGTGGCCGCCCCGTCCCTGGATGCACGGAGCACATCTTGGGTCCACAGAACACTGGTGGTGGGAGTCGTGGGTGCTCACCTCAGACCGGAAACCCTGGCACTCACTCTCAGCCCAGCCTGCACATTTCGGGGTGGAGAAACAGAAGCATCCCTTGCCCCAGTTCAGGGCTGGGGGCTCCTCCACACCAGCTCCCAGCACCCGGCCTGCACCTCCCTTGGGGACCATCACCCTCAGGGCTGTGTTACCCCACGTGCCTCTGCCGTGTGCTGTGAGCTTGGCCGGGACCCTGCTCTCTCTGGCGCCAGCAGTGTGCATGCCGCACACACGCACGTGGGGAGAGTGAGCAGCGAGGCTCAGAGGGCGCCTCCGACCCGCCGGTTTGCAGACAGTCAGGGTGGGGCCTGGCACACGGCAGGTGCCCAGCAAGTGTGTGTTAGTCCACTGTGCTCGGGCTCGACGGCCGCGCCGCCCAGAGACAATTCCACGTGGAGCAGTGTGGCAGCCACGGCCACGCCTGGCCAGGAGCGCGTGAGACGCGGCCAGTGCGATGGAGGAGACACTATTTCATCTTTCTCAAATGTGAGTCGCCACACAGGGCAAGCGGCTACTTCATGGACGGTCCGGCTCGCCCAGCACCTGGCCCACCCAGACCTACAGCCTGTTTTTTTGGGGGGGACAGGCCACTGCGTGGGCTGAATTCCCTCAAGAGCCCCAAGTCCCAGACTTCCCTAGTGGCTCAGTGGCCAAGATTCCATGCTCCCCACGTGGTGGGGGGGCCTGGTTCAATCCCCACTCAGGGAACTAGATTCCGCATGCCGGCACTAAGAGTTCACGTGCCGCAACGTAGAAGATAACGCAGCCAAGGCCCAAGACCCCACGTGCCACAATGAAGACCTGTGCAGACAAACAAATACTGAAAAAAAAAGAACCCCGAGTCTCAGCCTGCAACCGGGCGTCTTCAGGGTTAGCCC
Organism: Bos mutus; assembly: GCF_027580195.1. Taxonomy (NCBI): domain Eukaryota; kingdom Metazoa; phylum Chordata; class Mammalia; order Artiodactyla; family Bovidae; genus Bos; species Bos mutus. Next base: position 58,377,963 of record NC_091638.1, read on the forward strand.
CTGAAAGGTGTGGCTGGGAAGGTCTCAGGGGAGCCTGGCCTCTGCATGTCCCCGTGGGGACCCCTCACACCTGGCTACAGTTCTGCCCGGCCTGAGGTCACCACCGCCAGCTTGTGCTGCGGAGAACCACAGCCTGCAGCAACCGGGCCAGCGGCCGCCATCAGCTTGGACCCACAGGTGAAGAGTCGAGAGGGCTCCACAGGGGTCAGAAAGGCTCCTGGGTTCCCCAGGAAGGCCTGGGCCTGTCCTCCTGGACCATGAGTCCTGGCCTCCCGTGCGCCGCTGCAGAGAAACTTCTAGAGCAAAGGAGTCCGGCGTCCAGTGGGGCAGGAAAGAGACAAAATTAAGGCCACCTGAGGCGACAGCAGCCTCGCCCCCCTCGCCCAGCAGTACCCCCACCCCCGACCCTGCCTGCCTCCTGGACATGCTGCCTCAGCCCGCCGGGGTCTGAGGGCCCTCGGGGGGCAGCGGGCTCTGTGGGTGGAGGCGGGGCAGCCCCTCGCCCGGCAGGGCCCAGTTTCGTCCAGGCCCGGGAACAAAGAGCTTTCATGGGGTGAAACCCAGGCCCAGGTGTAGGGGGGCAGGTTCACACGGAGGGGAAGAGGCAGCCGCGCGGCCTGGCTGGCACGGGGGGCCGGTTCCGGCCGCTCCCCGGGCGCTGGCAGCTGCTGAAGGCCCTGTTTGTGCACCCTGTCGGCAGGGGAGGGCAGCCTCTCTGAGGGGCGAGATCGTGTGGCCCGATAGCTCACCGGGGCCTCTCCCTAGGCGGGGAGCCGGGCCCCCCGTGGGGACTGTCGGCCATTGTTAGCTGTCCTCGTGTGAAGGGAAACGGGACCCAGGCGGTGAGCTGATACCTGTGTGATCCGGCCCGGGCCAGGCTCCCCGCGCTGCAGCTCTGGTTACACGGCCGGGGTTGGGTGGGGTGGGGGGTGCCTGCCCTGAGAGGGGCCGTGATGCTGCTGGCCTGGTGGAAGGCCCTGTGTGTCCCCAAGGGCAGATGGAGTGACCCCCCACACACCCCAGAAGGAAGGGCGCATACCCTGAGGCCACAGAGCCCCAGGACCTGACACCCCTCCGTCCGAGAAGAGAGGACCCACATGCAGCCTCCAGGAGCGCTTGGCCACGTCCACCCGCCAGCCACATGGCAGAGGAAGTTGAGGTGGGTGACCGGAGAGGCAGACGAGGCCCTGTGTGCTGGGGTCTCAGCTTCCACTCTGCAAATGCTGGGGGTGGGGGGTGCCTGCTGCTCCCTGCAGACCACGGGCGCTCAGCTTCTCCCCCGCACACGGGGGCATCCGTGGCCACTCGGGAAGGGCAGGGACAGCCCAGCTGGTGAGCGTGCAGAGTCCTCATGTGTGAGGTGCTCTAGTAACTACCACTCCCGATTTACAGGCGAGGCTCAGAGAGGCTGAGCCACTGGCCCAAGGTCACACAGCTGCCACACGGCCAAGATGTGATCGCAGTCCAGACCGTCCAGCTCCAGAGTCAAAGCTGTTGACCGTGGCGGAGCCCTCTCCGCCTGCTCCCTGCAGCCCAGTTAAACAAGAGCCGTCTGCCAGGAGCGGGCGATGGGCTGGCTATGCCACTGGGATTCTCTGCCTTAACCTGTTCAGCAGGGTGTGGTGCCTGTGAGCACGCCCATTTCACAGAAACCGAGACTTAGCTATGCAGGAGGACTTGCCTGGTGTGTCGGACGGGGTCCTGGCGGGGAACGGGCAGCCTGTGGGTGGGTGATTCACACCGTTTCAGAGGCGCCGGCCAGAGAAGCCAGGAAGATATGGGGGTGCAGGCGGGGAGACGTTCCCTCTGAGGCCTGAGGCTCGGAAAAGCTGGAACCAGTGCCCGGGGGAGCAGCGGGTGGCCAGGCAGGAGCCACAGGCCCTGGTGGACTCAGTGCCCCCCTGCCCTGCTGCCAGCCTGCGGGAGGGGCAGGGAGCCCCACTCACCCTCCGCCCAGCGGCTGGGAGGCTGTGGGAGCCGCCCCAGGGTCAGCCCCCCGGGCCTGGAGCAGGGCCGCCAGGCGGTCTGCAGGGGCCAATGTAGAAGGGCCAGCCCAGCTGTCTGCACAGAGCGAGCGACGGCCAAGCCGGGGGTCCAAGGGGCGCACGACCTGCCCGCACACACGTGCCTGCCCACGAGCACGCTGCCAGGAGCCGGGTCCGGCGCTCAGGCCAGGCGCTGGCCACAGAGATGATGCAGAGTCCTGGGTGCAGGGCCCCTGTCTCGCAAGCACGTTCATCCATTTACGGAACGTGTCGTCCTGCCCCGGGGGCTGCAGGCACCGTGCTAGACGCCTGCTGGGCACACAGTGATCCACGTATGCCCTGGAGGCTACAGAAAGTGCTCCCCGCTTCCCGGTTGGAAGCCGCCTCACCCTGGCATCCAACTGGCATTTTCTAACAGTTTTTACAAACTGAAGATGCCTGACCACACCAGTTCACATACATAGATGCGTACGTGTGTATACGTCTCTATGTGCCACTGTGTGAAGCACACAGATGTGTGTACACGTGCAGGTGCTGTGTGCTCACATGTACACGCGTGTGCATGTGTGCACACACTGGATACAGTACGTGCGTGTGTACTATGGCTTCCCAGGTGGCTCAGGGGTAAAGAATCTGCCTGCCAATGCAGAAGCTACAGGATACGCGGGTTCGATCCCTGGGTCAGGAAGAGTCACTGCAGGAGGAAATGGCAACCCACTCCCATGTTCTGGCCTGGACAATTCCACTGAGCTACCTGGGAAGCCATACACACACAGACACACACACACATCCATGGACAGAGGCGCCTGCCGGGCTCCCGTCCACAGGTGCATGTGTGCTAGACACACACGCCTGAATATACCAAGCTCACAGATGAGGGAGTCACAGAAGCCGCTACGAGGCCGCACACGTGTGGGCTCAGGACACGGCAGCAGGTGGGACCCGGCTGTTAGGCCCACTCGGACAAGGTGATGATGCCAGAGGTTGGGGCGATGAGGCGGGCGAGGGGCTCCAGGCTCCAGGAGGACCATCTCAGCACTTCCCACGCCCGGACGCCCCGGACGCGGTCACTGACCTTGCTACCGACCTGAACACCCTGCAGCACCCGCTCAGCCCCATCGGCTCTGAAGCCACCCGCTCTCTGCCTTAAAGCCCCGCATCTGTGAGCTTTGTTTTAAGGACACACACCCCGCCCCACGCTCACCAAGACGGGGTCCTAGCACAGCCTCCCAGCAGGGGGCCGTCGGCCAGCAACTTCCTCCTCCGCGCCTCCTTCTCCCTGGTGATCAGACCGACAGTATGGACACGGCGTCACGGGGTTCCGTCCGCATGAAACGAGCCCCACCTCCGTCCACAGCAGCTGCCACCATTGCCATTGCTCCGTGGTTACCCGTGTTAACGCCATTTGCAGCAGAAACACAATGCAAACCACTCAGCTGGCTTAAAATTTTCTAAAAGTGAAAAGAAGGCAATGCGAGCACTCTAATAATATATGTTGTTTAACCCAATATATCCCCAACATTGTCTTAAAACACAGTCCGGCCACATGTGAAGGACTCAGTAGCCACACGTGGGCCCGTGGGTACTGCACAAAACGGCACAGGTTAAAGAACCCACGTGTGAACATGAATGAGTCAAGGAGGGTTTTGCTGCAGCCTGGAGCCCTCCAGAGAGTTCCTGCAGGAGGGGGCACTGGCCCGGGAATTGCAGGGTGAGTGGATGTGACCCTGTGAAGATGGGGTGGGCATGACCCAGGCACGCACCCTTCCCATTCTACAGATGCAGAAACTGAGGCCCAGAGGATCTGGGAGCAAGAAGCCCTGAACCGCAGGGAGGAGGCTCAGCGTGTAAAGGTGAGAGGGGAGCAGGGTCGAGGCTCAGCGTGTGAAGGTGAGAGCGGAGCAGGTACGACCCCTCGTGTGAGCGCAGCGTTGGTGGGAGGGAAAGAGAGGGGGAAGGAAAGAGGAAGGAAGGGACAGAACAGTGTTAAGGAGAACTGGAGCTGCAAGGGGAAGGGAGGGTGGGGGGTGGAGCAAGGATGTGTGGAGCCTGAAGGGGAACCATCTACGGCTTTAAAAGATCCGGCTGCATCCCACTGCTGCTTAAGATGCTCAGCCTGCTGTCGCCCTGGTAACGGGAGAAAAATCACAGAGCAATTTGTAATCAGCGGTGGTTCCCACTGCTCCCTGGGAACATTGTTCCCCGCTGGAGGCCTGCGTCTCTGAGCAGGAGGGGCCCTGTGGACCCCGGAGTCCCGCCCCCCACTCAACACCAGAGCCCACTTTTGCATCTATCAGCCTCCACGTGAGGCTCCTTGAATGTGGCGCTTCCCCCTCTACGCGTCAGCCCGCCCCATTCTGCCGAGCCTGCCTGGGAGGACATGCTCCCCCAAGCCAAGCGGGAGCCCGACTCTGTGCTCTGGCCACCGGGGCCCCGCCTGGCCCTCTGGGCGCACAGCCCCACCTCCTCCCCTACCGGGGGCAGCCGGCAGAGACTCAGACGGAGCTGGGCATCTCCCCAGCCTCACTCACTGAGTGGTGTGTGCAGTCACCTCCCAAACCTGGTTGGCTCCTCTCACCCAGCTCCAGGCACAGGAGCCAGGAGGGGCTGGGCAGCCTAAGCACAACTTCACCTCCCTTCTTCTAGGTATAGACCTTGATTAATGGGACCCGAGTTCAAGTCGGTCCAGCTTTGAGCCCATCCTCCCTGCTCTCTCCACGTCTGTGTCCAGGTGATCTCACCCATGCCTGCGTGTCCTGTCCTTGAAGGTCTCCCTGGACGAGGCTAGTGTGGAACCCCTCACTGTTCCCCAGTTCTTCCCGCTCAGGCCAGGACCTAGGATGCCCAGGGTCGAGGGTCAGACAAGTGTGTCCTGAGGGCTGAGGCTATAATGGTCTTTCTCACGTGGCCCCCAACTGCTCCGTGCTGGTTTAGCTGCTAAGTCGTGTCCAACTCTTGCAACTCCATGGACTGTAGCCCACCAGGCTCCTCTGTCCGTTGGATTTCCCAGGCAAGAACACTGGAGTGGGGGTTGCCATTTCCTTCTCCAGAAACCAGCTGTGAAATTCACTCTCCACGTTACAGATGAGGAAACAGACTCAGCGGGAAGCGACTGGGTTAGCATCATGGAGAACGTAAAGGTGAAGCAATGTGCCCCGCAGCCTCCGGCAGGCAGAGCAGATCCAAGGCCAGGAAGAGGGCAGATTTGAGAGCTTTGAGGCTGACCCTCCCAAGTGCTGGAGCACGTGGGCGACAGCGTGTGACTCAGGCTGCTAGGAGGGTCCCCAGGTACCTCTGGACCAGGAGAAAGGGTCCCAGACTCTAGAGGTCACTTATTCTGTGACCCTGGACAAGCCCCTTCCCTCCTCCGGGCCTCAGTCTCCAGTTCCGCCTAATGGAGCTGCTTGGCCCATCTAAGTGGTGGCGGATGGGGGCTGGGGGGAGGCTCGGGGGCTGGGGGAGGCTCAGATGCTGGGGCGTCGGGGAGAAGAGGGGCAGGGAGGCAGAGGGTGGGGGCATCCCACACCTGCGTGTCCCAGCCCCCATCACCTCCTCCAGGCTCGCCCCCTCCGCCCTGTGTCTGGTGGCTGCATAACTCAGTCTGCGGTTGGTACCAGCTGTGCCCGCTCCGGCCCTGGAAGGTGTCCAGTCGCAAATGCACTGGCTGAGCAGGCGAGCCTGTGGTTCTGAGGATGGGAGCCTCCTGTGATCAATGGGGTCTGGTGAGGGGGAAGGAGAGGGGCGCTGTGTCCACACCCACCCCCTCTGCCCTCCCACCCTTGGCCTGGGAACCGCCCTTCAAAGCTTGCAAGTGTCCGCCTTCCTGCTGTGGGTGCAGAGACCCTGGACGTGCCCGCCAGACGCTGTATGAGGAGGGCAGTGACTTCCCTACAGCTGGTCAGCACACATGTACCAGAGGCCGCCCCACCCAGCTGCCCCTCATCCCAGCTTCCCCCACTCCGGGGGCAGTAACAGCATTTTCACTTTGTAAGTGAAGGAGCTTCGCAGATGTTTGAACAGACTGGAGTGGGGAGGACTCTCCTAGCTCAATGTCGACGAGGGGCAGGTCAGAGAGTGGCTCAGCTGCGCCCTCCCTCCGCGTCTCTGTGTGAATGGGCCTCTGTTTCCACATCTGTGAAATGGGTGCAGTGAAGGCAGATCCAGCAAACGGACTGCTGCCGGGCTTGGGAGATACCCCATCTAGCCCACCCCGACCTGCACTACCCCGGCGCCCCCACCCAGCCCCCCAGAGGGGCGGGACAGGAGCTGCGGCTGCCCGGGGTCACCCTGCGGAGCTGAGCCACCCAGCACAACAGCCACATGTGGACTCTCGGCAGATACAAGAGGACTGAGACGTGCGGTGCAGGGGTCTGACACTCACCAGATTTCAAAGGCCCAGTGTGTTTCATAAACACAATGTCTCGTTAATAGTATTTCCAATAGAGGTTATGTGCTGAGGTGAGATTTCGGGCAAGTCCCATGAACTGTACTCCTGAAATTCATTTCACCTGTTTCCCTTTCCTTTCTTTTACTGTGACTGCGTGGAAGTCACACACATCATGAGACGCCTGGCCTGCACCTCGTTTTTGCCGGACAGCGCTGCCCTCCTTGCCCCCTGCAGTCCCCCACCACGCCTCCTGGGCCCCCCGAGGCCTGGTGACTTGGTCTGCAGTGTGACCGTCACAAGCTGGAGGGAGTGCCGGGTCCGGCCCAGGTCACCAGACCTGGAGTCACCGTGGGGCTCAGGGCAGGGCCTGCCTGGCAGGTGCTCCCAGCGAGCACTCGGAAACGCTCCTCTTGGGGGCGAGTGCTGCTGCCGAGCCCCAGAGAGGGGTGCCTGCCCTGGCTCCCAGCAGCCGCAGTGGCCGCTCCAAGGGCAGCAGTCTGGGAGCCCCTCTACCCACACCCGCACGTCCAGGCCTCGTGTCAGGAGGAGGGCGGAAGGGGGGCAGCAGCTGGGGGGCCGTCTGAATTGTTCAGGTCCAAGCTCCGGACACAATGGAAGCACTGACCGGGCCAGGCCGGGTGGCCCCTGTCTGCTTAGCATACCCGGCGGAGGCCCCCGGCCCGCCCCCGGAGGCTCTGGGAGCAGCCGTAACGTCCCAGCTGTCGGACAATGCCATGATGGAGGGCCCTGTCACACTTCTGCCCCGGTTACTGGGGTCCCCATTCACGGCCACTGTCACCGGGCTCAGAACAAGCCAGGCCTGGCAGCCTCCTTTGCATTAAAATGGGACGAGAACTAAGCCTTCTCCGCTGTTCAGCTGGGCAGAAAACGGGATTAGGCTGAGGGACAGGGCTCCAGGCCCCCGATGGGGGGCCCCCCACCCTGGGGAAAGGGAGTGTCAACTGCTGTCCCCAAACATCCCACCCCCCACACCCTGCTCCAGGCAGGGCCTTGCCCTCCAAGCCCCCCTGCCTGGACCTCAGGGTCCCTGGATCTAGAACATGGAGAGAGAAGGGCCTTTAGACATGGTTCCGCAGCTGAGAAACTCCACATCTGCAGGAAAAGAAACCCATCTAAAACTAGACAGGGCGGTGTTGCCCCAGCTGGCTGGCGCTGATCGGGGTGGAAGTTTCAGGGACAAGCCCATCTGTCCCTCTTCTCACCCTCGACGGCGTTTCCCATCAGAGCCCTGAAGCGGGGCAGGAGCCATGGGATAGGTAAGGCTTCTAGACCCTCTAAAGCAGAGCAGCACAACCGAGCAAAGAGCCACGGAAAGAACGAAGGACTGAAAGCAAGGGAAAGGCCCAGCAGTGCGGGGCAGGCCCGGCCGGTCGAGGGACCTCACCGCTGCAGCAGACACACAGGCTGGGGGTCGTACAGACTTGCTCTTGCAGCCTGGCCCAGGGGCGGGAAAACCAGAAACTGCCCATTGTCTGCACACGGCGGGGGGTGGGGGGAGGGTGGGGGAAGGCTTAATAGAGCACAAGGTACCCGGACCTCGGAACACCACGTTCCACGAAAACCAGTGGGGTGGTCTGTGAACTCCACAGCGGCAGGATTTTCACTAGCAGATTAAAAGAGGAGATGCAGAAAAGTGTGTCTCGAGGGTCCATGTGTAGAGAGAAATACATATTGTGTGCAGAAGCACAGAAAACGTGTGCAGTGGAGAACCAGAGACTCAACAGTGGCTGCCTCTAGAGGAATCAAGAGGTTGACAAGGAAAATGTTACTTTTACTCGATGTAATTATTTACTGCTTTATATATATATACACACATATATATATTTCCCCTTATGAATGTTTCGTTTTTTAAACAAAACATCCAAAAACATCTACCTTGGCATAGGGTCCCCTGAGTCCCCCCCTCTCCTTGCTCGCTAATTCAATCAGATCAGTTCAACCAACATTTAGGAAGTTCTTCTGAGCGGCCGTGCCCACTGCGGTTACGATGCCAGCCACCAATGTGCCCCCAAACACTCCCACTCGGAGACAGAAACAAGCCAATGGCCTCGCAAACGTGATGCCACCGGAACAGGCGGCACCCGATGGATGATGCCTCTGAGAAGGAGGAGAGCAGCCAGCACTGGACTGAAGAGGGGGAAACCAGCTGGGTTTCGAAGGATGAATAAGAGTTCGCCAGGCAGATCAGCAAGGGAAAGTTATCCAGGAGAGAGATTTGTGCACCTGTGCAGGAACACGGGCTAGCCTGTCCCCTGCTTTACCCACAGCTCACTCCCAGCACGCAGCGCAGACTCACAGCTGACATTTCTTTTTATCGAAGCCCTTCCTATTCATGAATTCATTCCACAGACTCTCTGAGCTAGGCAGCAGTCCTTACAACCATCCCCACTTTTACAGACAGAGAAACAAGGGTTGTCCAAGGGGAGGCAAGTTTACGAAGCTCACGGGTGCCAGGGCTGGGATGGGAAGCCAGGTGGCTGGCTGCAGAGCCCACACTCTTACCGCAACGCTAGGCCATCCTTGCAGCTGGAGAACATGTTGCCTGAGCCTGCAAGCTGAGCGTTTTACGCACGCACATAACCGCTTGCCCGAGGCCGCTCAGCCGGCAAGGGGCAGCGGGCAGAGTTCAGTCCTTGGGTGTCCGGCCCCGAAGCCCACCTCCCTCTCAGCAGGGGCACTGCCTCTGGACACGTGCAGGCAAGTCAGTACCGCCGAGATCGACGGTAATGGTGCACGTGAGCGTGAGAGGCAGGGCACTGCAGGGCGACCACAGGAGCCGAGGGGGGATGCGCTTACGAGAGCGTGGGTGCCCGGTCCAGGACGCGCAGCTCTGCCCCTTCAGAGCGCTGTGCATGCAAAGTCACCTCAGTCATCTGACTCTTTGCGACCCCGTGGACTGTACCCCGCCAGGCTCCTCTGTCCATGGGATTCTCCAGGCAAGAATACTGGAGAGGGTTACCATGCCCTCCTCCAGGGGATCTTCCCCACCCAGGTATTGAACCCGCGTCTCTTACATCTGCCTGCATTGGCAGGCGGGTTCTTTACCACTAATGCCACCTGGGAAGCAGCCCAAATAAAAACACACCCGCAGGCACTCCATCCTCTAACTGGTCTATCCTGCAGGTATGAAGGCGGCCGGCACAGCCAAGCCCTTGTCTCGGGGCTCCCACCTGCCGAGACCAGCCAGCAGGTCGACCTTCCTGCTCACCTTCCAATCTCTTCCGGCTCAGTCTGGGTTTGACCTCAGCCTCTCCTGTTGCAGTTTAAATTGGAGCCTGTGTGCAAGTCCCCCTTCATGGCCGGGGGCTGGGGGTGCAGGGTAGTTGGCCTTCACAGTCCAGCTCCACGCTATTTGCCCCCCTGGCGGGGACATCACAAGCCAGACGGAGGACGTTCCCAGCACCGTGCCCTGGTCCGTGCCCCGCAGACCCTGGCCGGGGCACTCCCCATTAGATTAAACGGCATTTACGGCAGCTGTAAGCACGTTTTGAGTTGATTACCCTATAATTTGTATGCAGTTGCAGGTCATTACCAAAATTACAATTAAACGCAGCACCCTGTAATTAGATGTTTTCATGAATTAGGTCCTGCGGTATTAATGTCAGATTTCCACGCTGTGCTCCTCCCCCGACTCCACTGCCCTGGCCCCTGCCAGCCAGCAGACCAAGTGACCTCTGGGCTCTTCTGAACCCTGGGCTGGCTTCGGTCAGAGGCTCTGCCATGTCCCAGATGGCCGTCACTGATGCCTGTGTCTCCTGTCTCCCCAGGGACAGACATGGCTTCCCACAGGCTTACTCGAAGCGGACGGCACGAGTTCATTCCGTCCGTCTTTGCTGAGCACCTTCTAGGCGCATGAGCGGTGGAAGTGATGGCAGTGAATGTATTAGATAAACAAACAGATACCCCAAACCCTGTCTGGCTGGAGCGGATAGTTGAACAGCAACCGCAGAACTGATAATGTGTCTGGGGTGCCTGGTATGTTGGAGCCACAGTGAAGCTGGAGAGGAAGATGAACGCGAGCTTCAGACGTGGTACCCAGAGGCGGGCTCCCTGATGCCTGACCTGCAGCCTCTGCATGTGGGCATCTTGCAGGAGCATCACTCACCTGGGATGTCAGGGCACACAGGCCTGAAGCTGTCTCCTGGGAACTGGCTTCCCTTCACCTCCGAGGCACTCCCCCGAGTCCCCATCGCCCCACCAGGCAGGGAAAGGGCGCCTCAGTCTCCCCCACCACCTCCACAGCTGTGCCCATTCTCCACGGCACACCCTTCCACATCCCCGAGAGATGGAGCGTCTCTGGCAGCCCCGCCAGGCTACCGTCCCCTCACTCCAGGCCCAGAACTGGCCTGGCTTCCTGGACGGCAGCTGGCAGGGGCTCAGGGGCAGGGGGATGAAAGAGACCCGAGTGAGTCCTCGGAGACCCCAGCCTGCCTCCCCAGGCCCTGAGGCAGCTGCACTCAAACCTGGCACAGCTGGGGTCTATGGGGCTGCTGTCTGATACACCCTCCTGCCCCGGGAAACGCCCGTCTTCTCCCACCGGACCCTTCATGGTCTGAATGGTCCCTGTCACTGGACTGCATGGGAAAGCAGCCTGGAATCCCTAAAACAGAGGTTTCCGGGGTGCAGACAGCAGAACCACAGGGAGGCACCTGATGCAGGGCCGTCTTTGGGCACATCCGTGCGCCACGGCTGACAGGGAAGCACAGCAGCCCAGTGGGGGCTTCCCCGGTGGCTCAGCGGTAAAGAAGCCAACACAGGAGACCCAGCTTCGATCCCCGGGTCGGGAAGATTCCCCTGGAGGAGGAAAGGGCAACCCCCTCCAGTGTTCCTGCCTGGGAGACCCCACGGACAGGGGAGATGGGCGGGCTACAGTCCATGGGGTCACAGAGAGTCGGACACAACTGAGCAACATCAGAGCAGAGGTGGATGGTGACCCGGCCCCCGGAACACGCCGGATAAAACGCCCTGAGAAGCACCGTCTGGGACATCCTGGCCCATAACGCCGCACCTTCTTCAAGAGATTCGTGCTGGAGGTCAGTCAGCAAAGAAATTGACGGGCATGCTCTTAAAACATAAACCCAATGACAAAAGCCCCAAGATAAGCCCCAGGTTGGTAGAGACAAAGGCTGCTCTAAGACATCTGAACACACCAGGGCTGGAACGGTTCTTCAAAAACCAAGACACTAGGAAGTTGCAACTCAGCTCAGCGTTCTCCCCTCCTGCTAAGATCCCCCTAAAATACCTGAGGAGAAGAGAGGAGAGGAGACGGTTTTCCCAGCTTCGGGCCACCCTGGAGGGGTATGAGTCAGCTGTGACAGGACAAAGCTTTTGTCCGGTACCGAGATGAACCGCTGGCTGGCTGACTTCCGGGCTCCCTCTCAGCGGGGATGCCATGCCCTCTGGTCGGGCTCCAAGCAGAGCCGGTGCAGCAGCCTCCACAGCCACAGAGCCCTGGAACAGGCTGGATGTCCTCGAGGGCCCCCGGGCCCCTGACAACCAGGCTCCCTCCACGCCTTCGCTCAGCTGCCTTCAGGCCCCAGTCAGCCTCCTGGCCAGGAGGAAACATCACTTCCCCCAGGAACCCTCTGCTTGAGCCAGGCCGAGGCCGTGCTCACCTCTGGAACCCCACGGCTCCTCTCTGCCCACCCTTGGCCCCTGCCTCACTTCACTGGAATTCTCGAGACTCCTCTCAAGGGTGGGGACAAGGCCACGTCCACCCGTGTGTCCCCCTGGCCCCTGCCTCCAGCCCAAGTCACTGGCTTTTCCGGAGAAAGACGGAGTGAGCCAAGCGGGCAATAGAGCAGGAGCCTCCCAGGCAGGAGAAGGGGACGACAGAAGATGAGGCAGTTGGATGGCATCACCGACTCGATGGACGTGAGTGTGAGCGAGCTCTGGGAGTTGGTAATGGACAGGGAGGCCTGGCGTGCTGCAGTCCATGGGGTCACAAAGAATCAGACACGACTGAGTGACTGAATATCAATCCCAGGCAGCGGGGTCAGCAAGTGCAAAGGCCCTGAGGCAGCACGTGTTTGCAGCTACAGAGAGTGAGCGGGAGGCTGGAGTGACCCCTCTGAGGGCCTTTGTGGTGCCTCTGAGCCACGCAGGGAGCTGAACAGACAGCAGGCCTGCCCACAGGGGTTCCCGCAGAGCACTCCCCATCAGCGTGTGAGCATGGGTGTGAGTCCTGGCCCTGCTGGGCCCCAGCGGTGTGACTGTGGGGTCACGGCAGCACCCGGCAGGCAGTGGGCATCCCCTACAAGCCAGCGTCCCCCACTACTCTGCGGGTCAGAGTCTTCTCCAGATGCTGAGGCTCTGGGTCCTCAGCTTCCCCGGGGAAAGGCGGGACACCCCCACCCCGTACCCCCTCCCCCAGCCCCCTCCCTTCTCCTCTGGCTGCGCATTCTTGGAATTGCTGCTGGTGAGGAATGGCTCTGAAGCCAGGCTGCCCGGCAGTCCTTCTGACTTGGTAGCTTTCATTTCCTCCACGGTGCTGGCTGGGGGGCCACCAGGGAGCCATTTCTCTGGGCCCTAGGCTCTCCTGGCTCCGACCTGGAGGGACAGCCCAGCCTCCGAGGCTCCAGCCTGGACGGTGGGCGAGGCCCCACCCTCCCTGGTCTGCTCCATCCTCCTGCCTCTGCACACGGCGCTTCTTCCCTCTCTCTTTCGCCAGCAGGAACGCCCGCTCTGAGCAGCGGTGCTGCAGCCCATGGGGTGCGGGCAGAGGCGCTGGCCTCCGAGGAGCCAGGCCTCTGGGCTGCCGGGGTTACTTAGTGACCCACAAACCTCACTTTTTGCACAACTGATGTGCCAGTACAGAATCGCCTGCCAATGCAGGAGATGCAAGAGACGTGGGTTTAATCCCTGGGTTGGGAAGATCCCTGGAGAAGGAAATGGCAACCAACTCCAGTGTTCTTGCCTGGAGAATCCCATGGACAGAAGAACCTGACGGGCTACAGTCCAAGGGGTTGCAAAGAGTCAGACGTGACTGAGCGCTATCCACACACACACACACACACCCCTCACTTTATGGGGTGACCACAGCCCCTGACCCTTCTGACCAGAATCCAGTGAAGACCCTCTTTCTCGCCCACCTCTGCAACCCAAGACGGCAGCTTCTTGGGGGTCCACTGCTTTGGAGGACAGGACCTATCGTGAACCCCATGACAGTGGCTTAGGCTTAATGGGGGACTTACTGACCCTCTGGGGTAGATCTGAAATAAATGAAAAGGTGGGGCTACCCACTTTCTGTGGAAGTTGAAGGAAATGCTCTGAAACCACGCAGAGCCTGTGTATAATAACAGCACCTACCTCCCGGGGAGGGAGCCGGCTAAGACCTTTCGCTGCCTCTGCTTTCCCATTCTCTAGGCTTTCTACGACCCTTCAGCATCTACTGGACGGTCACACTGTTAAACCCAGCAGGTGTCAGCCTCCCGCAGCACTGTGTCTCACTGGCAGGACCGGAAACTCCCCAGCTGAGCGGGGGTGGTGGTATTGGTGACTCGGGAGTCAAGGTGGCCTTGAGCTGGGCATGGGGAAAAGGGGAGAGGGGCTGGGCACAGTGCCAGGGAGCAAGGGGGTCGGGAGGGTCAGGCTGGACCAGGCGGGGTGGGCAGGTGAATGGAGCGGAGGGTGAGGCACACATAGGGTCCCGCAGGCCCCGGGCAACCATGGATGGCGTGTGAGCAGAAGGCTGAGTCTGGGAAGGGCAGCGGGCATCTCCCAGGTTCCTTTCTCCCGCTTTGCAATGTTGATCCCACGCTTCTGTGCGGTGTGAAGATCCCAAGCGTGCCTGCTCTGGACGGCAGCGTGACCCTGGGCTTAGAAGTGGTGGCTGCGGAGCTTGGCCGGCTCAGACCCTCGGGCTGTGCTCTGTGGCTGCGTGCGATGTCCACAGGCCGTGACCCCACCTCCCTGGGCTTCAGGTCCTCACCCCTGGGTTGAGAACGGCCATAAAACACCAGCCTCCTGGACGGGGCGGGCAGGCCTTCGATGAGTCAGGACACGTAAAGCATTTGAGACGGGGGGCCGGCACACAGCGAGCCCTCGAGATACCTGGTCCCTGCCATCACCCCATTGCCAGTGTCCTCCCGGACTTCAGTCTCCCTCGACGCTCGCTTTCAAGGGTTCCTCGGGGGGCAAGCATGGGCTCAGGGTCTGTCGGCCGGCAGACACCAGCAAGGCCTGTCCTGCCACCCACCTTCAGGACACAGTGTCCCCAGGCTCCCTCTCTCCATCCTCAGCATCTGCGCGAGCTGGGCCAGTGCCAGGAAGCCCCGGGTTCAGCCTTGCCTCACCTCGTTTATTCTCCTCTGAGACCCTCTCGGGGTGCTGGGGTGGGGGGCCGTTCGTTCTCGCCCCCATTTTATAGACGGGGACACTGAGGTTCAGAGAGGCGAGGGAGCACACCCACCAACAGCTCCCTCCTATCGGGGCCCTGCAGTGCCTGCATGCCCAGCTGGGACGCCCTTTCCAAGGCTGGCAGGACGCAGCAGGCGGGACAGAGACTGAAAGGGAAGCACTTCGGTTTCCCAGAAGGCTCTGGGTTCCCGGGCTCCAGGTGGGGAGCTGGGGAGACAGGGGGCACCTCTGGCCTTTCATCTGGAGCCGGAGGTCCCTCCCTGCAGGCCTCAGTGGGGGGTCCCCACATCACCCACCTGGAGCCATCAATGAGCTGCTTCTGAGGCCCACCTGTTGCCCGGCAGGTACGCCAGGACCCAAGACAGGGAGGGGTCCTCCCCCCACCCCGAGAAGGAAGCGTTGCCCACCTTGAGCTGCACCATGCCAAACTTCTGAAGCCCCATAAAAGCTCAGAGAGCTTCCCTCTGCCAAGCCTCACCTGCCTGCCCGGCGGCCAGCCCCTCCCCTCGCCCAGCTGGGGGTCCGTTAACCAGGGGCTGGACCCCTCCGAGCCTCTGCTCCCAGCTCAGGACAGGGGAACGTGCCAGGCATCTCAGGGGGTCAACTCCGGCCGCCCAAGGGTCCACCGCGCTGCCTGCCTGTGGCCCTGCACGGCCTTTCCAACCGAAGCCGGCATCCTGGCAGCCGCCAGCTGGCTCTGCGGCTCTGAGCTGGAGCCCCATAGCGGGCCAGCGGGCTGGGTGGTCCCTGGGGAAGCAAGCCCAGATCCCTACCCAGCCTCTCCCTGGGGGTGGTGGGGACCCCATGTGCCCAGTCCTGACAGTCAGCAGAGGCGGGCGCTCTGAGCTCTTAGGACCTGTCATGCCCCAGTTCTGAGGGACCCAGAAGCGCCTCCCATGCTGTGCTGAGAGGCAGAGGCCCGGCCGGGTCACTGGCCTGGAAGCCCTACCTCCTCTCTGAAGCCCAGCATCCCTGGGGCAACTGGGAACCGGTTCTCAGTGGCCGGGGCCCCGCCCAGAGGGAACCCGAACTCACCTCCCTCGCTCTGCACACCTAAGCGCCTGGCTTTCAGAGGTTGGATTTTCTAGAAAAACAGGTATGCAGTGGAATGGGGACACAGCCTGCCCCAGCACAGGGGAGAGGCAAGCCTCCAGGTAATAACTGTTTCGATAAGCGACTACCGCGGGCATTATTTTTTTTTTTTCCCTTCAAAGTGGTTCGCGGAATCCAGCCTAATTAATTTTCCCCAAAGTGGGGAGGACCATCACTGGTCCCCCGCTCTGATGTCCAAGCACACGCGAAGGACGGGGTGTGGGGTGGGTGTTCCCAGAATCCCAGAGACGGCAGAGAGGCCTAAGGGAGGGCGAGGGAGGAACCGGCCCCTGGGAGGCTGCCCAGTGAGACGCAGAGAAGAGCAGAGATTAGAGGGAGGCGGGCGGGCTGGGAGCGGGCAGGCCTCTACCTGCCCCGAGAGCCGCAGGCCGTCCCGGCCGCCTTCGCGCAGAGTCACCTCGGAACAGCCCAGGTGCTGCTACCCTCTGCCCTCGCTCTGCCAGCTGAGAACACTCTCTCGCCAACAAAAACCATTAGCTTCTCGGTGGAGGCCTCCAGTCCTTGAATTAGGAACCGGGGCCATATGTATAAAAGAAACGGAGTCCGTGGACTTAGGCCCAGTCCACGGCAGGAGAGACCACCCAGCAAGGGGAGGGACTGACGGGGCGGAGGGAGCACAGAAGGGACACTGAAGCGCAGCTTGGAGACGTTTCACACCACAGGCGACGTTTCATCTCAAACTGGGTTTCGAAGGGTGAGTAGGAGTCTGCCAGAAAGGGCATTCAGGCAGAGAGAACAGCAAGTACAAAAGCATGGAGCTAGACAGGGCCTGGGTGTCTGGGGAACTGTGAGTAATTCCAAACGACTGGAACAGAGGGTGATTCCTGAGATGGGCTTGGTTGTCAACAGTTGGACTGGACTCATCGGACCTCAAGAAAGGCTTCCCAGCCTTTGCCCCATCCCTCCGGGGTGTGCAGAGGTGTGTTCAGCTGCTGGGGAACAGACAGCGCTGCTGAAGTCAGAAGCTGCCAGCCTAGGGCTCCAGCCACTCAGCCTGTTCCACCTGCCTGAGGCCCTAGGGAAGTCGTAACTCAAGACTCTACAACCAGTAACACAGAGATAAAAAAGTGTTGCCTGAGACATCACTTTTGACCACACAAGAAATCCCAAAGTAAGGATCCTGCTCTTGTCCAGGGGCTCAGTGATGCCACTGAAGTAACCAGGTTTTCTATGTTGCCACTCTGTGATTCTTTGCATGCTGTGCCACCTCCCCTCATGGCCACAAGACGGCTGCCACAGCCCTCGTGTCACATCCCCTCATGATAGCAGCTCACTCAAAAATGACAGGACGCTATGGCTAAAAGGCTTGCTCTGTGCACATCTCTCTCTAGGAAAATTGTTCCCAGAAGTCCCTGACAGAATTTCCTGTAAAAACTATCAGCCAAAATAAACTCGTGCCCATCCCCAAACGAACCCCTGGCCAAAGGAAGTGGGGCAGTGAAGATCAACCAAGTCCGATCAGAATTCATCCTCAGCTGCTGCTGCTAAGTCACTTCAGCCGTGTCCGACTCACAGCGATCCCAGGGACTGTAGCCCACCAGGCTCCTCCTTCCATGGGATTTTCCAGGCAAGAATCCTGGAGTGGGTTGCCGTGGATCTTCTACTCCAGGGGATCTTCCCAACCCAGAGATCGAGCCTGCGTCTCCTGCCTCTCCCGCATTGGCAGGCGGATTCTTTACCACTGAGCCACCTGGCAAGCCCAACCTGCTGTTAACTCTGTCATCTTAACATTTTTGTCTTTTCTTTATTGTCTGTTTCCTCATCAAATTGTCAACCCCATGAGGCCAGGAACCTCTCTGGTTTTACTAATTGCCTGGCCTCTAGGGCAGAACTGGGCTTCCCTGGTGGCTCAGATGGTAAAGAATGTGCCTGAAATGCAGGAGACGCAAGAGACATGGGTTTCATCCCTGAGTTGGGATGGTCCCCTGGAGTAGGAAATGGTAACCCACTCCAGTATCCTTGCCTGGGAAATCCCACGGACATAGCAGCCTAGTGGGCTACAGTCCACGGGATCACAAAGAATCAGACACGACTGAGCGCTCTCAGAGCAGGATCTGGTACACAGCACACGCTCAGTATGTACTGAGTGAAGAAATTAATAAGCCAGACGGTGTGAGCAAGCATAGAGGTCAGTCCAACTCGTCAAGACCTGAATGTCCTGTGGGAGCTGGAAGCCACGGAGGGTCTGAGCAGGGCTGGACAAGGTTAACAGTAAATCTGGAGAAGATTTCTCTCAGCAAAAGGATCGGAGGAGCATGCTGGAGGCCGGGAGACCTAAGAGCGGAGATGCTGTGTGCAAGGCAGTGCACAGAGGACCTGAACTCGGCCCGACAAACAGAGTGACTATCTGACCACCTCCCACATCCCAGCCCCTAGACGCTGACCCCAACCCACTCTACTCACCATGCTCTTGTCCTCAGAGCTCCATGTCCAAAGTCTCCCCACCTGCTGAGCTTTGCCCAGATACCCCCTCCTCCAGGAAGCCCTCTCTGCTGCACCTTAGATCCGCGACCCAGTCTGTGCTCCTTTCACACCCTCCCCGGGTGTTCCCAGGCCCACAGCAAGCCTAGCAACAAGTGTGTGAAGGAATCAGAGGCCTAGAGAGGGTCAGGCTTCTGGAGGGCAGAGGCTTTAGGAACGTGAGTGATCACAGATGCAACGCAAGGCCAGCCCACGGAAGCTTCTGGAAGCACACAGGGCTAGGAGGGCTGGCAGCCCAGCTTCTTCGAATGGGAGGAAGAGTAAGGGCTTTGAGGTCTGGCTGAAGACAGCAGGGGAGGAAGGGAGAGCAGCCTGCCACGCATGAATGCACCACCTTGCCTCACAGCAAAAAGCCCCATTTAATAGAGGAGAAAACTGAGGTTCAGGGAACCGTTTATCCAAGGCTGCAGAGACAAGCCTGGCCCCTGCAGCTGCCAGACTCCTTTCTAAACTTGGATTTCTCAAAGGGAGTTTTATCCCCCAGGGGCATGTGGACTTTTACGGGTGTTTATGTTCGTTCCGGTAGCTGGGAGGGCGGGGCTACTCCCACCCAGCAGACAGGATCCCAGAAGCTGGACATCTCAACACGCAGGGCCGTCCCGCCAGGCAGGCCTGTCGGCACCCCGTTTGTGATCTCTAGAGTCTAGAATCCCACTCTATTTTGCATTTAAACACACGGCGGGTTTATTATATTTTGCAAGGTTATTTTATACTTTTTTAAATACACATGAACTTGCCAGGGGTGGAAACACTGTGTAAACCAAGGAAGGCAATGCTTTCTGTCTGCCCGGACTTTGCCAAGAGTTGTTCACCGTTTCATAACACCACCTGCAGCCCCGGTCACCGTAAACCGCACCTGGCTGAGTCTGTACCCGCAGCTGCTGTATACACAGTACACTCTGCCCGTGTGCAGAAATGTATGTTTTAGCCCTGACGTTTTTCAGTTATAAAGAGTCTTATTTCTCTCAGACCCAAACGCATTCATTGTAACATCAAGGACTTCCATGGCGTCCCAGTGGTTAAGTGCTTCCACTGCAGGGGACACAGGTTCAATCCCCGGTCCGGGAACTAAGATCCCACATGCCATAAATTTAAAAAAAAAATTTTTTTTTAAACAAGGGGACTTCCCTAGTGGCCCGGTGGTGAAGAATCTGCTTGCCAGTGCAGGGGGCACATGTTCGATCCCTGGCCTGGGCACTAAGATGCCACATGCCGCGAGGCAACTAAGCCCGTGCACCACCGGTACTGAGCCTGCCCCCTACGGCCTGTGCTCCGCAACAAGGGAAGCCACAGTGATGAGAAGCCTGCACGCTGTGAGCAAGAGGAGCCCTGGCTGGGCACAACCAGAGAACACCTGCGTGCAGCAACGAAGCCCTGACGCATCCAAATAATAATAATAATAAGTAGGCACAATCCCTTGAGAGCTTGACCCTCTCTCCTGGTATATACAGTCCTGCCTGAGCATTCAGGTCATGGCACACGCGTCATTCTGTGACAAGTAATTCTCCTTTCATATTACAACTGGGGCATTGTATTGAGTTGCTTAGATTATGGGTTGCACGTAGGTAATGCTACCTATGAATCTGATTTCAGAAGAGAAGAGGAGCCACTGCAGCCATTCGTGAGTGGGGTGGGGAAGGCCGTGGGTCTCAGCTCTAAGCCACGGGGCCTTGGCCCAGAGGGAGGCTCAGTACAGACCTCAGGCAGAGCCTTGCAGGGTGTTCCCTCGACAGACCCTGCTGGGGTCTCCTCTGTGTCAGACCTTCTGAGAGCGAGGGCAGGAGGACACAGGCGCTTCCTGTCTAGGGAACAGGTGTGGGAGGGGCTTGGGGCTTGCTGGGGGGCGGGGGGTGGTGAGCTCCTAAAACAAACCACAGCACTGCCAGTACCACTAGCATTTTCAAGGCCCCTTGATCCTTCAGGAGGGGGAGCAGACCGTGTCTGCGGTGAGAAGTACATAACGGGATAGAGAAACGGAAGGAAAGGTCACAGGTTTCCAGAGCGTGATTTCCAGAAGTGACTGGACAAGGAGAAGCACAGGAAGGGGCTGCTTGAATTGAGCCAAGTTGACTGGAGAAGGCAGTGGCACCCACTCCAGGACTCCCGCCTGGAAAATCCCATGGATGGAGGAGCCTGGTAGGCTGCAGTCCATGGGGTCGCGAAGAGTCGGACACGACTGAGCGCCTTCA
Organism: Bos mutus; assembly: GCF_027580195.1. Lineage (NCBI taxonomy): Eukaryota > Metazoa > Chordata > Mammalia > Artiodactyla > Bovidae > Bos > Bos mutus. The sequence continues at coordinate 58,398,497 of NC_091638.1, forward strand.
CTTTCACTTTTCACTTTCCTGCATTGGAGAAGGAAATGGCAACCCACTCCAGTGTTCTTGCCCAGGGACGGGGAAGCCTGGTGAGCTGCCGTCTATGGGGTCGCACAGAGTCGGACACGACTGAAGCGACTTAGCAGCAGTAGCAGCAGATCTTTAATAAAAGCAGATACAAGGGGGAGGGGTGGCGGAACTCCTCGCAGCAAAAGGGTGAAGGAAGACACCGGCTGTGACACTGCTCGGCCACAGGGTGGCAGTGTTGGCATGAGACAGCTTGGTTGCGGCTCAGGATGTGTGGAGGGTGTTTAAGCAGCAGGCAGCCCAGAGGTTTTCAGAAGCGAGGTGTGGAGAAAGGCGTTCACAAGCCCATCGGAGGCCAAGTTATCTTGTGATTTCAGCACTGGCTGCACCGTATTTCATATCTGCAGAGTCTATTCTTTTTAAACGCAGAAGTAGAAATACGTGTGAATTTGCGTGTCACACAGGCTTGGCGTGACGATGGTTTAGGATCCTTTCAGGCACCGATCCCAGGCTGTCTTAAGCACAAATAGGGCTTTTTTCCTCACTAACTGAAAAGGCAAAGAGTAGATCGGCTTCCAGGTGAAGCTTACTACAGGGGTCAAGTGCCCGTTTCTCTCACCTCCTCCGTGGGGTCACCCATGCACAGGCTGTTTGCCCAGGCAGGTCGCCTGTTGGGGTGAAGAGAGGGGTGCAGAGGCGTCAACACCCCTCTTCCAGCTTTAGGTCCTTGAGGGCAAGAGAAGGCACAGACGAGTCTGGTCATTTCTGATTGGCCAGGACTCAGTCATGTGATAACCCAGGATCCAATCGCTGTGGCTGGGGCAGTGACGTACAGACTGACACCTGCCATGGTTGGGGCCAGGGTGGACGGCACCAGGGCGGGGCAGACCGCCAGAGAGGCACGAACTCACAGGGGAAGACGGACTCGGCAGAGAAGGGGTAAGCGGTGCTGCGGAGAGGTTTGTTCAACATCCAGACACAAGTGCACTGAACCCACTCCAAAGAAGAGGTACAGAGGGTCACCCCACGTGAGAGGGTGTCCAGCATCCTTAGTCACGAGGCAAAGTCAACCAAAGCCACAAGAAGATTCCACTTCACACGCACTGGGCCAGTTCTCATAAAGAAACGACAGACACTCAGGAGTGCTGGCGAGGATGAGAAACTGAAGGCCTGAGGCACTGCTAGTGGGAAGGTACAGGGTGTCGCTGCTGTGGTGGGCAGTTTGGAGGGGCCTCACAAAATTAAACAGAAGTCATCATATGTCCCAGCAACTTCACTCCTGCGTATATATGGAAAACATATGAAGCACACAAAAGCTTGCACGTGGATGTATATAACAGCACTCTTCACGGCAGTCAGATGGTGGGGACAGCCCAAACACCCATACTGATTAATGGATACACAAGACGCTGTCTACCCATACAACGGAACATTATTCAGCCATAAACAGGGAACAAAGTCTTGGCACCTGGTATCACAGGAATGAACCTGGAAAACTTCAGGCTCAGTGAAAGAGGTCAGACATGAAGGCCACATACCATGCGATTCCTTTTGGATCAACGATCCCGGACAGGCAAATCCATAGGGTCAGAAAGTGGATTTGTGGCTTCCTGGGGGGAGGGGCAATGAGAAGCGACTGCTAAAGGGCTCAGGGTTTACCTGGAGGTTGAGTACATTCTGGAAGTAGATAGAGGTGATGAGAGAATAACCCTGTGAATAGACTAAAAACAAACAAAAAAGCCCCTGAATTGATCACTTTAGGATGATGAGTTTATTGTATGTGAACTATTTATCGATTTAAATAAGGAACAAACAGCACACACACCCATTACGTGGAACCCAAGAAGGGCCAGGACACGCCTGAAGAAGAGGGTTGAGGACCTGCCTTATCAGATACCCAGATGTGTTAAGAACCGCAGCGATCAAGAGTGGGATGCCTGGGGTTTCACTGAAATCTGGTGCCGGCGATACCACATTAGTGATGAGCCTCCATGAAAACACCGCCGGTGACATTCCACAGACGTCTGTGCGCCTCTCATTCCAGTGACCCACAAGGTGATGAATCATGCTGTCAGTGGCACGCCCAGCAGCAAAGGGAAACCAGACCGGAGCTGTGAAGAGCTGCTTCTCGAAGTGGGGTCTGTGGCCTCCCGCGCCCAGCGTCTCCGGGGGTGTGAAGTGTCAGGACCATGCTGTGCAGGTGATGACGATGGATGCTCCCCCAGTCAAGTTCATCCTTCTCAGTCCAGGCTTCCAGCTCCTCCGAAGATCATCCAGGAAGAGAAGAACCTTCCTATACTTCCTCAAGATGCAAAGAATTAGGACGCATATTTTCTCCAGTGTGTTGAAGGACTAAAGGTTTTAGAACCCTTTTTAAAAAACTGAAATGACATAATGATCCACGGATGTTGACAGCCGACAGACGTTTTGCTAAAGGGATGGACAAGGCTTGGTGAAGTTGTGGCCGCCGAAAGAACGCTAGTGTTGCCCTTCTAAGACACGAGCTTCCCTGGTGGCTCAGATGGTAAAGAATTCGACTGCAATGAAGGAGACCCAAGTTCAATCCCTGGGTTGGGAAGATCCCATGGAGAAGGGAATGGCAACCCACGCCAGTATTCTTGCCTGGAGAATCCCATGGACAGAGGAGCCTGGCGGGCTACAGTCCATGGGATCGCAAAGATGTGGAAATCAGCTTTTAAAATCTGTGTTTCCCACATCCCAAATTCCCTTGGTCAAATTTTGATAAGCTTGATGATGTCACAGGAATTTGGTGGGGTTTTTTTATAAGTCTTTAAGGCCAGAATTTATTTCTATTTTTAAATGTTCAAGACACTTTAAAAGGGCCCAAAGATGTTCGGGTTTAATAAAAGGTCATAACTGAGGTGGTATCTGTTGGTTCCTCCATTGCTAAAGGCTCAATTTAATCCTGGTTAATCACACACCCTGATAATTCTTCCAGTCGGTGGTGGAGATCTGTTCTGACTCCCAGTATCTTTCATAAATGGCCACCAGTCCACAAGCAACAAAAAATGCAGTAGCAGAAATAATCATGAAATGATTCTCCCTGGACATCCTTCCCGTGTTGTTCTTTGAAATTAGGCCCTCTGATGATCAGCTGGGGTAGCTGAGATCACACTGAATCTTATCTGGTATTAAATGTAGCTCTTTCTCTATAGAAACCAGCAAACACCCTTCAAGATAAAGTGCCCACAGAAATGTCTTGCATCATCTAATTCCATGCATTCACCAGGGGAAAAGCTCAGACGCCAAATCCCTGGTCTCAGGTTAGGTTTTCAAGGCATTTTTTTCACTGAGTGCTTGATTTTGTAAATGCAGTCATCAGAACAAGATTTCAAGGGCCAAGTATTCGATTTACAATTGTATTCCAATTGTATTAGGTTTTGAAAGCACAAGAAAATTTTCAAATGAACTCTCGGGATAATTACAAAGGTAATGACTGCTTTGCATGAAACATTTAAAAATTCACATGGAGAAACTTCACAACCACCCTGGAGTCTGCTTAGCATGTTCTAATGACACTGACGTAGATGTGCCAGTTTTTAAGTGTGCTCCTATTTGAACATGAACAATTGCCATCACGGTACCCACAGTAAGATGCCCTTTTATCTAACGAAACATTATTTATAACACGCCAGGGAGGACTATAAAAAGCTTCACAAGACCAGATTCCTCAGCTGAGAGACTCTAGCCAATCAAAACCTAAACATCTAAGACTTCCTCCTATCCGTGTCAACTGATGACTCTGCGGATGTCAAAAGATGCCTCAGTGCTTTGGGCATTTGAAGTATGACTGAAGCTGAGTATCTCGAATACATCTTCTAATACACACAAGATGTAGTAAAAAGAGAAAGGCCGGATAAAAAGCAGTTTTAAACGTCCACACTCTCTTTTGATATTTTCTCTACCTAGCCTCCAAATATTATTGTTAATGCAAAAGGCGTCATTGCTACCCTTCCTTCAGTCAATCTGTTTTCATTAAATGCTCAGCAGAGGGCTTTTAAACTGCTTTTTAACAACACCGTGTGAGCCACAGAGCGTTGCTGGACGTGCAGCATATCAGATCTCAGCTCCCCAGCCGAGGATGCAGCCCTCACCCGCACGGGAATCATGGCGCTTTCATCCTGGGACCACAGGGAAGCCCTAGCACCGCTGTCTTTTAAACTAACTAAAGAAAAAGATTTTAATGTGAATATGTTTAAATGCTGTTTGCGTTGAAAAAGTGTCTGTGTTTTAAGAATCTGCTGTAAAAGAGACACAGATGTAAAGAATAGACTTTTTGGACTCTGTGGGAGAAGGCGAGGGTGGGATGATTTGAAACATGTATATTACATACGTGAAATAGATGCCCAGCGCAAATTGATGCATGAAGCAGGGCACTCAAAGCTGGTGCTCTGGGACAACCCAGGGGGATGGGATGGGGAGGGTGGTGGGAGGGGGGTTCAGGAGTGGGGGACACATGTGCGCCCATGGCTGATTCATGTCAATGTGTGGCAAAACCCACCACAATATTGTAAAGAAATTAGCCTCCAATTAAAATAAATTAATTAAAAAACAACAAGAAAAAGAATCTGCTCTATTATTTTTTCAGCTTCAGCTGTTAGGGACACAGCCATATCCTTAATGAAAAAGAAGATGAAATGGTTAGTGGGGAACGGCACCCACACACAGCATGTTACACTCTTAGAGGGGACTGAAGACAGAGGAGGGGGCAATTCTGCTGCCTTAAGAACAGCAATTAATGTATCATAGCAGTTATACATAACTATTTTGGTGGCACTAGCGGTCAAGAACCCACTTGCCAATTCAGGAGACTCAAGGACACGTCTGTCCACACATGGGCTGAAGCCAGGAACCGAGGCTGCCGGTTTGGACAGAGGGTAAATGAGTTATGACCCTGACAGCAACATCCTTGGCCAAAGACCACTCCCCGAGCCCAGTGCATCTCCCTCCAGCCCAGTACATTCTCCCCACTGAGTGCCTCAGCCGTGGCACCCTGCTATCCACCCCACTGTGCCAATGGGAGCCGGATCCAGCCACACACGAGTTACAAATGGGGTTGGGTCTCCCCTAGTCTGCACCCTCTCCCCTCCCACGCTGGCTGCAAAGAGGGCTTTCAACTCCAGCTCATGTCAGTGTAGACCGAGAGCAGAGGTGACGTGATGACAAGCTTTCTCTCCAGGGCCCTCAGTCTTTGACTTCCTCGCCCTGACCGCCTTTTCAATCTTATTTACAGGAAGAGTTATTTTCCCAAAAGTAACAGTGAGCCAGGCCCTGTTCTAAGCACTTTATACAGACAGGTCTCACTTAGTCCTCACCATAGCCCCGCAAAGCCAAGACTACTTCTGTCTCCATTTTATAGATTAGACAACTACGGCTCAGACAGGTTAAGCAACTTGCCCAAGGACACACAGCTAGTAAGTGGAGAAGGCAACCAATCTGACCCCAGAGCCTCGACTCTTGAAGGCTGTGGTTCGTGGGCATTCACTCATTCCCTTGTACGTGGCATCACACATTCATGGCATATTCTGTTCCAAAGTGGGATGTACAGACCCCAGCGGCTGTGTGAGATCCACTGTGGAAAGGAGCTTCACGTGAGGCAGAGGACACGCAAGCCCAGTCAGCTGTGAGCCACTTACTGGGCAGCTGCCGTCTCACAGGCATTGTTTCAGCCGCTTGGACCACAGCAGTGAGCCAGCCAGACAAAACCCCTGGCTGCCCGGAGCTGAGAGGCTCGTGGGGGAAACGGAGAGTGAGGAGAGATGGAGACGGTGAAAGAATACCAATCAGGAGCTGCTGGAGGCCCGGGAGCAGATGCTCCTGAGACAGGAGCATCCAAGCCAGGACCCGCAGGAGGCCAGGGAGGGAGCCTCTGGAGGCAAGCATTGTGGGCAGAGGGAATGGCAGGTGCAAAGACCCTGAGGCAAGATCACGTGTGCACGAGCCCAGGGGGCAGCCCAGCCGGCCTGGGCAGAGACAGCTGGGGACGGGGAGGGCTGGGCCGGATGAAGCCAGCCTGCAGACCACCCAGGGCTCTGCAGCTGCCTCCAGTGAGGACGGGAGCCAGGGACAACGAGAGCACAGCAGGGCTGTGACGCCCAGTGGCAGCGGCCTGCTGGCTGCTGGTGGAGGCTGGGTTGGGGGAGGGTGGGCACGGGGAGGCCGGGGCTAGGACGCAGGTGGCGGCCTCCGGCTCCTCGCTTCAGCTCTCGGGCTCCTCGCTTCAGCTCTCGGGCTGGCTCCTCTGGACTTGCCCCCTCCCCGCCACCTTCCTGCACCCCAGCCCAGGCAAGTGCTCACTCAGAAAGCCCTGCCAGCGCCCCCCCGGGAAAGGCCCGGCCTAGCGGAAAGAGACATTCAGAAACCGCCAACCCTACAATTACCGATAAGATGGATTCTTCTCCCGGACAGGGTGCAGGAGATACGGAACCTGTTATTACCAGGCCTAATTACAGCGTCTCGGGCTGCTGCACTCGCTGCGAGAGAAATACCAGCGGCCTGCAAAGCTCAGCGCTCCCTCCTCCCTGCTGTCAGAAGTATTCAATCTGCCCGAAATAATTACATATCTTCTCCCCCAAGAGGCTGGAGACAGGCCTGCTCCTTCTCCAGGGGCTGGAAACTCAGAACCTGCCTCTGCAATCGCTGGCAGGCACCTAGGATGCTCACATCGAGGCCGCGAGTGGCTCAGGTCTCCCCAGGCCTGGGCCTCTCCAGGTCCGAGGGCTGCTCTGTGCTGGGTGGGAGTCTCCGCTTCCTTGTCTGTTAAATGGTTTTGTGATAACTGTTGTGTGCAGAGTGGGTGATGGATGCCCCAAGGTGAGGGCTGGTTCAGTTCAGTCGCTCAGTCGTGTCCGACTCTTTGAGACCCCATGGACTGCAGCACGCCAGGCCTCCCTGTTCATCGTCACCTCCCGGAGTTTACCCAAACTCATGTCCATCAAGTCAGTGATGCCATCCAACCATCTCATCCTCTGTCGTCCCCTTCTCCTCCTGCCCTCAATCTTTCCCAGAGTCAGGGTCTTTTCAAATGAGTCAGATCTTCGCATCAGGTGGCCAAAGAATTGGAGTTTCAGCTTCAGCATCAGTCCTTCCAATGAATATTCAGGACTGATCTCCTTTAGGATGGACTGACTGGATCTCCTATTGTGTCACGGGGTCACTTTTGAAGAGGTGAAGGGGTTCTGTGTATGGAATGCCTACTGGGTGCTGGGCGTACGATGCTGACTTCTATTCTGCTGAATGAGTGGCTTCCTCTTAATGACATCTCACACCCAACCTGAAAAAGGGAGGGCTCCTGTTCCTACCGGACAGAAGAGGAAATCGAGGCCCTGCAAGAGCGGGCCGTCTTCCAGAAGTCATGGTCACACAGCAGTCCCAGCCGCCTGGCGGGTCGCAGGGAAGCAGAGGGACCTTCCTGGACACGGGGCTGGCTGCAGCCTTGGGTGGGCTCCTCGCTGACCTTGGAGCTTCCCAAGCGGACGGTGACAGTGGGCGGGACCCGGCTCTTAGGAGTCCCCCGAGGGCTCCTTGGGGAGCCGCACCCTCCACGGCCACAAGCCGAGAGAGGAGGCTTCAGGCCGGGCGTCCTGAGAACGACCTGCTTGCTCACAGACCACCGACGCGTAGGACTCACTTAGCTTATGTCTACCATGACTTTTCACTTTTAGTACAGGAGTCCAGGGTGGTTTGTGTGGGTTTTTAAGATAGTCTAATCAAGTTTCCACTTGTTTAAGTGTGTTAAAAAAAAAAAAAAAAAAAAGTGAGTGTGCTCAAAGAAAGGTCAGTGCAAGGACAAGTGCTCCAGAATATGGCAAAAATGGGGAGGGGCCGGGCAGTTCAGGACCACTCAGGAGAGTCTGGGAAAACTGGGCGCTGGAAACCGTCCCACCCGGACACCGGGTCACACAGAGAGTCGTCAGTCCTGGTGCCTGGAGCTGAACCCTGGCCCCACGAGCCTCGCAGTGTCTTCTGCTGGGTTCTCAGCCTCAGCTTCCCCCTGGGGAGAGGACTGGCCCTCGGAGCCCTACCTTCCCAGCCTCTCTGAAACCCGGGCCTGGGTCCCAGGCTGGACTCCGGTTCCCCGCCCCCACCCAGGTCCACGGCTAAGTGAGATGTCAGCACGCCGCGGCTCCGCTCTGGCTGATGGGCTAATGAGCAGGCACCTGACGGCCCCGGAGACCTGACATGTCTATTTTCAGGAAACGGAACATCTGGTTCCAGGCCCGGTCCCTCTCCCCGCACCACCTGCCCGGCCGCCGCGCTCCCGGCCGTCTGTGCCTGACGGATCGCCCTCCTGATATCTTTATTATCGCTTTGAAAAGACGCCGTGGGGGCTCCTGAGCCGCCCTCCTTTCCTGGAGAAATGCTCCCTCCAGGGCGTTCCGATGTCAGCGGGTTAAGGGTGTGACACCACGGGCAGTCCCTGGCCAGAAGCTCCCCCTGTCACTCAGATGGCTCCATAAATAACGCCCAGCCCCTGGGAGCACCTCCACCCCTCCCAGGGAGCTGCAGAGGCTCCGGGAGGTGCTGCCGTTTCCACCTTTCCTGCCAGAGGTCGGCCGGCCGCTGCTTAGACAAGTTTCAGGAAACAAGGATTTCCGGAGAAAACAATCAATAAGTAAATTCAAGGCCCACGGGGGTGTAGACAGCCTCCAAAGACTCAGTTTGAATTCAGTTCTTTCCCACTGCTTTTGCAAAAGCGCCTTGGAGGATGTGAGCGATCGTTCACTAACTCGCTCATTTGTTCATTCCAAAACAGTACTGGTCTGCCGGGCAGACGACCTGGTTTGTTTCAGAAACAAAAGGCACAGAAATAAAAAGGGGGGATACGTTACAAATTCAAAGACCCGACTTATAAGTCAGATGGAATATGCGAGTCTGGCACAGATCCTGGTTTGATTAAATGAGGTGTGGGGAGAGGAAGGCACCTATCCTGAGCAGGAATAAGTGAATGCACTCTGAGTTGGAAAATATTAAGGAATTACTGTCATTCTTCAGACACAATAATGGTTTTGTGGTTACTTTTTAAAATTCGTATCTGTAAAGTCTGGGATTTTCTTTCCTGGAAATTATTCCAGGTAACCCCCCGACTCCTAACCCCCCACAACACACACACACAGATTCGACTTGAGGATGAAATAAGATCAGCAAGTTTGATGATGTTTGACTCCGGTGAGGTATGAGAGGGGACATGAGTGCGTCACGATTATGCCATCTCTCCAATTCTGACCACTCTTTAAACACAATGCCCGATACTGTTACATGAGGAAGTCACATATGTGCAATCACCATATAACTTGCCATATGATACAATTTTACATTATGACTACACATACGGTATCCTATGCTAGAGGCAACGCTGTACCATGTAGAAACATGACATAAAGCATGTTACAACATTAGACAGAACAGACACGGAACACAGTGCGCTGTATATTTATTACGGTATTGGAACGAAATAACCTCAGGGAGGTGTTAACTGATGCCTTTCTTTTTTTTTTTTTTTGCCTCACCATGTAGCTTGTGGGATCTTAGTTCCCCAACCAGGTACTGAACCCGGGCCCTTGGCAGTGAGAGCAGAGTATCAACCACTGGAGCGCCAGGGAGTTCCTGACTTAGGGCTTTTGGTTGGGATCCAGCGGGCATAAACCCTGTGTAAGTCTGAGATGTACCAGTGTTGATCCGGGTGCGTCCCCATTCTGCAGCAGGAGTGGTCTTTGCCAACACCTCTATCACAACTCACTGGAGGAGGGCATGGCCATCCCCCACAGTGCTCCTGCCTGGAGAATCCCATGGACAGAGGAGCCTGGCGGGCTAGGGTCCGTGGGCTCACAGGAGACGGACACGACTGAAGAGGCTTAGCACACACAGTGCTGACTAAAACCATCAGTCTGCTGTGCCTCGGGCTTCACTGGTGGCTCAGACCGTGTAGAATCTGCCTGCATTCGATCCCGGGGTCGGGAGATCCCCTGTGTATCAGCTCTCAGGTCTTATTCATCCACTGGTTGGTTGCAAGTACTTTAAACAACATCTACCTGTTTCCCCCACCTCCAGCCCCTGGCAGCCACCCTTCTACTCTCTGTTTTTATGAGTTAGGCTATTTGAGATTCCACATACAAATGACATCACAGTGTCTGTCCTTCTCTGTCTGGCTTGTCTCACTTAGCATAAAGCCCTCCAGGCCCATCCGCACTGTCACAATGGCAGGGTTCCCTGTTTCTCGTGGCTCAAGAGTATTTCACTATACATACATTGCCTTAAATTTCAGCTGGTCCCCCCAACACTTTTTCCACTCCCTGTTTTATTTCTAACTGTTGTTATCAAGGAGATCAAACCAGTCCATCCTAAAGGAGATCAGTCCTGAATACTCATTGGAAGGACTGATGCTGAAGCTGAAGCTCCAATCCTTTGGCCAGCTGACGCAAAGAGCCGACTCACTGGAAAAGACCCTGATGCCGAGAAAGATTGAGGGCAGGAGGAGAAGTGGGCAGCAGAGAATGAGAGGATTAGATAGCATCACTGATTGAACGCACATGAATTTGAGCAAACTCCAGGAGACGGTGGAGGACAGAGGAGCCTGGTGTGCTATAGTCCATGGGGTTGCAAAGACTTGGACTAAACAGCAACACTAGTTATCATTCAGTTCAGTTCGGTATCAGATATTAAAATATATTACATAACAGAGCTATTTGTCCTGCGTGTACAGAGTGGCAGCAGAAGTCATCGGTGTCGTTCACTCCTGGCGTATCACAGGCCTCCAGTGAGCAGAGCTCCACTGCGTAATTAACACAGCCCGGGTTTACACAGACACGGAGCTGCCTCCCCGTTCTCAGCGGGCTTCAGCCCCACCACCGTCCTCCTCTCACATCAGCTGATTCCTCACAGAGGAGTTTCACAGGGCAGTGCCCGGGGATAACGGCCTTCAGCAGCTCACTCCCCACTGAGCCTGCACCCCGCCCACTCCACATCCACGGGCGTGACTTGTCTCCTTGCCAGCCCAGCGCCAGCAACTTGGGTGTGAGGTCCGTGGGCTGAGGGACATTCCTTCCATGAAGAGAGAAGCAAACCAGAAACAAACACATAAATAATTTCAGTAACTGCAGGTGGGGATGACGGACTTAGAAAGAAGAGAAACCAGATTTGGGATAGAGGACAGTGGGGCACACTTTATGCCAGGCGGTCAGGACGGTGTCTTGAGCACAGGACCTTGGAAGGGAGGTTGGCAGAGGACCAGAAGGAGTACCTAGGCTGATAAAGGCAGGTGCAGAGGCCCTGGCACTGGACAAGCCCAGCACGTGTGGGGTCAGACAGAGAACTGACCCTGAGGAGTGGAGGAGCAGCGTCACCCACGCTGAAGGGGGATGCCAGGTGCCAGGGAGGAGGGGCCCTGCTCTTCTCATGGACCAGAGACGCCAAGGGTCACAGGTGCCATGGAGCATCCTAGCTCTGGGTCCTGCTCAGAACCCCCTTCTCCAGCCTGGGCCTCGGTTTCCCGGCTGTGGTCTCAGCCCCGCGGGCACACCACTGGCATCCATGGTCCTAAGGGGCAGCCAGGGGCTCTCTAGCCAAGTCACCTGGAAGCCTCCTCTCCAGGAAGGCCAGATCGTGTGGGTCTGTAAGGGCACCTACTTCCCTGCCTCTCCTACCCACATTCACTGCCCCGAAGGCAGGAAGCTCTTCTGTTTGAAACGCTGTGAGGTTCAGGTAAGGACAGTAGAAGGCTGAGTGGCCTTTGTGTTTGGGCCGTTTCCTGTGTCCTCAAATCAGGTGGCCGGGAGTGCGTGACTAGCTTGGACCTTGTCCATTCTGTGCTTTACACGTGTGGTCCCAGACAGGGATATGTCGACCCCAACAACAACCGCAACTCAGGACGACAGAGTCGTTGGCCCTCCCTCCTGCTGTTTCAGTTCTGAGAACATCACTTCTACCGCCCATGTCCACTGGCATGGGCATCGCCCACAGCTCCAGGCTGACGGAGCCCCCCTCACCCTGGCTCACCTGCAGGACACTCTGTGCCAAGTGACTTTGTATTTAGCAGGAAAATCCTTGAAAGAAACTACTACAAACAGGTTCAAATAACTAAAGAAACCAAATTTAAAGAACCAAAGGAAAGCATGATGACAATAAATCAGCACAAAGCTTACTGACTGGGAGATATAGGTTATAGGAAAAAAAACCAAATCAAACTGTGGAGACGGAGAGAACGATATTTCAAATGAAAAAGAACATCCCCGGGAAGACTTCAATAGCAGGATCAAGATGGCAGAAAAATCCCATGAACTTGAGGATACCTCCATAGACATTATCCAGTCTGACGTACTGAGAGCAAACAAGACTGAAGGAAAACAAAGTCCGTCTCAGAGACCCAGAGGCAGCATGAAGCACACCAATGCACATGGAATGGGAGAACCCAAGAGGAGCGAAGAAGGACGCAGGGACGTGTTTTGGAAACAACAATGGCCAAAACGTCCCGAATTTAATGGAAAACGTTGAACCACACACCCAGGAAGCGTAACAAACTCCGAGGTGGAAACACACAAAAATATTCACACGTGGACACGTCACAGTGAAGCTGCCGAAAGAAGAGGAGGAAGCAAAATCTCGAAAAACAGTAAGAGAAGAATGACTCTTTACGTACAGAGGTGTAGCAATATGAATGGGTGACTTCCCACCAGAAACGACGGAAAGCGTGAGGCAGTGAGGGGAGCACTATGTCCCGAGTGATGAGGCAAAAACGCCGCCAGCCAGAGTCTGCCGTCACCAGCAAAACCGTACTCCAACAACTAAGGCAAAGTTAAGACGTTCCCAGATACGCAAACACTGACAGAGCTCATTGCTGACTGGCTTATCCTAAAATAAATCCTGAAGGAAGTCTTCCAGGCTGAAACTAAATGACTCCATAGAGTGATTCAAATTCACAGGAAGAAAGGAAATAGCAAATATATCATTTAATAAAGGACTCTATCAACCTATAAAGCTTATGTCATATTTTACTGCCTTTGAAATACATACTAATGTTGTATTCTTGGGTTTACAACATATCTAGACGTAATATCTATGGGGGAAGAGAACAGAGTTATACTGGAGCAAATCTTCTGTATTTTACTAGTATTAAGTCTGTATGCAGATAGTGACTGCAGCCATGAAATTAAAAGACGCTTACTCCTTGGAAGGAAAGTTATGACCAACCTAGATAGTATATTGAAAAGCAGAGACATTACTTTGCCAACAAAGGTCCGTCTAGTCAAGGCTATGGTTTTTCCAGTCGTCATGTATGGATGCGAGAGTTGGACTGTGAAGAAGGCTGAGCGCCAAAGAATTGATGCTTTTGAACTGTGGTGTTGGAGAAGACTCTTGAGAGTCCCTTGGACTGCAAGGAGATCCAACTAGTCCATTCTGAAGGAGATCAGCCCTGGGATTTCTTTGGAAGGAATGATGCTGAAGCTGAAACTCCAGTACTTTGGCCACCTCATGTGAAGAGTTGACTCATTGGAAAAGACTCTGATGCTGGGAGGGATTGGCGGCAGGAGGAGAAGGGGACGACAGAGGATGAGATGGCTGGATGGCATCACCGACTCGATGGACATGAGTCTGAGTGAACTCCGGGAGTTGGTGATGGACAGGGAGGCCTGGCATGCTATGATTCATGGGGTCACAAAGAGTCGGACACGACTGAGCGACTGAACTGAACTGAACTGAAGTCTGCATTAATTTGAAAGAGATTGCTTTAAGTTAAGATGCATATTAAAATCCCTAGAGCAAGCATTAAAAAAACTCAAAAATGTAGAGGAAAAATATACAGAAAAATTAAAAATGTACACTAGGAAATACTTACTTAACACAAACAACAGCAGTCAAGGAAAACAGAGAAATGATAAAGATAAGTGACATGGAAAACAAACAGAAAAATGGCAAATGGAAATCTAACTATACTGATAATCATATTAAATGCGAATGGTTTAAACATCCCAACCTAAGGACGGAGATTGTCAGACTGGATAAAAAGGTGAGATCCAATTGTTAACTGTTGACAAGAGACAAATGTAAGATGCAAAGAGAGAAAAAAGTTGAAAGAAAAAGAATGGACATATATATACCATACAGACAGCAGACCAGAAAGCTAGAGTGGCTATATGAAAATGAGACTAAATAGACTTAAAGTCAAGAAAGCAAATTCATAGCTGTAAATATCTAGATTTAGAAAGAGGAAAGGTCTCAAATCAATAATCTAACTGAACTTAAGATGCTGATAAAAGAACAAACTCTTCTAGAGTAGGCAGAAGGAGGGAAATAATAAAGGTTAAAAAAGAGACTAATGAAGTAGAGGACAGAAACACAGTGGAGACAAGCCATGACACCAAGAGCTGGTTCTCTGGAAAGAAAAAAAAATCGACAAAATTGACAACCTGCTCGACTGATGGACCAGAAAAAACAGAGAAGGATCCAGCCACTAGAATCAGAAATGACAGCGGGGCGCTTCCCTGCTGACTGAGTGAAGAATCTGCCCGCTGATGCAGCAGACACAGGATGGGTCCCCGGTCCGGGAGGACCCCACGCGCCACGGAGCAGCTAAGCCCGCGGGCCCCCCCACTGGACCTGTGCTCTGGAGCAGAGCTTGGGGGCCACGACAACTAAAGCCCGTGCGCCCCAGAGCCCACGTTCTGCAGCGAGAGGCGCCATGGCAACAGAAGCCTGCACATCCCTAGAGTGTAGCTCCACTCGTCACACCTAGAGACAGACTTCGTGCGGCAGAGAAAACCCAGCACGGCCAGGAGTAAATAAATAAATAGTTTAGAAGTTAAGAACTCCTGTGTTTTTTTAGAAGAAGAAAGAAATGAAAGAGGGGACATTCCTACCAACTGCACAGAAATAAAATGGAATAGTATGAATCCCTGTATACCAGCAAATGAGATGACTTCAACAGCAGAGGTTGGCTAGATGATGCTGTGAGGTAGGCGGGGGGTGGGGGCTGGGGGGGCAGGGAACGGGCACAGGTTTCCCAAGAAAACCCCATTCACCCCATCCCAGGGAGTGTGGGTGGGGCCCTGGAGACCTCGGGTCTCTCTCAGGCTTTGCCACAAACGAGTTCAGTCATGTTAAGTCCTCCCCACCTGCTGAGCCTCAGTTTACCCCTGTTTCAGATGACCATTGCTGGACCAGATGAAATTTTCCCAAAGTGTGAGCTTATACCACAGATGGGATAACAACGCTGCATTAGAGACCCCCAACTTCCAAGGTGGAAATCCAAATCTTCTTAGTTCTTTTGATGATCTCACACACATAAAAAAAAGTGTCAGCCTGCTGCTAGATGTCTCAGCTTCCCTCTAACATCTGCTGGTCTGTCTGGAACAGAAGGCACGTAGGTCTCGAGGGCAGCGTCCCCACCAACAGGACTGCGCCAGGATTTAGGAGCCTTGCTCTATTCCACGTAGCATGGCTACCTTCCGCTGATACAAAGTGGTGGGATGTATTTTTCATTTAACTTCACTTACGTAGAAAAGTTGATTTTAAAAATAATCTGAGAGAAAAAAAAATCACACTGTACGATGGTGTACATCACATGCTTTGGGATTGTCTTTAAAATAGGGCAAGTACATCAAATACATACTTTGTATTGTATTTCCTGACGTAGAGTAATAGCCTTGGCCCATGGGGCAGGGCTGGGTGGTGGGAGACGGGGGCCGGAGGCATACTCGCCCCAAAGTGTTCATGAAACTTTTTGATTTTTGAACCATGTGAGTGTAACTCAGGTCCCCCTCCAAAAATTAAATGAAAAAATAAATTTAAAATTAAGACAAGCGTGAAATAAATTATAGTGATGCTCACTCATAGGGCAAAAATCTCCAAGGTGGCGCCCACACGGCTGAGGCTGGCTGGGGGTGGCGGTTCCCTCCAGCTCTGGCCACGGCGGTGGGGTCAGAATACCGGGCACACGGCCCGCGCCCCCGCCTCCACCGGCACTGGGTCCCGCAGGGAGGGCTGGGCGAGGCTCCTCAGCCAGCGGGGCTCCCATCGCCGCACAATGGAGCTGGGTCAGCTTGCACCTGTCCTGGCCAGGCACTCCCTGCCGTCCGTACGCCCAGACCCCCAGGCCCCCAAACCCTGGGCAGCGATTCGTCACCATTCGACATGAGATCCCATCCACGGCAGCCTGCCGCCTCCCTCAGAGTCTCTGTTCTCAAGCTCACCCAAGAAGGTAGTAACAACAAACTCAGCCCTGCCCCTCCCCTGTGCCAGGCACCGCAGCACAGTCAGCGCGACGCCATCAGCCTCATCACCAGCATCACCACCGTCATCAGCCCGTTTTCCAGGTGAGCACACAGATGGAGGTTACATAACCAACACATCTGGAAAGGCAGAGCCTGCACTGAACCACCGAACCCTGAACCCAGAGACCCTAACCACTACAGAGCCAGCTGCAGAGTCCGAGGCTCTCACAGGGCCTTAACTCTCAGTCCCCAGAGTACAGGTGGGACAAGGAGGCCCAGAGAGGGAGAGGCCCAGCCCAAAGTCACACAGAGAGTCAGCGAGGGCTGGGACACACAGGAGGTCAGGACACAGCCCTGGGCAATGGGATCCTGCAGAGAAGATGGGCCCGTTCACGCGGGTACTCTCTGCGCGCCTGCGTCCTTTCAAGGGGCGGGGGGAGTGTGCGTGCGTATGTGCGCACACGCAGCCCCAAGCCTGAGCCCAGATTTCCAGCTCAGCGGTTCTGCTGCCGAGTGTCCACTCCCCGCTCCACCCCGAGCCCCGGCCCACACGGCTAGGCCCCTCCACCCCATTGTTCCCGTCTCACCTAAAAGAACATACGCATTTTTCTGCTGGCGCCACGCCTCGCCCCCTGCTACAACCCATGGCATGGGGGGGCGGTGCAGGGAGGGGCTGGGGGATGGAAAAGAAAGGGCCGAGGCAGGCAGGAGATCTGGGCTTCAAGGCCGCAGCAAGGGAGCCCGGCCTGGCGCTGAGAGGGGCTGGACCGGGAGTCTCCTGGACTCGGCTCAGGCCTCGGAGCCTCAGTCTCCGCCTCTGTAAATGGGCTTCCCAAACATCCTGGACCTGCCTGTCGTCAGGGTGACACAGATTTCTGAGACACGGCCTAGCTCAGCGCCTCAGACAGACTGGGTGCTAACGTAGATGAGTCTATTTTCCGTACCCCAGTTCCCTTATCTGGAAAATGAAGTGGGGCGGGGGGTAGTAGCAACCCCCTTTATGACGTTTGTCAGGAGAAGCAAACGTGTTAACGGTGGTGACGCGCAGGGCAGGTGACGTCTGTGCTGTAGGATTATGCGTCCTGACGGACCACCTTCGACCTGGGGCGAGTCACAGGGTCCCACTTGGGCTCAAACTGCCCCAGTTTAGAGGGAAAACCTCACATGCCCTCTAATAATGTGAGTACACTCAGACGCTCAGTTGTGTCTGATCCCTTGTGACCCCATGGACTGTAGCCCACCAGACTCTGTCCATGGGATTCTCTGGGCAAGAATACTGGAGTGGGTTGCCATTTCCTTCTCCAGGGGATCTGCCCAACCCAGGGTTCGAACCCGGGTCTCCTGCACTGCAGGTGAATTCTTTACCAACTGAGCCACAGGAGAAGCCCAATCAAAACGTTAAAGACAGACACAGTGGCTCTAACAGAGCCACGCTCTCCCAAAGTCGCGTCCCCTCTCTGCTTTTCTCCTCCAGCCTCCGTGTCTCTCCTGGGCAGGCTGCCCCTCACGGACGACCGGGATCCTGGGGGGGCCGGGAGGGGTATGTCTGATCCCTGCCGCCCTGCACCCCTGCCACCATGACGTCCCTCTTAGCCCAGGGTTCATCTTCAGGAACGGTTCCTCAGCCCACTGAGCGGCCCTCCATTTCTGTCTCTCAGGCTGTGATTCCCTCCCTCTCGTGGTTCTCGTGCTGGCGGAAAAGGCAGACTTCTGGGAACAATCCAGAACAATGGCACTGCTCAGGCCAACTCCAGCTTCTTCGTGTTGCATCAGCTTGCACACATTTCCCACGGCTTCTCAGCCTGGTGGACTCCTACACACCCTTCAAAGGCCAGCTCAAATGGCCCCTCCTAAGAAAAACCTTCTCCTGCCTCCTGAAGGATATCATCAAGCCCTTCTCTGGGCTCCCTCACTGCCCTGAGATCCAGCACTGACCGCCTTTCTGAGCCAAGGAAAGTTTCCTGGCCTCTCTGTGCCTCAGATTCCTCACCTGCAAAATGGGAATGAGAAAAACAAGACTCTCCAGGGCTGTTGTGAGAGTTACACGATACCGTACGTGTAGAAACACCCTGGGATATGGTGAACACGCGCCTTCTCGGTATTGTATTCTATTAATTGTGGTCCTGGCACTCATCACAGCCCTCACCGCCGCACACCGTCCGTGAGGGCTTTTCTATCTCCCTAACAAGATGGGGAACACTTTTGGTTAGAGGCTAGGGGCCTGGCCCTAGATCCTCAGCTGAGAGCACTGGATGGGCAGAAAATAGGTCCACATGAATGAAGAACTAAACAATCCAATTTGTTGGGCTGGGGCAGAACTGTTCAGGGCTGCAAACCGGCACAAACCCATCAAGAACCTTGTGCAGATAGGAGGACCAAGGCCAGGGAGGGCGGGCCCCGGGAGGGGGGGCCCCGGGAGGGTGGACCCCGGGAGGGGGGCCCCGGGAGGGCAGGACCCTGGGAGGGCAGGCCCCAGGGAGGATGGACCCTGGGAGGGCGGGCCCCAGGGAGGACGGACCCCGGGGAGGGTGGACCCTGGGAGGGTGGGCCCCAGGGAGGATGGACCCCCAGGAGGGCGGGCCCCAGGGAGGGTGGACCCCAGGGAGGGTGGACCCCGGGAGGGGGGCCCCGGGAGGGCAGGACCCTGGGAGGGCAGGCCCCAGGGAGGATGGATCCTGGGAGGGGGGGCCCCAGGGAGGATGGACCCCAGGAGGGCGGGCCCCAGGAGGGTGGGCCCCAGGGAGGGTGGACTCCAGGGAGGATGGACCCCGGGAGGGCGGGCCCCGGGGAGGATGGACCCCAGGAGGGTGGACCCCGGGAGGGGGGGCCCCGGGAGGGCAGGACCCTGGGAGGGCAGGCCCCAGGGAGGATGGACCCTGGGAGGGTGGGCCCCAGGGAGGATGGACCCCAGGAGGGCGGGCCCCAGGAGGGTGGGCCCCAGGGAGGATGGACCCCCAGGAGGGCGGGCCCCAGGGAGGGTGGACCCCGGGAAGGTGGGCCCCGGCAGGGTGGGCCCCAGGGAGGATGGACCCCCAGGAGGGTGGGCCGCAGGGAGGGTGGATGGGGCGGGCCCCAGGAGGTGGACCCGGGAAGGTGGGCCCGCAGGGTGGGCCCCAGGGAGGATGGACCCCCAGGAGGGCGGGCCCCAGGGAGGGTGGACCCCGGGAAGGTGGGCCCCGGCAGGGTGGGCCCCAGGGAGGATGGACCCCCAGGAGGGTGGGCCGCAGGGAGGGTGGACGAGGGTGGGCCCCAGGAGGGTGGAGCCCAGGAGGTCAGGCCCCAGGAGGATGGACCCCAGGGAGGATGGACCCCAGGAGGGCAGGCCCCATGGAGGATGGACCCCGGGAGGATGGACTCCAGGAGGGCGGGCCCCAGGAGGGAGGGGCCCAGGGAGGGTGGACCCCAGGAAGGATGGACCCCAGGAGGGCAGGCCCCAGGGAGGATGGACCCCAGGAGGGCGGGCCCCAGGCGAGTGTGCGGGGTCTGAGTCTGTGAGGGGTGGGTGATGCTGCCCGGCGCTTCAGATGCCCAGGCAGCAGGCTGCCTGGTCCCCACTGTTTGGACAGATGGCCATCTCCCCGGCCAAGGTTAACTCGATTCCCATTGTCTGGGAGCTAGACCCGCCCGACAGTAACAGGATCCTCAGTGTTTTCCCCAGGTTGGGGAGGGAGAGGCGGGCAGGCTGCTGGGTAATGCTCAGAGCCCTTTACAGAGGCCGGGGCATCATTATGCCTTTTTCTGGATGGGACAACTGAGTCTGAGATACACTGGCAATAAGTGACAGCTTCCCAGGATCCCACTAAGAAAAATGGGGCCCCCCAAATGGACAGATCAAGCTGCCTGCTGTAGGAATGCCCTTCTCCAGTGAAAACCTCCGTGTTAGCAGTGACTCCATGTTTCAATGGGCTGTCCCATTTCTCAGATAGGGAAACTGAGGAGCCAAGAGGTTTCCTGACTTGTCAGCTGGCAGAAAAGAGAGGAACCTGGGAGACTCTGACTCCAAAGCTCCATCCCACCCCACCTTTCCACCCACCTCATGGCGAGAGGCCACCTATCCCCATGTGTCCAGGAATCTCTAGCTTCCTCTGTGGCCCACAGCCTAGTCCTGGGGAGACCTCATCTCCTCCCTCTGCAGGCAGGGCTGGGACGAGGGTATCTGCGCTCAGAGAGGTCCAGGGTATGCAGGGTCCAGCCCGGCCCCCCTACAGCCAAGGCTGGGGGCAGCTGCTTGCTCCTGCCTGAGTGGCCAACCCCCCAGGTGGACACCTGGGTCAGGGCCAAGTCCAGCCGCCGCCCCACTTACACGCCTCTCCCACTGGGGAGCTCAGTATCGGCCCCAGCCCTGCCCTCGGCCTGCTCCACCCGCTCCAGAACAGCCCTGTGGAAGCTGGCTGGCAGGACCGGATCCCTGCGGGCTCTGAGTGCCAGGAGAAATCTGAGCTTAGCTCCAGCACAGAGGCGAGGCATGCAAAGCAGGAGCCCGGCCGCGGAGTGGGTTTTTAGGAAGGACATCCCAGCAGCTGAGCTGAGGATGGGGGCACCTCCAGGAGCAGAGGGGCCAGACGGAGGCTGGGCCAGGGTCCCACACACTGGAGGGGTGACCGGGCTAGAGCAAGCCGCATGAGGCAGAAGAATGCTGCAGACAAGGGGAGGGGGTCCGGGTGGAAAATGGGTCTCAGGGGAGCGGGGAGGAGGGTCCCCAGCTTTCCTGAGGCCCTGCCCTTTCCACACCGGCCAGGCCTCCTGAAGGCATCTTCCTCTCCTCCATTCAGATGGAGCTGCAGCGAGGTGAACCTTAACAGGGCTGAGAACCGTGACCCACTCAGTCAGCCCCAGGAATAACCGTCGCTGCTGTTGCTGTTGTCTCTCGGCTTTGTTCCCTGTTTCTGGGCTGAATAAGCGGCTCGGCACCCAGGCAATGAGGGGCATGGCGTGGTGGGGGGAATGGGGGTGGGCAGGCCCCTCCGAGGCAGCTGGGGGCCCCAGTCTCCGGCTCAGGCAGGAATTACCATCACAAGCCAGTGATGAGCTCACCCAGTCACCCTGCTCACAATACACAATCAGCCCATAAATCCCGGGATGCTGGGAGCCAGGCGGGCATTTGAATATGAAAGGGTGGGAAAGAAAGCAGGTCCTGGGGGCTGGGGGGGAGGGCGGCGGGGGCTGGGCACAGCCAGGCTGGGTGCAGGCCACACACTCACCACTCACCGGGCAGGCGCACACGCGGGGGTGCACACACACACACACACAACCCCATTTTGCCTCTGCACCTGAAAGAAACAGCGATGAGACAACACTCTCTGACGTAACTGAATGCGGAGCCTGGATACCGTTTATTCCACAACCTCAAGGTTCAAAGCGCTTTTGAAAAGACTTTCCCATATCTCCGATTCATTTCTGAGGTCTCCTCTGACAGAAGCTGAGCCACAGTCAGCGTGGGGACGTCCCCCCTAGCCCCCGGAGCCCAGAGATGGGCACGCTTCAATCGGGCGCTGTCCTGAGAGGACGCCTGGCCCACCTCCAGGCCCCGCCGGCCAGCAGCTCTCCTGCACGGCTGTGTGCCTGCCCCCTGCCAGGCCAGCCCTCTGCCTGCACCAGAGACCCTGCCAGCCACCTCTCCTGTGGGGCGGCAGGCCAGGCGCCGTCTGCTAGAGGGCCCATCAGCCCCGCTAGAGCTGGGGGCCCGGTCTCCCTGAGTGGGAAATCCCACTGAGGGTTAGAGCGGCTGCTGGCAGCTCCGGCTCCCCAAGCGTGTGCATCGCTGCTTCCACGGGGCCCACTGCCAGGCCGGGACCCACGGCCAGGAGGACCACACTCCCTGCCGCCGGCTCCTAGCCCGTGGATTCTGGCTCCCCACTTCATCTTCTGAGAACTGGAGGGTCAGGCAAACCCATCTCCAAATCCAGAGCCCCCCACGGCCTCAACCTCGGCATGGAGGTTGGACAAGCCTCTGGGGCTGATGGGGTCTGGAGGCCAGCAGGCAAGTGAGGAGAGCCAGCTCCAGGGAGAGCAGCGTCCCCTGGGGTGGTCTCAGGAACACGGCTGTGGCACAAGCTGCAAGTGGGCATCCAAAGTGAGCTCCCAGATCAAACTCAAAAGCTCCTGTACAGCAAAGGAACCGGCCATGACATAAAAAGGCAAGCCACCTCATGAGAGGAGACGTTCGTGAATCACATATGTGAAAAGGGGCTAACATCCGATCTATGTAAGTACTCAACAACTCAGCAGCAAACACCGAACAACTGATTAAAAAGCGCCAGAGGGTCTGTGTTCTCCCAACAAGACTAACAGGCACACGAAAAGATGCTCAGCATCTCTGACCGTCAGCGAAATGCAAGGAAAGCCACAGTGAGATACCGCCTCACACCTGTTAGAACCACTGCCATCAGAAAATGAACAGCGCACGCTGGAGAGAGTGTGGAGAAAAGGGAGCCTTCGTGCACTGTTGGTGGGAAGGGATCCTGGCGCGATCAGTGTGGAAAACAGCACGCAGGTCCCTTGAAAACCGAAAACTAGAACTACCATGCGATCCACCGATTCCACTTCTGGGCATTTACCTTAAGGAAACAAATGCACGAACTCACAAAGCTTCCTGCACCTCCATGTTCATCGCCGCAGCATTTACAACAGCCAAGACATGGAAACAACCTCAGGTCTGTCAACAAATGAGCGGATAAAGAAATTGTCTCTCTCTCTCTCTCTCACACACACACACAGAGGAGTATTACTTAGCCATGAAAAAGAATGACATCTTGCCATTTATGACAACATGGATAGATCCTGAGGGCATTCGGCTAAGGGAAATAAGTCAGACGGAGAAAGACAATTGCCACACGATCTTGCTTGTATATGGAATAAAAAAACAGCTGAACTCATAGAAATAGAGAACAGATTGGTGACTGCCAGGAGGAGGAGGGAGTGGGTGGGGGAAATGGGTGAAGGAATCAAAAGGTACGAACTGCCAGTTACAAGATAAAGAAGATGAAGTCCCGGAGACGTGATGCACGCCATGCTGACGACAGTCCATTGTAGGTTTGACAGAGGATAAGAGTGTAAGTCTCAAAAGTTCTCATCAAAAGAAAAAGAATTTGTAACTGTGGTGATGCATGCTACCTACACTTAGTGTAGGGATCATTTTGCAATACAAACACTGAATCGTCACGTTGTATGACAGCTTCCTGGGGATGCAGTGGTAAAGAACCCGCCTGCCAATGTAGGAGACTCAGGAGATGCAGCTTCAATCCCTGGGTTGGGAAGATCCCCTGGAGGAAGACATGGCAACCCACTCCAGTATTCTTGCCTGGAGAGTCTCAGGAAAGAGGAGCCCGGAGGGCTACAGTCCATGGAGTCGCAGAGTCAGACACGACTGAGCACGTGCGTGTGCACGCGCGTGCGCACACACACACGTGCGCGCGCACACACATATACACACACGTGCACACACATACACATACACTCATACACGCGCGTGCACACACACATATACACACATGCGTGCACGCACACACACACACACGTGCACACACATACACATACACTCATACACGCACGTGCACACACACATATACACACATGCGTGCACACACACACACACACACGTGTACACACATACACATACACTCATACACGTGCACACACACATACACACACATACTCACACACACGCGCGCGCACGTGCACACACGTGTACACACACACACACACAAACACACACACACATGCACACACATACACACAAACACATACACACATACACACACGTGCACACACATACACACATACACACACGTGCACACACATACACACACATACACACAAACACACACGCACACACATACAGACATACACACACATGCACACACATACACACATATACACACGTACACACACATACACACGTACACACACATACACACACATACACACTGTGCTAATGAAACAAACACGGTGTTGTATGTCAATTGCACGTGAGACAGTGTGTGCACTCGGGCCTCACTTCTCTGGGGCGCTTTCCCCTGCTCAGCTTTCTTCTCTATCCCTTCATGAGGTGTGTGCCCACCCCGCAGCCTCACGATTTGGCTTACAATCACCACGATGGACACACGGCAAGGTAGACGAGAACGAACCAGGGGGTGGTCAGGCCCTGGCGTCCCCTCCCCCTGCCCTGACAGGAGCAGGACTGGACTGCCCCCCCAGAAAATGTGTCCTGAGAGGCACAGAGCTTGATTCATCCTGGGACCCAGGAGCAGCGTCTCCACATGGTCCCTGAGGCCCTGATGGAGGCCGTGTGCTCTCACCGCTACAGCTTTGGGTACCGAGTGTCCCAGGCATGGCTCTCTGGCCTCCCGGTCCATTCTGGTGAGCCCCTAAAAGCCTTCTGCAACAGGTAGGGTGTGTCCTGCAGAACGTAACCAAGTCTCATTAGCACGCAGGACCACACGGGGTTAGGGCTTCCCTGGTGGCTCAGATGGTAAAGAATCTGCCTGCAGTGCAGGAGACCCAGGTTCCGTCCCTGAGTTGGGAAGATCCCCTTGAGAAAGAAGTGACAACCCACCACAGTATTCTTGCCTGGAGAATCCCACGGACAGAGGACCCTGGTGGGCTACAGTCCATGGGGTCGCAGAATCAGACACAATTGAGTGACTAACATACCACCCAGACAGGTTTGCGTTCCTCTGAAGGGAGGTAGGCGGGGCTGGGGTAGCTGCTGGAAGAAGTCACCCAGGGCACAGACTCCCGCCCGCCGATGCCCACCATCCCCGAGGAGGCAGGAAGAAGATGGGAGACTGGAGGAGGCCTGGCTGGGAATTTCAGGAAAACAACAGCCTTTTAGGAACCTACCACGCAGACTCCCACTTACAGCACATCGGGCAGAACTGGGACCCACGGCCAGAGGGTCTGGGAAGTGAGGCGGGGAGGGCCCGCGAGGCACTTGGCTGCATGTAATTAGGACAGCTTCCAGAACATCCCACTTTTGCCCAAGCCAGGGCGGCTGTGGGGCGATCTTAACTCAGATCCACCACTGACATGGGGGGGCGGGTACCTAATCCAGTGTGGGAGCGCCAGGACCCTTCCCAACAGTGTGACATCGGGCCGCCACCTGACGGGCAGGGGTGTGAACCCCCCGAAGCAGGGCTGGGGCTTTCCGGGCAGGAGGCACCGGAGGAAGGCCTGGGGGGGAAGGCAGCACAGCGTGCTTGCGGGAAAGCAAGGGTGGAACCTGGGACTTCCCCGGCGGTCCAGTGGTTAAGACTTCACCTTCCCGTGCAGGGACTGCGGGTTTGATCCCTGCTCGGGAAGCCAAGATCCCACACGCTTTGTAGCCAAAAAGTCAAAACTTGTCCACATCAAAAAAAAAAAACAAAATTTAAAAAAAAGATTAACCCAAACAGAAAGCAAGGGGCAGCAAGGGGGCACATGGGGTCAGAAAGAAAGAAGGCTGCCTGTGGGCCCAGAGGCTGCGATGAGGGGTCATGATAGCCCTAGGAGCAACAGAACCATCCCCAGGGTTTCCGCAGGAGAAGAGTGTGGCTTCTGTAGACCAGCCGGGTTTGGAGACGGGCAACACGGGTGTGTGTATCAGCCAGGATGTGTTAGCCTCGTAACAAACAGCCCCCAAATAACATCCTTCTCCATTGCGTCAGCTCGGGCAGTGCCCAGGGCTCGGCTCTGTGTGGTCACCTGGGAACCCTGGCTCCTTTCCTTCTGTGCACCCCTGGCTTTCAACACATCACCGCCAAGGTCACCCTGGCCTCATCCGGCCGGGCCAGGACACAGAGGGTAACACAGGTGTGGGGGCCAGGCCTGGAGGACGCGCACACCCCTCTGCTCACACTCCTTCAGCCATAACTCTGTCATATGACGCCGGCTCACAAAAGGGAGGGTGACCTTGCGGAGCCCCCAGGGGACAGGAAGTGATACGGATGTCTCCGTACACTTGGTGTCTGCCACAGTCCCCCAGCCCCCGGCCAACACATGTCCATCGGTGTCCTTTCTACAGAGAAAAAAATCTCACCTTCTCCCCAAGGAGACACCCCAGGTCCCATGCAGTCACCGCACAGGCTGGTGGCCTCCGAACTAGAGAGGAAACATGTCTGTCCCCCGCCCACACATACACCATGCGTGAGGCTAAGACAGCAGGAAAAGCTCTGCTTGGGCAGAGTGAGGGGTGCAGGAGGGTTTACAGGGGGCTTGTGGGGCAGGGGTCATGCAGGACGGCCCCCACCACCCAGACCCAGCTTTGCTTTCCGGGTCCACCTTCCTCCTCGAGCTCCCGGAGGGCTGGGCCCACACGGGCGATTTCAAGCTTCAGTCGGAGCCTCTGTTTAGCCTAGGATCAATGTCCCTTTAGCAGTACACTGCTCTCCGAACCTAGGCTCCCGATCGGTCTGCTTCCAGCCACTTCTGGGTGCCCGCAACCAGGCCCGAGCTCTCTCCTGGACGTGACTGTTGAGCCCGGTCATTTCCTGCTTCTGTGCTGCCCTGACCCTCCGTCTCCCCTTCGTCCTGACAAAGCCTGCGGCCTGCATTCGCGTGGCAACGCCACGTGCTTCAGCTAGTCCTCAGGCGGCTCGAGGTTTCTTTCTCAGCCTGGTTTCCTACCGCTTCAGGTCCTCGAGCCGCTGGCTCTCAGCGCTGAAAACCTCCCCTGTGTTCCCTTTTGTTTCTGCTTCACGCCAGCTGTTCCTCTCCTGAGCTCCCCTCTTCTCCGGCAGCAGCTTGCCAAATGCAGCCAGTAGTGGCCAAGACACGCTAATCCCTTAATTCTTTTCAACCACTTCCCCCAGAGCTCCAGGCTCAGCGCCCACGTGCTTGGCCTTCCAAGTTGCCCTGCAGCGCTGCTGCTTCCAAAGGGCTCACCGCTTCATCACGCAGACGCCGGATTTCACAGACTGGTCAGTATCCACGCTCTGTCACTCCATAGCCAAGCCGACACCCCACCCTCGGGGCCTTTTCTTGACCCTGTGCTTCCGACGAGCGGTCTCTACTTTGGTCAGGAAAGGCCGATGGCTGTAACCAACAGCCCCGAAGTCTCATCATGACAAAGACCTCTTCTCACCCTTGTGGTCGGCCGAGGAGCTCGGCCTCACGCAGTCACCTGGGGACCCATCGTGGGCACAAGCACCTGGGTGGCCCGGAGACGGCCTGGCCTCATCCAGCCGGTGAGCGGACACGAACCACGTGGATGCTGCAGCCTCTTCTGGGTCAGACCTGGACGTGGCGGGCATCACTTCTCCCCGCTCCTCGCTGAGCCCCCTGGGGGGTTTCGCAAGCCCCCATCAGCCGCAGGAGGCCAGCACGCGGCCCTGCCTGGGAGACGCGCTTGTCAGCCTCGGTCAAAAACAGACGTCAGCGGGGACTGGCTCCCTGAAGCACGTGGATCTATCTGTTGAGCTTCTTGCCAGCCTAGGTGTCGTCCGCCTGCTGGCCCCCACCTCGCACGCTCTGGCCACACGTCCACTCGGGCCATGGCCTGACCCCCAGCTCCACACAGGTGTGACAGGAGCCCCTCACGAGCTGTCCTGGCTTCCTGAAGCTACCATGCAGGGCACAGCCAACCCAGGACCAGGCTGGCCCTCGGACAAAGACCACCCATGGAGCCTCTCTTTGCCCCTCGGGGCACAACCCCAGCAGGATGGGCCCCTGGTGCCCAGAGCAGTGGCCGGCTCAGCGTGCCCCCTTGGACAGCCTGTCCTGTCCCCTGCCTCACCCTAGTCTCCCAGTCCTGGTCCCGGGAATCCCACCGCAAAATAAACCACCGGGCCCTAAACCCTTGCCTCAGGCTCTGCTTTTGGGTAGGAACCCAGGCTAAGAGACCAAGTCACTCTCCTTATGCCGGAAGGTCCATCAGCCCCAGGAAGCTGCCTGCTCAGGAGGACCTACTCAGGAGCCGTGTGCCGGAAGGGACGTCACTCCCTCAGGCCCTCCGCCGGCTGGCTCCAAAGGTCCTTGGAAGCCTGAAGCCCCCTGCTTTGGGGCGTGTGGCCAGGCGTCCGTCACACACCCCCTCAGACTGGCACCCCAAGCTCCCCAAACTCTTTTCTCGCCCCTCATCCTCCCTTCTTTCTCCTTCATTTCCTCCCTGTGTCTCCACAGACACCCCCATAACCACCATCACTGTTTGGGGGTCAGATGTGTTCCCCCAAATTCACATGCTGAAGTCCTCAACAGCCCAGGACCTTGGCACGCTACTGGATCTGGAGACGGGGCTCCTGGAGAGGTCATGAAGTCAACGTGGGGTCGTGCAGAGGGCCCAACTCCAGCCTGACTGGTGTCTGTGCTAAAGGAGACGAAGACGCTGGCCACACAGAGGGGCCGGCACGTGAGGGCACAGCGGGAAGGCAGCCGTCCACGCGCCCCTGAGGAGGGAGCAGGGAGGCCTCAGGAGAGCCAGCCCCATGGAGTCCTCATTCCAGACAACAGCCTGCAGATGTGAGAGGCTGCCCAGCATGCAGTACTTGTCATGCAGCCAGAGCTGACTAATGCACCCTCCTCTGCAGCTTTGTCCCCATCCTGGGGCCCCTCTGTGTGCCACCTGAGCTCGCCAGATGCTGCTTGTCCACCTTGTTCACACACCCCGTCTCTCCTGGGTTCTCTTGCCGGGTGTGGAGCACGTGGCAGCCCCTCTCTGCACCTGGAGGAATATAAACCCTCCCTGCTCCCTGGAGAACGGTGCTAACGCATGTAAAGCACCCAGGGTTCGAATAAATGCAGAAGCAAAGGACTCCATCTAGACAGCCCTGCTCAGAGAAGCTTCCAGCTGACTGGGCAGGACTCTGGGGACCCCCCAAACCTGCCCTGCAGGAGAGCCTGCAGAGCCCTGGGCTCCACGACAGGGCCCTGTGCCCACCCTCCTCTGGCTCAGCCTCGGCCCCTCTGTCAATACAGAGCAGAACTCTGACCCCCTTTGTGCTGTCAAGTCAGGCTCTGGAGACAACACGCTCCCTGGGTCAGCTGGCCCCGGTCCGGTCCGGGGAGAACCTCTGAAATCACAGCACATGCAAATGATATGCAAATGACGTGCAAATGACCCGCTTCCAAGCACCAAGTGTCCCCGCTGGTGTTCTTTCAGGGTTTGCCCTGGTGAGTGGATGAAAACGCCAGTGCCAGAGGCATGGCAACGGTCGGCATGGCAACGGGGCTTCCAGGGTGCTCGGGGAGCTGGGAACCAAGTGTGTGAAACATCCCCTCCCTGCGATCTCGTCCACACTTGACGTTGGCACTCCAGCCACAGACAGAGAGCTCTCCGGGCCCCTGGAGACAAGCGGGGCTTCAAGAGATTGGCCGCCACAGAGACCTCTGCTCCCAAAATGCACTTCCAAGTTGCACGGCCCTGAGTGTGAATCTCGCTCCTGAGGCCCACCTGTGGGGCTCGGCCGGAGGCTCCCTGCCCTGGTCCGTGATCGGGCTGTGTCTGGGGGGCCTGTCCTGAGGACCAAGGAGCCGGAGGGGGTCCATCCCGCCCCGCCCGGCTCAGGGGGCGCTGCAGAGGCCGAAGGCAGGCCCGACCCAGAGCCGATGCTCAGCACACCTTCTGTCCTTCCTTCCTCCTCAGCTCTGCATCTCGTGGGCTATTTTTATTCATATTCTGGGTGAAATAAAACAAGTTAAAGCAGAGCATGAAATCTGAGGAGGATTCTACCTTAAGGGGAAAAAAAAATCCACCTTTGCAATAACAAATAGCTGGAGCTGGTGTATTACTTGGGTGAAATTGTTACCCCCCGAGACAAGTCTAAACTCTTCAGCGTTATGAAAACTCCGCAGATTGCCCTGCTACAGAAAATTTATGGCCCCCAAATCATTCCTGAGAGACAGCGCACATTCCCAACTGAGGGCTTTCCTTGGGACGACCTGCCTCTCTCCCACGCAGCTGCGTCCTGGGTGTAGGTCCCGCCTTTCCGCCTGAAGCGTCTGCTCAACCAGGACCCAGGGAGGTCCCAGCGCATAGTCAGCGCTCAACGAACATCCGTCTTGTTCTGTGTCTGACCGGTGGCCACGCCGAAGGACTGCGAGCGAGGGTCCCCTTCTCCCACCTCAACCGGCCCCACAAGCGGGACCCCAGCTCGAGCCCCTCACGTGCCCGCAGGGTTGGAGGCATCTGTCCTTCCCCTCCTCCAAGAAAACACTCCCCCTCAACACTGAAAGGGCACCGTGAATTTCCAGAAGCTTCATTCCATAGCTACATGCAGGAGGAAACCCAGGCTCGAGGTGTCAAGGAATCCCGCCAGGGCCACACGGGGTGGAGCTGGGGTGTAGCCCTTGCTCACCACGTGAACCCAAAGGCCTGGCTCATTTCACCCCAGCGGGTCTTCAGGGAGCACGCGATGCCCCAGGTGGGGCCGAGCGGCAGGTGGGCGGGGATTTGAGCTCAAGGTCCCAGGCCCAGGCTGCAGCGACCCTGCCCTCTCCACGGCCCCGAGCGGGACCCCTGAGGACAGAGTCTGTGTCCACCCCCATGGGAGGGGCATGAGGACAAGTTCATCTGCTCACATCACAGCTGACGTCAGGAAGGCAGGTGCCCCCTTTGCCCAAGAACCTCATGGCTTCCCCAGAGGGGTCTGGGTACCTGAGGCTACGTCCCCGGCCCCCTGCCAGCCCCCGGCCCCCCCAACAGCCACCCCCCTAGACGAGCTGCAGGCTTCTCAGGCACCCCTCCCTCTTTCCCGTTCCCCCCATCTTCAGCTCCTCCTGTCCAGACCCTCCTCGGTCCCAGGGACCAGCAGAGCATGTCCACAGGGGCCCTGCCTGGAAGGGAGTCCCTGTCAGCTCCAGCTGGCCGGGGGTCACAAGGAGGCAGGAGCAATGCCAGCATGATCCAACTTTCTGACTCTTCAAAAGAAGGTGGAAACCCAGACGCCTTATGAGACACCGATTTCTGAAGGTTGGCGCACACCTGCTCTGAACGTTTGATGCAACACAGGGCAGAGCGGAGCTAACGCACCTGCTCGTCTGACCCCGGCACTGAGGCCACTGCTACGAAGCCTGGGATTCCCAGCAGGAAACGGGGGCCCAGGAGTGGAAACGGCTGCCCGCGGTTACACAGTCGCTGCGGCCAAGACCAGGCAGGCAGGCCTTCGGTGAGAGAGACGGAAAACCCAACCAACAAAGGCTGCCCGACTCCACATCCAGGCGTGAGCCCTGGGGCGGCTTGTGGGAGACACCAGGGACTGGGCCCAGAGGCCTCGCTGTGCAGCTGGCAAGCACCCCTAATGTCTCTGGGCCTTGATTTACCCACCTGCAAAATGGGGCAAGAAAAAAATAAGAATGCTGCTTCTCACCTCTGTCTTTGAGAAGGTGGTCAAGGAGCAAAGGGCTAAAAACCTCAGGAGGGCAGGTCCCACCTCGGTCTTGGACAGCCCTGACGGGCCTGGGACCCCAGGACAGACCCCCAGGTGTCACGCCCTCTGCACTGAAAACACGAGAAGGACTGACCCCTTCTCCCTCCTCTCTGGGCCCGTGTTCACGGACTGGGTGAGCGGCCGGCAGACCCAGGCCTGGGGCCCTCCTGGCCAGCTGGGGACAGGCCCCTGGGCTCAGTGGACTGTCACCGCCGCCCTGGCTTCCCTCCCTGCTCCCTTTGAAGTTCAAAGAATGGGCCTCGCCCCTCCGAAGCAGGCAGTAAATCAGGCAGGAGAAAGGAAACTGTCCACCCCAGCTGAGTTATGGCGGCCACAGCAAGACAGCCCTCACCCTCTGGGCCGGCCGGCCCCACCCTTGCGTGCCCCTCCGGTCCTGCCTGCCCCCTTCATGCCCCAGCCGGCCCCTCCATCGCCCTGGAGCCTGCCGCCCGGCCCCTCTGCCTCCAAGCGTCTCTGGGCTGAGGCCCTTCCTCCCCTTCTCCACTGAGGGGGCATCCACCCTGCTTGCAAACCTCCTGTGATGGGGAGCCCACTCGCACACAGCCAGCTCGACCCAGACGGTCCCTGCCACAGGCTTGGGGCGGGCTCACCCGTCTCTGCTGCTGTGGGCCGGCCCCCGCTCGGGGTCACAGGCCGCCTGCTCCCTGCAGAGACAGATCCACAGAGTCCCCGAGGGAGGCTCTCAAGGGCTCAGAGCCATTGGCGGCAGGGGATGGGGGAGTCAAGGGAGACCTACAGGTTTGCAGGCATGAACTCGGGCACAAGGGTACTCGTGGAGATTTGGACTCGGGGCTGCGGACTTGTGGGTGGATGCGTGGGTGGGCGGCACGCAGAGGAAAGCGTGGTGTGTGTGACCCTGAGTGGCCCTGGGCACGTGAGCATGTGGGTCTGAGGGAGAGTATGCAGCTAGGCAGGTGTGTGTGTGTGTGTGTGTGTGTGTGTGTGCCCTGCGGCTGGCAGGGCAGGACCCTGAGCATAGGGTGTGTCAAGGGGGAAGCACAGGTGTGGGAGGCTGTGTGCTCCTACGGTATGTGTGACAAGGTGAGTGTGATAGCATGTGAGAGTAATGAGTGTGTGAGTGTGCGGTGTGACAGGGAGGGGCAGGGGGCATCTGGGCACTTCCCAGGGGGCTCTGCTGATAAGGAATCCACCTGCCAGTGCAGGAGGTGAAGGAGATGCAGGTTCGATCCCTGGGTTGGGAAGATCCCCTGGAGGAGGGCACAGCAACCCACTCGTGTCCTTGCCTGGAGAACCCCATGGACAGAGGGGCCTGGCAGGCCACAGTCCACAGGGTTGCAGAGTCAGACACGACTGAGCGGCTGAGCATGCACACAGGGGCGTCCGAGGGCTGCAGTCCTCAGCCCCTGGGACAGCCCCGGGCCGGGCGACGTCACCAGGCAGGAATAGCCCTGAGCTCATCTCCTGGACGCAGAGCCCAGAAGCCCCCTCAGGAGGTGGAGTCGGGGCTGCGGGAGCTGGTGGGCTGGTCAGTGTGCTTGGCTCAGCCCAGAGGCCTCCAGGGCCTTGAGGGCAGAGGGAAGGGCCTGGCTCCTGAGCTCTGGGGTCCCGGGGCTCTCAGGCTCACAGGAGCGAGCACAGGGGTGGCGGTCATGACTCAGACCCTGAGCCTGACCGCACAGCCCCAGGTGGGCCTCAGCGCCTATGTGCCCTGGAGGTGGGCTGCTCACCCTCCGCCCCAGGCACAGTGAGGCCTCGCTGCCTGGCCACTTCAGTCTGGCTCAGCAGACGCTCTCCCTGCGGAGATGGACGTGGCCGGCCAGCCAAGGAGGCAGTGCAGGCGAGGCTCCCTCTAGGACCCTCACCTGTTCGTCTGTGACTCAACCCGGGACCCTGGCCAGCACCTGTCCTGCCCACCTCCCCTGGCCCCACAGCCGACCACCGCCGAGCCCTCTGGGATGGTCTGTCTGCGATCCAGCCCCAGCTCTCAGTTGCCACGGCAACCACTGCCCTTCAAACCACCATCGCTTTGCGCCTGGACCACACCGCTGCCCCCTTCTTGGTCTCCTGCCCCCACCCTGCCCCCGTGATACATGCTCCCCTAGGTGATGCGATGCCCAGTCTGCGGCAGAAGGTTGTGGGTGCTGCTGGTGCCAAGCCCGGGTCCCCCTGGACGGGGGGCACCCATCCGCTGACCACTGTGTGAGCCCCCCAGCTCACAGCCATGCCTCTACTGAGATAGCACCCCAAGGCTAGAAAGTAAGTGCCAGGAACGTGTTTGCTCATCCCACACACCCCCCAGGAGCGATGATGGACCGGGGTCATTGACTCTCCAGGAGCGCCAGCGGACACCAAGTCAAAGGGCATTCAGTGACAACAGGGAGGAAACTCAGGGGACAGCCACCAACTCCCCGAAGAAATCCCACAGCCAGCCGGTCCCCAGGACGAGGCAGCCGTCTCTGGACTGGGGCGCTGCGGAGGACACGTGACCAAGGAGTCAGCCTTTCAGCCTCTCCTGCCGTCCCTCTTCCATCTGCCCCCCTTTCCAGACCATCTCTCTCAGCCCCTCCACCTGCCACATCCTGACAACACCAGATCTGATGCACACAGAGCAGCAGAAAAGTCTGGGGACCCTGAGGGAGGAAACGAGGACAAAGAACTCTAGAAAAGCCCAGAAGAGACAGGCGCTGAGTCAGAAGGGTTAAAAGCTTCTGGGAAGATGGAGACAAGAGGGGGAGGGACCTGGGTATGGGGGAGGGCAGGGCTCTCGTTTGGGGCGGGCAGTGTCCACTCTCCCCTAATGCCCCCAGACGTCCTCTGGAGCCTCCCCTTTCCCATTCTGGGGGTCCTCCTGGCAGAAGGGAACGCCCACCTCTCACCATCAGCTTCCCCCTCTCTTGTCCAGGGAAGCCCCACCGGCTGACAAAGTCTGAGCAAAGCCGAGCTGGCAGGCACGTGGTCAGGAAGTGACCACAGGGTCACTCTCTGCCAGCTCTCCAGAGAGTCCTCTGGATCCTCCCCCTTTTATAAACATTGTCCTCGCGTTTTACACAAATGTATCATTATAAGTATCCTTTCTGTATAGGTTTCTCAGGTGCAACATTGTATTTATCCACGATGACATTTGTCCTTCAAGTTCATTCATTTTAACAGCTATATGATTATTCCAAAGTTGGAAAACATCAGAATTGCCCAGGTGAGCCAGAGACTGGAGAACAACAGCTCAAGCTTATGTTTGCAGCAGCTGGGTTTGCAGTTGTTTTGTCACACAGCAACAGCTGACTGATACAATTTCACCATGGGTGGCAGAGCAGAGCCAATGTCTCACAATGCCAAGAAACGCAAGCCAGAAGTTCCCTCGGAGGGGGTGTCGCTTGGGGAGCCGAGTCTGTGCAACATCAACATTCCTACACGTTCTGGCCCACATTCCAAACCAGGTCATCCTGACTCCAGTGGTTCTGTGAGCCCCGCTAGCCCTTCCATTTAAACTCCCTTCTCTCAAGCCACCCAGCGTGGGGCTTGGTCTAGAGGGGAAGCAACCAGCTCACACAGGACAGCAAGAATAAATGGCTGTGGATTCAAGTTGCCAACTTCTGGGGTGGTTTCTTACATGGCGATCACTGACCCAGAGGCTCACCTCAGTGCGGCTCCCAACTAAAAAGCATCCATCCGGCCCCTTAGGTGCAAGTTCTCCAAGACGCAGAGAAGAAGCCCACACTTCCACAGCAGCCTCAAAGACAACCAGAGCATCCTCACACAAGCAAAGAGTGCCATCAGGGCTCTTCACGTGACAGCTCTAAACTGGGGCTCAGCAGAACTGCTACGTGGCCCCAGCCCCGCTTCAGGATCACCGCGAGAAGTTGGGCAAGTCCCTTTCCATCTCTGGATTTCAGTGTCCCTGTCTGTAAAACAGGGGAGTGCTGTGCTAAGACACTCAGCCGTGTCCGAGTCTTTACAACCCACCAGGCTCCTCTCTCCCTGGGATTCTCCAGGCAAGAATACTGGAGTGGGTTGCTGTGCCCTCCTCCAGGGGATCTTCCCGTCCCAGCGATCAAACCCTCAGTCTCCTATGTCTCCTGCACTGGCAGGCGGTTCTTACCTCTAGCGCCACCCAGGAAGGGCACCAACCCCTAATGCACAGACGTGTTACGAGAAGGAAGTGTAAGAACAGGACACGGCACAGCTTCTGTCTTCCAGGTCCACTGACCTGATACATTGAGTAGCCTGGGACCAGCGCCTGTCACTTTCCAGATCTTTCCACATGTAGTTTGGGGTTAATCACTACTACCTCAGGAGAATTGGTGGGGTGCATGACAAGGGATGTCAGAAGGGGCATCAGGAAGAATGCTTTCGGTGGCAAGTAACTGAAAACCCAATTTTGACTAGTCATGTACAGATGTGAGAGTTGGACCATAAAGCTGAGAGCCAAAGAATTGATGCTTTTCAACTGTGGTGCTGGAGGAGACTCTTGAGAGTCCCTTGGACTACAGGGAGATCCAACCAGTCCATCCTAAAGGAGATCCAACCCGTCCATCCTAAAGGAGATCAGCCCTGAATAGTCTTTGGAAGGACTGATGCTGAAGCTTCAATACTTAGGCCACCTGATGCGATGAGCCAATTGACTGAAAAAGATCCTGATGCTGGGAAAGATTGAGGGCAGGAGGAGAAGGAGGCAACAGAGGATGATGGTTGGATGGTACCATTGACTCAGTGGACATGAGTGTGAGCAAACTCTGGGAGATAGTGAAGGACAAGGAAGCCTGGTGTGCTGCAGTGCACGGGGCTGCAAAGAGTCAGACGTAGCTTAGTGACTGGACAGTGACGACCTGCAAGGGGATTTACTAGGTCACATAATGGGAATTCCGCAAAGCGATGGATTCAGGCATGGTTTGATCAAGGCTCCGCCTTTGTTTCTCTGTGACTCTTTCTTCTGGACAGTCCTCCGGATGTTGACTTTGTCCTCAAGGTGACTTGTCCCCAGGCACTGGTTGGTCTAGGCACTCATTATTGGTTCATTGCTATGAGAAAAGCAGTGGGATTGTGCCTACTGGCTTGGAGTGTCCATGGCAGAGCTAAGGTGGAGACAGTGACTCCTCACTCCTCATGACCACAGTTTTGTGGGAAAAAGAAGGGATGGGTGCTGAGGAGGCTGCAGTAAGGGGCCTGGCAAGTGCCCAGCCCCATGGCAGACCTTGGGTAAGTGACCACCTCCTTTATCACTGACATACCTGTCTCTGGGCCTCGGTTTCCCTTGCAAGAGTATGAGGGGCTGCCTGGATGGCATCTCTAGACCCCCACCCAGTGCTCAGAGCTCAGGTCCTGATGAACCATGCAGTGTCTTAGGTGGGAGCCTGGAGCCCATCGCCTGCCACTTGTGGGGTGGACAAGACTCCAGAGGCAAATGCTCTGAGCAGAACAAATTTAGGCCTTGCTTCTCCTTGTAAATGATTTCCAGAGCTCATTAGGGCGGGTGAATGATTTCCTCACCCTGCCACCCCTTTTCAAAATTAATTGCATCTCTAGGGACAGCACCTAGCCCCTAGTGGGGGCCAGGATGTGGCTAACTCCAGCTCACACGTGGTGAGGCCGTCTGTCTGTCTGCGGCCGTCTGAAGCAGTGCTGAAGGTCCAGGCCTGGCTGCAGCACCACGTGGCCATTCAAGCTCTCGGGAGCCGCGTGGCTTGTGGCTACCACAATGGCCCATACAGACGTGTAACGGCTCCATTCCTGCAGACAGCCCCTCAGCCAGCCAATTTCCAGCGGGAACTCGATGCGAGACCTCAGGCCAGCCCCTCCTCCCCTCTGACCCTCAACGCCTACCTGTCCTTCCCAACTTCCTCTTCTGTAAACTGGGGGTAATAGGGCTTAGAGAGATAGATACACGAGATAGAGTCCAGGAAATACCGACTCCAGGGGCAGGAGTCACTGGAACATGATCTGGAGTTCAGGCTCTCACCAACTCCCAGTGTGTGGGGTGGGGATGGGGGGAAAGACAGGTGACGGGGAGGGGGCATCTACACTCGACTTCACGTGGCAGATTTGATTGGCTGTCCCACCCTGCCGTCATTCCTTCTCTCTGTTTACTAACAAGACTCTCATTTTGGCTAAAATGCATTGACCCAGAGAACAAAGGATGATTGCTCCACGCTAATCATGACATTCTCATCATTATTTGCCTGTGACTGCTCAAGGAGAGGACACGAGACATCAGGAGAGGTCTGCTGGGGGCTTCTGGGGAACATTCCCTTCATGATAAGAGACTAGCACATGGAGAGAAAATATCTTGGTACCCTGATCGCTGCCTGCTTTGGATCTATTGTGTGTGGCTGGTGCTGTGGCAGCCATTTTGGGGCTGGGAGTCACAACCCTGCAGGGAAAGTGAACATGCAGAGGCGTCCACGTAGGGGGGTGGAGAAAACTAGAACTCTGATGTCTGTGTCGAGCCCTTGAACACACACTGCCTCCCTCCCCTCCAGACTCTCGTAAGGTAAAAATCAGTGTCCTCGAAGGGCAGCTTTCCTGCAGTCAGAATCACCCTGAGTGACTCTCATTCACAAGTGAGTCAGAGCTTTCTGGGTCACCTGGATGCACAAGTACATTCCGAGCAGAAAGGACAGGATGTGTGTGGGCGCGGAGGTGTGGGAAAGGAAGCTGCCTCCTGGGAACTGGGAGAGTCCCCTGGGGCAGGGGTGCCCAGAGCTGATACTAGAGCTGGCAAGGCTCAGGTTGGCACCCAGGGCCACGTGCTGGAGTTTTGTCCCACCTTTGGGAAGCTCGAGGGAGGAAGCGGGAGGCAGAACATGGGAGCATTTTTTTAAGGAACAGTTGGTTTTGAGTTACAGGGTGAACTGTGGGTAGGGACGGGCTGGTGGGGAGAGGCTGGAGGCAGGGAGGCCAGGGAGGAGGCTGGACGGCAGCTGAGAGTGTGAGCCCTAGGGAGGGCCAGGGTGGCAGGAGGTGAGAGGGTGAGGAGGGAGGCAGGAAGGAGAAGACAGTAAGGACTGAGGAGACATGAGGGGAAGGAGCCGGGGCAGAGCAGAACGAAGGACAGAGCCCCCTGGACTCTACCACGTGAGACGGGAAGGAAACCAACCCAGAGGGAAGAGCAAGAGGTCAGAGGAAACGCAGGAGGTAAATGCAAAGAGGGTTGCAGGAGGAGGGTGGGCACCTGACGGAGGCTGAGTGAGGTCACACCCACCCCTGTGCCACACCGCCAAGGCTCACAGCACCTTTGAGGCTCCAA
Source organism: Bos mutus (assembly GCF_027580195.1). NCBI lineage: Eukaryota > Metazoa > Chordata > Mammalia > Artiodactyla > Bovidae > Bos > Bos mutus. The sequence goes on from NC_091638.1 coordinate 58,437,301, forward strand.
AGACCCCAGCCCGTTCCCTCTCCAGCTTCGTCTTCAACTACTCTCTCCTGAGCTTCAGCCACGCTAACTCTGTGCTGCTTCTCGAACAAGCCAAATATATTTCTACCTCCAGGCCTTTGCACTTGTGGTGCTCACTAAGGCAACAGGTTTCCTGGAGATTTCCCTGCCCTTCTTGGGTGAGGTCTTCCCTGGCTACCTTATATTATATAATCCGGCCCCTCCCGCAGCACTGCACACACTCAGCCTGGCTGTCAGCCGTCTCTGCGGGGCTGTGAGCAGGACAGCAGACACAGGCGTGGACTTGAGGGGCTGGTGCGCCCACCGGCTCAGTGCAGGGTGGGAAGTAGAGTCTGTTCCCTGCACTGCAGTTGCTCCTGCGCTGCAGTGAGTGGCCAGTGAAAATCTGTTGAATGAATAAGTGAGGGTCAAGTGTGAGAAGACTGCTAAGGTCCTGAGTTTGGCCAGTAACCTAGAAAAGTCAGGGTGGAGATGGGGGCATAGAGGACTCCTGCAGGAAGTACTGGGAAAGGGAGAGAAGAGACAAGCTGCCAGGGAAGGAGGTGAGTGAGGAGAGACCAGGGGTTCAAGACACAAGAGAGGGGTGACTCACAGATGCTGCCAGGGGACCATGGGGATCACATCAGCCTCAGTGCTCCCTCCTTTACTTGGCTGTTAGGAAGCTCACAGCCAGATTCTAAGGTCAGCCTCTAAAACTGCATAGAGCTCTGTGTTCCGTGCAGCCACATTCTTACTTTCTTCCCAGACTTGATCTCATAAAGGTTTCCATTTTGCCTTGCCTGAAAGTTCTTGGTCATAGCTGCTTTACTTTGTGGGGCTGTGTTTGATAGAAAATCTAAATATAACTGTGGCTTAAAACATGATGCTGATTTGTTTTTCTCTCTTATTACTAAAACTCAGGAGGTATACAGACCAGGCCCACACTATCCTCTACCTTCCTTCAGGTATGCCCTTTGTCCTCATGCTCACAAGGTAGCTGTAGAGGTCCAGCCATCACATCCAAATCCAAAGCAGATAGGAAAAGAGTTGCCAGAGGATGAGTGGCCAAATGAGTTTCCCAGAAGCCCCTCCCAACACCGCCTGCTTAGAACCCACTGGCTAGGACTGTTTCCTAGGACCACTCCTAGCTGCACGGGAAGCCCAGAAAGGAAGAGCTTTGCATTGGCCTAGTGCAGCTCTGAACAAAATCAGGTGGCGCTAGTGGTAAAGAACCTGCCTGCCGATGCAGGAGACATGAAGAGACGCAAGTTCCATCCCCGGGTCGGGAAGATCCCCTGGAGGAGGAAATGGCAACCCAATCCAGTATTCTTACCTGGAGAATTCCATGGACAGAGGAGCCTGTCGGGCTGCAGTCCATGGGGTCACAAAGAGTCAGACACGACTGAGTGACCGCACACACACACAGTCCATCTCTGAACAAAATCACAGTCCTTTTATTGAGAAAAGGGGTATATGGATATTGGTTAGGGACACGGCAGTTATCTGTCATGGTTATCCATATTTCTCTCTTTTATCCTTTATAGATTAAAAAGCATACAGAGGTTGGAATGGAGCATAAAAGCCTGCAGTTTTCAGGGTAGCGATAAGCTCTGTGTCTGTAGCTCTGTCTTCAGTCCCCTGAGGACAAACCAATGCCTCTTGCACCCAGGTGGCATTATTCTCACTTTACAGGAGAGGAAGCAGCTCTTCTCCAGAACTCAGAAACATCAAATCAAACCACACAGTCATTGGGCTTAAAGTCATTAGTCCACGGAGGAAGAGACATGGCCCAGAGATGTTAAGTGACTTGCTCAAGATCAAACAGCAAATCCAGGGCAAAGGCTAGAGCCTGTATCTTTTCAAGATTACATTTCAGAGTGAACCTGGTCTGGACAGATCTCAGCCATGAAGTTTGTCCAAGGCAGGTTCTCTCGTTCCCTGAGACACTGATATTCCATTATCCACAGAAGCCTTATGCATGGGTCCCAGTGAGGTGGTGGTGTGGAGTCACCTCTGGGCCCTGCAGCTGCTATAAGGTCAGGGGAGTGGGGAAAATAACTGACCATAACTTTCAACCAAAATCAGGTGCAACTGGCAAACAATGAACTTAAGAGCTGAGGGAAAAAAAAGAAAAAAAAAAGTTTTCCACCACAAGTCCCTTTCCTCGGGTCAAAAGCTTTTCAGCAGGATGGGTTTCCAGTAGACCGTGAAGACCCGAACATGCCCAAAATATGTAATCTCTTAATAAGCCCTGGAGAAACCTACGCGGGCACCCTGACAAGCCGCCACCCGAATCACAATATGGTTTCGGCCCCCAGAGAGGAATCAAAGTCCCCGTTATTAAAATGTGTTATTTATGGCTTGCAGAAAGCCTTCCAGACCCCTGACAGCACAGGAAGGAGCTCAGAAATTAACTCAGAAATTGATATTATCAGGGTCAATTCATCTCTCAGAATTCTTTACCCTATGCTCTTTTTCTTTTTTTTTCTGAAAGGCACGTACAGAAGAGGAATTTCATTCAAGGCACACAGGAGTGGCAAAGCCAGCTGGGGTGCTGCCTTTCTCTCCTTGCTGATCAACCCTCTGATTCATCTGTCCTTTCGGTAAAGACAAAATCACTTCCTGCCTCGCAGAAGGTGGCCGTGAGGATGGGAGAACCCGGGAGGCAGCCAGGGAAGCAAAGCACAAGGCTAGAGAGCTCCTAGAGACCACACGACCCCACAGAGCCACAGGGAGGGCGCGGAGCCTGGCAGGCATCACACAGCAAGCCTGGATCACAGGGCTGTGGGAGGAGGCAGGTTTCCACTGGGGCTGCCCCGCCCCCAAAGGTCCCTGGCAGGGTCCTGACTCTGCCTGGAGCCTGCGTTTCCACCTGTAAAATGCCTGTGGACATAGGTATTTATCCAAAAGACATGGAAACAGGATCTCAAAGAGATACTAGCAGTTCATGTTCATTGCAGCATTATTTAGGGCAGCCAAGAGATGCAAACAATGTCAGTGTCCATTGATGGATAAACAGATAAAGAAGGTGTGGTGTATGAATGAAGAGCCGACTCACTGGAAAAGACCCTGATGCCGGGAAAGGTTGAAGGCAGGAGGAGAAGGGGACGACAGAAGATAAGATGGTTGGATGGCATCACCAACTCGATGGACATGAGTCTGAGCAAGCTCCGGTAGTTGGTGATGGACAGGGAGGTCTGGTGTGCGGCAGCCCATGGGGTCACAACTGAGTGACTGAGCTGAACTAATAGACACATACACATATATACATATGGTGGAATATTAGCCACGATAGAGAAGGAAATCCTACTTTCTGCAACAACATGGACGGACCTTGAAGGTATTATACTAAGTGAAATAAACCAGACAGAGAAAGCCGAATACTGCACGATCTCTTTTATATGGGGAATCTTAAAAAAAAAAAAAGAAGCCAAACTCATAGAAACAGAAAGCAGACAAGTGGCCTGGGGATGGGCATGGGAATTAGGGAGAGGGTGGTCCCAGGGCACAGACTTCCAGCCATAAGATGAATAAGGGTCTATCCGTGAGGCATGCAGTGCCTGCACGGACAGCACTGTGTTTTCTAAGTGAAACCTGCTAAGACAGAAGAACTTCAACGTTCTCAGCACACACAAGGAAAAGATGCACGCGTGAGGTGGCCGTGCGTGAATCAACCAGATGGGAGGAGCCATGTACACGCTCAGCAAGTCATTGTGTACACGTTCAGCAAATCATGTACACGCTCAGCAAGTCATCACATACACGTTCAGCAAGTCATCATGCACACGCTCAGCAAGTCATCATGTACACGCTCAGCAAGTCATCAGTTGTATCTGGGAAAATATATGAACACTGAGAAACGGAGACGTGGCGAATACTGCCGCACGCAAACGAAAAGCTCAGTGCTGGATTCGGACTCAGGCAGGGCTGGACACTTCCCCAAAGTGTCCTCCGGGCTGTCTCTTGGCCCCCAGCAGCACCATTTTAATGTGTGGCTTGTCCTCAGGCAGGTGTCCCCTGCGGTGGCAAGATGCTGGCCACCAGCCCCAAGTCCCGGGAAGACACCGCCTCACCCAGGAGAACCTCTGGGCTAGCACTGACGGAGCTGCCGTGTGACCTCACGCGTCTAACGTCACGGCCCACCCCTGAGGCCCAGTCGGTGTGGTCAAGACCAGCTCTTCTCTGATTGGCCAGGCCTAAGTCTCAGGCTCAAGTCTGAAGCCTGGAGTGACAATCCACTCCCCCATCAATTCGCATTATCCCCCAAAGACAATAAATCTTCCCCAGAAGGCAATGTGGGTGCTGGGAAAGACCACACCCACAGAGGACCCTAGAGAGACGTGGGGTACAGCTCAGGGAAGCACAAAACTCTGACTTCAAACTATAGCTCAGGCAGGTGCTCAACACTCAACGTGCGGGTCACTTTGGTGGAGGTAATCGGGAGGTCCAAGCCCCATCCACGCATCACCTTACCCCGCTGCGAGCATCACAGCGGGGATGTCCAGGGACCCATGCAGATTCCTAGAAGCAATGCTTCCATGGCCTCAGGGGCTCAGCCATGCGGTCTGTTCCACCAAGTCCTTTCCCGCACACAGACCCCGAGGTCATCCTGCCCCACCTCCCGTGTGACAGCTAATCCCCACTCCCCAGCAAACGGTCTCTCCACCCTCCTTCACACCTCCATGGTCAGAGCGCCCACTCTCCCGACACTCACCCCTCTCAATATTGCTACCTATTCAGTTTTTACTCCAGACTGTGAGCTTTGCAAGGGCAGAAAGGGAGCCTATTTCCACTGCTGTGACCCCAGCCTACTGCAAGGAGGGTGGATAAATATCGGATGGATGGATTGGTGAGTAGGTGGACAGATGAATGGTCAGACAGACAGAAGGATAGATGGATGAATGGATGGGTGGTGGATGGACAGATAGATGGATGGGTGGACAGATGGATGAAAGAATGGGTGGTGGATGGACAGATGGATGGCTGCCCCCCCGGACACTCCCAGCCTACACCTGTCCTCTTCTCAAGGATCTCAGCTGCAGCACTTAAGGAATTCTGTGAAGCACAGGCTGAAGGCAGTGACCACCTTCCGCCTTCCAGGCTCTCTGCCTTAGGTCCTACGAGCCAGGGCTCGTCTGCACTGCACAGGGACTGAGCCCCTGACCACCATGGACAGCGCCAAGCCAGCTCCTCCGATCCTAGCCACATGCCATTTGCTTTGGGGATGCAAGTGCTGGAACTGACATTCATTTCTAATTTAATTCACTCTGCCCCATCCATTCCTCCCAGCAGGACAAGACCATTCCGACCCCTGAGTCTGTCCATGGCTCTGGGCCATCTGTGGCTCAGCTACAGCCAGGGCATGGTGGCATTTTCCTTGGAGAAGCGGCACAGCCCACAGGGTGCTGGGGAGCATGGGGCAGGGGGCAGGGCAGGGTCCTTGTGGCGAGGGGCTGAGCTGAACCGCACCCTCAACACCCCCTCAAGCATTTCCTTTTCCCTCCTCTGTTTCCCCTTGTCTCACACTCAGGGCTGCAGCTTCCTGCCCCCATCTCCCAGAAGCTTCCCGAAGTCTCAGCCCTACTCCTCACCCAAGAACCACTGACACATGTGGGCGGACGGGGACACTGAGGCCTCTGGAGAACACGCTCCTCGCCCAAGGTCTCCCAGAGCGTCAAGGGCCAGACCAGATGCCACCTCTGCGGGTGGCCCCACCGCCAGACATGCAGGGCTGCAGACGTGAAAACAAAAATAAATGGGACCTAACCAGACGTACAAGCTTTTTGCATGGGAAAGGAAACCACAAAAGATGGAAAAAATTCTACAGAACGGGAGAAAATACCTGTAAATGATATGACTGACAAGGGCCTGATTTCCAAAACATACACACAGCTCATACAACAACAAAAAAACAAAGAATCCAATCAAAAAAAAAAAAAAAATGGCGGAAGATCTAAACAGGCATGTCTCCCAAGAAGACATCCAAATGGCCAAAAGGCACGTGAAAAGATGCTCAACACCGCTAATTTTTAGAGAAATGCAAACCAGAACTACAATAAGGTACCATCTCTGCGGGGAGCGAGCTCCGTCCCTAGCAAAGGTCATGAGGAAGGAGGCTCGGCGTACGCAAAGGCGGGATCAAGCCTCAGGAGTCTCCCTTGAAATTCTCAAGCAATCTACCCCCAAAACCAGAGTCTGCCTACTTTCTGCTTTGTGCTTTCACCTACACCTCTGACTTCACGGGGGGCTGTCCCCCACTACCTCTCTCTGAAAAAAGAGTTAGCTTACAGCTCCAGTTAATAATTCCTGGGTGTGACAGTGTTTCAACCTACAAACTCCTTTGGAAGTCCTCTAGCCTGCCTGAATAGGTTTTTTCTGGCCACATGTGATTGTTCAGAGCCTCCCAACTGTGAGAGGCAGGAGATGTTCTAAACTGTCTAAACACAGATTCTTTTGAGTAGTTAAAAGATTGATTAGAAATTGTATTGGTGAAGGGTTTTTCACTTGTTGGGCCAATGTTTGCTGCTAAGTCTCCATATCCCTTACCTACTGTGTCCTTGGCAGTGTATTGATTGATATAATGGGTGTATGGAAATGTAAGTAGTAGCCTCAATGTTTGTAACCTTGGACGCTTGAGTTAATTCTTTTTCTTGTTATAGCCCACCACACCTTTGCTCTGTAGGAATGCAACTTTATCTAATGCTTTTGGAGGGTGGCTCCTGACCAACCACCTTTAGAGAAAAATAAGTTTTCTGAAGAAAAGGTCTTAAAATGTTAACAGGCCTCCGGGCCAGAAGATGATGCAAATCACCGAAGCGTTTGCATATGATAAGTTTGCAGGAAGAAAGCCTGGTTTGCTGCAAGACTCTACCCCTTCCCCCATTATCCTCTATGCATAACTTAAGGTATAAAAACTACTTTGAAAAATAGAGTGCGGGCCTTGTTCACCGAAACTTGGTCTCACCATGTCGTTCTTTCTCTTACCTTCTGGCTGAATTCTTCAGCCTCTTTTCTCCACTGAATTTCCTCACTGAGCTATCCTCATTCTATTACTCTTTATATCCTTCATTAACATTTAATTAAGCAGTTGTTTCCTGATCTTCGCCTACGCCGTCTCTCCTTCGAATACCCTGGATCAGCCGGGGCTGGTCCCCGGCACATCTCACACCGGTCAGAATGGCCATGATTAAAAAGTCTGTAAATAACAAAAGCTGGAGAGGGCATGGAGGAAAGGGAGCCTCCTTCGCTGCTGCCGGGGATGTAAACTGGTCCAGCCACCACGGACAGCACACGGGGGTTTCCGCAAAGCACTAAGAGTAGAATTACCATAAGGTTTATTCAAGGCAATCCCACTCCTGGGCGTATATCCAGACAAAACAATAACTCAAGAAGATCCACGCACCCCTCTGTGCATAGCGACACTGTTCACGATCGCCAAGACGAGAAAGCAACCTAAAGGCCTGTCAACAGATGAGTGGCTCTTAAATACAACGGAGTACGGCTCAGGTGTGAAGAAGAACGGAATGACGCCACTGGCAGCAACGCAGATGCAACGAGACATTATCATACTGAGCGGAGCAGGTCAGAAAGAGAAAGACAAATACCACATCACTTATCATAGAATCTAAAGCAAGACACGAAAGAACCTATCTATGAAACGGAAACAGAGCCATGGACACAGAGACCAGAGTTGTGGTCACCAAGGGGAAACAGGCTGGGGGGATGGAACGGGAGGCTGGGGTCCGCAGATGTAAGCTTTTACACACAGAATGAATAAACAACAAGGCCCTACTGTATAGCACGGGAACATGTTCAGTATCTTTTGATAAACCACAATGGAAAAGAATATTTAAAAAGAATGAATGTATTAACATATGTATAACTGAATTTCTTTGCCGTACAGCAGAAATTCACACATTGCAAATGAACTATATGTCAACAAAAATTTTAAATAAAATATAAATAAAAGTAAAACAATGAATAAAATGAAAGTAAAAAACAGAACAGGCAGGGCTGTGTAGTGGGCAGACAAAGGGGCTGCTTCCCACAGTGGGATACCAGCTCCAGCCTCTGTGACCTTGGCCAGTGACCTCTCTGGGCTCAGTCTACCTGGCTGTAAAATGGGGATATTTGTTACAGGACTAACCGCGTACTACACAGGTGTTCTGAGGATGAAATGAGGTATCCCATAGCAGGTGCAGAGAACAGCACCCCAGACGTGGAAACGGCCAAGAGCCCTGCATGTTTCCACCCCTGAGGGCCAGACCCGGCACCAGGCATGTGACATACGTTGCCTCCCCTCTTCCTCATGAAGCCAGTAGTTAGAAGGACTCTCCCCATCTTACAGCAGGGGAAACAGACTCGGGAAAAGAGCCAGGCTTGCAGCCCTCCGCATCCCTCAAACTGCCCGGGGTGTCCTGTCGAACAACAGGCCAGAGTGTCCACTCTCTGGGCACTGCCCACCTGCCTCCCGTCTCGTGGTCATCCTCATTCTCACTTCCAGGCACTGGGCTCTTGGGAGACCCCAGGGAAGGGCACGAGGGAGGCCCTGCTCTGTCTGTCTTGGGGAGACCTGGGCTGACCTCCAGCCACTGCTACCTTCCTTTACTGCCCCCTGTGCAAGGAAAAAGACTACCTAACAAAGTCCAGAAGCGAACACGCTATGATGAGGAAAAACAGGATAATAAAGAGGTGAGGGCGGGCACGTATTTATTAGTTAGGACAGCCAAGGAAGACCTCGCAGAAAATACAATCCGAGTTGTTGAGGAGGAGATGGATCATGGCTGTCTGAGGAAAGGAATCCAGAAAGAAAAAAAAAAGCAGGTGCAAAGGCCCTGAGGCGTGCTTGGAGGAACATCAAGGCAGCCAGTCCAGCTAGAAGGGGCCAGAAGGGGCAGAGAGTGTGAGGCCCGGAGGATCCCCAGGAATGAAGTCTGCCTCCCGGGCAGCGTCAATCCTCCCAGAGCAGGGGAGATCGTGTTTGAAGGAGGAGACGAAAGGAACGCAATTGCTTTTGATCCCAGGACATTGTGGGGTAAGAGAGAACACGCAGCTTCTGGGAATATGAACTTGTATCAAGATTCAAACATTAATAATGCACATCTTCTGACCAGGCAATTTTAGCTTCAAGAGTGATCAGACACATTTAACTACAGCCGGGGCAGAGGGGAAGGGGTCTGGTAAACACTCTATGTCCGTGGATGGGTTGGCTGTGTGGATCACGCCACGGGATCAAGGCTTTGTGAAATGATGCTTCGGAGAAATGGTTCCCAACACAGAAAGACAGGCACTCTATTTCATTAAAAGGAAAAACGGAGGGTGGGGAGTCCCTTTTTTCTAAATACAGATACACACAGGCACAGCAGAAGAGACTGGAAACGCCATCGGCCATCTCTGGGGGAGGAAACTGCAGGCAAGTTTTCCTGCCTTCCTTTTGTTTATCTGGGGTTTTCCCCCTGGGGGTTCCTTCAATTCCCCTGAGTAAGAATGGGAGCTGCAAAGAGTAGCAGAGCTTTGTGGTTCTACACCCGGTGGGAGCTGGAAGACGCAACCGACATGGTGGTCACCTCCACAGCCCAGTCCACCATCCACAGCCCTGGCCGGTGACCCCCAGGTGAGTTCCCAAACAGGACCCTCTTGGGGAGCCCCCAGCAGACCCGAGGGGAGGGGAGGGGTGCAGGCAGGGCGGGGCCTGCCGGGAAGCCAGGACATCAGTGGTCAGCACCCACGGGGCGGTGCCCTAGGTCAGAGCTCACCCCACACAGCCTTCCCCTGTGTCCCCAGCAACCCAATCTGGGGGATACTGTGGTCCTGGCCTTACAGATGAGGAAACTGGAGTTCTGAGAAAGGCACCAACCCAGCCTGGGTCTCACAGCTGAGCAGCACCAAAGCCAGGATGCAAATTCAAGCTGCGAGAACGTGTGACAGGCCGAGAGGGTCAGTTTACAGCGAGGTGTCCATTCAACGCCCCTCAGCTCTTCCACGGCCTCCTGATGGGGCTCGAGGCACAGAGACGTTAAGCAACTCCTCAGAGACCACACAGCCCGGAGGAGGCAGGGCCGGGGGCTCCAACCCCCAGGCACACTCCAGCTTCCAGCACGGGAACAGGCCAGAGGGCGCTAGGACGACAGCCACCTCGTGCCCCGAGGACTTGTGTACAAGTGGAGGCAGCCGTGGGTGGGTGCTGGGAGCCGCCGATCACCCGCTTCTGGGCACCCTGGCCTCCCTGCCTGACCCTGCAGAGCCTGGGGATCTCGAGTGGGAACTGGTCAAACTGTCCACGGGAGGTGCTTGCAGAGCCCTGGGTCCCAGCAGGAAGCCCAGAGAGGGCGGGTGACTAGTCCAGGGTCACACAGCACGGCAGCAAGGCAGGGTCCCCGGGCCGGCCCTCTCCGGCGGCGCCGCAGGCTGGAGTCCGGGGCTTGTCAAGGAGAAGGAAGGAGCGGGCCTGCGTCTTCCAGGCAGAGAGAGCTCCCTCACGTCCGGCAATCACGTCATCGGCGGGGACGCCGGCCCGGAGTCACCGTGCTGTCCTGCATGACCTCATCGCTTGGCTCAGCCCCAGCGCAGTGCTGGTGCCTGGAATCAACGCCTCTTGGCAGGGCCCGAGGCCCCGTGTCTTCCTGTCGGCCCCTCCCGGACGGCCCTCCCCAGGAGCACACGGACCCACCACCCGCCTCACGCTCCCAGGCAGGGAGTCAGGGTCGGAGCCGGGCTGCAGGTGACCCGAGACCCTCAAGGGGCTCAGACTGGTTCTCCTGCCCAGCGCCCCCCGGGACTGCGCTCTCTGCTGGTGGGAGGAGGCGGTCTCTGTGCAAATCCAGACCCCGCCCCCATCTCCTGCCCACTGGGCAGCACACACGGCCGCTGAGCAGCAACAATGTGAAGGAGTGGTGTGGGGACCAAGGACTTCACTCTACAGACGGGACCATGGACGTTCAGGGAGGGATATATGCAGAGCTCAAGACTGCATTTCAGGGCCCAGGCTGGAGACCCTCTGAACGAACATGTCACCTGCCCTCTCTTGTTCATGGGTGGGGAAACCCCCCCAAGGCCCAGCAAGGTCAAGGGAACGCCGAAGGTCACACGGCAAGTCAGACTGGAGCCTGGATGCTCTGCTGTGAACGGGGGAAGCAGCTAAGGCAACCTTCCCATCCTGGGTCCTGTGCCTTTTGTTCGGGGTACACCCCTTGCCATGTACCTCACTCACACCAGCCCAGACTCCCCTGAGAACCACAGCTGGCGGTGGGCAGGGGCCACATGTTGGCCTTGAGAGGACACGGTCATCAGCAGGCAAATCATGCTTCCTATCCCGAGATGTCCACATCCCAACCCTGGAGCCCCCATACGTGTTACCGCATGCAGCAAAAGAGACTGCAAACACGGTTACGTTACGGATGGTGAGAGGGGGAGGTGATCCAGGTTATCCAAGTGGGCACAGCATAATCACAGGGGTCCTTTAAAAAGGTAGAAGGAGGAGGAGGACCAGTGTGGATGGGACTTGCCTCAACAACTGACCCAGGTCCCAGAGGACAACTAGAGCAAGGCATCCTCCTGCCCAGGGAATCAGCACAGAAGTGGCCCAATCCCTGCTGAGGCCAGAACCTCTGACGACTCTGCTAGAGATCCCACCTGTGAGGCCTGGAGCCTCTGCAGCCACTTTGCCATCGTGAGGGGGGTGCCACACGAAGGCAGCAGGAGCAAGAGAATCACAGTGAGAGAAGCTGAGGCCTGAGCTGGAACAGTGGCTGCGGAGAAGGCAGAGGGCCCAGGAGGAGGAAGACTCAGGAGACGACAGGATGGGAAAACGGAGCTCAGTGCTGTGGGGGGAGTGGGCACAGCCTGCAGAAAACCTGCCGCCAGCACCTCAGTGACATGCTCCCCACGGCAGCAGGGGGCGCCCCATGAAGACCTAGATCACATAGTGACCCTCCCCTGCTCAGACCTCCTATGGCTCCTGCCTCATGTCCAGCAAGAGCCAAAGTCCTTATCTTGGCTCCCAGGGCCCCCTGACCTGGCTCCTGCCTCAGGGCCTTTGGTCAGGCTGTGCCTTCTGACCCGCACGCTTCTGGGTGCTTGCTGGGCTAACTCCCTCCTCCATTTCAGGTCTTTGCAAAAGTGCCGCCCTCCCACCTTCCCTGACCGCCTAGACCCAAACCTGCAGTCCCTACGGTCACCAACCCTCCCCCTCCCTGTTCCTCGGTTGGTTTGGCTCCCATTTATTCATTGTATGTTTTGTCAAGTGACTGCAGCTCCTCCCTGGGGCAGGCAGCTTCTCTGCCGAGTGCCGGTGCTTAAGACAGAATCTTACTTGGAGCAGCTGCAAAGAACACCCGAGTCAGCCCCGCTCTGACCCCACCCCCGCTCCACCGGCGCCTGGAGCTTGCTCTCGGGCGCCCCCCAGCGCCGGAGCCCGCCACGGCGCCAGATCGACGAAGTCTGCAGGGACAGCTCGGCCTTCAAAAGAGCAAGCATTCCTGGGCGCCCCCCTCCCGCCGCCCCTGCCCCGGGCCTCCGGCGCGCACGAGGCGCGTGTGCAGACAGGCCGGCACGAGTGGATTCCAGGAGCCGAGGGAGCAGCCTGCTGGGCGCAGAGAGGCTGCCCACCGTGGGGCACCTCCAGCCCCGGCCCCAAGCGTCCAAATCTGTTACCTGAGCCCTGCTCCTGGGCACCTGGGCGGCACGCCCGGACACACACACACATACACACACACAGGCGCTCCATTTGGAAATGCCAGAGTCTCAAAATTCTGAAAACTTATTATAAGTCCATGTCCTTTTCTTGGAAGTCAGAGACATGGCAGATTGCACATTTCCAGACCCACAGACCCCTCCAGAGTCAAAGCAGGAAGGCTACACCACATCACCTTATGGCAGAATCAGCTGGTGGCCCCCAGCACCAGCCTCCCCTTCTCTCTCTGATTTTCAGCGGGGTTCCCAAAACAAAGATTCCATTCCCAGCCTCTGCACATCTAGGCTCCGACCTGTGGAATATAAGAGTGTCTAGCATCAACTCCCAGGAGCCTTTCTTAAAAGATAACTGACACCCACACTGGGCCTCCTTTTCCTCTTTCCTCCTTCTTCCTACTTAGAAGTCAGGTGTGATGGCTGGAATTCTGGCAGCCCTCTTGGACCCTAAGGACCAGATTTCTGCCTTGGTTTGGTGCATCCCGGAGCTAGAAGTAGGCTGGCTCCTGTATCACATACTCCTAGGCTTAAATATGAAAGAGAGAAACTTCTCTTATTTAAGCCATTGCTCTTTGGGATTTTCATTTACAGTCCAACCCTCTCATTGCCTAGATGGGGCGAGTGGACTAGAGTCAGGCATGGACCTGTGCAAGGCCAGGTGATGAGTCAGGGCAGGGCCTGAACTGAAGCCCTGGCCTTGTCTTCCTATGAGCCCCAAGCCAGCTCTTCTGGTTTCTGCTCTAATGGGTCCCAAGAGCTTTTCCCTCAAGGTTGCCCAGGCCAGCCTCCCGCCTCACTCTCACCCACGGTGAGCCCAAGGTCCCTAGAGGCAGCCCTGGGTGGAGGCACAGGGCACCCGGGGCTCTGCCAGGGCACCTATGTGAACCTGGGCAAGGCCGCCCGTGTGCTTGGTCAGTCCTGGCCGCTACCCTCCACACTTCCTTTCTCTAGTCTCCCCGAGGACCCAGGGTTCCTGGGCTCTGGTTTGCCTTGAAATCTGAAGACCAGAGGATCTGCTGAAGATCAGGGGACCTCCAGCCCAAGCCCTGTCGCTCCCTGGCCGCCCCGGCAGATGGTCACTCGGGTCCTGCTGGGACACCCCAGGTGATAGAGAGAACATTCCTCCCTGATAGCCCAGCTCAGGCCAGCCCTGCTGAGCTCCAACTGGGCCACGCGGGTGACCTTCTGGGCTCACCTGGGCACAGGGACCAGGACTCTCTGAGGCTGCTCCTTTCCGAGCTCCTGAGCGTCTGCTTCCCGAAGGACAGTGGAGGAAGGCAAAGCCAGCTCAACGGGGCTTCTCAAGGACAGGGTGCTACCTCCGTGGGCAAGGGAGCTGCAGGAGCGGCCCCAGGCCTCCCGCAACACAAGGAGGGACCCGGCCCACGTGAGAGGGCTGCTTCGTCACTGTCCTCGAAGGCACCCGAGTACTAACCCCGTTTCACAGGTAAGGAAGGGCTTCCCAGGTGGCACTAGAGGTAAAGAACCCGCCTGCCAATGCAGGAGACGTAAGAGATGAGGGTTTGATCCCTGGGTCAGGAAGATACCCTGGAGGAGGGCATGGAAACCCACTCCAGTATTCTTGCCTGGAGAATCCCATGGACAGAGGAGCCTGCAGGCTATAGTCCATGGGGTCACAAAGAGTTGGACATGACTGAAGCGACTTAACGCAGATAGGGAAGCTGAGACTCGGAGGAACCTGTCCACAGTCACTCCCCCGACAAATCCAGCTGCAACCCAGGGGTCCTGCCCCTTGCGCTGGAGCAGGCCCCAGTGGGGGGCAGAGGGAGAGGGCCTGAGTGCTGGCCCACAGCCTCCCAGGGCCCCTCCCTCAGCCCGCGTCGGGACAAGACTCTGACTTGCAGGAGAAATTATGAATAAGGGGAAGAAAGTTGTCCTGGCCCTGTGCATGCCTTAAGTGTTTAAATTCTTTTTCATAATTATCTCAAACAGTAATTACTGCAGGAGCAGATGCGCTTATCACAGACAAGAAACCACCCGCCTTCCCATTTTTGTCAAAAGTGGAAACACTGACATTATTTTCCCGATTCGCTTCAATAGCTGTTTTCACTGTAAATACCACCTTAACCACAAGAAAAATACCCTGGGAGACGCTGCAGGTATTCGAGGTTTCAGAGGAATTACTCTGCGAGGGCTGCGGTGGTTCACGAGGAGGTGGAGAGAAGGGGGCTTGGAAGACCTCTCCCCACCTCTGCACCACGGGGAAAGGTGTGCCCCCCGGGAGGAGGGTTTACCCCACGGGGGTCCACAGGGTGCTCCCACATTCCCTCCTGTGCTTGCCCAACTCCCACCCCTACCTCCAGCTGCCCCCTCTCTGATGGCCCAGCCTCCGGAAACACCTCGTTCACCCCAAATGACATCAAAATCAAGGAGCGGCCCCCCACAAGCTCCATGGGAAATGAAGGGCCCCACCCCTAAGAGGAAGCTCGAAGAATTCCCAGGCTGGAAGGGACCGGGTTTCCAAGAATGTGGCATTCCAAGATTTCCCGGTCTCTAGGCCCCCACAGTCTGGCACAGGGGAAGCTGGGGAGACCAGGAATCCAGGGGTCACAGCCTGAAAGGTGCCCCCTCCCCCACCAGCTCCTCCCTGGAGTTCTACAGTGGCCCCCGCACCGGCTGCCAGGGCAGGTGGTGAGCTCCCTGGGTGCGCAAGCAGGGTCGGACGGGCACCGTGGGAAGCAGTGTCCAGGGCTGAGCCAGAGGCTGGGGACAGGGACCTTGTGTGCGGAGGCTCCCGGACAGAGCGGGACAAACTGAGGCCACAAAGCAGGCGGCCGGGGTTCCAGTCCTAGGTCGGCCCAGGATGGTCTGGACAGGCTGATGGGCAGTCCTAGGGGTTCTCGGCCTCGCTCCTGGTGCGTTAAGTGAGGTAAACCCTTCTTGACAAGCTCCAGCTTCTGATCTAAACAGACGGTCTCTGGGGTCTTCTCCACCCCACCCCCACCCCGCCCCCAGTCATGAATGCCCTGGTCATGACGGACTATCACCATGGAGCATATTTACTGAGAGCCGGGCTGAGTAGAGTCCCCGGCGTGCGTGACGCATTTTGTCAGTTTCCCTGCACAAGATTCCTACACCAGAGGCCATCATCCCCATTTCACAGACGGGGAAACAGGCTCAAAGAGGGTAAGCGGGTTGCCCAAGGCCACCCAGCTCATCGGCCGCGGCACATGTGACGCCAAACACATCGTCACTGCGACCGCCGCGCCGCTGTAGGTGGGACTCTGTTCCCGTCTCAGAGATGCGGGTTCCAGGCTCCAGGGGGACCCCCTGCCCCGCACCGGAAGTGCTGAAGCCCGGCTGTAGCACGTGTCCTGCAGGTCAGAAGTGGGGAGCGTGGGAAGAGATTAGCAGGATGGGAGCACAGAAGTGGGTTGGGGTGGGCGGCTGTCCAGGATCCGGCCCTGGTTCCCAAAGCGGGTTCCGAGAGCCCGCAGGGCGCTCAGCGGCAGCCCAGCCGCCCGGGTCTTTCCCAGTGGTGTTCTCTGCTGCCCTCGTGTGGCCGAAGGAGTCAACGCAGCCTCCTGGAGGCAGTTTCGGGGTCCCAGAGCCCGCCGGGGCGTGGAAGGGGTGGGGCTGGGCAGACGACAAGCGGACCCAGGGGCGTCGGGCACAGCCCTTCTCTGGAGCCTCACCCACCCCAGCCCAGCCACACCAGCACGTTCGTACTCCCCGGCTTTCGCCCTCGTGGGGGCCTCTGCCTGAGACCCTTCCGGCCTTTCACAGGGCAGCACCTTCTCACCCTCTAGCCGTCTGGCCCTGTGAACCCTGCGCCGGGTAACCCAGGCCCCGCGTTCTCTCTGCCCCAACTCCACTCTACGGCTCACCTTCATCCTTGTCACCACCCACATCACATCCTGGTTATCTGCCAACTGTGCGTTCCTCCAGCAAATTCACGTCAGCGCCAGAGCCTGGCACAGAGTAGGTGCTCAATAATGGCTTTTGAACCAACATGCTCACCCCGATTACGGGGCAGCGGTGACTAACATCGGGGCACTCCCTCACCGCTTTGGGCCCTATCTTCCCAAGGGCCCCAGCCCAAGGGTGTGGCAAAGTTAGGGCAGGCAGCCACCCACATTTACTGATGCCCTCCTGCCAGCCACACCGCACCCTGGACGCACCTCCTCCGCCCCACACAAGAGCTGTCTGCACCCCATTTACCCGCGCGGAGATGGGCTCGGGGTTCCTCAAAGGTGCCCACAGCACCCAGCTGGCCGGCGTCTTGCATGCCATGGTCTGGGTCCCACACAGACTTCACCCTCTCTGTCTCCACCTGCTGGGGCCTCTCACTGCCCTTTTCTTCCCAGAAAGGGAAAAGTCTGGGCCAAACGTCTCGTGGGCAGCCCCCACTGTCAGCGTTCACACATCTCTGTCTCAACTCCCCGAGTCTCTGCACCTCCAGTTGTGTCTCTGGGTTTCTGAGCCCATGAGTCAAGCACGCTGTGATGAGTGACAGTAACCCTGCTCGACAGAGGTGGGGAAACTGAGGCACCAAGAAGTTAAGGGCTTGCCCATCATCACTGGGTATCTGTTAGCCACTCAGTCTCGTCCGGCTCTTTAAGGCGACCCCATGGACTCCTCTGTCCATGGAATTCTCCAGGCCAGAATCCTGGAGTGAGTAGCCTTTCCATTCTCCAGGGGCTCTTCCCAACCCAGGGATCGTACCTGTGTCCCTTACGTCTCCTGCATTGGCAAGCGGGTTCTCTTTACCCTCCTCCAGGGGATTTTCCCGACCCAGGAATCGAGCCAGGGTCGCCTGCATTGCAGGCAGGTTCTTTACCAGCTTAGCCAGCAGGGAAGCCCTTAAGAGATTTCCTTTGTGGGGTGTTCTTCACACCTCAGCCTTCAGCTCTCCGGGACAACGTCGGCGCCCAGAGACCTCAGTTAAGGGCACACGTGCCCTTCAGAGAAGCCCACGACGCCGTGAGGTCCCTCCCAGCCCCGGGGCTACTTCCTCTGAAGGCGCCCCTTCTCTAGGGCGGGAGCCGAGGTCGTGCTGGCTTCTGAGCCGCCGGCCGGTCCCTCCCCGCGGGCAGCGACGAGCGGCCAGACCCTGGGGTGAGAGCGCCCCCTGGCGGCGTCTGGCCTATCGGCTCCGACCTTCCTTCAGTACAGGGTCGGGGGGGAGGGGAGAGGCCAGGGGGAACCGGGGTGCCAGGCAGCAGGGAGCCCCGAGGGCAGAGCAGGGATGGGGCTCCAGGCAACAGTGGGAGGGGATGACTCCGAGTGCCGGCTCCGCCAGCTGCAGGGGGACCCCTTCCGGGGGGCCCAGGCTTCCCGTCCCCCCAGACCGGGCAGCGGCAGGACCGGAAGACCTTCAGTCACACCCCACACTAGCCCCGGAGGGTCAGGGACCTTCTGGCCATGCGTGCTCGGCCAGGAGGCAGGACCGGGTTTCCTGAGGGCTCAGGGTGCATCTTCACCTAAGTGCAGCCAGCTGATGGAAATGCCCGAGCTGGGGGTGCAGAGAAAGGCAGGGGACTTGCCTAAACACACGGGTGGGTCCAAATGCCTTGGGCCCCCGCGCCCCCCACCCTCCACCCACCCGGGGACGGCTGCCTTTTCATCAGGTGTCACCACCTGGTGGAGCGAGCGACTGGCAGGAGGGTCGGTCAGGAGGGTGGCCGGCCTGGCCCTCAACAAGCACAGACCTCAGGCGGCATTCTTCCCCGAAACCAGGCAGTGGGCCGCCCCCAGAAGTCAGCCCGCTCCGCGTCTAACAAAGGGCGGTGGAGGCTCCCTCCCGCTGGAGCCTCAGCCTCTGTTTCCATGGCAACCCTTCTTCCAGGACAAAGCGGAGACTCAGAATTACCCACAGCCACCCCCTGGCAGCCGGCGCCACCAGAGGGAGGGCCCAGGCCGTCAGGCGCAGAGGGGAAACTGAGGCCTGGAGAGGGCCTGCACCCTGCTCCGTGTCCCCCCGACTCACCCATGCGTGGCCCCCCACGCAGCACTCATCACTCCATAGGGTCTGCAGGCGTGGACCTCGGACGGTGACCACACAACTAAATCTGTAGGATAGCATGATTGGAAGTGATTTGATGAAAATATAAAAGGCTGGGAGGAGAAGTAATGAAAATATAAAAGGCTGGGAGGAGGAGTAATGCCAGCTGGGGGGTCGGGGGCCGGGGCCAGGACTCCGAGGGTCTTAGAGGCCACAGTTAAGGACCTGCCGTTTGTCCTGGGAGTGATGGCAAACCCACGGGGGGGAGGTAGGGACGGAAGGAACACAGAACAGGCATGTTATTTAGAGTGAGGAGAAGGTGCTGGGCAGACGGGTGGGGCAGGGATCAGGAGGAGGAGGCAGGCGAGAGGGGCTGCAGAAGAGGAGGAGGTGGGGTTCTGGAATGTTCTGAGGGTTCGCAGGCAGGACTCCGACAGCGCGGATGCCGGGGCTCACAGAGAAGTCCGGCTACCCCGGATTCCTAACTAGACACCCGGGGACTGGGGACACCACTGCCCGTGTACCCCGTGATCCACCTCCGGCTCACTGGGCCCTTCCCTCTGTCCGCTGTGACTTCTGCAGCCAGCAGCCCCCCACCAAACCCCCTCCCCTTCTTGAACACCTGATCCACCGTCAGTGTCTGAGGACCCCTGCTGACAAGGTTTCCGCATCAGCTCCCCTCGTCTGGAGGGATGGACACGAAGGTGGTCAGTGAAGACCCCTGGAGGAATACGGGGTGGGGGGGAAGGGGCTCCCCAGGCAGACACAGACAGCTGGCGCCCCCGCAATGGCCAGTGGACACGTACTGTCCGAGGGGGCTGAGGAGTGCCTACGGAGACTCACACCCAGTCACGGTTGAGGAAACAGGCCCAGGGAGGCAGGATGCCCCGGCCAAGGTCTCAGCTGGCCCAGGCTGGGCCGGCCACTGCCGGGACGGGGACACTGCATCTACTCTGGGCCCAGCATGCCGGGCGCCTGGGGTCTCAGAACCCCTCTGCTGCTGCTGCGTCCTCCGGGCCAAGTCCCGGCGCCCAGGCCTGACCAGGCTCTCTGCAGGGATGGCCCAGGGTTGGCCCAGTGGAGTCAACCCGCTGCCCAGCTCTCAGGCATAAATCCTCATGCGGCTGACAGTGTCCTGGGGCCGGTGCAGAGACCCGCTGTCCCCTTCCTGCCCCCGCCCTTCCTGCCAAGTTCCCCAGGGTCAGGGGCGGCTGGGTGCGGAGGACAAGCACATAACCTTGGGCGCAGCTGGACCGGACCAGCCTTGAGCTTCCGATCTGATAAATGGACCGAGGAGCGGATGAGGTGGGGCGTGGCGCTGACCTTTTAGGGCTGAGACGGAGAAAGCCGCTGAGGTCCAAGCCCTTGGGGGACCCTCAGGGGGAATCCCCTCTCAAGATCAGGCTGATGGGAACCTGGAGCCGATGTTTCAGGTTCTAGGGGGGCCGTGAAGCTCGCAGATGGACCCCAGCCTGGGACCCCGCCCCAACGGTCCCTGCTCCTCCTGCAGCTCTGACTCAGCCTGGACAGTTGGGCAAACTCCGATCACCACCCGAACAGATGGAAAGGACCCCGCCTTTCTTTCCTGGGTGGGTGGGTGGGGGTGCGCAAAGATGTTTGTTTCTTCACTCAGCAAACATTTTTTAGAGCCTGCTTTGTGCCTGCCTGCTGCTGAGAGCTAGGGAAACGGAGATGGTGTCTGTGTGGGTTTCTCCTGAGAGGGGCTGTGCGGAGGCCATGGGGTGCAGAGCAGGACGCACCCCTCTGTGTGCGGTGGAGCGGGTCCACCGGGCACTCCCGGAACAGGGGACAGAGGGGCACACGCCTGGGGGTGTGGGGGCGCTTGAGGGAGCCAGGGAGGGCTGGGGCTGGGGTGGCGGGAGCACCAGGGTGGGCTGAGAGCGACGGCGGGCGTGGAGCTTGGACGTGAAGCCAGGGAGGCAAGGACGAGGAGTTGGGTGGGGGTGCGCACGGGACAGGGGTCGGTGCAGAGCGCCCCCTTCCAGCCCAGCCTCACACCCCCCTCTCCTGAAGTGACAGGCAGGGATTCGGAGGGTCAGAAAGACCCGCCCCTCGTCCGTGGCTGCACTTTCTGTGTGGCCTGTGCAAAAATACTCAACCTCCCTGGATCTCAGTTTCCGCATCTGTAAAATGGGGATGATCATGGAGGGGCTTCCCTCATAGCTCAGTTCGTAAAGAATCTGCCTGCAATGCAGGAGACCTGGGTTCGATTCCTGGGTTGTGAAGATCCGCTGGAGAAGGGATAGGCTACCCACTGTAGTACTCTTGCCTGGAAAATCCCATGGACAGAGGAGCCTGGCGGGCTACAGTCCATGGGGTCGCAAGAGTTAGACACAACTAAGCGACTTTCACTGTCACGGGAGGAAGGATGAGCTTGGTGATGCAAGAAGCTGACACACCCAGTCCATCGGTGTCTCTCAGAGGAGGCGGGGCAGAGCCCCTCCCAATTCCACATGGAGACGGCCGGGCAGGGCAATGAGAACGGCTGCAGGTGAGGCGGCTGCCGGAGCCCAGGCATCAGAACAGACCCCCTACACACACACACACAGACACACACATGCACAGACACACACAACACACACAGACACACACACACACACAAAGACAGACAGACACAGAAACACACACACACAGACACCCACATACACACAGAGACACAGACACACACACAAACACACACAGACACACACAGAGACACACACACACAGAGACACACACACAGACACCCACATACACAGAGAGACACCGACACACACACAGACACATATGTACACACACAGACACACATGTACACACACAGACACACACACAGAGACACAGAGACATGCACAGACACACACAGAGACACGCATAGACACACATGTACACACACAGACACACACACAGACACACAGAGACACACAGACACACAGACACACAGATAAAGCACATGCACACACACACACAGAGACAGACACATACACACACACACACACAGACATACACAGACACAGATACACACACAGACACACACAAAGACACACAGAGACACACACACATACACACACACACACACACACACACACTGCACCCACCCTCAGATGCTCGCTGCTGCTTCCACCCTCAGGCTCACTCACCTAGAGACGCAACCACTGATGCCCCTTAAGCCCTCCATGCGAGGGGGAGGCCGTGCACCCACCCACTGCTCCGTTTTCCCTGGAGAGTGCAGATCCAGACGATCATTACACAGCCAGTGCCTCGCACGGAGTCCTTGCTGGTGTCGTTCTTCCTCCTGGGAAGCGGGTCTCAAACGCTGTGTGTGCGTGTCTGCGTGTGCACATGTGTTTGTGTGTGCATATTTGTGTGTGCACGTGTGTCCCAGAGACACCTCTGGCAGCCTGGAGGAGGCTGTCGGTTTTTAAAACGCTAATTTAGATTGAAATTATAGTTCTCAAAACACTAAAAAGAAGTCTGTAATACGGCACAACGTGGGCCTGCTTCCTAGCGCCGTGAATAACACGATCGGCGGCAGGTGGTGATTTGCGAAGCACTGATGAGCCCCGGTGCTCTTCTGAGACACCCGAGAGAGAGGGGAACACAGCTAACGCAACTGAGCGTTCCTGCCTGCGCTCGTACCGACAGCAAACGCTCCACTTCCACTCGAGGTTAGTGACAAACAAACCATGTCATCTTTGCACGTCTGTATTCGCAGATGCCCCTGATTCCTGCTCCACGACCGCGCCGGGTGCTCTGCCCAGGCCTGCCCGCCCAGGTAGGCACAGGCTGTCCGCGGTCTGCGCCTGCGCGGCCTCCCGCAATTTCCTGAGCCGCCGCCAGGTGTCGCCGCGCACATGTCTTGCCTCAGAGAAGCCCGAGCGAACCCAGAGACCTCACCTCCAGGCTGGGGGCGCCTCCTGAGACTCAACTCCGCACACGCTATGCACCCCTAGACTTCCGCTGTGCCCACAACACCTCGCACCCTCGTGCCTTCCTGCGTGCTGCTTCCTCCGTCCCTAAGGCCGGCCCTGCTATTCCAGCTGGGCTGTCAAAGCTCACTGGACACTTCCTCCAGGAAGCCTTCCATGATGCTGGTGTAACAGCTCCGCTGAGTATTCACAGCCCCCTCGCCCCCTTCGGCTTCCTCATCACTGCAGTGACTGTAGGAATGGTCGTACCTATTTCTGTGTCCAATTCCCACCAGACTGGGAGCTTCCAGGAGCTGGTTAGGGTAATGCGGTGACTTTTTTTTTTTTTAATAGACTACTTTTTCATAAGTTTTAGGTTCACGGCAATATTGTCTGGGAAATGCAGCGTGCCCACATCCGCCCTCCCTCCACACAGGTGCAGTCTCCCCAGCCATCAGCATGCCCCACCACCGTGGTGTGTTGTAACCGTCGATGAGCCCATTTCACTGCACTGTTAGTAACTACAGTCCAGTTTATACTGTTAGTGGTGCACGTCCTCTGGGATTAGAAAAATGTACAATGACACGTGTCCACCGTTATAATACCATAAAGAATAGCTTCACTCCCTTAAACATCCTCCAGAATGCACCGGTTCGCCCCTCCCTCCCTGCTAACTCTTAGCAACTCCTCGTCTTTTCACCGTCTTCACAGTTCTGCTTTTTCCAGAATGTCACAGAGTGGGAATCACACTCTGCAGCCTTTTCAGATTGGCTTTTTCACTGAGTCATAAGCACTGAAGGTTCCTCCCTGCCTGTCTTTTCATGACTTGATAGCTCATTTCTTTACACTGCTGAACAATCTCCCATTGCCTGGACGCACCAGCTTATTTATGCACTCACCTGCGGGAGGACATCTCGGTTGCTTCCTAGTTTTGCAGTGTGAATAAAGCTGCTATAAATATCCATCTTTGCATTTTTTATGTGCACACAAGCTTTCAGCTCAGCTGCGTAAATCAAGGATGGTGACAGCTGACTAAAGAGTATTTTTAATTTTATAAGAAACTGCCTGGTATCTTGAGGAGTAGCTGTACAATTTTGTGTTCTCACAAGCAGTGAATGAGAAAGCCTGCTCATCCACAAGCTCACCAGAATGGGGCGTCACCCGCATTCAATATCTTAGCCATTCTAACAGGTGTGTGATGATACTTCCTCGTTTTAATCTGTAATCCCCTGACGACATACAATGCGGGGAATTTTTGCACCTGCTTCCTTGCCATCTGCAGGTCTTCTCTGGTGAAGTATGTGTTCAAACCTTTCGCCCATTTTTAAGTTAGGTTATTCATTTTCTTACTGTTGATTTCTGAGTTCTCTGTATTTTTAGAGAACTGTCCTTCTTTTGCGTATGTCTTTTGCCAGTGTTTGGTCCCTTGTCTTCTCATTCTATTGAGCCATGAGCTTTTGCAGTCAGGCACACCTGGGCCGGAATCTATGACCTTCGGCCAGTCCCACGCTCTCTCTGAGCCTCAGTCTTCGCTTCTGTGGAATGGAACAGCAGCCCTCACTCACAGGTCACAGAGGGATGAAAAGCAATCTTAGCAACGCAAAGCCCCAAGCACAGAGCTGAACCCCTGCAGTGCCTCCAGGTAGATGCTGGTGGAGCCCAGGCATGTCAGTTCTCGGGGGGGGGGGCGCCCTTTGCCCCCAGTTCCACCATGAACGCACCCGGCTGTCAAAAGCGGTCCCATCCGTGCCAGGGCAGGGCAGGGCAGCAAATCCGTCTGCCAGGAAGATTCCTGTGGGGGGGAATTCTCGGTCCCACAGATACAATAGAGGAGCAGACCCCAGGAGATCTCAGCGTTGGGCCCAGGGACATACTGCTGTTGAAGCAACGGGTCATCACTCTGCTGGGCATCACCCAGGCCCACGTCCCTCGAGGACCACCCCTCACTCTGCATCCGGTGCCCCCCCACCTGACCTCCCCCAGACCTCCAGCCTCCAATGCCACTACACACTCCCCTCCAGCCACACGGGCCCGTGGTCAGGGTCTCTCGTGTGTCCCCATGAGCCAGCATGGACCCCCCTGCCACCAGAAACACCTTCCCCCACCCCACCTGTCCAAATCCATCTCTCTCCACAGGTTGTGGGCAGAGCTGCCGGGCTGGGCTGCAACCACGAGGGGGCACCATTGCCCAGCTCACGTGCCTGGGATGTCGGGCCTGCTGGAAGGAGCCGCCTCCATCCCACTGGCTTGCAGAGCAGCAGGACGGAGAACACTTGCCTCACAAAATCCTGGAACGTCCAGGGCCCCATCCCATGCCCAGCGGACCTTCTGGGCCCAACCTGCACATCTCCTGTGACGGGGAGCTTACCACCTCCAGCCAGGCTGTCACGGCCTTGCTGTGGCCTGCTCTGCAGGAGCTATGAGGTTAGATGAGGAGCCATCACTTCATGGCAAGTAGATGGGGAACCAATGCAAACAGTGAGAGACTTTGTTCTCTTGGGCTCCAAAAGCACTGCCAGTGGTGACTGCAGCCATGAAATTAACAGACGCTTGCTCCTTGGAGGAAAAGCTATGACCAGCCTAGACAGCATATTAAAAAGCAGAGACATTACTTTGCCGACAAAGGTCCATCTAGTCAAAGCTATGGTTTTTCCAGTGGTCATGTATGGATGTGAGTTGGACCATAAAGAAAGCTGAGCGCCGAAGAGTTGATGCTTTTGAACTGCTGTGTTGGAGAAGGTTCTTGAGAGTCCCTTGGACTGCAAGGAAATCCAACCAGTCCATCCTAAAGGAGATCAGTCCTGAATGTTCATTGGAAGGACTGATGCTGAAGCTGAAACTCCAATACTTTGGCCACCGGATGCGAAGAAGTGACTCACTGGAAAAGAGCCTAACGCTGGCAAAGATTGAAGGCAGGAGGAGAAGGGGATGACAGAGGATGAGATGGCTGGATGGCATCACCGACTCAATGGACATGAGTTTGAGTAAGCTCCAGGAGTTGGTGATGGACAGGGAGGCCTGGCGTGCTGCAGTCCATGGGTCACAAAGTCGGACAGGGCTGAGAGACTGAAATGAATTGAATGAGGTCATAAGGGGCCACTGCTAAATCGCTTCAGTCGTGTCCGACTCTGTGCGACCCCAGAGATGGCAGCCCACCAGGCTCCCCCGTCCCTGGGATTCTCCAGGCAAGAACACTGGAGTGGGTTGCCATTTCCTTCTCCAATGCATGAAAGTGAAAAGTGAAAGTGAAGTCGCTCAGTTGTGTCCGACTCTTAGCAACCTCATGGACTGCAGCCCACCAGGCTTCTCCGTCCACAGGATTTTCCAGGCAAGAGTACTGGAGTGGGGTGCCATTGCCTTGCCACAGGGGTTACCAAATCAGCATTTTAGAACAGCTTTACCTTGGGAAATTACGAGGAGGAGGAAGCCTGGGGTTTCCAAAAAAGCTGAAAACCTACAAGTTCGGGTAAAAACTCTCAACATTTACATGTTGCTGCAAAGCTTTTCTAAAGATGGTGTCAGTCATGCCACGGAGCACGTGGGCCCTTGGCTCGCTGGGAGGGGCCCCAGGGTGGGGGGAGCTGAGTGAGGAAGCAAGCCTGGGCCACCCACGCGGGGCGCTCAGACACACCGCCTGCACAGCCCAACGGCCCTGGACCCTGGACACTCAAGCTTCCCCGCTGGGCGACACTCCTGCATCGAGGCTGGGAGGAGGTTATCACACACCTGGGACTCCACGGGGAAGGCGTGACCAGAACCTGTGTGCAGACGCCCCCGCACCCTGCCCTGTGTGTCTCCTTCCTCGGCTGACTTTCGCTTGTGTCCTCTCGCTATCATCTGTTCTGTGGATTCTGCCAGCACGCATGTGCGTGCGCTTGGCCAGTTGTGTCCAACTCTTTGCGACCCCATGGACTGCAGCCCACCAGGCTCCTCCGCCCATGGGATTTTCCAGGCAAGAGTACTGGAGTGGGGTGCCACTGCCTTCTCCAGGGGATCTTCCGGACTCAGGGATCGAACTCACACCTATGCGTCTCCTGCACTGCAGGCGGATGCTTTACCACTGAGCCATCGGACACATCCCTTTGCTGTGAACAAAGCTGTAAAGCCCAGCGCGTTTCTGAGTTCCGTGGGTCATTACAGTGAATTACGGAGCCGGAAGGGAACACAGATTGAGCTGGCAGCTGCTCTGAAGTGAGTGTGGTCCTTGGATATCGTAGCTGGCGTCTGAGGATGTGATGGCTACTTTATGTACCAACCTGACTGGATATTTGGCTAAACATTTTTTTTCCCAAGTGTAAATGGGAGGGAGTTTCTGGAGGAAATGAGCATTTGAACAGGAAGGTGCAGGAAAGTCGCCTGCCCTCCTCACTGTGGATGGGCTTCGTGCAGTCCGTTGAGGGTCGGAGCAGAACAATACGGCAGAGGAAGGGAGAAGCCAGCGCCCCCTGCCGGACTGTCTGAGCTGAGACGCCGACCTTCTGCCCCTCACGTGCTGGGCCCTCAGGCCTTCAACTCACACCGCACCACCCACCAGCTTTCCTGGGCCGCTAGCGTGCAGGCGGCAGGTCATAGGACTTGTTGGCTTCCCTAACTGTGCAAGCAATTCCTTATTTTATATATACACACACATGTGCACACACACACACATATACATAAGTTCTATTTCTCTAGACAACTCTGACCGGCACACAAGGGCAGTTGCCAGGGGATTACTTCCTCACTGTGCCATGTGCCAGACGTGGATTTGGGACCAGAGGCTCTCCACTTGAGAGACGATTACCGGCTGGATACTTTGAGACACTCAGTTGGCCCCATGTTGGGCCAAACGCTGACTCACGGGTGGTGGCCAGTGGCCTGCCGTAAGTCAGGCAGAGGGCAACGGACACCCGGTCTACAATGCTGTCCAGTCGCTCAGCCCTGTCCAACTCTGCGACCCCATGGACTGCAGCACGCCAGGATCCCTGTCCATCACCATCTCTCGAAGTTTACTCACACTCATGTCCATTGAGTCGGTGATGCCATCCAACCGTCTCATCCTCTGCCGTCCCCTTCTCCTCCTGCCTTCAATCTTTCCCAGCATCAGGGTCTTTTCAAATGAGTCAGCTCTTCGCATCAGGTGGCCAGAGTATTGGAATTTCAGCTTCAGCATCAGTCCTTCTGATGAATATTCAGGATTGATTTCCTTTAGGACTGACTGGATTGATCTCCTTGCAGTCCAAGGGACTCTCAAGAGTCTTCTCCAGCACCACAGTTCAAAAGCATCAATTCTTTGGTGCTCAGCTTTCTTTATGGTCCAACTCTCACATCCATACATGACCCCTGGAAAAACCAGAGCTTTGACTAAGCGGCCCTTTGCCGGCAAAGTAACACCTCCTACTCTCGAGATGGCCATATGGGCACCTATGAAAGTCACTATGAGGACTGGAGACTGCGTGCGCAGTCGCTCTGTCGTGACTCTTTGTGACCCCCTGGACTGCAGCCTGCCAGGCTCCCCTGTCCCCGGGATTTCCCAGACGAGAGTACTGGAGTGGGTTGCCATTTCCTTCTCCAGGGGATCTTCCCGACCCAGGGATCAAACCCGTGTGTCCTGCACCGCAGGCAGCTTCTTTACCACTGGACCTGGGAAGCCCAACGAGGGGTGCCTAACACTTGTTGCTGTTCAGTCACTAAGTCCTGTCCGACTCTCTGTGACCCCATGGACTACAGCACGCCATGCTTCCCTGGCCTTCACCATTTGCCAGTTTGCTCAAACTCGTGGCCATTGAGTCGATTCAGCCCAGTGGTGGACACAAATGTTCAAGAACCTGTAAGAGCCTGGGCACAGGAGACAGTGTGCCAACTTGATCCAGCCACGTGGATGGAGAAACGTGATCCAATCACGTTTCTTCAGACCAAGGATCACACATCACAGCCATAGTGCCAATGACAGGCAGAGACCTTCTCCTTGGAATGCTGCTTAGACAGAGTTAGACTGGCATCCGAAATGCTGGCTGTCTAACATGGCATGGGGAGATAAAGCCATGACGTGCCGGCTTTCAAGGTTTCCTGGGTATTCGTTCAACACCAGGGGGACGAGGGAGGTCCCTGCTAGACGGATTCCTCGGTGTTTCTAGGTGGTCTGCAGTGACAGAGGGAGAGGCAGGGAATGCTATTACGAATACGCAATTCTTCCCACGGTGGGAGGACACTGCCATGCTGTTATCTCAACCTTATTTTTCTGTATCTAACGCCAGGAACAAGGCTGCAACAGTGGCCTGATTCCTAAACAAGAAACTAAGACCTTAAAACCCCGGTGGCAGAATTCCAAAGGGCCTTGCCTTCAACCCCTCTGGCAAGACCAAGGCGGACGGTGGCTGCAGCTGTGTCGCCCGCTGGTAGGGATGACCCCTGGCTCTGTGTCTGCAACCCTACCCGGGGGGCAGAGTGGACTGGGGGAAGCGCTTGCTGGACGGGCACTGCTGCCTTCGGTCTAGACCAGCACCATGGCCAAATACGATGTCCACTGTAGAGGTGAAGAATCAGGGTACAAACAGAAAGGGAGTCGCAGCCAAGGGGAAAGGAAGAATCGTTATACAAGAGGGAAAGGCGGTATTACGTTTGCCCAGCACCACATGACCATCTCGGGACTTGGAGAAAGAGACGACGTCATCTCTCAGCTCCATCACGCCAGACGTCTGAGAGCTCACGCCTGCCTCTGGAGTCTGACAAGGTGGAATGGAGGCTGGGGACCCCGGCGGACACGTGGTCACACGAGAGACGATGCAGTGGACGAATCGCTAATGACAGCTGGGACCCCAGCCTCAGTCTCATTCTGCAGGCGACTCCTGCCATGTGTCCACGTAGCCCTGGCACCGCCCGTGAGGCTATAAAGCCAGTGATAACAGCCAGATACGTGCGGACACTGAGCTACAGCTTCTGAAGGATGGAAGACGCCAATGGAAAGTGGCTGGCCCGAGAGAGAAACTGGACTTGCCTAATCGTTAGCTAATTTCTCTGCTCAACAGTCCCACACACACTCATTGTAAGGTGCGAACAGTGGCAGGTTGAGAGGTCAAACAGGTAACACGTCCATGCGTGCATGGATGCGAAGTCATGCCCAACTCTGGGCGACCCCATGGACTGCAGCCCGCCAGGCTCCTCTGTCCATGGCATTCTCCAGGCAAAAATACTGGAGTGGGCTGCCATGCCCTCCTCCAGGGGATCTTCCTGAACCAGGGGTCAAACCCACATCTCTTACATCTCCTGCACAGGCAGGCAGGCTCTTTACCACCATCACCACCGGGGAAGTCCCAATACTATACACAAATGTCCGGTTCCTGGGTGACGTCCAAGGTGACAAGCCAGGTGAGGGCCACACTGGGAGAAGGAAAGGGGGGACCAGGCAACAGGGCAGGAAGAGAAGCAGAGGCAGAAGTGGGCGTGTTCCCGCTGCCATCCTTCCAACGAGAGGCGAGGGAAGGCTGGGGACCGCAGACACTGGGGAACATCATCCCAAGCACTTCACAAAAGGAAGCAGATTTTCTTTTTTCACTTTTTTACTTTATAACCCTTTGGAACTATTTGAATATATATATATTTGCAATATACATGTGCTACTTTTATAATTAAACAAAAACACAAAAATGATCTTAAAAAAAAAGTAAAGAGCTAATCACAGTGTAACATGAAACAGAATATCATCGTTGGGGACGGGTCACGCAGTTGAGTCCAAAGCTCCGACGTGGTCGCTCTTTCCGGTCTTGGTCGCCATGTCCAGCCTCCGATCCTCCGACCCCTTCCACGGGGCACCAGCGATGGCCTGGAACTGCCCTCACAGCTCCGTCCCGGGCCCAGGAGAGGCCAGAACGCGAGGAAGGAAGTCAGCAAAATTAAGTTAATTTACAGGGTCGGAGGAAACCGGCCACAGCGCCAGTCCCCCACGCGGCCGGCGGGAGCGTGGAGGCGGGCGCGTGGCCAGGGCGCCGGACCAGCGGGGGAACCCGGGCTCCACGCGCTGTCCACGGTGGGCGCCGCCTCACAGGGCAAAGGCGGTGAAGAAAATGTGCATCTTGGCCAGGAAGGTGGTGACGGAGCCCTGCCGCCAGAGCTTCATCTCCACGTCCAGCGCGAAGTCGCGCGGCTCGCGCACGGTGCGCTGCAGGAAGACCACGCCCGTGTAGGCGTTCAGGCGGCGCGTGCCGAAGTAGCCCTCCTCGTTGCCCTTGGTGATGGTCAGCGCGATGGTGTCGCCGGCGAAGGCGGGCACCGGGCTGATGCGGAAGATGTGCGCGGGCACCAGCAGCCCGGTCTGGAAGTTGAGCCGGTAGTGCGTGATGCGCGCGGGCGCGTTCTGGCACTCCAGGAAGTCGTGGCACAGGGCGCGCTCGCATTTCCTGCGGGGCGCACGCGGGGGCGTCAACCGAGGGAGGCTCCTGCTCGCAGCTCCCACCCAGCCTCCACCCGCAGCTCCGCCCTCGGCAGCCCCCAGCAGCCTGAGCTGGGTCACCTGACCCCCGTCGGACCTCAGCTTTCCCGTCTGCAGGATGGGTTAACAGCCACGCGGTGTCATTGGTGAAGTTATAACCCAGGCAGCGCGCGGCACAGTGCCCACAGCGTCTGGTCCCCGCGCTCCTTCCTGTCTGCCTTCATTCTTACCTCCCTACCCCTAGTTTTTTTCCTTCCCACACTATTTGCATGGATTCCCTGGCCATGGTGTTTCTATTACTCTAATCGTTTCTCAGATTCCCTTTTCTCCCGTAATTGACTCTCCTTCTGAGCCGTTTCCCCCAATGATGGCCTGCCCTTGTCCCTCTCCGAGTATCAGAGAGCTCTGAGTCACGCCTGCCCCAGAGGAGGCCGGGGAGCCCAGCCACACTACAGGGTGACCACCAAACCCCATGGGACCCCTGACTCGATTTCCAAGCTCAGCAATAATCTGGTCTCTTCTTGGCGCAATGAGACTCTGTCTCCTCCATCACTAAACCCCCGTCTTGAAGCTCAGTGCTTCCACCAGGGGCACCAGGGCTCCGCAGTTCTAGAGGATGCTCTGAGCAGAGTTCCCGAACGGGGGGACCACAGCAGGCAGGACCAGGCCACGTCACGCCCTGTGTAAACTCATGACCTGTTCTCGCTCATCACGTGTTCTCACCCTCCTTGGGGTTGGCGCTACCATCACCCGTGTGGCAGGCAGAGCAGCTGAGACCCAGGGAAGGGAGGCCACTGGCCACTTGACACACTCATGTAAACACCCCACCACACCTGCACACTGAGCCGCCCAGCACTGTGTATTAGAGAGCACGGCACAGGGTCAGTAGGGCAGCCAGGAGTAAACCGCGCACCACGGGCGCGTACGTGCCAGGAAGGGCCGCCTGAGGCGGGCCGTGCGCGCAGAGGCAAAAGAGGCTGCAAAGCAGAGAAAGCAAGCTCGGAACACCTGAGCACGTCCGCATGGCAGCACCGTGCAGAGGACGGATGCCGGACACTCTGGCAAGCACTTATGGAAACGTGTGTTTAGTAAGAAAAGTGAAAGTGAAGTCGCTTAGTCATGTCCAACTCTTTGTGACCCCATGGGTTGTAACCTATCAGGCTCCTCTGACCATGGGATTCTCCAGGCAAGAATGCTGGAGTGGGTGGCCATTTCCTTCTCCAGGGGATCTTCCTGACCCAGGGATCGAACCTGGGTCTCCTGCATTGCAGGCAGACGCTTTACCATCTGAGCCACCAGGGAAGCCCTGTCTTCTTTAGTAAGAAGACAGGAAAAACGGCAAAATGCCAAGAAGCATCACGAGAGAATGTGGTCACCAGCCTGTGAGACAGCTCCCACGGCCCCTCCCGCGGTCACAGCGTGTGGGTCACCTCCCAGGTGACCCCTGCCCACCCTCACCCACAGCGCTGGACTGTGCGGCCAGTGGTAGAAGTGACGATACGGCGGTTTTAAGAGTAGCCTGGGTCACGAAGGACTGTCTGCTCCGAGACCCAGGCCCCCAGGGCGGGCTGGGGGGGCTCGGACGAGGGTCTCCATCACTGTGACCCATCACTGAGAAGGTCACTGCCTTCTCAGTGACCCGGGCTGGGGAGCTCCGGCCCCACCGAGAGGCCGAGGTGGTGAGGCACTGGGGCCTCCCTCCCAGAGCCATGAGTGGGCAGCGGGATCCTGAAGCCCAGGCAAGCCTCCAGTGGACGTGGCCCCACGGGGCCCGGAGCAGAACCACCCAGCTCAGCTGCTCCTTGGTCATGACCCTCCAAACACCGGGGAGGACGGTAACTACTTGTCATACTTGTTAAGATGCTACGTGTTGGGAAAAACTTGTTACACAACAGAAAATGAGAGTGTGCATGTTTGAGAGAGAGATGGAGGTTTTTTTTATGTGTGTGTGAGAGTCTTCTTTCTTTCATTCTCTCTGCTCCAAACTTCCTGCAAGGTGCTTTTTTTTGCACCATTTATGGTCAGTCAGACCACACCCCGGACAGGGGGCCCGGGAAGACCAGGAGGTGGCGAAGGCAGGCGCACTGGCCACCTGGCCTCTGCCCCGGGCAGCGCGGGACTGGTGCCGGGTGCCCGGGCCCAAGGCTGGGGCAGGGGGACGACTCACGTTTCAGAGACTCGGACGTAGTTCGGAGGGCAGTCGAAGCGCAGGCAGCGGAAGCCGCCCTGGATGTTATGGCAGGTCTCAGCCTCGGAGCAGTTGTGGGTGCCCAGCGCGCACTCGTCCAGGTCTGTGGGGAACAGAGGGTGATGGGCGGGTTTACGGGGGCCCCGGTCTGGAGACCCTCGTCCCAGCACCCCCAGCCCGCCCTGGGGGCCTGGGTCTCGGAGCAGCTGGTCCTGTGGGTGCACAGCTCACACGTCCCCACCTCATCCACTCTGGACAGCAGTCAGGGCCTGGAGCCTCTGCTGTGGGGCTGGCACCGGGGAGGAAGGCTCAGGGGGAGAAAATCTGAACGGACACAGGTGTCCAGCCTGAAGCACCTTCAAGAGCCAAAGTCACTGCAGCGTCTGAGCTTTGAGACGCCCCTCTGGGTTCCGCCATCAGGCAGACACGGCCTCAGCCTCCAAAGTGAAACCACGCTCTAGGCACATGAAGTCATCATTCCCACCTGGCTGTTTAGAGCGGGTGGGATCCTCGCCTTTTACAGAATCTAGACTGGTTATTTTTTTTTTAATTAAAATTAGTAATAAACTGTGGGAAATTCTGAAAGAGATGGGAATACCAGACCACCTGATCTGCCTCTTGAGAAACCTGTATGCAGGTCAGGAAGCAACAGTTAGAACTGGACATGGAACAGACTGGTTCCAAATAGGAAAAGGAGTATGTCAAGGCTGTATATGGTCACCCTGCTTATTTAACTTCTATGCAGAGTACATCATGAGAAACGCTGGGCTGGATGAAGCACAAGCTGGAATCAAGGTTGCTGGGAGAAATATCAATAACCTCAGATACAGAGACGACCCCACCCTTATGGCAGAAAGTGAAGAAGAACTAAGGAGACTCTTGATGAAAGTGAAAAAGGAGAGTGAAAAAGCTGGCTTAAAGATCAACATGCAGAAAACTAACATCATGGCATCTGGTCCCATCACTTCATGGCAAATAGATGGGAAAACAGTGGAAACAGTGGCTGACTTTTTTTGCAGGGGGGGCTCCAAAAATCACTGCAGATGGTGATTGCAGCCATGAAATTAAAAGACGCTTACTCTTTGGAAGGAAAGTTATGACCAACCTAGACAGCATATTGAAAAGAGACATTAGTTTGTCAGCAAAGGTCCGTCTAGTCAAGGCTATGGTTTTTCCAGTGGTCACATATGAATGTGAGATTTGGACTCTAAAGAAAGCTGAGCGCTAAAGAATTGATGCTTTTGAACTGTGGTGTTGGAGAAGACTCTTGAGAGTCCCTTGGACTGCAAGGAGGTCCAACCAGTCCATCCTAAAGGAAATCAGTCCTGGGTGTTCATTGGAAGGACTGATGTTGAAACTGAAACTCCAATACTTTGGCCACCTGATGCAAAGAGCTGACTCATTGGAAAAGACCCTGATGCTGGGCAAGATTGCGGGCAGGAAGAGAAGGGGATGACAGAGGATGAGATGGTTGGATGGCATCACCAACTCGATGGACATGGGTTTGGGTGGACTTTAGGAGTTGGTGATGGTCAGGGAGGCCTGGCATGCTGCGGTTCATGGGGTCACAAAGAGTCAGACACGACTGAGCGACTGAACTGAACTGAATATTAAAACAGTAATAACAGTAAGAACTCTGCAGCCAGGAAGCCCTGGCCAGCCCTGGGGTTCCTCTTCTGTGGGATCCTCCCTGGGGAGGTCTCCCACCTTCGGGACCGCTCCCCAGGATCCCTGTCGCACTCACAGGACAGGGCCCAGAGTGGAGTCCAAGCCCCCAAGACTCTAAGCTGGGTCAAGCAGCAGAAAAACCGCCACGTTCCTCATCCCAGGCGTGGGCCCCGGTGAACCTGGCCACCAGAGGCATTGGCCGTTCTGGGCTCACGTGCTCGGTGTCATGGCTCCGGGCACACAGCAGGCTGTGAAAGGCTTCCTGCGCCTGCTCGGGGACTGCCCAAGGCTCCGCCGGCGCGGAGTCCGCACTCACCCTTGCAGGACCTGCCGTTGGCCGTCATGGTGTAGCCGCGCTCCGGGCACGTGCACTGGTAGCTCCCCGGCACATTGATGCAGCGGAAGGTGCAGAGGATGCTGGCACCCTGGGCGCACTCGTCAATGTCTGCCAGAGAGAGGGTCAGCCCTCAGGAACCCCCGGTCACTCCGTCCCTGCCCCGGCCAGGGAGCCTGGGGGCCCTTCTCACAGATGAGGACAACGGGGCTGAGAGAGGACAGAGCCGCCTGTGGCCACACCGGGCCCACATGCCCGGGCCGCTCCGGGCTTGCTGCGGCCGGCTGAGGGCCCATCAGGTACCAGACGTGGCCTGGACGAGGCACAGCTGACCCCTGACGACGCGGGTTTGGACTGCATGCATCCACATGCATAGGGACCTTTTTCAATAATTACTGTGGGATCCACCCTCGGGCCAGTAACGCATGTGGAACCACGGATACAGAGGGCGAGCTGTAAAGTTACACGTGACTCCAGGGGCAGGGAGGCCCTGAGCCCTGCAGGGTTCAAGGTCAACTATGTAACTTAAACCTTCACCCCGCTGAGGTCATGACCATCATCTCTGCTTTGCAGGGAAGGCGCCTGAAGTCAGACTTGGGGAGCCCCCGTCCAGGTGCCAGGAAGCCGCGCGGCAGGGATGCGACCGCCGCTCCGACGCTGAGGCCTCTGTGTGTCCGGAGCATCCCCTCACCGCGGCGGGGGCTCTCGAGCCTGGCACACGGGGCAGTGCCTCCGGGCGGGGGCCCCGGGCGGGCCAGGGGAGGTAGGTACCTGTGCAGGTGTGCCCGTCCTCGGCCAGCTGGTAGCCCTGCCGGCAGTAGCACTGGTAGGAGCCGTAGATGTTGGCGCACTCCTGGCTGCAGCGCTGGGCCTCACACTCGTTCACATCTGCGCACAGACCGGCCGAAGGTCACGGAGGAGCCCGCCCAGACCAGAGCCGGGACCGAGGTCTCGCTCATGTGGAGCCTTCTCTCGAGAGACCATCGGGTCCAGCCTCCGCCTGGGGCTGATGGGGAACCCGAGGTCCAGAAAAAGGCAAGGGGTCAGCCGGGGACATGTGGCGAGGCAGAGGCGGGAGTGGTGGAGTGCTGGCCTGCTGCCTGGAGGAGGCACCACAGTGGTGCGTAGATCCCCCGTGGGGAACTAGATGCTGGTCCATGCAGGTCCATGGCAGCTTGGGCAGGTGGCTCTGAGAATGTCACCTGAGGTGCTGACAGGGACCTGCCCTCAACCCCCTTCACGGGGCTGGGGGAGAAGCAAGAGCCGGTCTGCGGCGGACGGGGAGGGAGCGAGTGGAGGACAGTGAGGGGAGCACTGGCTGGACCCCGAGCTCCGTGCAGGAAAGGACTTGTCTCTCGTTCATCCAGCCAAGACCAGCCGAGCTCTGACAAGCGCCGGGTCTGTGCCCAGCTTGTAGACACGGCCCCAAACAAGACAGACAAACACCCCCACCCTCTGGAGCTGATGAGGTACAGAGCAGCTGGGGGTGGCCCTGTGCATGAGCATGGGGTGCTGGGGTAGGAGCAGGGTGAGCCGCGGTGGGGTGGGGCTGACATCGCACACGCCCTTGGGGCCGCCGCCTGACCCGTGACGCTCACGGCCTCTCCGCACACACTGCTTTCACACGGAATGACTGAAGGCACTAACGAATGCATAAGTGCCTGGTCTCCTCTACCAGGCTCCGAGGCCACGCTGGTTCCTTCCTCGCGTCTACCGTGCAGCCCGAGAAGTGGGCGAGGTAGGGACGAGGGGTGGGTGAAGGCAGAATGGCCCGCCCCCCACAGCTCTGTGCCCACCTGGCCCGGCGGAGGGCCTCAAAGGTCACGGGAGCACCAGTGACTGAACGGCAGCCACAGGGTCTGTCTGGGGAGCCCATCCGAGTGCCGTGCAATGGAGCCAAGCCTGGCAACGCTCCGCTGCCCCTGGGCTGGACTTGTCCCAGGGAGGCCGGCTCTTTAGCCAGGCCAGGCAATCAGACGGAGGGGCCTGGCCTGCCTGCGGGTCTCAGCAAACTCACCTCCCTAGTAGGGAAGGAAGGAGGACACCTCTGGGGAAGGTGCTGGGAGAGACGGCGCCAGCTAGGGGAGGCTGGAGACCCCACAACCCCTTCACCCCCTCGACCCCTCCCCCTGCACTGAGCAGCCTGGGACCTCCGCCTCCCCTACCCCAGTCCCAGCAGACCTGGGACAGCCCCTCACAGGTCCTCTCTGTCAGCCCCAGGGCACCCCGTAGCGTGTTCTTTTAAGTTTAAACCTACCAGGAACATGTAAAACCCAGCAGGATTTATGCGTGATAAATATCTGGGATGCTGGGATCTGGAAAACCGTGACTGGTCCGCTTGCACAGCACATGGCCGGGTGGCATCAGTGGGGTGCTGCGGGGCCGCGGGCCTGTCTCCTGTCTCGCTCACTTGGCTCCCTCCCCAGACCCCAGGGCACCGCAGTGGTGACCGGGACCAGAGCCTACCAAGGGGCAGAAGCTGGGCTGCCAGCCCTGCACACGGGGAAACTCCCACCTCTGGGCACGCAGACAGCACAGCCGGCCCCCGCTCTGAGACGGGGGTTCCTGCAGGAAGCGGCGGGTAGCCGAGGCCGGGGACTCGGGGTGCGCGGGTGGGTGGGGGCCGCTGTACCTTCGCAGTGCTTGCCGTCGGCCGCCAGCAGGAAGCCGGAGGCGCAGGAACAGCGGTAGGAGCCCAGCGTGTTCTCACACGTGTGCTGGCAGAGACGCGTGGGTGACGTCCAGCACTCGTTCACATCTGCGGGCGGCAGGTGCGGGGGCTCAGGAGGGCAGAGGGGCCTGGATGCCAGCCCCCACCCCAACCCCGGGCAGAGGAGGGACCCAGGGACCCAAAGGAGCGAGGGGGGAGGAAGGATCAGAGCAGGAAGCAGCCGGGGCACTGTAGGGAGACGGAGGGACGCACGGACAGACACAGCCGAAAAGCAAGAAACGAGGGCAACAGGAACCGTGAGGGGAGCCTCAGCTGGGCAGACACGCCCAGAGAGGGCCAGGCAGGTGGTCAGAGCAAGGCTGGCTGGGGCCTGGGGCAGGCGGGCACTGCTGGGGGCACGTCCCAGCCACCAGCCCCACCTACCAATGCAGGTGCGGCCGAAGGCGTCCCGCTGGAAGCCAGGCTTGCAGTCGCAGCGGTAGGAGCCGGGGAGGTTGTGGCACACCTGGCCCTCGCCGCAGCGGTGCACACCCGTCTCACACTCATTCACGTCTGCAGGGGGAGGCCAGCAGGGCACGCTGAGGCCCGAGCTCTACCCCCTGCAGGAGCCGCCACGCCCAGGGCCCCCAGGAGGGCGGAGGCTGTGGGGGGAGCGGCAGGCCTCACCCACACACTTGGTCCCGTCCTGGCTGGCGTGGTAGCCGCGCCCACAGATCACCGGATTCCGCTGGCACGTGTAGGAGCCCACCGTGTTGATGCAGCTGAAGCCGGGCCGACACGGCTCGGAGAGAGATGTGCACTCATTGATGTCTGTGGAGGGGGTGCAGGTGACAGGGAGCCGGGTGCAGCCCCTCCTGGGGCCCCAGGCCAGCCCAGGTCAGGGCCGGAAGGTCAGACCCCCCCAGTGCCTGTGTCCCAGGACCCAAGGGTGTTCCCTCCCAGAAGCTGGGCACTGTTTACCAGGTCAAAACAGATGTGATGCACCTTCATCCAGCCCAGTCCCACAGATGGGGGAAACAGACTGGAGAAGAAGCAACTCAGCCATGATCAGACAGCTCAGGGTAATGGGAGCTTCTGTCTGCAAAGGCCTCTGGGGCCCAGGCACTGACATTGACAGGGAACACGGAGGCTGGGGGAGGGAAGGGCAGCCACCCAGGCCGCCCCGATCTCTAAAGCCCTCAGAGCCCATTCCCCCAAGCACCCTCCCTGAAGACCACACCCCCCCCACCCCGGGGCCGGCAGACACAGCCGGGCAGACCCCGCTCACCCACGCAGTTGCCCTCGGGGTCCTGCAGGAAGCCTTCCAGGCAGCGCTGCCGAGCCTGGCAGTAAAAGGAGCCCTTGGTGTTGTGGCACACGGCGCCCGCCTGGCAGTTGTGCGTGCCCAGCTCACACTCGTCCACATCTGCCACAGAGACAGGGCCGGGGGTCAGGGGCTGGCGGGCACGCACCCGCACACCCCTGCCACAACCTTGATGTTACAAAGGTCTCCCGCATTGTGGGGCACCGCCGTGGCCCGTGCAGCAGTGATGGTGATGTCACCCCTCTCACTGCCGCGCACTCTGAGATGTACGTCTTTACTCAGTGCGCGTGGGAACCCAGGGCCGGGGCCAAGACGAGCCCCCTCCCGCATGGGGGAAGCTGAGGCACGGGCACAGTTCAGCGCTGCTCTTGGGCCGCCGGGCTGGGAGCTTCCCAGGATGGAGCCCCCAGACCTGCGTGTCTTCACTGTCCCCACCTGCCATGCGGCCCCAGCGGGTCACGGCCCACCCCCGCCCCGCCCCGCCCCGCCCCCGCTGCCAGACCCACAGTTTACAAAGTGCCGGCCTGTGTCCCCCCTACCCCGCAACAGGCACGTCGGGCTCTTTCCCCAGATGAGGAAGCCGAGGACGGAGTCAAAAGGCGACACGCGGGGCTCGTGGGACGGCCGAGACTCCATCAGCCTCCTGACGGCCAGGCCCACCTCGTGTGTCTGTCTGTTGTCCATCCGTCCACCCCCTCTGGTTTCCACAGCAGTCCTGTCTCTAGGGGGCCCATGCTGGGTTCGAGGACCCCCTCCAACGACCCCCAGAAGCCTGAGGACACAGCCTCTGCCTGGCCACTCTGGTCTAAGGAGGATGCCCTGGGAGCAGACGGCCAGGGGTGCTGGGCGTCCAGGGAGCCAGGACCGCTCCCCAGGGGTCAGGGTTCTCTAAAGGGGGCTCGCCATTGGTGTGCGTGTGCCCTGGGCGTGCGTGGGTGTACACAGGTGTGCAATAAGGGGTCTGGGCTCCTCTCCTCTCAGCTCATTTCACCCCTGCTCTGAGCCCAGCTCAGGGCCTGGCACAGAGTGTGTTCAGCCACTTCCCTGAGCTGATGCCCAACCTCAGAGTTGGTTCCCATCGAAATTTTCTGGGCTTGCAACAGTGGAGCACTGCTCTGGGTCTCGCCTCCTGGGTGACACTCTTCTGGACATTTAAATAACTGTCACCCACCATGTGTGAAACAGACTCCCAAGCCCTTGCCTGCCTGGGCCTGCCAACCCAGCAGCCTCCTTGCACTGGCAGTGTGCTGCCAGCCAAGACTGCCCTCTGCTCCTTGCACCAAGGCCCCCTCCTCCCCTCTCCCCTAAGGGCTGGCACCCTTCCCAGGGGCTCTACATTCTGTAGGTCCCTGCCTCGACATCACCCCCACAGGGGGCTGGCCTCTTTGAACCCCCAACTAAAGCAAAACCCAGCCTTAGCCCTGCCATCCTGGTGTGCCTGTGAGCCCCTGCCTCCCTGGTCAACAGACCAGACAGAGAAACACGCCCCCGCAGCACCCCCACCACCCAGAACCCTGCCGGG
The DNA here is from genome assembly GCF_027580195.1 of Bos mutus. Classification (NCBI taxonomy): domain Eukaryota; kingdom Metazoa; phylum Chordata; class Mammalia; order Artiodactyla; family Bovidae; genus Bos; species Bos mutus. The sequence goes on from NC_091638.1 coordinate 58,477,945, forward strand.
CCCATAAACGAAGCCGGGGAAGCAGCTGTTGAAATGGCTCAGCAGAACTTCTCTCTTCTGAGGTTAGAATCTTCTGGTTAAAAAGGACAGAAACGACCCTTCTGTGGGAACGGAGGCATGAAGAGACTAACATGACCCAGACACGTTTACCTCGCCCCTCCCCCCCGCCACCAGTTTGGAGGCCACCTCTGCCCCCAAACACCGTCGTCTGTGGGGTCTCTTAACGGGCCAGAAACCCTGGAGCTTGGAACTTTCTTGAGGGAGCAAGCTCTGAGCGGCCCGTGGGGGAGGCGGGGGGTGGGGTGGGGTGGGGGCGAGAAGGGTGAGGGGTGGAGCGGAGCTTGGCGAGGGGCTGGGCGGAGCAGGGTGAGGGGGCGGGGGCAGGGTGAGGGTGGGGCAGAGCAGGGTAAGGGGGTGAGGGCAGGGTGAGGGGGGGGGCGCGAGGCGAAGGGGCGGGACAGGGTGAAGGGTGGGGCGGAGCATGGTGAGGGGCGGGGCAGAGCACGGTAAGGGGCGGGGCAGAGCAAGCTAAGGGGTTGGGGCAGGGTAAGTGGGCGGGGCTGGACGTGTGAGGGCGGGGTGAGGGGGGCTGGGGTGAGGGCAGGGGGGGCAGGGGGGGCAGGGTGAGGGGGGCAGGGTAAGGGGAGGGGCTGGACGGGTGAGGGGAGGTGAGGGGAGGGGCGGGGCAGGGTAAGGGGGCGGGGCGGCGGGGCAGGGTGAGGGGCGGGGCAGGGCCTGCAGCCAGCCCTCCTCACCTGTACACTCGCCATCCTCGAGCCTGTAGCCCGGCTCGCAGGTCAGAGCCTTGTAGCAGTGGAAGGAGCCCACCGTGTTCACGCAGTGCTCGCGGCGGCTGCACGTGTGCAGGTCTGTCACGCACTCGTTGATGTCTGCGGGGAGGGCCAGGCCGTCAGGGGCTGCGGGGTGGTCCTGGGGACGGCAGCAGCCAACCAGTCCCGCCCTCAAGGTGCTCGCCTGCCAGACAGCAGCAGGCTCTGTGCCACCACCCATTCAACAAAGATTTATGGAGCACGTGCCTGGTGCCAGCAGCACTGTGCTTGGCCCCAGGGCACCGGTGAACTAGACAGACAGGAGCCCTGCCATGGGGCACACTCAGAAGAGGATGCCCCACAGACAGACCTAAGAGGGAGGGTGGTCTGGAGTCTTATGGAAGAAACAGTGGGGTGGAGGAGACCAGGAGTATGGGGCACGAAGGGTCATCAGGGCAGAGGGCACTTGAGCAATCATCTGAAGAGACCCAGGACGAGCCAAACACACATCCCAGGCAGAGGGGGCAGGTTCAGGGTAGGGTCCAGATGGTGCGGTGTGGGAAGAGGTGATCAGGAGACACGGGGGGAGGCGGGAGCCATCGAGGGTTCCAGCAGAGGAGGAGAGTGGACTGACTTGTTTGTAACAGGGGCCCCTGGTGGAGAGTGAACACTCCAGGGATGAGGGGTTCATAGAATAGGAGATGAAGGGGCTGAGGCTGCCATCCACGGAGGTGAGGAGGAGTCACGTTCTGAAAACAATGTGAAAGTCAAAGCAACAGATCTATGATGAATGAGATGAAGGAGAGAAGAAAAAGAAGCCAAGGGGTCTTGCCAAAGCTTCTTGGCCAAGCAGCTGGGCACCTGAGGATGGGGCCAGCTGAGGGGAGCAGGCTCACAGAGGAAGGCTGGGAGCCCTGGAGGTGACACTGAGTTTGAGGGTCAAGGGCCAGCCGGGTCCTGCCTTGGAGTTCACAGAGCGGGTCTTAGTGAAGCTGGGAGTGGTGGATGCTAAGGTCAGCTCGGGGACAGGACATCAGGGACGGACGCCTGGTGGGAGCAGGCGGTGGGGAGCACGCCCTCAAAGGAGGGAGAAGCAGCCCGGCGGGGGCCGAGGGACTCAGAGCGGTGATCAGCGCAGGCGTCCCACAGGCGGGAGCTAACACGCGGCGGAGGACACGAGCGGAGGACAGCGCCTGCCGACCCCACCCGGCCGCGGAGGCGCAGCAGTCCTTGCTGATTCCTTCATTCCCTGGACACACCTCAACCAGCACCTATTCTGTGCTGAGCCCAGGTGGCCTGGCAGCGTGGGGGCCACCCGAGCTGGCAGGGGAGAGGGACAGGCGGGTGGAGACACTGGGGAGGAAGGTGGCACGGTCTCAGAAGCACCACCTGCTCGGGGCTGGAATGTCAGGGTTGCTCTGGGGACACTGAGATCAGAGCTGATCCTACAAACAGGACGGGGACAAGGTGGAGAGGAGGGGTACGGGCTGTGGGGCATGTGTGTGTTAGTCACTCGGCCGTGTCTGACTCTGCGACCCCATGGACTGTAGCCCACCAGGCTCCTCGGTCCATGGGATTGTCCAGGCCAGAATACTGCAGTGGGTAGCCTTTCCCGTCTCCAGGGGATCTTCCTGACTCAGGGATCGAACCCACGTCTCCTGCATCGCCGGTGGATTATTTATTTTCTGAGCCACCAGAAAAAAAATGCTCCCAAACTCCCAGGTGAGCCGACTGGTGTATAAGCCGAGCCAAGCCTGGTTGGTGGGGATGAGGGAGAAGAAAAGGGGATTCTGGACCCACAGTTTCCAAGAAAGGCTTGGCTCTGCGAGATACAGACTTCTGATTTACAGGCTGGAATGACACTTTCTCAGGACCCCAGAAATGTCGTGGGTCAGGAGCTCCCCCGCCCCCAGTCCCCACCCTGCTCCGGAGCCTGGGAGGAAGCATGCTGAGGGACGACAGCAGATGCCACTGACTGCACGGCTCACTAGGGATCCGGTGATTTAGAGAAGGGGCCCCCAACCACACTGGTCTGCGGGCTGTTAGAAGCCAGGCCACGCAGCAGAAGGTGCGCCATAGGCAAGCGGGCACCACTCCGCTGCCGTTCCCCATCACTCGCGTTACCGCCCAAGCCATCCCCCTCCTCCCCGTGGAAACCCTGTCTCCACAAAGCCAGTCCCTGGTGCCGAAAAGGGTGCAGACCGCTGGCTTAGAGGAAATGCCCTTCCATGACCCTGAACACTCCTTCCCAGCTAAGGAAGTAGGTCTCACTGAGGGGATGTGACCGGACCAAAGTCCCACGGCCTGCACGTGGCAACAAGAACAGAGCCTGGAGTGCCCAGCCCTCTCCTCACCCCCGCAGAGTGGGCCGCAGAGCCAAGACTCCCATCTTCCCAAAGCCCGGCCCACCTGGAACACTCTTCCCCAGGGCCCACGCCAGTCCTCAAAGGACAGGGCACAACAGGCCAACAGAAAAGCACAGGGGTGCCCCCACAGAGGTCACCAGCCTGTCAAAAGTCCTCTGGACTCGGCACCACTCAGTCCTGTCCCACTCTGGCTTACATACCTCCAGTGATGGGGAGCTCACTACCTATACAGGCTGCCTCAGTATAACACATTTGTTGAATCATTAGTATGACATAAACTCTAGCAAGTTGTTTACACAGACTCATCTAAGCAGCACAGTGACCCTTGGAGATGGATGCTGTTTCTCTTTTCACAGGTGAAGAAACTTGAGTCTTAGAAAGATTAAACGACTGGTCCTGGATCCTACAAGTAGAAAGTGGCAGAGCCAGGGCTTGAACCCTGGCCGTCTGGCCGCAGAGACCACACTCTTCACCCGGGCACCCATCTCCCGTCTCACCAGCCGAGGTTAACAGAACACGCCTGGAGCTTACAAACGCACCACAGAAGACACGTTTGTGGACAGACAAGTGATGCAAAGAATGAGTGAGTGCTCACGGACGAGATGAACACGTGCGTGGAACAAGGATGAAGAGGAGACCGGGGTCCAGGCAGGATGACATGGAGGGAAAGACTGAACGAACGACCATAAACCTTGCTGAATGGAGGCACCTCTGTTCTTTAATCCCAAAACCCGTTTTCCAGCCCCCCGGCAACCCCTTTGAAAACAAAGTCATCTGTCCAGACCACCAGGAAAACGTGCATACCACATCCTGGGAGGGCGCTGGCAGGCCCCGCGGACCATCCTCCCAGACACACACACAGACACGACCCAGACGGGAGGAGCTGCTGACAAGCAGGCTCCGCAGGGCTCATGTTGTGCCCACGGCCGGGGACCGGGGGGCAAACATGTCTGCAGTGGCCACACAGCTGCCCAGCGGTGGTGGGTGAGGCAAAGGACATGCCCAAGGTGGGCATGGTCCTCAAGCACAGAGACAACAGGCGGGGGCGTCTGGGCGCAAGCCGTTCCCACCTCCATGTGCTTCCTGCCGCGGCTCTTCCTCCCCGCGTGCCCTCCTCATCTCCAGCGTCCCTGCCGTCCCTGGAGACCCGTGCCAATGCCGCCTTCTCCAGGGAGGGTGTCCAGACGCCGCCGGCTGGAACGGCCTCCCCCTCGGCCTGTGCCCCTGCCATAGCATTTCCCAGTCTGCCCCATGCCCCGCTACCCTGGGTCCCTCTCTGGTCAGGTCCATGATGTTTCCTCCGAGAAAACCTCAGATGCCCCCCTCCAGCCATGGAAGACCAGCTGCCCAGGCAGCCATGGCTCAGGGTCACACAGCAAATGAACACCCAGCTGGGGTATACAACCCTGGACCATCCGGACCCCAGCTCCATCCATTTGCCTTGGAAGGGACTTTGGCCCCACTGAAGTACAACCTCAGCAGCTGAGGTCACATGCTCACTGTGCCTGGCGTTCTGGGTATGCCACGCACATGTCACATAATCACCAAAGGGGGAGCAGTGCTCTGAGCACCCCCTTCTCACAGATGAAACAGAGGCCCAAGAGGAAGCTCAAGACCTGGCGGTCCTGCTCTGAAGCCCGGCCTCCCTGCCCCCAAGCCCCACACATCCTGTCCTGCTGCCCACGCGTCTCAACGCCCCCTCTTCAGTGAGCAGCCAGGTCACGCCTCGGTTCCAGCTCTGACTCAGGCCCATCCCTGGGGAGAGCGGCTTCCCCGGGGGTCAGTGGAGAAGCAGGGCAGGACATGGAGCGTGGTGGCCGTGCTGAGGGCTCACATGCAAAGGTCGGGCCCTTTGGTACGTGGCTGCGGCAGCGTGGAGCAGAGCGGGGGGCGTGGCGGTGGGCGGGGCTCAGGCTTACCCACGCATTTCCTGTGCATGTTGAGGATAAAGCCCTCAGCACAGAGCACTGTGTGGTTGACACAGTAGAAGGATCCCAAGGTGTTCACACAGAACTGTCGCCGGTTACAATCGTGAGTGCCAAGCAGGCACTCGTCTTGGTCTAGTGATAAGTCGCAGGAGGAGAAACAGAAGGGCCGTTAGAGAGGCGTGGCCTCCAGTGACAGATGGGGAAACTGAGGCCCAGAGGGGCAAGGGGCTGCCCGGGGCCTCTCGGCCCATCCATCAGCGGTCCCTCTGGGCTTTGGGCCCAAGTCTGAGTTTGTGCGGTCAAAAGATGAGGGAGCAGGAGCTCTGGTAAGGACAGGTGGCCAGGTGAAGCTCAGAGAGGGCAGACAGCCTGCCTGGGGTAACACAGCGGGCGGGACGAGAGGCTGTCCCCCACCCATGCTCCGGAGACACTCCAGCTCCACGGGCGGCCAGGGGAGGCACAGATGCTGGGGGCTGCAAATCTGAGCGCGTAGGGGGCCAGGCTGGGGACACCCACAGGAGCAGGGGCCAAGGGGGCTCCGTGGGCACTGCTGAGCCTGTGCTCTGTCCAAAGGGGAAGCGGGGCTGCAGGCTCGGATATTATAACGATCCGAGAAAAACCTGAAATCTGGACACTTGAAAATGATTCTTGAACCGTCACTGTTGGTCACCTGGTGGATGATTTTAAACAGGATGGAGCCCAGCAGGACTCCCCTGCAGGGCAGACTGCACCCACGGAACACCCTCGCATGCACCCCCTGACCTGGACACCACAGCCTTCACCGCTGGGGGCCCTGCAGAGAGAAGCGGGGGCCTGGAGGAGCAGGGACATGGGCCCAGGAAAGACACAGGTCCCGGAAGACGGGGAGCAGAGCCAGCTTGGTCCCCACCATCTGAGAGAAAGGCTTTCCAGACACCGCCGTGCTGTGCACCCTGGGCAAGTCTCCTGCCCTTGCTGAGCATAAGGATGGTTTCCGCCTACACCAGAACGGTCTCGGGCAAGCGGCCGGAGGCAGGTTTTGGCTGCTGACAGGGATGGGGGTCTTTCCCAGACAGACGTAACCCCCCAGGACCCCCACCAGCGTCATGGCTCCTGAACGTGAACTAAAGCATCTCCGACACCATTGGCTCGCTCTGCGCCCACACCGCCTCCAGACACGGAGGGGCTCCAGGTGATGCTCGCTGTGGGCACCATGCCCTGATGACCCCGCCTCACAGAGGGCGGGCCCGGCCCGCAGGGCAGACCCCTCCCCTGGGACGAGACCCAGACTGAGCGGGCTCACAGGTGAGAAAGGGACGCGCTTCCAGACCCTTTCCAGACCCTTTGTGAAGGCAGCGTCACCGACACCCACACCCCTCCGTGGTTTCTGAGAGCAGGCCCCCAACCTGGGCCACCCCCGCCCCGGCCTGGCTCCCCACGGCAGCCAGCGGAGGGCACTGCCTGCTGTCCTGGCTTCACCCATGGCTGGAACAGGGGCTGTGAGCGAGAGGAGGTGTGTTAGGCGCTCATTCGTGTCCAACTCTTTGCGACCCCAGGGACTGTAGCCGGCCAGGCGCCTCTGCCCATGGGGATTCTCCAGGCAAGAATACTGGAGTGGGTTGCCGTGCTTTCCTACAGGGGATCTTTCCGACCCAGCGATCAAACCCAAGTCTCTTGCGTTGCAGGCAGTTTCTTTACCGTCTGAGCCACCAGCAGGGCTAACAGAAAGGTCCCACCGAGATACGAACTCGGATTGCTGGATTCAGAGTCTGGAGTGCTCACCATTACAGGGCAAGGCGGTCACAAGCCAAGACAGGCCACTCACGCGGGGTGACCCTCAGGGACAGAGCCGGTCAGAGCGGGGCCCAGGGGGGCCTCGGGCCCCTCCCCACACCTACTGGGTCGGATCTCTGGGGCCAGGTGGCAATCATAGGATCGGCGTGGTCCCAGGCCCCCAGGGCACCAGCTGCACACTCAGGTTTGGGAAGGCCCGCTCCAGGGGGTGCCGGGGCTGCACGCACCCCTGGCATGTGGTGAGGCAGCGGTCTCAGCCGCTCCCCGTGCCACCAGCGGTCGCGGCAGCCGCGCCTGCTCCCCGCTCTCTGCACAGCGGGGTCCAGCCCTGGACCGCCTCCCCCGTGCCGGCCGGCTCAGGTAGGTGGCGGGGACTCACCTTCACATGAGACGCCGTCCGCCATGATGGCGTAGCCGGGGAAGCAGGAGCACATGGCCGTGTCCCCGACGACCCTACAGACTTGCTTGCAGGGCCCGTTGTCTGCCAGGAGAGTGGGCGCGTTAGCCGCTCAGTCGGGTCTGACTCTTCGCGACCCCACGGACTGCGGCCCCACCAGGCTCCTCTGTCCCTGGGATTCTCCAGGCAAGGCTACCGGAGTGCGTTGCCGTGCCCTCCTCCAGGGGATCTTCCCGACCCAGGGATTGAGCCCGGCTCTCCTGTGCTGCAGAGACTCCTTACTGTCTGCCAGGAGACCAGCCGGCCCAGCACCCCCGGCTCCAGCCTACATGCGGAGGGGCCGGGAGCCGGGGAACCCCAGTCCCGACCCTTTCCACAAGGTCTCCCTCCCTGCTCAATCCCTGCTGGGGTCTGGGCTCTGCCACCATCACCCACCCCTCCCTCAAGTACCAGGGATGCGGGGGAGGAGATGGGGAGGGAGGAGGGGAGGATGCAGAGAACTTCCCCTGTGTCGCTGAATCCAGGCTGTACGGTGCCTGGGCAGGTGGGGATTCTACGCCCTCGGTTTTACAGAAACTGAGCCTAAAGGCAGCTGACGGGCCGTCCAGGGGCCACACACGCTCGTCCCAGGCCGTGTCCCCCAGCTCACCTCTCACAGCGCAGACAGAGAGTTCAGCCAACCTCCCCGAGCAGAAGCACCCCTTGGCAGGGCCACCTTGCTCATGCCCAGCCCCGGAGGGCTCCCCGCCTGCCCGCGCCCGGGTTTACCTTGGCAGGTGTTGGGCTGCGGCACGGGCAGCGCGATGGTGTTGGGGGCCACCTGGGCAGACTCGGGCCTCTGTGCAGACTCTTCGGCGGCCTCTGGCTTGGGGGGGCCGCCTTCTGTCACAGACAGGGCAGACAAGCGAGGGGGTCTCAGTCTGCAGTCAACCTCAGGCCCTTACAGGTGTCACTCGGGGCACTCAAGTGGGGAAGGGTCATTTCACACACACACCCCGCACCCCCAACCCCAAGGCAGAGGAAACGGAGGCTCAGGGAGGAACACATTTCAGGCAAGATCCATCTCGCAGCTGATCAGAGTTGGGGGCAGGGAGGGGAAAGGGTCTCTAGACTCAGATGACTCTACCCTGGAAGCTGGCAGGGAGAAAGTCCTCCTGGACAGGGTGCTGGGGCCTGACCTCCACGGGCCCAGTGCTGGGGACATAGTTTGGGGACATGGGGGCCTCCTCTATGGACCAGGTCCTGGCCCTGAGCTTGAATCCAGCTCGGGGTGCTGGGGCTCCCCTGTAGATGGAGCTCCAGGAGGGAGCCATCTGCCTGGGCTCACAAACCGATCGCTCGGGACCCCTGGCAACTGTGGGTTCCTACCTGTGCATGGCGGAAGGGGCAGGACTAACCCCCATCCCAGGACCACCACGCCCTGCTGGCAGGGCCAGCCCCGCCCCCACCACCGGCCTCACCTGGGCGGCAGGTGCGGCCGTCATCCTGCAGCGAGAAGCCAGGGAAGCAGGCGCAGCGGTAGGAGCCCACGGTGTTGATGCACAGGTGCTGGCACAGCTCCCCCGGCAGGAGCAGGCACTCGTCCTGGTCGTCGCCCGGCAGGCTGTTGGGCAGCTCAGTCTCCGTGCCCAGCGACAGGGCCTCCCGGCTCGCTAACTCTGCCTCTGAAACTGGGGCGGGGGTCCATGCTCGTGATGAGAGCCAGGCTGGCCCCAACGAGTGGCTGAGACCACACCACAGGCCCTCAGGAAATCTGATCAGGTCCTCCCCAGAACATTCCATGTGCTCAGCTGAGACAGCATGATGTAGGATGGAGGGGCGGGTGGACGGAGGGGTGGATGGATGGAGGGGTGGGTGGACGGATGGATGGATGGATGGATGAATGGATGGAGGGGTGGGTGGGTGGATGTGATGGATGGAGGGGTGGGTGGGTGGGCAGATGGATGGGTAGGTGGATGAGCAGGTAGATGAACAGGCTGATAGAGAGGTCAGTGTTTGGCTCAGTGGATGGATGGAGGGGTGGGTGGATGAGAGGATGAGGGAATGAGTGGTAGAAAGATGGACCAGGATTGGCGGGGGCTGGTTGAAACGGATGAGTGGATGGGGAGGAAGAAGTATGGATATATAGGTAAAAAAGCAAATTGGAGGGTGGGTGGGCAGAGAGCAGAGGGAGATGAGTGGTTCGCAGTTGTGCAGAATGGATGGTTACATAGAAAAGCAAATGAGACCACCATCTTGAAAATAATAGGAGTCTATCATCGGAAGCCGCAGAACTCTGTCCAGACCGGACCTTGGGAAGGTGACCAAGGTCCCCACAGAAGGCCAGAGGGCACCAGCCCTGTCTAGAAGCCCCAGCAGCTGTCCCCTGTCACCCACTAGCCCCCACGCCTGGCTCGGGGAGCAGCACCCACCTCTCCGTGGTACGGCCTCAGGCTCTGGAGGCCGGCGGACCTCAGGCACAATGAGGGGGTCTTCGCCCTCACAGCAGGAGAGCATGACGTGGTTGCAGGGGTAGCCAAGGTTGGGGTTGGACTCGCACGACTGGCCCTCAGCCCGCACGCGGAGCCCCAGGCCACAGCAGTCACAGCATTGCTGGAGAGAAATGGATGGTCGCTGCCCAGCCCACAGGCCTTCCCCACCTGCCTTCCACACGGCCTGAGGGCCCACGGGGCTCACTCCAGGCCCCCAGGCTCAGAGGAGGGGCTGATTTCACCCTCCTCTTGTTTCTTCTGCCCAGGACGTGCTATCCAGAGACAGACGTGCCACCTGTCCCCACATCCTGTGTCTGGCTCAGCTAGTGCAAGTGTTTTTGAATAATTCATAAATGACTTCTTATGAAAAGAACTACAAGTTAACCCCTGTCCACGCCCATTAACTGCCCCCATATTTGCCAGCAGACTCCAATTCTATTCTGGCTGCCTAAAAGACAGCACTTCCCATGGCCCCTTGAAATTAGAGATAGGAGTCGCTGGGTAAAGCTTTCAGGAGAGCTCCTAACTGGGGTTAACTCAACTTGAAAACACATCTCTTTACATTCCTACTTCCTCCTTTCTGGAACAGATGTGATGGCTGGAGCTCTAGCAGCTATCCTGTGTCATGAGGTGACCTTAAAGTTGGAAACTACAAGCTAAAAAAGATCAAGCAGAAATACAGAAGCTTAGGTGCTCAAAGATATTTTTAGATTCACTGTGCCAGCCTGCCTGCCTCCAAAATCAAAGCCTTTAATTTGTTTAAACTACTGTGGCAGACGGATTGCAATAAAAGCCCCGGTTGTTCACTCTTCACTGTCTCCTGTCTTCGCAGTGTGATAGTGCTGATTCTCCATTGAAAGAGAGGGTTCGTTTCCCAGTCTCTTGATTGTGCCTCATGACTCACTTCAGCCAACAGGAGGAGACAGAATTGATGGGGTGCTCTTCTGGCCACAAAAGGCCTCGCACACCTCTACTTCCTGTGTTGGAGACCTGCCCAGCCACTACCTGAACAAGCCCAAGCTAGCCCGCTGGACAGTGGGACCACACGGAGCAGAGAAACATTGTCCCAAGTGACGGCCATCCTAGATCTAGCCAGCAAAGCCACTGGCTTAGAGCAGCCACACACGGACCAGAAAAGAAAAAGAAAGCCCTGTGAGGGCAGGGGGTCTCGTGTGAGCCATTTCCGTGTTGTTAACACACAACACAGGGCCCGACACACACTGGTGTTCCGTCCATATTCCCGAATGAATGGGTCCAAGGGTAACTGGCGGTGTCTCCTATGTAGGTGCAGGGCCGCCCCCAGGAGTGAGCCCCACAGCCTGCCCACTCCCTCTGCCCTCAAGGACTTGCAGGCTCGGGCCGCGCGCCCCGGGGCAGCTTGCCTTGTACAGGGAGACGCCGCAGGTGTCGCTGTCCTCGTCCCCGCAGGCCTCGCCCTCCTTGGCGCCCAACACGCCGGCCATGCAGCTCTTCTCCTTCAAGTAGGACACGCAGCAGTGCTTCTGGGCCGTCCTGCAACAGAGCCGCGCCTCAGCCCCACCGAGCACCCCGTCCTCCAGGGACCCCGCTTTCCCAGCGGAGGACGCTCGGCTCAGGGAAGGAAAGCCCCGCCGAGGTCCACCGTGGGCGGGGTCCCTGCTGGCACCGGGGCAGCAGCCAGACGGCACGTCCCCACCGAGCGAGATGAGCTCTGTTCTCAGCCTAACCAGGATGACTCAGGCCTGGGCCCCACAGGGCTCCGGGCTCGGCGTCCCTGACCAGTGGGGGTCAGGGTCCCTGGTCCTGCCTCCAGTAACCATAGGCCTGAGAGAGCCGACAGACCAGAACCCAAGACGGGGGGATGAAAAATCAGGCTTCAGCCTCACTAGAGGAAGGCCACGTCCCAGCAAGGGCCACCCGGTGACAGAAATGGCTACCTATGAAGTAGTGAGGTTCCCATCACAGGAGGGATACAAGCAAGCACTAGACTGCTAGGTTCACGACTCATGAATACTGCACGCCCTAACTCCTAGGCAGCCCGAAAGCCAAGGGATGAGGCTAGAATTTGCATATTTCTAACAGAGGGCTTTCCAGGTGGCTCAGTGGTTAAAGTACCCGCCTGCCAATGCAAGAGAGGTAAGAGACCCGGGTTCGACCCCTGGGTCGGGGAGATCCCCTGGAGGAGGGCATGGCAACCCACTCCAGTATTCTTGCCTGGAGAATCCCATGGACAGAGAAGCGAGATGGGCTACTACAGTCCGTGGGGTCACACACAGTGGGACACAACTGAGTGGCTCAGCACGCAGCAGAGGCATGGTGGGTGGACAGCAGGGAAGTGCGTGTGTTAGAAGAGCAGGCAGATTCTTTACCATCTGAGCCACTGGGACAGTAGGAAGCACGGGATCTAACACAGCCCAATGTCCAACGAGCTGTGTGGCTTGGGGTGAGCCATACGCCCTCTCTGAACCTTATGTAGAAAGAGGAGCAGGGTGGATGAGATGGTGCGTCCCAGGAATAGAGGGGGTGTGTGTCTGAGAGGACGTCCCCTGGGCCTGGCACAGGGAGGGCGTGGGTAAAAAGCTTCCTTTGCTGAGAACAGCGTCAGAAGGAGCGATCAAGGCTCAGAGCCGAGCAGGGCCCAGAGCAGCACCTGGTCAGAGAAGCAGCCAGCTGTTCCCGGCTGACGGCGTGTCCGTCACCCGCTCCCAGCTGCCCACTTCTGACCGGTCAGCCGCTTAGTCTGCACGGTGGGCTGGCTGTCAGGGCCAGTCGGGAGCTCCCACACCTGGAGAGCGCCCGCGGGCACCTGACGGGTGCAGCGGGCTCCCGGGGCAGCGCAGGGTCCGGGGCTGGGGACACGGGGCGGGCACCTGACGTGTGCAGCGGGCTCCCGGGGCAGCGTGGGGTCCGGGGCTGGGGACACGGGACGCGGAGCCGGCTCCGCCTACCTGCACGCGTCGCCCTCGGCGCCGCTCTCGGGGATGTCCAGACACTCGTCGCTGTCGATGGCCCACTGCTGCCCGGCCGCGCAGCACGTCTCGATCAGGTCCTTCGTGGACACTGTGGGCAGCAACGCGGGCAGAGTCAGTGCCTGGAGGGGGTCCGCGGTGCCCAGGCGTGCAGGCCCGGCAGGTACGGAGGCTGCCGGCGCCTGGCCAGATCCCCGTCCATCGCTGGGCAGCGGCCTCGCCCACCTGCTGCCGACCACGTGGGCTGCTAGCCCGCAGCTCGCAGGCACGACCGTCTCTGCAGAGCTGCCTGGGCGGGCAAGTCCAGCCGGGGGGAGCCGGCCAGGCGGGGTTCACGGACCCACTCCATCTCCAAGGGGACAGCCCAGTGGGACCGGAGTATCATCAGCTCCTTCCCCGGTCCCCTCCCTGGGCAGTTTCACCGAACGAACCACAAAGTGCCCAAGAACCTCCGACCCAGACTCTGCCTCTGAGGGACCAGATAAGACACCAACACATGAGCAGTGGCATCATCATCGGGGAAAGTTCTTGGGGAGAACGGGTGTGATGACTGTGGAGGGCGGGAGGAGCTGGGGCTTGGGAGAAGGTCTTAAAGGCACGGACCACAGGTTAAAACATGGATGCCTTTTCCTACCTCAGAATTAACATTCTCTGAATAACCAAGAACTCCGTGGACAAATACAGCAGACTGTTGACAGGTTAGGAGGTGTTTTTGGAACGTCTATACTGACAAAGAGTTGTTACTGAGAAATACAGTAACCTCCTAGAAATAAACATGAAAAAAATCAACCCCCAAAATAGAGTATCTGTGAAACCAGAAAAATGGGAAACAGTGATGAATGCCAGGCACAGGCGGGAGCCCTGGTGCCCTGGGCGCGGGAGAGGTGACCGCAGCAGCCAGTCCGGGTGGAGACCTGGCCCCTCGGACACAGTTAGGCGCATCGGCGTCCCGGGCCCAGCGGTCCTGCTCCCGGTGTCTACGGCAGGACAGTCATCATCGCACGGACCCACATTCCAGCAGCTCGAGGATGCTCACTTCAGTGAGGCTTATGCCAGTGGTGAGGAGGCAGCCGGAGTGCTCATCACTGCGGGAGTCGTGGACGGAACGTGGGGACGTCCTCCACGGAGGGCCCCACGGCAGTCAGAAGCAGCAGGCGAGATGTCTGCACAACACTGAACCTGGACACAAACACGCACGGCAACCAGCAGCAGCAGGGATCAGAGCACTGGGCGGGAACGGCACTGAGAAGGCTGCGTGCAAATCACAAGTGTACGCTGTGCAGGAACACAGAAAAGCAAAAAAGCAATCCAGACAGACTGAGGAAAATCACTGCCTAGGCTGAGACTGAGGGAGAGGTGGCCCTGGGGAAAGAGGATCAGTTCAGTTCAGGCGCTCAGTCGTGTCCAGCGCTTTGCGACCCCGTGGACTGCAGCACGCCAGGCCTCCCTGTCCATCCCCAACTCCCAGAGCTTGCTCAAACTCATCTTCATCGAGTCGGTAATAAACAGGAATAAATAAATAAAACGAGAGAGTCCTGCTAAGATGATAAGGAACCAGGAAATGAGGGAGGTAATTGATGCAACCATTTGCCTCCGCAGTCTGAAAACAAATGACATTCAAAGACGAAGCCTAACTTGGACGCCTATGTACGTGCTGAGGGGCAGCACAGCTTCACAGATTTACGTCGTACCTGGGTCCACAACTCGGGGCTGCCGTGCACAGTCATCTCTCTTCCCTGAAGACTCAGAGCCCTGCTCTGTTATGCAGACCCACAGCTGCACAGCTGCCAAAGCCTATGAGGACCTCTAAATGTCCTTGAGCAGTTCACAGAACCCAGCAGCGCTGAGGAAGAAAGGCATCAGGACACACCAGCAGCCTGCAAGGTTCTGGCAACGGAGAGCTCACTAAGAACCATCTGCGTCATTGGCGTAGTGTGCATTTCAAGTCACCAAGCTTTCCTGAGTTTCAATTTCCCTTCTGAAAGCAGGGGCAGTAGGCTTTGATATCAACCTGAAGGCTGTTCTGAGGCACCAGGAGGCGTGCAAAACATTCCTGAAAATCAGTGTCTACCAAAACGAGTAACAAACATCACGCCCAGTGGTGAAACAGCAGACAGTGCCCCACTGCAGGCAGAAAAGTATCCACTAATCCTCCTGTTTAACGCTGTCTGAGAGATGCCAGCAGACACAATAAAGCAAGAAAAAGAAAAGAGGCGGCAGAAACATTAGAAAAGAAGACATGACTGTCGTTCCCTGCAGATGTTATGGTTTCATTTCTCTACAAAGTTCAAAGGAATCAATGTTGACACAGTACTAAAATGAATACTAATTATTATTATTTGGTAGAAAAAATCAACACATACAAATTAGTGGCTTTACCATACACCAGCAACAATTAAATAGAAAAGGTAAGAGAAAAGAAGTTCCATACTAAAAAGAAACCTGGAAATAAATCTATGGTAAATACACTAAATCTATGTGAAGAAAAAAATCGCCTAATAGGTAAGAGCCAGCTCATTGGAAAAGACCTTGATTGAAGGCCAAAGGAGAAGGGGGGCAGCAGAGGATGAGACGGCTGGATAGCATCACCAACTCAACGGACATGAATTTCAGAAAATTCCAGGAGACAGTGGGGGACAGAGGAGCCTGGCGTGCTGTAGTCCAGGGGGTCGCAAAGAGTCGGACACGACTTAGTGACTGAACAACCACCATAGATATAACCATATACTTTGTTAGAAATGTATAATATGTATTTAGATGAGAAGATTAAATACCTTAAAGATGTCCATTTTCCTTTACTTAATCTACAGCTTCAGTGGAATCCCCGAGATCCAAAACAGCTCGTCATGAAATTTATCAAGTTGATTCTAAAATTCACCGCAAAGAGGATATGTCTTAAGAATACCCAAGAAAATCCATGAAAAGAAATAAAGAGGAGCACACCTTAAAGTTTTAATAATTAAAAAGACAAAGAGATGAATGCAACAAAATAAAATTCAGAAACAGAACTATGTGTACGTGGGTATTTAGTATACGATAAAGGTGGCATTCATACCCAGTGGGGAAAGGACTGAATATCTGGTGTTGGTATCTACCCCACATCACACACAAAAATAAATTCCACATCTATAAGGGCAGTATTAGAAGAAAACCTAAGGAAATAACTTTTGGATAAAGAGAGGCTTCTTCAGAAATAAAATCCACTGAATTAAACTGGACTCTTACCTCACACCATATACCAAAATCAACTCAAAACGATTTACTCAAACCATACAACTCCTAGAAGAAACCACAGAGGGAAAAGATCCTTAACAGTGGTCTTCGCAACAAATTTTTGGTAATGATGCCAGAAGTGCAGGCAACAGCAGCAAACGTCAACAGATGGTACTATGTCAAACTGAAAAGACTCTGCAGCCAAAGAAGCAGTCAAGAAAATGAAGACAATCTATGAAGTGGGAGAACACAGCTGAAAACCAGGTATGTGATAAGAGGGTTAACAAGAATATATAAGGAACCCATACAAGTCAACAGCAAACCGAAAATTATTTTCACGGTAGGCAAAGGACTAAAAGAGACGTTTTTCTAGAGACATGTGAGTGGCCAGAGGTGTGACAAGGCGCTAACATCACTTGTCATCAGAGAAACGGAGTCAAACCACGACGCGCTACCGCCTCACGCCGGGCAGGACGGCTGTCACGTCACCCAGACAACAAGAGACAGCAGGTGTTGCTGAAGCTGCGGAGAAAAGGGAGAACCCTCCTACGCTGCTGGTGCGGATGCAAGCTGGGGCAGCCACTGTGGGCAGTGTGGGGGCTCCTCAGAACATTAAGGGCAGAACTCGCATCTACCCCACTTTTGGGCATTTATCTGAAGGAAACAAAAGCACAAACTCAAAAACATGCGTGCGTCCCTATGTGCACAGCAGCACTGTTTATAGAAGCCAAGATGCAGCAGCAACCTGAGTGTCCATCGACAGTGAATAAAGCACCACACACACGCCACACACACACACACACACACACACACGAGTATTACTCAGCCATAAACAAGAAGGGAATCCTACCATCTGTAACAACAGGGTGCACCTTCAGAGCATTACGCTAAGTGAAATACGTCCGATGGAGAAAGAGAAATACTGTAATATTACTTACATATGGAATCTAAAAGAGCCAAGCTCACAGAAAGAGTAGAATGGTCGCCAAGAACTGGGGTGGGTGGCGAGGCGAGGTGAGCAGTTAGAGGAACGGAGAGATGTTGGTCAAAGGACGCAAGCTTCCGGTTACACGACGAGTAGGTCCCAGGACCTAATGCGCAGCACGGTGCCTACAGTTACCTGCGCTGTGTTACACCCTTGAACACCCCATGAGAGATCTGAAACGTTCTCAGCACAAACAAGAACAAAAACGAGACCTGTACGAGCCGACGGGTGTGTGAACCAACCTAGCTGTAATCATCACTTCACTGTTTATGTGTATATCAAAGCATCATATCGTACACCTTAAATCTACACAATATTATACAGCAGTTATATCTCAATAATCAAACCCGTCAATCCTAAAGGAAGTCAATCCTGAATATTCACTGGAAGCTCCAATACTTTGGCCATCTGATGCAAAGGGCCGACTCACTTGAAAAGACCCTGATGCTGGGAAAGATTGAAGGCAGGGGGAGAAGGGGATGACAGAGGATGAGATGGCTGGATGGCATCACCGACTCAATGGACATGGGTTTGGGTGAACTCAGGGAGATAGTGAAGGACAGGGAAGCCTGGCATGCTGCGGTTCGTGTGGTCACAAAGAGTTAGACACGACTCACAGACTGAACAACAGTTAAACATCTCAATAGAGCTAGGGGAAAAAAGAAAATACAATTCACAAGCAAAAAGGAAAACCTTAATCCAAGCAACTGGATAAAAGCTGAAAACACCCGATGGTAAAACACGGCCCCAATCTTATCACGTCACTCACTTTCCAGTCTCCGCACAGCGCGTATCACTATGTGAGACCCTCCTGTTATTTATGAGCTTACTTTTTCACTTGTCTGTTTCGTCCCCTCAGGGTAGGGGCCTGAGTCTCTGTGGCCCCTGAGAGTGACGCCACCACCCACACTTAATCCTCTCCCATCCCACTCCAGGCACGTGGGAGTCTCGCCTTGCTTGAACACCTCTGGTGGTGGGGAGCTCACTCTATCCAGGCAGCTTGTCCCTTTCCGCTCAGCTCAGCACACAACGTCCTTTCTTTCACTGGACTGAATTCTTTCTTCCTAAGCCTTCTCCAAGACGGCCTTAAAGATTAGCAGATTGCAACAGACCCCTGGGGCTCAGCCAGATGGCAGGAGATGGGTGCCGTATCAGGGTAACACCATCGGCTGGAATGCGCTGAGTGCCGGCCAGGAGCCAGGTGGGAGCCAGGTGCTTTGATCTCCACAGGCATTTATGAGGGGTGGGAACCGCTGTCAGGCCCACTCGAGATCAGGCGGGGAGCTGGACGTCCCACACCTCAACTTCCCATCTCCAGCCTCAGCTTCTCCACTTGGGCGCCGGGGCGGCTTGATGCAGCCGATCCTGGAGGCCCTGTCTGAGAATCTCAGCGCCAGCCCGGGAGGAGGCTCTCTGCCCTGTGGACGGAGCAGGCTCCCTTCCTGCCCCCGCCCCCCCAGCAGACGCCAGGTCCCAGCCTGCACTTGGCAGCCTTCCCACCATTCTGTCCTAGTCTTCCCCACGCTGGCTTCCCCTCTTTCTCAGACAAAGGAACTCAGGGGCATGACCCCTGAGGCTGGGAGGGCCACCCACTTGGAGCGGGTGGGGGATCAGCTCGGGACCAAGCCTAGCACTGCCCGGTACCGTCCGCAGCGCGGGAGCGGGAGGCAGGGCCAGCCAAGACCAGCAGGTGTGGACCCCGGCTCCTCGTCCAGACCCAGCACCCCCAGGACCCCTGCCCCACCCATCACCCCCTCTGAGGTCGCAAGCTTCGCCTCTCGGGCTCTTTTTAAGCTCCTGGGCACCAAGCCCACAGAGTTCTGGCCCAGGGCTCTTCCGTGCGTCCACACCCTGGTTGGCTGAGCTCATCTGGGCTTGCTCCTGCACATGTGTTTGAGTGACCAGCCCGGGGCACCCTCTGGCGCTCCCAAGGCCAAGGTCTGTCCAGTAACTGACTTTCCCCAGACCACGTCTCCCCGGGTCGTCCCTGCGCTAACCTCAGGACCCTCCTGGACTCCCCAGCCCCTGCCCCCTACCCTCAGTGACCTCTGTTCTGCTTCCTGTCTCTGAATTTGTGGCCAAGAGAAGGTGGACACGCGGGCAGGTCCATGTGGTGCAAAGGGGCACACGGCACACCATGCCCCACGAAGACACGGCAAACCGCAGAGACACGGCCTAGAGGGAGCAGCCGTCATGGCCAGACACTGAGCTTCCTCTCAGGGGAAGCTCCAACCCACAGAAGGGCAGAGCGCCTTCTGAGGCGATGATGCTGTCACGAACACGAGGCGCTCATGCCTGCAGAAGTGAGGATGGTGGTGACCGGGCAGGCGGCCGCAGCCTCTGCCCCCACGGCTGGTGCTGTGGTAGGTGGTACCCACCTCAAGCCCTTCCGCCACCGTCCAGCAAGTGCCCCATGCTCCTCTACTCACAAATACCCCATAACAAAGGCATTACTGGAAAAGATCATCTGGCTAGAAAATTCTCAGACTGAAGATGCAAAGAGTCCTGAACAACTTTGTCCCTAAAAGTGCCACAAGCAAGACACCAAAGGCCAAGTGTGATAGGATTCTACTTACAGAGGATTCTACTTACACAGAGGATTCTACTTACATAGGATTCTAGTGACAGAGAGAGAAAGCAGAGGAGAGGTTACTGAGGGCAGCGGGCAGGGACGGGGGGGTTAGTGTTTAACGGGGACAGAGGTTCCGTTTGGGAAGAAGAGAATACGCTCGGGAGCTGGACGGTGGGGAGGGTGGTGATGGTTACATAACAGGGTGGGCGTACCTAGTGCCACGGATGTGTACATTTAAAACCAGTTACAACTCCGAGTGCTACGCTACGTGCTGTTAACCACAACAGGGAGAAAATAACGCACACAGCGCAGAAACAGAGGGGTGATGTAGCGCCTCCCCTCTGAGAAATCTAACAGCTCACAGGTCACAGCGGGCACTCACAGGCAAGTCCTGGATACCAGCTGCCCCGGAACGTGAGACAGCGAAGATGCAGGCCCAGCCAGCCCCGCCGACAGGGCAGCGATGAAACAGCTGGTGTCATGACCGCCGCATCGCACACGAGTGTCAAAAAGGACGCGCTCAGTGTGAGATCTTCATGCAACTCCGTGCAACAATTTCCCAACAGACGACAAAGAGCAAAGAAGACAGGCTTCACGCTGAGCAGCGTCTAGTAAGCCACTGCCGACCTCTTCAAACCTGGAGGAGGAAATAGCACCCTACTCCAACATTCCTGCCTGTCAAAATCCCATGGACAGAGGAGCCTGGTGGGCTACAGTCCGTGGGGTCGCCGAGAGTCAGGCACGACTCAGCAGGACCTTTCCAAAGGGACACAGGCACATACACGGAGGGTTTCAGGAGGGGGTAGCAGTGCGTGCCCAGCGAGGGCCCGGCCCTGGCGGGGAGGCAGCACCCCGTCATTCACTGTTGGCCTCCTTTGTACTTTTTATGTCTTTTCCTTATCGCAGGCAGGTATTGCCTATTGAAGAAAAGTACTGTTACAAAAAAGACCCTGAGCTTCTGGGGACTCTAACCTCCTTTGATCACAGGAAACGGGGGGGCCCAGAACAATCCAGCCCGGAGGCCGTGACCCCTCCAGAGGGTGCCCTCTCCCAGACATCAGAGCCCTAGAGAATGGCGGCTTTGGAAATGCTGCAGAAAAATGTCCACCTGCAGGGTGATGGGCGGCCACCGCCACCAGCGCCCTGTTTGGACAGGATGTTTGCGGGGCCTGAGCAAACAGCCCGGGGAACGCTGAGGCGCCGGTGCTCCGTGCTCTTGGGGGGAGGGGTCACCTGCAGGCCCTGGCTGTGCCTGGACGCCTTTCACAATGACTGGAAGATGGACAGACAAGCGAGACTCTGAGCGCTGTCTTCCCGCCCCAGGATCCCGGACATGATGGCTGAGAACCAGCAGGAGTGGCTGGGCTGAGCCCAGCTGCCAGGCCCAGGCCATCCAGCCCCTCAGAGAGGCCTCCATCCCTCCCCCAGGGCAGGAGGCCCCCAGCACCACCGCCCCTCACAGCCCCTCTCACCGCCTAGCTTCCCTGTGGGGGGTGCCCACTGACTCCTTCCCCCGACCTGAGTCAGCACCCCACCCACCTGCCGACTACCCCAGCATGACCTGGGAGGTGCCTGGCCACCTTGGCTCACTGGCCAGATCACCGCCTACCCCAGCCTGACCTGGGAGGTGCCCGGCCACCCTGGCTCACTGGCTAGATCGCTGACTACCCCAGCCTGACCTGGGAGGTGCCCGGCCACCCTGGCTCACTGGTAGATCTCTGGCCTGGTGGGCGCCAGCTTGCAGCCACAGCACCGTCCCTCCAGGTACAGGACAAGGTCCCATCCCCAGCCCCGTTTTAGAGGTGAGCAGACAGCAGCCCCGACCACACGCCCAGCCAGGGGTAGTCAGGCAGCCAGACGGCAAAAGTTCCCAAGGGACTCCAGTAACTCAGGGCAGTGTGCAAAGACAGCTTGACCATGGAACAGAAAAGAGAGATCAGAAAAAACCTACTCACACGCACCAGATCCTGACTAAGGAGACTGCAGTGGGTAGGGTTGGGGGCTGGCGGGGAGACGGGCTTCTCAACACCCAGACTGGAGGCAACTGAATATCCATTTGAATCAAGACAGTATGGTACTGGCACAAAACCAGAGATACACACAAGATAGAAAGCCCAGAGATAAGCCCACACACCTGCGGGCACCTTATCTTTGACAAAGGAACCAAGAAGAGACAACGGGGGAATAGCCTCTTCAGTCAGTTGGTGCCGGGAAACTGGGCAGCTACGTGTAAGAGAATGAAATGAGAACGCTCCAACACCACACACAAAGATAAACTCAAAATGGATTAAAGACCTAAATGTAAGACCAGAAACTATAAAACTCTTAGCGGAAAACATAGGCAGAACACTCTGACGTAAATCACAGCAGGATCCTGTGTGACCCACCTCCTAGAGTAATGGAAATAAAAACAAAAATAAACAAGTGGGACCTGATTAAACCTAAAAGCTTTTGTACAGAAAAAGGAAGGAATTTTGACTCCTACTCACTTCACCCAGAGAAACAAACGAGATCTGATGTGGAAGGTGAAATAAGTTAAAAGATCTAGAATGTCACAAAGGAAAATATTTTCATGACTCCAGGGTAGACAAAGATTTCTTGAAAAGGGCAAAAAATACATTACCATAAAAATAAAGGTCAATAAAGTGCATTTCACGAAACTGAGAAGTCTTCATTCCTCAGAAGACAGCGTCTGCAATGTGCCGATCAGAAAAAGTCATCATGAGAGTGGAAAGAAAAGTCAGAGAATGAGATGAGGCATTTGTGAGCCAGCTAAAGATGTATCCCCAGAACATCTCAAGAATTCCTAGGCCTGGCAAGACAAAGAAACCTAATTTAGAAATGGGCAAAGAACAACAAACTGTTCAACAGTAATATGAAAATGTGCTCAACGTCATCAGATGCGAGGGAATGCAAATTAAAGCCACCGTGAGATCCGGCTACACGGCCACCAGGTTGGCGATGATGAAACAGACAGACCACATCCAGTGTTGGCAAAGACGGGGACAGCTGGAGTCTTGCTCACGGCTGGTGGGGACAGAAACTGGTGACACTCTGGAAGACTGGCAGGGCTGGCCACAGCTCCAATGCAGCAATTCCTCTGCTGGGTGGACGCCCTTCGAAACACACAGAATGTCCACAGCCACGGCATTCACTCACCAGAAACAGCCCGAACCTCCATCCACACCACGACAGATCAATGAACTATGATTTATCCCTACGACAGAGCAATAAAGAGCAGCATTTTAAAATGAATTACTGCTACACGCAGCAGTCTGGATGACTCTCAAACACATGGTCCTGAACTCAAGAAGTTAAACGCAAGCGAAACTGTATCATATGGTTCCCATTACACAGAATAAATTCAAGAATAGGCAGGAGTCATTGATAGCGATAAGTCAGCCTTGTGGCTCCATGGTGGGGGTGGGGCGGGGGGAGGGAGAGCAGAACCGGCCGAGAAGGGACACCAGGAAGAGTCTGGCCCACTCGAGATGTTCTGTGTCTTGATCCGGGTGGAGATGCCTGGAACCTACTAAGCTTTTTTTATGAAGATCCCTGTGCTTTACAGACATGATACTTTATAGAACTATATAGTAAGACATAAGAAAGTTTTAAGGGAGTACTATTAAATTAATCTAGATGAAAAGATGCTCCAGAGCCTCCATGGTATTCTTTAATAAAAGCTTTCAGAAAGAAGGAAATTCAAGAAATAAAACAACACGAACCGGAAAAGATCTCATCGTCCCTGATTAGATACTCCTTTACAAAAGGGACTGGAGGCAGCTCTCTGGGGACTGGCGGAGAAGTATGCACGCAGCAGGAGGGCGCTGCGACTGTTAGGTAGAGGACCACAGCATGTAGCAATGTACCCAGAGATGTCTTTATTTCTGTTGCAAATACTGTGCCAGACTCAACCGGGTCCATCACACACGCATGTGCACGCGGTAACTGAAACCAGAGAGAAAGAACAAGCCATGGACAGTTACGGGTCTGAGATTTCTTTCCCGAGCCCAAGCCGCTTAGAGGGTCTGTCCCAACCTGGTGGGGGCTGGCGTAGCAGGTGGTACTTGAGATGCTGGTTGCCGTGGCTGGCAGAGCCGCAGTTACTTGCAGGCTCTACGGTGGGCTTTGTTGATGTGGACGGGCTGTGCCAGGCTTCCAGCCAGTCCTGGGAAGCTCTGGAAGGCGGTAGGGGGTGGTCGCATGACCAGCACAAGTCCTACCCTCCCGGCCTCCCAGGGAGTAGGGGTGTGGGTCTGTCGTGGGCATTTGAAAGAGCTAGGGCTGTTGGTACCCTCACTATCAATGAGAAGCCAACACCACGGGAAAAGAGAAAAGCCGCTTGTAGGAAAGCAGGCTGCCCTGATCAGGGCCATGCAGAGACTCCTGACAGGCTCTGCTCTGTTCAAGAGGTGTGTGGGGCCCGGGCACCGTGGTTAGCGGATGCCACCCCAGAAAGAGCCACTGGGCACATGGAACCTGCAGGCAAACGCTGACAAACTGAACGGGACCAGCCTTGTTCTCTGAGAAGATAACTTTCCCAGAAACAAGGAAGGAACAACGAGACCCAAGCACTTGGACGTTGCAGTGGACAGCTCACGCCCTAAGAATGAACGAGTCACTGGGAGAGGAGTCTAGAAGCAGACCACTGCAAGCATCTTTCTGACGCAGGGCACGTGACCGAGGCTGGACGCCCATGAGAGTGGCCTTCGTCTGGAAGGAGACCTGTCCCTCCCTCCACCCAGGCTCACCTCGGCCACCGGCCAGCCCAGCCCCTGCCGAGGCTCCTGGTGGCCCCAGATGTGGGGGCACTCCCTTGCTGTGCTTCTAGAGGCTTCTGCAGACCCCCGTACCCCAGCACAGGCTTGCAGTGTTACTCACACTGCAGAAAAACCAAGACATCTGACATGGATTCTGTTCTCCTTAGAAAGAACTATGAACTCGCTCTTGTTCATTATGAGCTTCAGAAACGGCCGCTACCCCAGACGATGCTTTGGCTCAAACTAGAGTCTGACGGCATTCCAGTTCTTGGGATAATTTTTCGTTTTATAGACGAATCTTGTAAACGACATCATTCTATTTTCCTGTTCTCTCCAGATAGTTTAATTACCAGTTCATTGTACATGCACACAGTTTAATAAGAGATGTTTATCTGTAAGGCAATTTGGGTTTTCCAGAGCCAGTATTTACTCTAAGAGAAATGTAAATATAACTTCAATTTCCATCTTAAAAAAACTGACTCATCAAAAACATTGTTCGATGCACGATGCTGGATGCTTGGGGCTGGTGCACTGGGACGGCCCAGAGGGATGGTATGGGGGGAGGAGGGAGGAGGGTTCGGGATGGGGAACACATGTATACCTGTGGCGGATTCATTTTGATATTTGGCAAAACTAATACAATTATGTAAAGTTTAAAAATAAAATAAAATTAGAAAAAAAAAAAGAAAAAAAAATCACATAAAAAACCTGGACAAGTTTTTTTTCTGTTCTGAGATGAGACGCAAACAGGAAGCAGAGCATCAGCAGAGGGGACATGAAAAATCCTGGCTGGGGAAGGGGCAGCGGGCACCCTGGAGTCCGTCATCAGATGAGGCAGTGGGGTGGGGTGGTGGGGGGGTGCATACTGGGCAAGGGTCAGGGGTTGCAAGGTTTCCAGTGTTCCCAAGTGGGAGGCCACTGGGCCAGGCTGGGGTCCTTCTGGAACCAAATTCCCAGCGACCCCGCCCAGCGACTTTCCGTTTCTCATAACCCACACACGTGGCCTACCCAACCTAGATCTTGGCCAGATCTCTTCCCCACCCCACCCGCAAATATCTCCATCCTTTGTCCCCATCCCCCGCAGTCTGCAGTGTCTGGCGAATATTCAAAGTGAAGGGACCGTGAAGAGATGGGTAACACCCTCACCCCCACTGAGGACCCTAAACTGGATGTCACTGGGAGCAGAGCTGGGAAGCCGGAGCCCTGTTCTGCCTCCCCCGGGCTGGGCCACCACAGACAACACCCTCAGCCTCTCTGTTCCGGGATCCAGGATTTGGGGGCCAGGTGGTGATGGGCGAGGAATCACGAGACCTTCCCTGAGCGACCAGCCCCCACCCCCGAGGCCACCCACCTGACCAGGTGGGGCCAACTTGGCAGGAAAGAAACAGGCCGGCCTCTCCCCTCTCTGAGCAGGTCTCCATGGCCCAGCCTCCACTCTGACTCCCACAGCTCCTCCACCCGGCAGTCGGCGTCTGCCCCTCATGCCTCCCTCCAGCGTGGGCCCGTGAGCCACCCTGGCGCACTGAGCTGGGGCCGCCTGTCTCAGGAAGCACACGCCGCTCCCCGGCTGCAAGGTGGCGTCCAGCTGACCCTGATCCACCGCCTGGCCTGCTCACCGTGGACGGAGCTGGGTCCCCGCTTGGGCACAGCCGCCTAGGCCTAAGGTCACAGC
Organism: Bos mutus; assembly: GCF_027580195.1. Classification (NCBI taxonomy): domain Eukaryota; kingdom Metazoa; phylum Chordata; class Mammalia; order Artiodactyla; family Bovidae; genus Bos; species Bos mutus. The sequence continues at coordinate 58,503,800 of NC_091638.1, forward strand.
CCCCCTCCAGGCCGGGGGTGACCACCCCCATTGCAGTGCGCTCATTCTGCAGCCCCCTCGGTCACCCTCTCCAGGAGCCTAGAGCCTATTTTCTGGACTTGGATTCCGCTGGGCCAGGAGTTGGAGCTTTGGAGACCCCACCCTCTGAGCTCGCTGTGAAGTCTGCCAGCCCCCCCGTCGGCCTCTGTGTCCCAGACGTATAATTAGGGGCAGTTGGCGCTCTGTGAGTCTAAACCATGGCAGCAAGCTGGTGCCCACTGCACACTTTGCTGGGGCCTTGATATACATTTACAGATCTGCAGACTTGATTCAAAATTCCAGATCCGAGGCATCTTTTGGAAAATCTAAAGTGACAGGTCATGCCGCCTCGTCCCCTCTCATTCTGCAGTGATGCTGGAGCTGGGCACCTGGAGCCTCGATTTTCTGACCACAGGGAAAACCAGCCCCTCCCCGGGCCAGGCAGCTGGACGAACCCCAGGAGGTGCCACTGGCGGTCGGTCGGCAAACATCCACTTCACCGCCCTCAGTGACCCTGCACGTGGACATCACCTCTCTGTCCCTCAGGCACCTCGGCCGTGAGGTGGGGATGACGGCCCCCCACGCTATGGGTGTCCCGGGCGGTAACACCCCAACCGATACGTGTCCAGGGAGGACCACAGCGCCTGCCACGGGATGCGTACGCAGCCCGACCGAGGCTGAAGGAGGAGACACTCCCCGTTTCTGGGATGTCAGCCCATGGCCAGGCTGTGCCGCCCAACGCGGGACCCCCCAGGATGGGGGCTGAGTCCGTGGGCAGGTGCCAGAATGAAGGTGCAGGGCAGGGGCCAGCCTGGCGGGGAGTGGGGGGAAATCTCTACACATCTGGGGGTGCTGGAGGAGCAGGCAGGGGTGGGGGCAGGCAGTAAGCCGCTGAACGCCCCCAGCCAACCCTACGAGGCCCGGCCCCTTTGCCTCTTCACCAGAGGGACAACTCTTGGCCCCAGAAAAGGCCACATCTGTTTACTTAAGCAGAAACAAACCCGCAGCCCACCACCCAGAGTCCTGGGCCCCGGGGCAGGGATAGAATGGAGCTCAGGCCACAGCAGCTGCTCTGAGCAGGCGGTCGTCCCCTCTCCGCTGGTCAGTAATCCTTGGCGGGGAGAGCTTACCCTTCCATCTCACCAATGCTGACACTGAGGCTCAGAGAGGGTGCGTTCATCGCCTGACGTCACACAGCCAGAGACTCAGAGGCAGGGCTCTCGCCCAGGGACTCACCCTCGGAGGACCAAGCTGGCTCATGACCAGTACAACTCAGTCCCACGCCCAACTTCCCTGCATGGAGATCCCGGAGCAGGCAGGGAGGGCCCAGTAGACACCCGGTCCATGCACAGCTGACCTCGGCCGGACAGAAGCTCCTCCTGGAGGCCCCAGACGCTGGACGACCAGGGGCCCGAGGCTGTACAACCCCGGCCCCGCCTGCAGGAGGCGCTGGACGACGATGGGGCTGACACTCCCCCGGGGGAGCCCACTGCCCCCACCTCTGAGCCGCAGGTCACGAGGCACCCAGGCTCTGGAAGGTTCACAGCGCAGGAGGTCCAGGGGGCTTGGCTGGGCCTCAGGAGAGCCAGTTGGGGGATGAATGGGAAGCAGCCTGGAGCTCAGAGGGGCTGCCCTCCAGTGGAGCGCCCGGGACACCAGCGTGAGGGCAACCTTGCTACGCGGCAGACCCCAGCACGTGGCGCCAGCTTCCTGCCAGCTGAGAACGCACCCTAGCAGGGAGCCCTCAGGAAGCCCACTGTACAGACGAGAAAACCGAGGCCCGGGGCAGTGAAGCGATGTGCCTGAGGTCACACAGCCAGCGTGGGGAAGGGCAGCTTCAGCCTTGGGGACCAGGCCAGGGACCCCCAAGGGTCAGAAGGACCTGGATCCGCAGCTGGCCTACCACTGCTCGCTGCTGGGCCACGGGCTGTGTCCCCTGGTGGGAGGGGACTCGCTGGAAGGCTGTTTGGGGGCTGAGATGAGGTTCCCAGAGCACCGGCCTGGGGTAGATTCACTGCAATGACCACCCAGTGTGCTTCCTTTCTTTCCCAAACCCTCTGTAGCGTCCATCAAGAGGGACCCTCGACCCCAGGCCGGCGTCCTGCCCGGCGGGCAGCAGACGTGGAGAAAGCAGTGGCTGAGGCGGTTCCGAGCCCGGTCCGAGAGTCCCCATGTGCATCTCACCTTTCCCTGGGAGCCCTGTTTCCACGATGGAAACGAGCGTGTGGGGCGGAGGCAGCTGCCCTGGTGGGGGCCATCCTGAAACAACCACTCCCAAAGCAGCCCCTCCCAGTGGCCACTCCCAGCCTGGGGCAGTGAGCCTGGCCGCCCCGTGGTCTTGGAATCGGGAAGAAATGCATACAGTGCACCACAGAGGTTCCGCGGCCGCAGCAGACCTCACGTTCATTCATGCCGTGACTGGGGCGTGTGCCCCGCAGGAAGGACTGTCACTGGTTTGGCGAGACGGCAGAGAGATCACCCCGCACCCCACACAGGGCTGGCAGACCTCCCGGGGGGCCCTCGGCCAAAGCAGGGGAGAGAGGAGTGCATGCCAACACCAACAGTCCTGGGGGACACGTCCCTCCGGCCGAGGTGCGAGCATCTCGCAGCCATGCTCAGCGCTCTCCTTGGTCTCTTCAGCATCTGACACAGATCTGACGTGTTCTCACGGCTGGCTGTGGGCACCCCCTCCCACAGGGTGGAAGGCCCGTGAGGGGTGCCAACTTCATTCAGTTTTGATCTCAGCTGTCTCTCTGGCACCTAGAATCGTGCAGGAGGGTCTCATAAATATTTGCTGACTCAGTAACCTAGGGAAACAGGCATTCCTGTACACAGCAGGTGTGAGTACTGTCTGGTACCATCAGTGGAGGGGAGCTGGCAGGCACCAGTTAGAAGGACACACCCCGTGGTCGCCAGCAGAGCCCATGGCAGCCGGCTGGCGCCTCCCTGGAGAAAAGCGTGTAGGCAGTCATCAAAACATGGAGTGGCGTGAGCACAGCAGCCCTCCTCCAAAGGGTCCAGACTGGAAAAAAGCCCACAGCCCTTCAGAAGGAACCACCAACCAGGGTCTGTCCTCACCATGGAGCAGCTCTCAACCACAAAAAGGACCCACCGCGGCACCCACAACATGTGGACATGAAGTGCTGTGCTGAGCGCAAGTCGCCACCCCAGAGAGCAGGCTGCTGCTGCTGCTGCTGTTCCTAAGGACTACACGGCCCCGTTCACAAAACTCCCAGAGCTGTTTGTGGTCAGGGCAGCATCTGGGGACGGGCACAGATGAGGGGAGCCTGCTCATCTCGGGATGCTGCCTCATGATCTGGGTGCTGGGCACGCGGGCGTTCACCTCTGAGACGTCTCACTGAGCTGCAAGCTTCTGAGGCTGCCCAGGGGGCGCGGTGGGAAGAACACGCCTGCCAAGGCAGGGGACACAGGGACACAGGGACACAGGGGACAGAGTTTCAATCCCTGGGTCAGGAGGATGCCCTGGAGCAGCGGTGGGAGAGTGGGGCACAGCTGGTGACTGGGAGCATGCACACGCGCACGCTTCTGAGAGGGCCTCCTGATCATATCGGCTAAAAGTCTCACCAAGAGAAAAGAGAGAAACCCAGGTGGACACGGACCCGGCAACTTCCTGCCATGACGGGAAGACGCTCACTGAGGCAATGGAGACAACCGAGCGTCCGCCAGCAGGGACAGTGAGCGACTGCGGGGGCGTGCAGGGAGCAGAGCTCCTCCCCACGTGCCGACAGGGAGAGCCCCAGGGTGGGCTGTGCACAGAGGAATGCAGAGGACAGAAAGGTGCACGCACGACGCTGGACCTGTGAAAGCGAGTGCACACCCCCAACACACGTGGGAACCTGTGGTTCCCGGGCGTGCTCCCACGTCCTGCAGTCCCTGAGACTGAGCCAGGGACCCACGGGGTCAAGGTACTTTCCAAACAACACTGGCGGCCCCCTTCGTGCCTGCCCCTTCTCCTGCAAGTAGGCAGTGGAACCTTCCAGAAACCACGTGTCGGTGATGATGGCACCGCTCTGATGGCTAACGGAACGCGGACGTGCGTATTCAGGGCTGTCTAAACTCGAGAAAAGGAGCTCAGCGTCACTAGCCTTGAGGGAACCGCCAGTGAAACCCGCAGTGAGGTATCACCTAACACTTCAACACATCACATTCAAAAAGGCAGACAGGGACTGCCTGCCTGGTGGTCCAGTGGTTAAGACTCTGGGCTCCCAACGCAGGGGGCTGGGGTTCAATTCCCGGTTGGGGAACCAGGTCCCACAGGCTACAACTAAAACCCAGCAGAGCCAAAAACTGAAAAACTAAATACATATTTTTTAAAAAATACAGACAATAACAAGTGCTGGTGAAGATAGTGGGGCAGCCGCTGTGGGTTAACAGTTCAGTGTTTCATCTGACAGTTACACAGAGTTACCAGACGACCCAGCAATACTATGTTCCTGGGTACGTTCCCCAAAGACAGGAATACACGTCCACTCAAAGATAGGTAGTGAACGCAAGAGCAGTGGCACTCACAGTAGCTGAAAGGTGCCAACTTCATCACCTGGCACATGAACAAACAAAGACGTGGCCCATCCACACGCGGGAATGCCCGCCACGAGAAGGAATGCAGCCCCGATTCATGCTGCAACACAAGGAAACTCCACAGAGTCACGCTGAGTAACTAACCAGGGACGTGGCCCATCCACGCGCTGGAATGCCCGCCACGAGAAGGAATGCAGCCCTGATTCATGCTGCAACACAAGGAAACTCCACAGAGTCACGCTGAGTAACTAACCGGGGATAGTCCCCAAAGGCCACGTACTCTGTGATTCCATGTCCAGGAACGTACAGCACATGCAATCCATGCGGATGGCGACTAAACCCGAGCCTGCTGGGGGCTGGGAAGAGGAAGCCGGAGGTGGCTGCTACTGGCATGGGGTTTCTTTCTGGGGTGATCAGAGTGTTCTAGAATTCGATTCTGATGATGTTTTCATGACCCTGACAAAACCTACTGAATTGTACGCTTTAAATGGGAGGATTTACTGGTGCACGAACAATGTCTCATAAAGCTGTCTAGGAAGGAAGGGAGGGAGGGAGGCAGGAAGGAAGGAAACTGTTTTTCTAAAGCCAAGAAACCCCCCTCAGGCCAGACCTTCACTATGGGGAGCGGCTGTGAAATGCGCCCTTTTCCTCCAAGTGCCATAGGCTCTGCGGGCAGCCAAAGCCGGGGACCCCTTCTTGCCCTGGTGCCCCATGGGAGCTGTGAGCCCACCCCGCGCCTGGAAGACGAGGGCCCCCTGCTCAGCTCTACTACGACCTCTAGAAAAGCACTGCCATCCCCTCCACTCTCAGAATCCCAGTTCCTCTTCCATGGAATAGAAGGACCACACAGACCCTCCCAAGGTCACCACACAGGACATCTCAGTGCCCTGACAGGCACCCCCTGCAGAGGACCCATCCACCACCCAGCTGCCAACTGGGGCCGAGCCAGTGACGAAAGCAAGGGGAACCAGCCCAGGACAGTCCAGCTGCCCCCCTGCACCCCGACGGGCAGGCAGCCCCTTCTCAGGTCCCCCGGCAGCTGCCCCAGGACACATGCGCCTGGCAGGCCCACAGCTGCCGATTTCACAAAAGCCAGGAAGCTCGTGTTCACGTTACGTCTTCTAAACGTTGCAGCAAAACTCGAGGGTTTACGAAGGTGCTTTCCAGAAAGACACTAACCCGTGACACGGGCGTGCACCCTCAGCCCAACAGCAGACAGAGCGTGAGACAGCTGGCGGTGTCGTCGACTCGACAGACAGGAGTTTGAGCAAACTCCGGGAGGTGGTGAAGGACAGGGAAGCCTGGCGTGCTGCAGTCCAAGGGATCACAAAGGGTCGGACACGACCGAGTGACTGAACAAAACAAGACAGAGCAGGGCCGGCCCAGCTGTGCGGGGTCAGTGAGGAGCCTGGGGCTCAGAAAGGTGGCATCCCAGGCCTCAGGTCACACAAGGAGCGAGGCCGAGCTTTGCCTGGGGACTCAGCATGGACGGGCAGGGGCCGGGGGAGGCCTGGGTCCCTGGTCTGCTCCCAGCGGCCGTGGGCTGGGGCAGGGCTACCTGGCCTGCCTGTGAGCTCGGCGTGGGGGGCGGGGGGACACCCCCTCTCCAGGCCACTCCAGGAGCCAGGCGCTCTCGCACAGGACGTGGGCTCAGCTGTCCGGGTTTCCAGCCCGGCTCCCTCGGGTCCCCTGGCCGTGCTCGGGGACCTCTCAGACCCGGCGCGAGTTTAAATCTCCCACATGCCCGGACTGGAGAGGACAGCAGAGAGGACGGTCTGCGGCAATCGTCCAGGGACCAGGCAGAGGTTGGGCGGGTCTCTCTGCTGCCTGGACCCACAACCCGGGGACTCTGGGGGACCCTGGAGAACCCAGACGCTGAAGGCCCCACGTTCTGCCCCCTGCACCCGGAGGAAGCATTCCATGACCCAAGTAAGACTGTACCAGCTCCTGCCTCACACTGGCAGGGGCGCCCCCTGCCCCTGGGGAAAGGCCCCAGTCTTCGTGCTGAGGGTAACACTGCTGCCCTGGGCCCAGTTCCTGCCCCTCCCTGTTGGGGGCCAGAGTGAGGTACTCTGCAAAGGTCATGAGGAAGGAGGCTCGACATACGCAAAGGCGGGATCGAGCCTCAGGAGTCCCCCTGGAAATCCTCGAGCATCTACCCCCATAACCAGAGCCTGCCTACTTTACTACTTTGTGCTCTCACCTACACTTCTGACTTTACGGGGGGCTGTCCCCCACCACCTCTTTCGGAGAAGGAGTTAACCTAGAGCTCCAGTCAATAAAAACTCCTGGGCGTGACAAGAGTGTTTTAACCTACAAACTCCTCTGAAGGTTCTCTAGCCTGCCTGACAGGCTTGTCCGGCCACATGTGATTGCTCACAGCCTCCCAACCATGAGAGGCACGAGATGCTTTAAACCCTCTAAAAACAGGTTCTTTAGAGAAGTTAGAAAACTATTAGTATAAGTATAATGGGCTGATCAGAAATTGTATTGGTGAAGGGTTTTTCACTTGTTGAGCCAATGTTTGTTGCTAAGTCTCCACATCCCCTGCCCTTACACACATTAATGAATATATAGAAGAAATAAGTATTAACCTTTGATATTAATCACGTTAGACCTTAGGCTAAGTAAATTCTTTCCTTAACTAAAACCCACTACACCCTCACCCTATAGGAATGTAACTTTATTTGGGTGGCGTCTGTTTTAAGAATAATCACCCCTGGAGAAATAAGTGTCCTGGTTGACTGACTGCTGTCACAAGGAGAGGGTCATAAATTGTCAGCAGGCCCCCCTGGCCAGAAGATGATGTAACACCCCTAAGACCTCTGTATACATTTGTATGAAGCACCTGACTTTGATAAAAGTCAGGACTGCTGTCCCCACGTGACTTTTGTATAACATCTCAGTGTATAAAAACAGACTCTGGAAAATAAAGAATGGGGATCAGTTTCTCGAAATACTGGTCTCCCCATGTCGCTGTCTCTCTCAAACTCTGGCTGAGTCTCCATCTGGAGCGCGGAACCCGCCATGCTTACTAATTATGCCTGGGCTTCTAAGATCCGACCGGGGAGGCCTCAGTGTCTCCTCTCCTTCGGGAGAACGGAAGGACGCCTGCGGCCTACGTAAGTGGTGCAAACTTCTTGTCTTGAAGTTTTATTGGTCTCCCGCGTAAACCAAGCTACTCAGCCTCTTTTCTCCACTGAATTTCCTCACTGAGCTATCCTTATTTCAGCCTCTTTTCTTCACTGAATTTTACTGAGCTATCCTCATTCTATTACTCTTTATATCCTTAATTAACATTTCATTAAGCAATTGTTTCCTGATCTTCGCCTACGCCATCTCTCCTTCGAATACCCTGGATCAGCCGGGGCTGGTCCCCGGCACCTCCCAGGCCTCTTCTCACCCCAGCCACACAGCCTCATTCCAACCCAACCTCCTCTCCACCTGCAGGGCCTCTGTACCTGCTGTGGCCTCTGCCAGACGCACTCTCTGATCCCCACTGCCACCCGGTCAAAAGCTCCTCCTGCTCAAACAGCCCTTCCTCCAGGGAGCCCTCCCTCCAGGGAGCCCTCCCTGATCTCCAGGGACGTCAGCTCCCCTGGACAGGCCCGCAGAGCACATCCGCTGCACTCCCACGACGCAGGGGTTTTCTCTTCTGCTGAACTATACGGTCCCGGCGACAAGGCCACACTGGGTGTGGGGAACATCTGGCATGCATCACAGCCCTCAGGCAGGCTGGGCACCGGAAGTGATTGTTGGGGTGAAGACGTGGAGAAATGGAGGGTGAGGTGGGCTCACCACTTCCTGCACGTGTGTCGGTGGGGAAGCAGCCCCAATTCCTCCACCGTGTACCGAGGGGGCGGCTGTGACGATTGAAAGGGCCTCTGATCTCAGAGAGCTTACGACGGTGCAAAAATAGGCCTCGAGCGTGATACGGGGTCTGCAGTTTGCATCCAGCTATCTCAACGTCAAAGCTTCTCTATTAACTGGACGTCGAGCCACTCAAACACCCCTGCCCAGCAGAATCCAGGGATGTAAAGTCCCGACGGGGGCGGGGGTGCTCCTCCTCCCACAGGGTCCCGGGGCCTGCAGGTTTCACTGGGGTCCTTTTCTGGGGAGGGGGCTGCCTCTAGCTGGGCCACCCTGACCCCAGGTTCCCGCCCTTGTGCTCAGGGGGGCGGGGTGGGGTGGTCCCCGGGTCCCTCCATCCTGCCAGCCCAGTGGTAGAAGCCCCCGAGTGACAGGAGACGTCAGAGCCCCTCTCCCCGCGGGGGAGTCAGGCATGTGGCTTCCGTCAGGTTCCATCTGGACACGCCCAGAGGCAGCCGGGAACCCTGGCAAGGCTCGGAACCCTGCCCGAGTGGGGCCTGGGGCAATGGCTGGCAACCACCTTCTCCAGGCCCGGGCTGCCACAGCAGCGTGGCCAAGGGGCATTTCTGCCCTGTGACCCACCTCTCAGCAGGTCCCATGGGCAAGCAGGACCAAGCTACCAGCTCCCCAGTTTCACCCAAGGGCCCTCCTTCCCTCGGGATCCCCCAGCCACCCCCTGCAAAAGCAGCCAGAGGGCACCGAGGCCCTGGCTGCCCCAGCGATGCGCCATCAGACCCCTGACCCCCACCCACCAGGCCTCCCCCACCGCCCCCCACGCTGTGTGCATGGTGGCGACCACAAATAATTCCGTGTGCCCATCCACGCATGCCCTCTGCCCCCACCAGACCACGAAGGGCAGAGGCTGTGCCCACTCAGTTTCACCAGCACGACCCCCGGTGCAGAGAGGCTGTTCCGTACTTGTCTGTTGTAGAAACTGAGTGGGCAGACCAAGTAACAGAGGGTGAATAATCAAAGCGAGCGTTTTTAGTTACTCAGCAGTGCTGAGCCCCTCCCCGAGCTTGAATGAGTTAGTTCATTTAATGCTCAGAACCCTCCCCGCCCCCGACGCAGGGCCTTCCCTGCGCTTATAGATGGAGAGAGTGAGGCACAAAGTGGTGCCCGCCTGAGTTACAGGTGGAGAGCTGGTAGGGGTCAGGGGTCAGGGAGAGGGGTCAGGGTGAGGAGGAGGCGGCGGCGAGATGATGGGGTGATGGGCGGCCATCAGTCCTTGTTCAGGCGGCCAGGGCCAAACTCCTGGGTCCCACTGACCCTCACCCCACCCGCCCCCCACCATCCACACCTCCCTCCCCAGAGGAGCACCGAGAAACCCAGCCCATCCTGTCTGCGCCCTCTGCTGGGCCCCTGCCAGGACAACCCTCGGATGGGATGAGGGGCACTGAGTCAGGGGCCCCTACTCCCCGGCCAACTGCAGCGGCAGCCACACCCCAAAGACCATCTGAGAAAGCCCAGGCAGAGGAAAAAACCTGGGGCGCCCGAGAACAAAGCAAGCCTCCAGGATTCCAAGGCCCACAGCCACAGAGGCCTCTGGCAGCAAGCAGAGGGGGCGGGGGGCCGTGTCTGTTTTGGAAACCCCGGAGGCTGCAGGCACAGACTCGGGAGGCAGGCCTGCGAGCCCGCCCGCTCGGGCACACGTGGCCTTCATTACGCTCCCTGCCTCCTGCAGGCCCGGGGGCCTGGGTGAGGAGGAGCCCCCGGAAGCCCGCTGCCCTGGTGGCAGCCCGCCACCTCCCGCCATGCGACCCGCTTCCACGAACCACGCCTTTCCACTCTCGACCTGGTGAGCTGAAAATCAGGAGCCCAGCTTGTGGGGGTCGAGCCACAGGTGGGGCGGGCACTCGGTGAGGGCGAGTTCTGTGCCGCCCACTGGGAGCAGGATGCAGGGAAGGAGCCGCCGGGCCAGGGGCCTGCAGTCTCAGTCTCAGCACACTGTGGACACCCGCCAAGGGCCACAGCTCTGGACAGACGGGCCCCCCGTCCCCAGGAAACCCTCCTGGACCCCGCCCAGGGGTGGCCCGCTCATAGCCCATGGACCAGGGCCAGCCGGGCCCACGCTGCCTCCCTAGGGTCCTGCAGGGCCTGCCCACAGCTGATGCCCATTGAAGGTTTTCAGAGCGAACGACCCAGGACTGGACAGGACGTGGACTCCCTGCCGTGGAGAGAGGTCTCCAGACAACAGGTTCCCAGGGCTCCCTCAGAGGGGTGGAGCTCGGCCACAGACCCCCCAACCCCCCTCCAGCTGAGCACAGACCTGGGCCAGCACCAAGACCCAAGGACGCCCTCCACTGGTCGAGCATCCCGGGAGGAACCAGAGAAGAGTCTTACCTTCGAGGCCAGCTCTCGGGACAGAGTGCACGGAGTTGGGGTCCTCCTCCTCCTCCAGCCGGGACCGGGGCCCAGCCGGCTGCTGGGGCACCTCCTGGGTAGGCGGAGCACGGGCCGTCTCCTGCTGAAGTGTGGTCAGGGCGGCATGGGCATTGGGCTCGGTGGGGGCCTCGGGGGGGCCGTGCGTGGTCTCAGTCAGGAGGATGTTGGGCATGCTGAACGTGGGAGGGGGCCCGGCGCTGCGGTGCGTGGCCTGCACGTCGGGGATGAGGTTCTCTTCCACCCCAGCCCTGGCCTCGGCCCCCTCCTCCCGGACAGGGTGGGCCGGCATCGGGCCTGCCGTGGGCCGTCTGTCCAGCCCCCGGGGGCCGCCTGCGGCCAGCTGCTCCTGGACGGCTGGCGCCTCCCTGTCTTCCTGACCATCGTCCGTCACTCTCCTGGCTTTGGCCTGCACAGGGGCCGGGGGACCCAGGGCGGCGGCTGCCGTGGGCCTGGGGAGGGCTGCCGGCCAGAGAGTGGCCTGGAGGGCCGAAGGTGGCTGACGCCCGCCTCCCAGAGCGGCCGGGCCCCCAGCGCCCGCCTGGAGCTCGCCCGCCAGGGCCTCCGCTTCGGCCACCTCCTGGTCGTAGCTGTAGGGGTCCTCATAGTGCCGCTCGGGGTCCCCATCCTCGGTGTCCGAGGTGTTCCCGGGGGCGGCGTCTCCGTGGCAGTCGGGCAGCGGGTAGCAGATGAGCTCACCGCCTGCGTCCGGGCAATGGCAGGCCCGGCAGGGCGCCAGGCGGACGGTGTGGCCGGCGGCGTACTTGCGGCCGGAGTGGACGCAGCCCACCTGGCCGCACTGCGGGCAGCTGTCGGCCGCCACCACAGCCTCGATGCAGTTGGGTGGCAGCTCTGGGCAGGGCATGAACTGGCAGCTGATCTTGCCGCCGCCCGGTGGGCAGGAGCACTCGGTGCTGCCGAAGTCCACGAAGTAGGACTGGCCGGCGGGCACGCGGCCGCGCACGAAGCCGCCCTGCAGGCAGTCGTAGTACTGGTAGCCCTCGCAGGCACAGCCCCGCTGCACACACGTGGCGCAGCAGGCCCCCGGCTCCAGCGCGTCCTCGATGCAGTTCTCCAGCGGCGGGCACTCAACGCCCGTGCAGTCCTGCCCCGGGGCTGCCGCACCGCCGGGACTCAGGGCCAGGGCCAGGGCCAGGGCCAGCCAGGCTCCCATGGGCTCCCCGAGCCGTGCCATGCCCCGCAGCCGGTCACGTGCAGCCTCCAGACGGACCGTCCTCGCCCGCAAAGCCCTGGGGGAATCGGAAAGGACAGGGGTCAGCACTGCATGGTGGGGGTGGGGGGACTCGCGTGCACGCCCGGCACACATGCCAGCACATGGGGGCACGGCTGGACAGCCTCACCGTCTCCGTTCACACACGGAACTCGCCCCACATCCCCGCACACACACTCCCACCTGCTCGGACGCTGCACAGACAGGTCACCTCGACTCTCACCTGGGTGATGTACAGGGTCGCCAGCACCCAGCTCAGGGCCACGGCCCCCGCCCTCACCCGCCTCCTGACACGTCCCCGAGTGGGACCCTCTGCCCCCAGTCCCGCAGGCACACACACACACACACGTCACACGCGTTCACTGGGCACACGGCCACAGGCACACGGGTGACGGCCAGGCAGAGGCCCCACCACAGTCCTCCAGGCAGTTATAAGCACCGTGTCACCAAGCCTCACCCGTGTGCCGGGACACGACGGGTGGTCTTGCACACACGGTCCCAGGCACGTGCACACGGCAGCACCCAGTTTATCTCCCCCCTCGAAATCCAGGTTGAGCCCCAGTCATGCGCCCACAGGCCCGGCGTGGCCAGCCGAAGGACACAGCCAGGTGGACGCGGGGCAGGAACCAGGCCCTCCCAGGTCTCACGCAGCAAACAAGCCCCCCACCACTGCGGCCCTCAGGTCCCAGGGCTCAGGAACAACCCCCAACAGACCCCCCACGACTGCAAGCTTAGCTGCAGGGCAGCCTTCTGCCAATCTCCTCAGCAAACGTTACTGTCGTTCGCAGAATCAGCCTTGCACGTTCACTGTCCTGCACACACGCACACACACGTGCGCACACATGTACACACGCCAACGCCATGCATTCATGGGGCCCTGTGAAGAGCTCCCCGCCTCTGCCCGCCCCCTCCACCCACCTCTGCCCACCCCCTGCATCCACCCTGCCAGCCCCCTCCATCCACCCTGCCAGCCCCCCTCCATCCACTCGCCTCTGCCCACCCGCCTCCATCCACCCTGCCCGCCCCCCTCCACCCACCCCTGCCCAACCCCTCCATCTAGCCGCACACTCCCCTCCCCCTACCAGTACCCTGGAAGCCGCCTGCCGCCTCCCTCCCCCGATCCCTTTCTCTGCAAAGCCAGTGTGCTCTGAGAGCAGCTGACCCCACAGCTTCCCGGCCAGCAAGGAGCAGCCTGGATTCCCTGTGGGAGCTGCCCCGACCTGCCCTCCAGGGCCCTCACGTGACCCCCGCAGCCCCTCCTCAGCCTCCTCTACATGCTCCTCGAATGTCACCTTCTCACAGGGCCTCACTCGTCCCCTCACCTCCATCCTCACAAAGGTCACTGGTCCCACGGCCCTGGGACCTGCCGTGACTCGGGGACAGGCCTGCCCCGCCCGGGGCCGCATGCTCCTGGTCAGAGACAAGGGGTCCCCCTCCACCCGCTCCCCGCCCCAGAGCTGTGCTGTCAGTCACTGCTAAAGTTCTCTGACCTAGAAACGAACACATTGAAGCCACATCGCTAGTACTTTAAGTTTGTAAATTTCACACCCAAGAAATATAAGGATAGGGACTTCACTTTACTACGTTTATAACAGAGATAAAGAGGTAACAGCCTTTAAGCTGCCCACCTCCTGGCTGAGCTGGGGAGAACACAATGAAAGAATGTGGGAGAACATGAAAGAACACAGGAGAACACGATGAGAACACGGGAGAAACGATGAGAGAACACGGGAGAAACGAGAGAACATGGGAGAACACCATGAAAGAACACAGGAGAAACGATGAGAGAACATGGGAGAACACCATGAGAGAACACGAAAGGACACAGGAGAACACGGGAGAACAACATGAGAGAACACGATGAGCGAACATGGGAGAAACGATGGGAGAAGAAGGGAGAAACGATGGGAGAACACGGGAGAACACCATGAGAGAACACGAAAGGACACAGGAGAACACGGGAGAACAACATGAGAGAACACGATGAGCGAACATGGGAGAAACGATGGGAGAAGAAGGGAGAAACGATGGGAGAACACGGGAGAACACCATGAGAGAACACGAAAGGACACAGGAGAACGCCATGAGAGAACACGGGAGAACACAGGAGAACACCATGAGAGAACAGGAGAGAACATCATGAGAACATAAGAGAACACGGGAGAACACCATGAGAGAACACGAAAGGACACAGGAGAACGCCATGAGAGAACACGGGAGAACACAGGAGAACACCATGAGAGAACAGGAGAGAACATCATGAGAACATAAGAGAACACGGGAGAACACCATGAGAGAACACGAAAGGACACAGGAGAACACCATGAGAGAACACGGGAGACACGATGAGAGAACACTATGAGAGAAACGATGAGAGAACACGAGAGAACACGATGAAGAACACCGTGAGAGAACACGAAAGGACACAGGAGAACGCCATGAGAGAACAGGAGAGAACACAGGAGAACACCATGAGAGAACACGAGAGACACGATGAGCAAACACTGGAGAAACGATGAGAGAACACGGGAGAACACCGTGAGAGAACACAGGAGAACATCATGGGAACATAAGAGAACACAGGAGAACACCATAAGAGAGCACGAGAGAACATGGGAGAAACGATGTGAGAACACGGGAGACATGATGAGAGAACATGGGAGAACACCGTGAGAGAACATGAGAGAACATCACGAGAGAACACGGGAGAAAC